>NC_088875.1:38137405-38860841 GCF_032884065.1 Artemia franciscana
AAAACAGATCACGGAATCAACCAGACTAAATATGGTGCTCGCTTTTTCTATTTCCAAAAGGGCACAGTATAATTAGTTCTTACTATGTTATTATAAACGCACTGTTATTTGGGCTGTTCTCCGGTTTGGATGCCACCAACAACAAAAAATGGATCGCCTAAATAGTAGCGATACTTCATTCAAAACCAAGATTTACGAGCCCAGTTAAAAGGGATGTTTTCTCAGTTTTACCTTAACCATAGCATAAATATATGTTTTTTTTTAGGTTTCTAATTAGGCACTTTGACAATCATTTATTTTAGGGAAAGATGCTTAAAGTAAAAAAAAAAAATCATTTGAACCTGTAAAAATTTCAAGATTTCACAAAAAAATATTCCTTCATGAAGAGAGCGTTGTTTCACGTTCGTTCAGCGTACTGTCTAGTTGATGGATTAGCGTGAAAGTACGGTCTTTTAGAATATAACTGTAAATTAACGTTGAGATGAGTACAGTTCTATTCCTTCAATATATAGTTACGCTCCTCGAGAGGTTTGGGAGGAGCTAATCGCTTGTCAGTTGAAAATTAGCGGTGAATAAATTGAAAACGTTGGTTTTTCAATTCAAGTTGCCAACCACCCAGGGTAAATTCATTCTGTTTGGAAATTTTTATCACAGGAAAGAAAATTTAAGAAAGCACAAATTTAATATTAGGTGATACAGCTTAATTATATATATATATATATATATATATATATATATATATATATATATATATATATCTATATATATAAAAATAAGTTGTCTGTGGATGGATGGATGGATGTGTCAGGTGACGTCACCTGAAAAAACTGGATCAGGTGACGTCAAAACTGAAAAAACTAAAAAAAGGCAAAAACTACAAAAAAAACTAAAAACTAATAAAAAAAATAAAAAAGCTGAAAAACTAAAAAAACTATAAAGGTAAAAACCAATAAAAAACTAAAAAAAAAACTGAAAAAACTAAAAAAAGGCAAAAACTACAAAAAAAAACTAAAAACTAATAAAAAAAGTAAAAAAGCTAAAAAACTAAAAAAACTAAAAAAAGGTAAAAAACTAAAAAAAATAAAAAATAAAAAAAACTAAAAAAAAGGAAAAAACTGAAAAATAAGCTAAAATAAAGGTAAAAACCAATAAAAAACTAAAAAAAAAAAGGAAAAAACTAATAAATGACGACACTCAAAGAGAAAAAAAAGGCAAAAACTACAAAAAAAACTAAAAACTAATAAAAAAAATAAAAAAGCTAAAAAACTAAAAAAACTAAAAAAAGGCAAAAACTACAAAAAAAACTAAAAACTAATAAAAAAGCTAAAAAACTAAAAAAACTAAAAAAAAGGCAAAAACTACAAAAAAACTAAAAACTAATAAAAAAAATAAAAAAGCTAAAAAACTAAAAAAAACTAAAAAAACTAAAAAAAGGTAAAAAACTAAAAAAACTAAAAACTAAAAAAAACTAAAAAAGGTAAAAACTAAAAGAACTAAAAAAGAAAAAAATAAATGACGACACTCAAAGAGAAAGCGACCAGGACAAAAGGAATGTTCGATTAGCAATCAACAAAGCACCGGGACACAGGGAGTATAAATGACGACCCGGGGGAAACAGGGGGATATAAATGACGACCGGGACAAAAAAACTAAAAAGAAAAAAAAACTAAAAACTAATAAAAAAACTAAAAAATCTAAAAATCTAAATAAGCTAAAAAAGAAAAAAAAAGGAAAAAAATAAAGGAGAAAAACAAAACTAAAAAACGAATGTATATACAGACCGGGACACCGGGATACAAATGACGACCGGGACCCGGGACACAGGGAATATAAATGACGACCGGGACACAGGGACACAACTCCGGTACACCGGGATACAAATGACGACCGGGACACAGGGAATATAAATGACGACCGGGACACAGGGACACAACTACAACGGGGACACCGGGGGAAACAGGGGGATATAAATGACGACCGGGACAAAAAAACTAAAAAGAAAAAAAAACTAAAAACTAATAAAAAAACTAAAAAATCTAAAAATCTAAATAAGCTAAAAAAGAAAAAAAAAGGAAAAAAATAAAGGAGAAAAACAAAACTAAAAAACGAATGTATATACAGACCGGGACACCGGGATACAAATGACGACCGGGACCCGGGACACAGGGAATATAAATGACGACCGGGACACAGGGACACAACTACAACGGGGACACCGGGGGAAACAGGGGGATGTAAATGACGACCGGGACACCGGGACAGGGAATGGTCGATTAGCAATCACCATCAACAAAGCTCAAGGGCAATCATTAGAATCATGAGGTATAGATCTGAATACAGATTGTTTTCCCATGGACCATTATATGTTGCATGTTCAAGAGTCGGTAAACCTGACAATCTATTTATATGCAAAGACAATGGGACAGCAAAGAATGTTGTATATTCGCAAGTTTTACGTAGTTAAAACCATATATATATATCTATCTATATTCACAGGTGGGACATAGGGACACAACTACAATGGCGCGTAACTATTATGGCGCGTAACGACTTACGCGCGCGGGGGGGCGCGAAGCGCCCCCACCAACTAGGTGTTGGGGTGGCGCGAAGCGCCACCCCAACAGCTAGTATATATATATATATATATATATATATATATATATATATATATATATATATATATATATATATATATATATATATATATATATATATATATGGATTATAATAGCTGAAACAAGAGTGACCCATGGCAAAATGCATGGAAAATATTTAATTTGGGTTATATATTTGCACATTAAGGGAGGAGAGCATAGTGAAGTAGTTTTAAAAATCATATTAATATATAAAAGGTTTTAATATATATATATATATATATATATATATATATATATATATATATATATATATATATATATATATATATATATATAGATAATACCAGTTTGCTTGTTGGAACTTCACAGCCTGATAGAATATACAGTTCATGTTAAACAACATGCCACTCTGTTTGCCTCTCGTCGTCCCGTATGCCCCATACCCAATTGCTATAAAGCATTGAGTAGGAGCAACAAACTTGGTATTCATCTCAACTCCTATTCCGAAACTGAAAAGACTACGGTTACACTACTGCCTAGTGAGACTACAATTATATTTCCCAGCAGTATAACTTACTGTTAATCAGAATTTGTGAGGAAAGACCTCTTGTTTAGCCATCTCTGCTCCCATATAAAAGATTCAGATAAAGCACCATGTCCTTTTAGAGGTTGTAGTAAGACGTTTCCAGTACAGAGCTCCCTGCGGTCTCACATCTGCTGAGAATTGCAATATCATGTGGCTTTAAGCTGTCTGTACACTCCCCCTGACCAGGGTAAAGATTGTGTTGAAGCAAATGAATCTCCTGAGCCTCTAGGCTCGGAAATACGGGACTTGAACCAAGATGAAATAATGGCAGCTGCTTTTGCAGCTACAGACAACACACCAGGATTAAGACAAGCAGCCTCAGGTGTTTCTGGTATCCATGCTATTTTGAAAGCCTTTTGAAAACCTTCTTGAAATCTTCAGACTTCTCATTATTGAGTCTCATGAACCTGTAGCAAAAGAACTTAAAGAAAATGTTACTAAATACATCTCTTCTATTTCTCAGCCAGATTTGTTTGGAAAAATAAATGACGAAACTGATTGTCATTATTTGCAGGATCCTTTACTGCTTGTTACAGCCCCTACTGCCAGATCACTGAGATCTCAGTAATTACCACACGAGTATTTGAAAGTTCCAGTAATACCAGAGTAAGTCTGCATTGGACTTAACAAGTATGGAAACAGGAGAATTGTTCAAGTAGTTTCACTTGCAGCCAACTTGGAGAATCTTTTCAAAGATAGAGCACTTCTTTCATTTCTGATAGATTCGTATCATCCTTCAGAAGAAGGTGTATATACAGACTTTTGTAATGATGACTGTTTCGCTTCTTTGTATGCTTCTGTTCCTGACATGAAGAAAAATATGATATTTCTTCAGCTCTTCGAAGATGAGGTACAGATGAAAATATCACTTGAAAAGTCTTTTGCAGGAAATTACAGCACTCTTGCTTTTTACATGAGAATTCTCAACTTCCCACTTTGGCTTTGAGCAAGGATAGATCTAGTGCAGTTAGTTATAATAGTGCTGGCATTGAACTTCGAGACTGTTGATTCTTAAAAGATCTTCAAAAAGGTTGTTCATGAATTAGCGTCTCGTTGCACTGAAGGCATTGTGATTAGTTGGCCAAGGTTCAAAGTTTTTGTTTATTATATATGTAGATACAACTCTACAATTCGAATACTGTTCGAGGGTTCGTGAAATGCTTTAACTGAAATGTGCAGAATACTTGCAGAGTCTGCATGTTCTCTGGAAGCACTGCAGCTAAAGACTATTGGAAAAGTCAGTTTCGTTTTAGAACTAAAGCATACTATGAGAAATCCTACTATGAGAAATCCTATACTATGAGAAATCCGCTGCGGGACCCAAATTCAGGAAGAAGTCTGTAAATGTAGTGAAGTTCAATCCTTGCTTTAAATGGCTTGCCCAAATTTCATGGGACAGAGTTTACATTACTGCCATGCATAGGCCATCACTCGAGTGAAGGTTTCATATAGTGGGATGCTTGTGTTGAAAATGTCTGCTATGCCGTTGATCCGGTTATCATTGTCGTCGGTGAGTAGTCATAGCTCAGTACACATTATCCATTTATATTGCGTTTCCAGGCCGCCTGATATCACTAGTTTTGACATTTGGTTAAATAGACCTCTATTTAAGTTCCTGCCTCTTCAAGTGCAAATCCTTTGACAAGAATATTCAGCTTCTGTGTTGCAAAAGGACCCACTGATGTCGTAGAAATATTCATGGTGCCTAATTTACCTTAATTATCTTATCGATGACTAGAAGGTCAGTCAGTACGTTTGTTGAATTGGATGGATTAGGTGTGGTTGGATTATTCACTTTTTTTTTTCCTTCTTATTTGTTCGTGCTGTTCTCTTTGGCCTAACAATAATTGCGAAACGTTTGTCAGCGCGGTACCTCCAATATTTATTTTCATTTGTGTATTCTTTTCCACTTCAGAATTCATGGTTTTATTTCACAAAAAGTGGTAAAGCAGGTTCTTTTGCTCTTTAGGTTTTTCCTTCATAAGGTGTTGGGTCCTTCATAAGGGTAAAAATGTTTTCCCTCTGTTGCCGTCTCTGTTTAAGGCTTGGGAAATGGTCCAAACAATATTTTTTGTCCCTCGGGCCAGCAGGGCTTTATACGCAGGATTGTAGTTTACGTAGACCTCGTGGAAATCTGTCAATGTAAAACAATGCTGGAGGCCTTACTTGCATGGTTCATGTCATACTGGGTTTTTAGAATCAAGTACAGGAAGCACAAGGGCATACTTACCGTCATGGATAAGATAAGATAAGATTTATTCATCACGAAACACACATACAATATTACATTTTACTATTTCCCCAAAGGCTCTTTGGCCTGTAAAAAAGGGGAAAATGAACGAGCCACTTACTCAGAGAGAGAGAAAAAAAATAATCACTTACTCAAAGAGAGAAGAGCAAAAAGGAGAAGAGAGGAAAATATAAATAAAATGAAAAACTATAGAAAACAAAACTAAATAGACTAATACATTGAACAGACTAAATTAATTATGTAGATCTGTAGATAAAAATAGACTCCAATGAAATAATAAGGAAATATATATGCATACATACACGCATATACACATATAAAAAGAGATAAAATAATTTCTAAGAAGCCAATGAATTTTTAATAATTTTTTTGAACAAACCGAATGAGTGGCACCTTCGAGCTGATTCGGGCAACTTATTCCATACAATATAACTCGCAATTAAAGGATTAAAGTCTGACCTTACACAAGGAGTAAAAGGAACTTGAAAATGATTTTCGGTATTGATTTTCGGATTAGATACATATGACAAATTAAGTCAAATTATACATTTTTTTGTTTCTCAATCCACCAATAGCCTCAAGCTAGGCTTTCACTTCGAAGTTTGACCGTTTCCACCAAGAAACAAGCATTTTTTTTTACATTCTATTGATCAGTTTTAGATTCCTTCAAATTTTGCAAGTTGTAACTTTTGTTTCGGGCATTCAATTCTTTGCTCTCAAGCAAGACCTCACCTCCTCCGAAAATTTTAATAAATCTTTCCTCAATCCCACCTTAACTCTCACCCCACTCCTCCTTAACTCCCGCATAAGATCTCAGGGAAACCGAGCCATATTTTTGGGATACAGCATAAAATTACTAAGAAAGAAAGAAAACGAGGACGATAAACAGCTAGTGAAAAAATTGAAAAATAATGCAGATATTTCGGTCAAGACCTCCACTTGATCGTCCACAGTGCAGAATAAAACTGATAAAAATATAAAAAACCAAATCCCAAAACAAAACACAAAACCAAAATAGGATGAATCTTTCTGAGTAACGGTGGCCCTTATTACCCTTTCGTCGTTGCTAAGAAAGGGTCATTCTATTTCAGTTTTTTTTTATATATTTTTATCAGTTTTATTCAGCGCTGTGGACGGTCAAGTGGAGGTCTTGACCAAAATATTTGCATAATTTTTTAATTTTTTCACTGGCTGTTTATTGCCCTCTTTTTCTTCCTTTCTTCACGATTTTATGTTTTATCAGGATTAGCCAGTGTGATCTCAGAAACTATTTATCTTTTTATGTCTACTATGTCTGTATTTCCTGGCTTAACCTCCATTTGCTTGCAACCTGTCCTCCTCCATCTGGTCCACCTCCATTTAGCTAAGACTGTCTTAGCCCACAATAATCTTAAATTACTTTTACCTGATTTGGCAAAGAATTCATCCCTCTTTTATATTCGAAAAGTTGTTTCGTTTTCTAAGTTATAGGTGTTCCTCTGGAACTAATATCCTGTCTACGCTATTGCCATTTTTGGAGATTTCTGTAGTACTTGTCACAGTAATATTAATCACAGCTTGACCAAACGTGATAGTCAAGCTGTTCTCCTACTAAGTACAGACTACTAAATCCCATACTAAGTACTCCTTACCACACAGACATCCCATACCATACAGACATTATTCTCCTACTAAATTATTACTTATTATTACGAAGAGCCCTTCATGGTTATAGTAATCTTAGAAACTGTATTTGTTCTAGGTATGCCGTCAAGATGGACCCTCAGAAGAAAGCAAAAGAAAGAACGTTTTAAATCAAATTATAATATATTTCTATTGCTTTATTTTTTTAGTCAAATATATGTACATGTAAATAAGAAAGAAATAATTCGAATCATTTGTCCTTTTCGGTAGTGTTTGGCCGGATGGTCGCGTTTTTAAGTTGGTACCAATTAATCGACGTCGAAGCGAAGATCAGTGGTAGGTCGAGATTGTTTGTGCTTTTCTTTCTCTTCCATCATGTAGTTGGTTTTCATGGTCAGTTTATAGCATATTGGGCAAGAGTAACTGCGCTGGACATAGTAGAGGTTTCGCTTGACAAGGTTCCCCTTTGAATTAGAACTTTGTATGGTACGATGGATCTAATGCCAGTTGGCTTGATATTTTCCCCAAAAATAGGGACCTGTCTTCAAATTCAGCCTTTACAGTTGGATCCCAATGTTTTGCACGACTCAAGCAACTTCTAGTTGTTTGACAACCCGTTTACAACTGGAAACGATTTAATTGTAATACAGCTGTTAGATTGCATCCTATTTTTACCAGTTGCTTAACAATGATATTGCTTTGGACAGTTGTACATATTCCTATCGAATATGTTCATTAATCCTATTATGAAAGCTGCAATTCAAAATTTCAACTCAGGGCCCTCCCCCTCCAGAAAAAAATTCTTTATTCTCCCCCCCCCCCCCACAAAAATCATGTGCCCCTCCCGAAAAAAACTTTACAGACTGCGCTGCCCCTAACGGCTAATCTTTATCAATTTACGCTAAAGAAGCGTAATCATACGCTAAAAAAGCAAGATGCGGAAGCTTCCTTGATAGGCAGAAATGATACTGGGAGCCCACGCCATTAACGCCAAACCAACGAAAAAGTACGCTAAATGATTGTAGTTTCGCAGCAGAAGAGGGTCATTTAACGTTGAAAAACCATAATTTCAGAATCACAGGGATTGGCAGTGACGAATTAAGTGGGTCCGCCAATAACGTTAACGCCAAGTCAGAATATACGCTAAAAGACCTTCTTTTTAACCCTCTAACTGAAAAAAACGCTGAATTAGCGTCCGTAAGTAAAAGTACGCTTTTTTAGCATAAGGATTACTTGCTGCACAATCTTGGCGTAAAAGAGCAAACGGATTTTTTTTACCGTTTTCTTTAGAAGGTGGCAAAGATCCAAAAGTATTCTAAGCTTTCAAAGCCCTCTCCTCCTGCACATGTATTTGGCTGGAGTGAATTTCACGCTATCCATGTAATTTTCTATGCTGAGTAGTTAAGTTACGTTACTTTAAGAATAACCGTTCAAACTAAAGCCTTTTCTTTTACCATAGTCTAATGTAAAATTCGATAATGATCGCGAGCAAAATATTCAAAAATTAAAAATGTTGAATAGAGACGGAGATTCTAGTTTTGATGAAACATGAAATGCTTTTTAAGGAATGTTTAATAATTTATTTTAAAAACTTATAATTTGGTAATCCAGAAATACTATTTTGTTGCTACTATGTCGACTTTGATGTAACGTCACATAAGCTTAATTAACGTAAACTCTATGTGGGGCTTGAGTCAACTTGGTACTGTCTAAGACAGCGTTTTCCAAACTGGGAGGCGTGCCTCCCTAGGGAGCCACGGACTAGTCTATGGGGAGGCGTGAATATTAGACAAGATTGAAAAAAATATCAAATGAATTAACGTTTTGCGTGACTACGCAGTCACGCAAAACAAGACTAACTGGGTTCACTGGCTCAGGCTGAACAAAAGCTAGGCCACCATTTTAAGGTAAAATTGGCGAGATTTCATAGACCCAGCTGGGGACGATCTTGGCGATCAATTATTTTTTTGAATACGCACTTTAAATTCATAATTCACCAAACAAATTGAAGAATGAACTGATGCAGCTAAAACCGCATATTTAATTGCATAGTTTCAATGTGTTTGTTTGAAGTTTTTTTTGCAAACTAATTCCTTGCAAAGTCACATCCAGCGAAATTTTAATATGATTGACATTTTTTTAATGCTCTACAAAGCAACTCTTATATAAGATTAAATAAAAAAAAAAAAGGTCTTTTTTTCAAACGAAAATAATGAGCAACATTAAAACTTAAAACGACCAGAAATTATTACAGACACGAGGGGGGGGGTCGTTTTATCCTCAATACCTTGCTCTTTGCGCTAAAGTTTGATTTTTGTTTCAGTTATTTAAGGATGACTCTTTAATCACAAAGACCGTTTAATTAGAAGAATAAGCTTGTTAAAAACAACCTTCAGCGGAAAGAGCGAGGTATTGAGGAGAGGGCGGCCCCCTCATTTGCGTAATAATTTCTGTTCGTAAGTTTTAATCTAGCTCCTTACTTTTATTTGAAAAGACTTGTCATTCTTATTTAATTTATGATTTTTTTAATTATGCGGGGAAATCCGGCTCCCCCTCCACGGAGAATTCCCTTTCCCCACCAAAAATACCTGCCTGGAAAGATCCTCCTACATACCCCCCCCCCCTCTACGTCACAAAAATTCCTTCTGAAAAACGTATGTGGGCTATACTCACCAATATTTGATATTATAAGTAGATATTATAAGTTTGACTCTTTCTCTCAACTCTTTAAAACAGTAAATACTTTAGTGTAAAAAGAGGGGCGTTGATGAGGAAGCAGCCCCTTTCATATACAAAGTAATTTCTGTTCGTTTTAAGTTTTAATGTCGCTCCGTACTTTCAGTTAAGAAAACTTGTTTTTTTATTTTATTTCTGACCGTTTTTGAATCAATGCATATTTTAATTTTGGCTCTCCGCAGAGGAATAATTAAAACGAAATTTACATATTTGTTTTTTTCGGCTAAATGGCTTTCTCATAGTTTTGGTCGAATGATTTGAGAAAAAAAGAGCGGGGGAGGAAGCCTAGTTGCCCTCCGATTTTTTGGTTACTTAAAAAGGCAACTAGAACTTTCAATTTTTTACGAATATTTTTGTTAGTAAAAGATATACGTAACTTATAAATTAGCTTACGTAACAGACTTTTGTATTGTCATGTTTTTATTAAATATATGAGGGGGTTCACCCCCTCTTCAGTACCTCGCTCTTTACACTAAAGCTTAAATTTTGTCCCAATTTCTTAAGAATGACCCCTGAATCACAAAAGCCGTAGAATAAATAGTTGAAATTACTAAAAATACTTTAGCGTAAAGAGCGAGGTATTAGGAGGAGATGAACCCCTCATATGCGTAATAATTTCTGTTCGTTTTAAGTTTTAATGCTGCTCCTTGCTTCCAGTTGATATAACTTTTTCATATTTATTTTTTTATTGTTTTTTTTAATAATACTAGAAAATCATGCACTCCCTTCATGGAAATTTTCTTCCCCCATGACAAATTTTCCATTTCCCAATGGAAAGTTCCCCCAACGTATTCCCCTCTTCTCAGACCCTCCCCCCAGCCAAAAAATAACCCTGAAAACGTTTGTACACTTCCCAATAACCATTACTATATGTAAGCACTGGTCAAAGTTTGTAACTAGTAGCCCCTCCCACGGGCTCTGGGGGAGTAAGTCGTCCCCATATACATAGATATAAGGTTTTTCGACTACTCTGAATAAAATGGCTATCTCAGAATTTTGATCCGTTGACTTTGATAAAATAATTAGCGTGGGAGGGGGCCTAGGTGCCCTCCGATTTTTTTGGTCACTTAAAATGGGCACTAGAACTTTTTATTTCCGTTAGAATGAGCCCCCTCGCAACATTTTAGGACCACTGGGTGGATACGAACACCCTTGGGAAAAAAAACAAACAAACAAATAAACACGCATCCGTGATCTGCCTTCTGGCAAAAAATACAAAATCCCACATTTTTGTAGAAAGGAACTTGAAACTGCTGCATTAGGGTTCTCTGATACGCTGAATCTGATGGTGTGATTTTCGTTAAGATTCTATGACTTTTAGGGGGTATTTCCTTCTATTTTCTAAAATAAGGCATTTTCTCAGGCTCCTAGCTTTTGATGGGTAAGACTAAACTTGATGAAACTTATACATTTAAAATCAGCATTAAAATGCGATTCTTTTGATGTAGCTATTGGTATCAAAATTCCATTTTTTAGAGTTGTGGTTACTATTGAGCCGGGTCGCTCCTTACTACAGTTCGTTACCACGAACTGTTTGATATTGAAGAACGATGGCTATGTCGTGCTAAAGTGATTTGGAGGATCCATGAAGTCAAAGTGGAAATAGCAATTTTTATCGAACAAAATCAAAATTAGCACACAAATATGTTGAGTGAATATGATACTTTGTTAAATAAAACAAGCATTGCTGCCGTTCGCAAAAATCTTATTTGTACGAAACAGGATTTTCTGCATCAGCTGAAATGAAATTGAAATATTTTGCTCATTTGGTTGTAGAAGATAAGCTTCGTGTAGCTTCGTTGTCTCATCATTGAGACTGACATTTGACAGAGTTTATGCTAATAATAGGCAAGCAGATCCATCTCATTAAAAATAAATAATTTAAAATTGTTATTCGTTTCTTTGTAATAGTTAATCTTAATAAATTTAGCAGTACTAAAAATTTTCGGGTACTTGTGTATTATTCAGAACACACTCAACAAGTGAAGTTAGGTTCTTGAAACAAACTACGATGTCAGGTTAGGTATAAAGTCATGTTGTGTCCATTGACGCACTTTTTTGTTGTGGGCAATAACCCCTTATCCTGGAAAAATATAATTGTCTCTTTTTCAGTCTTTGGCAAATCCCGAATCTTCAGTTCAAAATCCATGTTCAGACACTATCTTCTATCACTGTGCGTAACAAACTAAATTGAGTTTTGTCTTTGAGGCTATGAAACAGGATTTTCTCAGCAAAATTCTTGAGTGTGTTCTGATTTAAATTGAATCATTTAATAATGAACAAGTACCAAATATTTAATTAAAATGTACCTGCATCGTAGTTTGTTTCATGAAAGAGCCTAACTTCATTAATTGAGTATGTTCCGAATAATACACAAGTACCAATTTTCTTGTCTGCATTGTTTTATAAAATGGAAGGGGTGCTCCATATGATCAGATATTTTTAAGGGAGTAGTGGCAAAATAAGGCTTGGAAATCACTGGTCTACGTTACAGACAAATTCTATGCCCTAGGATGATAGAACATCACACAAAATCTTAAGCTGTGCTAGCATGAGAGGTTGCACAGCGTAGTGCGAAAAAAAGTTATTTTCATGGTCTGTTGTGGAAGGAGGGTTAAGGTAGAATGACTTAGACAGGGAGGATACTTAAAGAACATTTTAAACTTAGTTGGTATTTTATTCCCCCTCTATGTAATTGTGAGCTCTATTTCCAAGTCAAAATGATCTCTTGCAAAGACTGTGCATGTACTTCAAAGCCAATTTGTCATGAATACAATTAATTTATTAATTCACGAATATAATAATGTAATCAATTAATTCGCGAGTATGAAGTAAATATAGCAGTTCCGGAAGATCGGAATACCAAAAAGCTGATCAATTCCTAGTCATGCAGAAATGCAGAAAGTATGATGTTGCTTCTACGGACATTTCAATAGTTGAGTTTGTTCCTATTATCCATTTTTGGAAGAAGTTGATGAAAGTAGATAATGATCATTAGTTATAATTTACTTCTGGCACGCAGCCTATACCAGCCATTGAACTGTTAGAAAATACAACCAGCGCCCAAAAAAGTAAAGAGGTGTTCCATAATACTTAACAACATTTTTCTGTTGTTAAGGCTTCTACTAATGACCAGTTAAGAACTAGTAAAGTGTCGAATTTCTTTCAGAGCGAGGGGGGCAGGAATAAAAAAAATTCAAAGTAAGGCGAATTTTATAGGGATGATAAAATTGTGAAATTTTACGCGGTTCCTACCCAAACCTGTTTTCTAAAAGAATTTTGTACCTATTAAAAGACTATCAATTTAATAACAAAATAAAAAGTGTCATGAAAGGGGAAGGGACAATACTCTATTATTTTTTTGATAATAAGCACCTATTAAGAACTAATAGCCTATTTGTTACCGTTCCGCAAGCTTATAAGCCGACGAAAGTGATAATAATGATAAGAATTGGGGGTAAGCAGTGCCACCAATTCAAAAAAAATGTGGAGATGGGGCATGGTGTTTTTCAATTTTTCTTTAATGAAGATGTAAAACAGGCATCTTTCAAAAAATGAGGAAGCATCCTTTTTAATAAAAGTACAAAAAGAAGGTTGCTTTTGAAATTCAGGGACAAATAATCTTCCTGCACCTCCCATCCCCGCCTTAATGGGTGTCCCTAGGGGAGAAAATATAGTAATTACATTAACTTTCATTCTGGTTTAAAAAAAAGTAATAAGTCCAATATATGCATTAAGTAAAATTTAAGCAAGAGAATTTGCCAAATTTTAAGGGGAACCCCCAAAAAGTAACCAGAGCTCTTAAAAATGTAGAAGCTATTTTGGTTTAACAAAATGTCCCATTATCGAGTTTTCAGTATCAATTACCGAATAATAAACTTTTCTGACAAAGAATAGTATTTTTTATTCTCGGAGGGGGGTGGTATGATATAAAATTTGTACTTCCTGCAATTTCCTCTAGAGCTTATGCCAATAGGCCGACCTTGCTGAGTATTGATGCCTTTCGTCGTTTGAAGTGCGTTATGGCATAAAAGGAAAAATACTACTACTAGTAGTGCCAACCACTCATTGCAATACGAAGCCACCTAAGACCAAGAGACAGCTGCAAATGCTCCTCCTCGGCCCCTTGAAACCAAAATCCTGATTATATTTGGTCTTTCCATAATTTCCAGGTTTGTTTTACGATTTTATTTTTGTGTTACTTTAATATCCTGATTTGTTATCGGTATATTTTTGTCCTAAAAAAAGATTATCCTTCCAAAATTCTATCCTAGAAACAACCACTGATGGTCGACACAGATGATAATAGTTTATTTGACGTAAGAGCCATCTATTAAATTTATGGCAAGCGAGGTCATTGATTATATGTGGCGTACTAGAAGCAATAGAATTAAGATTCATTTTATACAATTAAGATAAGATTATAAGCAGGTATTATTACTTCCACAGTGATTCAAAAAGCATGATGTAAAACTTTGTGCGATGATTTCACACCCCTAAAATTAAACACACTACCTCGATTGGTCCAACAATTTGTTTATTAATACAAATAGCTGTAAGTTCATTGCCTGTCTCTTATAAACAAACACACTTAGGACAACACAAATCTATAAGAAAATGAGACAACAATGAACGCAAACGTATTTGGACAGCATACCACGTAACAACTTGATTTTTAATGAATAGTGGGTTGACAACTTTACACTTGAATATTTATATATAATGTCATTTGACTACTCCCAATAGCGGACTTTCCATCGTTAAGCAACTCTAAAAGCAAAGAAATGCTGGCCAATTTGCTTTTTTGGTTTACAAAAATATAGAGAAGGGGATTAACCTCCTAGGTCAAAGACTTTTTTTCTTTTCGACGTTGTTAAAAGTTTTTGGATTTGAAGCCATACTGGAGGTTATCGACTTTCAAAAATCACTTCCGCCATTTGGATCGTGCCAAGCACGTTGAAAGTGTGCCAAGTAGGGTGGAACTGTGCTATGTGTTGCAGAGACTGTGCCACGCACTGTCAAAACTGTACCACGCTTGGTGGAACTGTGTGACGCACGTGGCACTCTTAGGTGTACACCAGATGCGGAAAGTGGGTGACCTATCGGCAAATTACTGCTATGAGTATCCTCAAGCGAGACCCTCAAATTATCTAAACCATAATTTTATGGAGGGTTACTATAAATGAGTTTCTATCAGGCTATTTTGAGAGTCTCATTTTATTTTATTTTTTATTAAAACCCTATTATGGTATAAAGCCACCATAGTTCACACTATTGAACTCTTTGACTGATTTTTAAGTGTCAGTTTATCCATACGGAGGTTCGTATTCTCATATCCATAAGAAGGTTAATATCCATAAAAGGATAAAGAAGGTTCATACTCATACAAAGTCATATTTTGTAACAAATCATGTAAACACGAAAAATTGATATAGACAAGAGGGTGTAGAGCAGGAACGTAATTTACTAAGGGGCAGGAGTCCCCTGTCAGACGTCGGTCCCCCAGATTCCGGTTTCCCCCCCAAGCCAAAATTTAGTCTCTTCCAAAATCTTCTCAAAACTAAGATAAAACTGCATAATTCAAGCACCAACAGAAACAGATTAGTTTTTAGTAAATATTTACCTTTATAGTACTTTTATAGTACTATATAGTACATTTGTGGTACCAAACGGCTTAATTTTTAGTTTTATTGTCATTTTTACTTTATTTGGGAAAATTGACTCCAGCTTTGCCCCCCCAGGATTTTGATGCAATTACGCGACTGATGTAGAGGCATTTGATATCAGTAGAGAACACCCTTACAAGGTGCTCTGCAGCCCCTCGAATGACATTTTAAAGAAAAAAGTTCTAAATATTGCGGAATAACTAAATCGCATCACTAAATTTGCTCATGATATGAACAATATGAATTATTAATATGTATACAAGGGCATTAACATTTCTTCGGCTCACTTCGGCAAACAAAATCCAAGCTTTTTTGACTGGTATATTTATCATCAGAGTTGTGATTAGCATGTTTCTATTCCCATGAAATGTAATCACAGCATTTTATAAGACTATCCTGCGGTTATTAGAAATCGTCCAAAAAGGGCTCTGCACTGTCTCTCCAAGGTGTACACAACCTTCTGCCTCCAACTGCGCATCAAGATCTACACTTTTTTCTCAGTCCTACCTTGTCTGTCTTTGAACCCATGTTTAAATAAATTTGTCTGACCTCTCGTTTATACCTCCGTGCCGTCGGTGAACATGAAGTGGCCTAGTGGTCAATCCCTTGTAGAAATCGTCCATAGTCTTCGTTTCGCTCTATCAAACCTCCTTTTTGAGAAATGATCTTGTTGAAAGGCATATCGCCAATTTTCTATGGATGAATTGGTGATTTGAGAAATCTGGGAGAACTAATATGAGAAATTTCATGGATCATCATGCAAAATCATTGTAGCTGGGCACAATTTATGGCTCAATTTAAAGGCTATCGGCTCTCTTTAAAGGAATTCAACGGCTAATCAATTATTTGATATTAATACTTTGATCTCCTTCTTTTAAATTTTCACTGTCATTACTTAATTCAAACTTTTATATTTTTTTTTACTGGTGATTACTTTAAAGCATGCTGAAAACTTGGGTAAACTTTTGGAAACTTCATAAAAATTTACAAAAGATTGTTTATGAGCATATTTATAGACTTAAGAAAAGAGTTCAATTGTGGATTTTTTTTTTTTTTTTTTTTTTTTTTTTGCAGGAGTATAGCCTTATAAAAATCTTGTCTTCGGAACATTTAAGAAGCTATACAAAGCTTTCTGGACTTTTGAAAGGTTAAGTTTGTTCTTTTCAACTAGACTTGGAATTTCTCACCCTTTTTAATTTCTAGCTGTCTTAGAAATCTTTCCGAATCTATCTCCATCATACAACTCTGAATTGTAAGAATAAGGTACAGCTTGTTTTGAAAAAAAAAATGACCCACGTATCTGGTCAGACAGGTACCTGTCAAGGGAGTGGAGGGGATTCTTGGCCACATTGGCTGTGGTAAATCAAAACTCGTTATGTAACGTATTGTAAATTTTAAGCAGTGTTTCACCTATCCCCAAATTTCTCCGGGATTCCCCTAATTTCCCAAATTGAAAGAGGGTTCTTCAAAGTCTTCCCAGGATTAAGTATTCGTAGATGCACGAATGTTAACGGAAAATTTATGCCGTTAATTTTTGTCGTCATTAATTTTTGAGAAGATTTCGGAGAATGCGATTTTCTTTTGGCACTTTGAAAATTTTGGGGATACTGGAACCTCTGATTTAGCAGGAGAACGAGAAGGCTTGAAATGATGTTTTTTCTTATAGATATTGGCAAATATTAGTATGAAAAAAAAATTTCATCTAGCCACAAAGAGTAGGACAAGCACAATTTTTATGTTGAAAGCAAATTTTCAGCTTTTTTATAGGGTTTTCCCGAAACAATAGAAACTCTGAATTATCCTGAAATTAAATTAGGAATAGTGATGCGAATTATACCGATGCCAATCGAGGGTGTTCCATTTAACAGGGTGTTGTTGATAATCCTAAGACACAAAGTGACACACGACACTTTTTAAATTGTCGCAGTAAACATGTTGCCTCAACTTCAAAGATAATTTTCATAAAAGTATTTGAACCCTTTCATTCGTGGAACAAGAAAAAGCCAAGATACTAGAAAAACAATCTTTGGCCAAGTTTATCGTTGGACCTGAAGCCGTGGATGGTTTCAGAAGATGTTCGAAATGCCAATACAGAAACTGCCTTAATATTACAAGAGTAGCCATCGCAGACAGAAAAATGGTTATTTATAGTTAACAGGCAAGATCGAGTCTTCGAAGGAGGTGAAAAGCAACTAATAAGGAATGACAAACCTTGTATTCCAGCCACCTTTAAATTGTTATGCTTAAAAGTTTGCTTGTTTTACATGTTCCACCATTGGATACCTGCCGTGAGTTATTCATTAGCTCAAATAAGCTAATGGTCCTTAACTTCAAGCATATTTTGTATTTTTCAAACTATTACCGAATGTGCCCCGTGTGTGTTTCATTTGTCAATAGTCAAACAGTTCGTGGTAACGAACTGTAGTAAGGAGTGTAGCTCTCAATAGTAAACGAAACTCTAACAAATGGAATGTTGATGCTAAAAGATACATCAAAAAATTGCATTTTCATGCTGATTTTAAATATATAAGTTTCATCAAATTTAGTCTTTGTCATCAAAAGTTACGAGCCTGAGAAAAATTGCCTTATTTTGGAAAATAGGGGGAAAACCCCCCTAAAATTCAGAAAATCCAACAAAAATCACACCATCGCATTCAGCGTATCAGAGAACCCTAATGCAAAAATTTCAACCTTTTATCTACAAAAATGTGGAATTTCGTATTTTTTGCCAGAAGACAGATCACGGGTGCGTGTTTATTTGGTTTTTTTTCCAGGGGTCATCGTATAGACCAAGTGGTCCTAGAATGTCGCAGAGGACTCATTATAACGGAAATCAAAAGTTCTAGTGCCCTTTTTAAGTGACCAAAAAAATTGGAGGGCACCTAGGCCCCCTCCCACGCTCATTTTTTACCCAAAGTCAACGGAGCAAAATTTTGAGATAGCCATTATGTTCAGCATAGTCAAAAACCATAATCACTATGTCTTTGGGGATGACTTATTCCCCCACAATCCCAGTGGGAGGGGCTGCAAGTTACAAACTTTGACCATTGTTTATATACAGTAATGGTTATTGGGAAGTGTACAGAAGTTTTCTGGGGGATTTTTTTGGTTTGGGAGGGTTGAGGGAAGGGGTATATATGGGAGGATCTTTCCTTGGAGGAATATATCATGGGGGAATAGAAATTCAATGAAAAGGGCGCAGGATTTTCTAGCATTACTATAAAAAAACAATGAAAAAATAAACATGAAAAAGATCTTCAATTAAAAGTAAGGAGTAGCATTAAAGCTTAAAACTAAAAGAGATTATTACGCATATGACGGGTTCTTCTCCTCCTAAATACCTCGCTCTTTATGCTAAAGTATCTTTAGTAATTTCAACTATTTGTTCTACGGCCTTTCTGATCCAGAGGCCATTCTTAAAGAATTGGGACAAAACTTAAGCTTTAGTGTAAAGAGCGAGGTATAAACGAGGGAAAAAACACCCTCATTTACAAAATAAAAATATAAGAATATAGAAGTTTGTTACTTACTGTTTTAAAAATAGAGTTAAGAGAAAGTGTCAAACTTTAGCGTAAAGAGTGGGGCGTTGAGGAGGAAAAGCCCCTTTCATATACGGAGTAATTTCTGTTCGTTTTAAGTTTTAATGTTGCTCCTTACTTTCATTTAAAAAACTAGATTTTAGTGTAGTTGAGTGTATTAAAAAACACACTCAAGAAGTGAAGTTAGGTTAATCCTACATAAGCAAGATGGAAATAAAATACTTAAGTAACAAAAATATATACACTGCAATAGAGAATTATGTAAATCAGGCCCCGAAGAACGCATTATATTAAATGGTTTCTAACATAACCAAAATACCAACTAAAATATTTAATTAATGTATACTTACAATATAATGTACGTAAACTCTCTCACGCTAAACTGAAAGAAACTGGTTCTGTCAGACCAAGAACTTGAGTGTGTCGGGTATAACAGATAAATACCATCCGCTCTTCACGCTAAAGTGTTTTAAGTACTTTAAAAAATATGATTCTAGTTACACGACCCTTCTGTTTCAAGAATCCTTCTTAAGGAATTGGGACAAAAGGTCAAACTTCAGTGTAGGGTACTGAGGGGAAGATATCCTCTTTCACGTGCGAAACTTGTTCATTTTGAGCTCTAATATTAGTCCTTACATTGAGTAGAGCAACCTTGTTTTTCATTTAATTTCTGATTATTTTTCAATTACTTCCAGGAAATATACCCCACCCTGGAAAGTCTTCCTGGGATAAATTCCTCCATGGAAAGTTCCTCTCACGTAAAATTCTTTCCCCGAAAAGTTACCCCCGATGAATTTCACCCTCGCTGTGAATTCCCCACAGAAAATGTCTTGCTTACGATTCCGCATGAAACATACACCTCTGCATACTTTTATTTGAAGAAAGACTTGTTTTTTATTCAATTTCTTATCGTTTTTCAGGTTCTGACGGAATCCCCTTATGTTTAAAATATTTCCCGGAAAGGTTATTTTAGGTTCCATATTTTATATAATGGGGTCTGGGTGGCCTCCAAACATCGCAATCTTCCAATATTAATATCTAATTTCGATTTTTGACAAATATAAGCTCGAAAATTACATATTTAAAACATCAACAGTTTAAGTGTGTTGCTTTTGTTTTTCTTCTTGATAAGCTTGAAGGGAGTAAGTGAAAATTCCATAGAAAAAGTGGAATGCCATCCAAATAAAGCCATACATAAAAAACCATATGAAGCAATGATTGAAAAGAGACTTATACAAAAAAAGGAAAAAACTTCTTACATACGGGCCACTATGTTATTTAAAATAAGGTCATCTAGTGCCACAATGTATTGTAGCAGATTAACGACGCTTCTTGACTACTAAGGTCCCTGCGTCGGCCCTGTAGTGCATTGCTGCAGCATGATTCGATCTCTGGGTCCCGTATTACCAAGCTAAGGTCAAACCCACTGCGCCACCACAGGACTGCCACAATGTATGCAGAAGTTAATTTAACGATTTGCAATAACAGCTCATAATCACCCCTATTAAATAAATATCCTCTTAAATTCACAGTTCTTTTCACCTAAAAACAGTTTCCTAATAATCCCCCAAACACCGTATAGTCAGCAAGTTCGCAGTCTATTTAATGTTTCTTTTTAAGATTTAAACCTTTAAAAGGTAAAGTGAAGCGATTTTATTTCCTGTCTGACCTAATATACTGTCTCCCCACAGACCGGAAGGAAACAAATTGTTTTTCTACCCACTCATGGATACTTTACGATTTTTTTCCCACGCTCTAAACTTCATAGAACACCTGGTTTGAACTGAAAATCACAACAAGTAGGTGATCAAATTCTTTGCTTGGTTTTGTAAGTCCACATCCAGATTATAAATAACCTGCTCCCCTTCCTGCCAGACGTATTTTGAGCTGACAAACATGTTTATTCCATTACCCCTATGTTGTTTTCAGCCAAGTCTGACCTTACGCATATTGTGACGGGTCATCCTTCATAAGTATTGTCGAAAATTCAAAAGGGTTTGAATCACACGTGCATAATCTGAATATATTGTCCAGCTTTAAACACATCATGGCCTCTTTAAAGATTTTGTATGGCCAATCGTTGAGCTGTCAATGGGAAAGGATATGTCTTTACAGACCTCCATTGACCAGATCACAGTTTGATATTTTAATCTGCAATTGATGTTCCTTTTTCCCCATCTCTTGTTATGCTTTTTATGTAGGGTTCTAACTTCTCAGTTTCAAGATTTTGTCATGCTCTTCCTTTAACCAACTAATATTGAAGGGGATGGGAACCCCTATCATCAGTTTTATTGTAAATACATCTACATATGTATATACATATATATCATATATATATATATATATATATATATATATATATATATATATATATATATATATATATATATATATATATATATATATATATATATATATATATATATATATATATATATATATATGTATATATATACATATACATATGTAGATGTATATATATATATATATATATATATATATATATATATATATATATATATATATATATATATATATATATATATATATATATATGTGTGTATATATATATATATATATATATATATATATATATATATATATATATATATATATATATATAGTATATTTAATATATGTTCTTTGGCCGGACGGACCATACAGTCGGAGTCAAGACTCCGGCCTGGAAAGCCCGTTGCCTCTGAGATTGATCTTACTTTTCATATATTTCTTTTTTTTCAGGAAATCAAAGTTTATTCTGCTCTGATTAGTGGTATTAGGACTTTGGTGAGAAAATCGTCCTCTCTTCAATACCCTATTGGGCAGAACAATTCAAGGCTAAGGACTTTTGACTGAGTTCGGTGAGTTGTAAGATATCAGCAATTTGATTTAACAAGAAAAAATAGTCTTAGCAGAAAGATGAAAGCTCAGAGAAGTAAAATCATAGCATATTTAAAGCAAGCCAATTTAATGTATTATTCAGTAATGCCAGTTCACGAAAATCTAGGGGGGAGGGAGAACATAATGTGTTTTCAAAATCTGGGATGGATCAAATTGTCGGTATTTTTTCAATTTCGTGAATAAAAATGCCAAAAGAGGGCACTTTCAATGATGTTAACCAAAAAAGGTTGAAAATCTAGGGGGGGCAAAACCTGGTCAGGGATATGTGCCTCCTTCCTGTCCCTTCTAACTGACGCCAATATCATTACTGAGAAATAAAAAATACTAAAATTCTTGATTTTGCATTCCGCAAGTTAAATATTTTGTTCTAAAGTGTAAGAAGATTGCAAATCTCTATTATTTATCTCTATCACTGTTTTTACAGTTATCTAATACTGCTTATATTGAAAATTCATAGCAAGACTTAAGGCCTGTACAGCAGTATACGCTCCTCCTTCACCAACGTATTCCAGGCTTCACCTTTTACTCTCTCCCATGAAGTTTGAATTTCCTATAAATCCTTTTGTTAAGAGCATTTCCCTATCTCATTATGGGACAATCTATTTTTTCTTCTTCCCTAGAGGGATGGCCAAAAAGCACGATTATTAAAACCTATCAACCTTCATTGTATAAAGTTGTGAATCCTTTAATCACAGCACCAAGTTGCCTACGGCCAACACAACTACGCACGCTCCTTCTCCTCTTAAATCAGTTCAAAGTTTCCCTCATTACTCTCTCCCCTAAAATCTAATTTCTTTCAAAGTCATTTTTATTACCCCTTCCCAAACAGTTCAGGGACGATCGCCTTTCTGCTTAGCTCCAGATGAACTGTGAACAAGCACAATTTTTGGAAATATATCACCCTTCACCAGTAAGCAGTTGTGTAACTTCTCATTGCAACATTAAGCCACCTAAGGTCAAAAGAGCTGCACTCGCTCCTCCTCCGACTTAATCTATTCAAAAATAGATTATTTACTTCCTCCCACAATGATGTAATTTCTTTGAAATCATTCTTATAACTTCTTCCTGGTCGATGTTTTTTTTCAATTCGCATCAGATTGATGACCAAAAAGTACGATTTTTAGAAAATTCTATTTTTGGCATAAAAAACAATTGCGTATATTCTCACTGCAGCACTAAGCCGACTAACACCAAGACAGCTGCACATGGCCCTCCTCTTCTAAACTTTTTTCAAAACTTTGCTCTTTTCTCCCTCCCATAAAGCTTCGATTTCCTTTTAATCTTCCTGATGACATCATCTCACCTTATTTAGGGACAATCTGCTTTTCAGATGAATTGCAGAATACCATGACTTTTAGAAATATATTATCCTTCATCCATGTTATGTTGTGTGCCCTTCAATTGCATTAGTAAGCCACCGGAGGCTCAAACAGCTATACACGCTTTCCTCCTACCCGATCTATTCAAAGCTTCACTCTACTCTCGCTCATAAAGTTCCAGTTCCCTTTCAATCCTTTCCTATGACCTCTTTCCGCCTAACCCGGGTTTTAACCACTTTTTGTTTTGCCTAAATGCAATGTCAACAGTGCAATTTTTGGAAATCAAGCATTCATCATCCGGAAGAATATCGTGCGCCATCTTAAAGCAGCACCAAGTTTCTTCTATCTTTATTCGGAGATGATTTATAACGAAAAGAGAAATCACCAATGCAACAGCACAAACACATTAAAAAAAGAAAAAAAAGGGAAGACAGAAGGAGAAAAGGAAGGACTGTTTTCCTAAATTAGTGATTAATATAGACCAGCACTTGAATGAGGCCTTAACCCTACTCATCCATACAATCACATAGCCATACACAATCAACCATAAAGAATAATCCATGGACAGGCAGTCATGTCGTCAATAAGTATAAGTCGTCATTTACCAATGTTTTATTTGACCCCATGTGGATGGCCAAAAAGCATGTTTTTTTTTTTAAATTTACCACCCTTCATCCATGGAAAGTTGTGCACCCCTAATGCCAAACTGTTTGGCACTAAATTGCGCTTCAACCTGTTTAGTTCACCTGTTCAGCGAAAGGTGCTCTATTTCTCCAGACTTTCCCACGGCATTGTCACCCTTTTATTGTTAACTATAGTGAGATTTAGTGTGATAGGGTGAATAGGACCAAACAAACTGATAACCTTTTTCGATTGTCGTACTAAAATCATGACCAAAAAGTTTCTTGCGTCTTTCGCTGCATTAGATTAGTCACAGAACATTAAAGGCTGCCTGTTATAAGTTGACATTTGGTATGGTTACACTTTATATTGATGTGGATCTAAATTGAAGATATACTAAGGGCTTTTATATGTCGTATTTGGGCATACTTGTCTTAATACAAGAATTAAATTTGAATGAAATAGGTTCTTTTCAAATGAAAGTAGGAGCAGCATTAAAACTTAAAACGAACATAAATTATTACACATATGAGGACGCTCCCCCTTCTCAAACCCCCACTCTTTACGCTAAGTTTTATGGACTAGTGCTGGTACTGAGTGGGCGTTCTTTCATTATTAGAGATAAAAATTCAAACATATATTTTTCATTAAGATTACTATCCTTGTTGGGGGTGTTTCCCCCCTTTTACAAAAATCAGCCAAGTTTTCCTAGGCTTGGGTAGTTATAAATTTAATGAGTTTTACATATTTAGGGTTATTATCAAATGCTGATTTGATGTATACATTGTTATACATCAATGTATATATGTTATACGTCTTTTGTTGTATACATTGTTATCAAAACCCTTTTACTTAGAATTTCGGCTACTGTTAATATGAGTCACTTCTTTTACTACGAACTGTTCGATATCGCATCTATATCAAAATAAATTAAGACTAGAATATGACCATAACCTTCTGCGAATTTTGAATACTTTTTTATAAATCACAGGCAAATTAGAAATAGTCTTTCTACTTTATTTTGGCATAGACAAGACAGTCTAAGGGTGTCTTTGGCAATCCAACTCCACTATGTGGCGTTTTTTTCAAAACTTTTATAGATATTCCATTTCTTCAAACAAAGTATTGTTTATTAATTTTTATTTGGTCCCTAAGTTTAATTGAGTGTATTTATCAAAAAAGTTGACAATATTTCAGCCATTTCAAATTATTTGCATTTATTTAATGTGTTACGACCCAACTTACAGAAATAGCAAAAATAGGAAAAATGTAATATCAAAATTGTTTTTGCCCAGTCTTTGATGCTTAAAATGAGATATAATGACAAAACCTCCCGATATATTATATCAGTTTTCCGCTCTCCTGTAAACTTGGTATCGTGGACCGCATTTGGAATTACCGCAACTGAGGTCCTGTCAATAACACTGCTGAGGAGTTGCTCTTTTATGAATGGTAATTAGCATAGATAAGCTAATGGTTAGTTCTTAAGTTTAGCAACTGTCATAGGAGGGACTCAGATCCTTACTCCAGCTATATGCAGTGGGAGAGCCTTTGGGTCTGCTTGCTCGCATCTGATCTCCCATTATTTTTTGTATTTTTTCGTGTGCCAGTTTATGCTGTGTGTCCTCTTTTGCATTGCTGTATCTGAGGTGCTGCCAATAGTGTTGCAAGTGTTTTTTTTTATACATGGTTAGCAGTATTTGAATGATTATGATTAATTGTTCAATTCAATAACTGTCATGGAAGGGCGTCCCTGGCGCATACCATAGGCACATACACAATAGATCCTTTGGGTCTGCTCACCTCTGAACTTACTATATTTTGTTCTGTTTTTCATATAATTTGGTATAATTTCTCCTTTAAAAAGTTTTTCTTTCTCTAGTAGCAGAACAAAGAAAAAAGAAAAAAAAACACAATTTCAGGTCATCCGCTCTCCTGTTGCCATTTTAAATGGCTGCATCCAAGGTACTACCAATAGTACTGCTAATGTGTTGCTTTTCTGTATAAATTGTTACTAGCATTTGTATAATTATTTTGGATTGTTAAGTTTAATAATGCTCATGAGAGGGGAGGAACTCGGGTCTGTATCCCTGCTACATACACAGGGTAGCCTTTGTGTCCATATCCATCTGAAATTTCATGAGTTTTTCTATCTTTCTTGTAATTTCAACTAAAAAGTTTCCTTTCGCAAACAGTAAAAAAAAAAAAAAAAAAAAAACCAGAACGCGTTATTCCAGTTTTTCGGCTCTCCTGTTTAATTTATTTTGTGCGCCGCCTTTTGAATTACCACATTCAAGGTGCTGCCAATAATGCTGCTGAGATGCTGTAATATGGTTGTTATCATTGTGATATCCTAGATATCATTATGCTTATTGCTAAGTTTGTTAACTACTATGGGAGGGAGGAGAAATTTGAGAGCTGGAATACGAGGCAAATACATTAGGGGCCTTTGGATCCACTTACCTCTCAAATCTCTTTATTTTTTTACTTTTCAGTAATGTTTTATATATTTCCTTTCATAAACAATAGACTGAAACCGGAGCATATTCTTCTGTTTTTTTTTATCGCCTGTTAGATTCGGATTGCCTGCAGATCATCTATTTGAACTACCCCGTCAGACGTCCAGCCAATATCTTTACCTTTTTGTAATCGTGAATGGCAGTTTTTTGTAATTATTTGGACTCATAAGAGTACATAAATCACAAAACAACCAAAAAACAGAATCACTTTTGGTTTAAGTCTTTCCAGACTAATTGTGTCAAATTTAGGGTGAAGTTGACTTTGGGGAGGGGGAATAAAGTATTGTGTTATTCTTTTAACTGGGGGAATAACAGACGTTTTTCAAGGGATTTTTAACTTCTCGGAGAGAGTATACTTTCATTATTTTAGCTTCTTTGACTTCAACATATTAGTAAAACTAATTAATAAAATCTAAAAAAAAAAAAATTTCCAAATTCAGGGATCACCATCCTTTGCCGGCCCCCTAATGATGGACATGTGACCATTGCAAGCATATGTTAATGGGATCAGGAAAGTGAAACCCTAATTTTAAAAACTTTTATGGTCATACATTTTAACGCTTTTATGATGTCCCGGTGCCACAGTATAAGAGAGAAAAATAAGCATACCAGGGTTTCAAGCTCCTTTTTGGAATTCCAGAAATATGTTTTAGTACTTTACTGTTAGGATAAACATGACTAGCATAATCATTATTATTGAATTAATTCTGAATTTAAGTGAAAATATTCTTTCACTATGCATTTTTTTAAAAATAGTTTTTTTCATTTGTCCTACTAAAGGGAATGGGAGGAAGGATGTATCAAGCATCTGATTAAAGCGTTTTTGCTATGAAGATTGCAATGGTAAACGACATCAAAAGTTCCATTTTGGTGTTATATGCCACCCTACGCTGGTGCTCTCAAAAAAATTATGATAAGTATAGACGAAGACATTCAAGTATTATGCTTTCAAATGAGTTGTTAGACAGCTTTCTGTTAGTTTTGGCTCCCCGGTAGGGCTGGAAAAATGAAAAAATAAAAAATAAAAAAAGAGATATCAGCCCTTCAAGCTATTTTTCAAAATTTCTGAAAATTTGTTTTCGTAATTAACTTTTATTGTTAAAACAAAATTGAAATAACAGTTGTTATTCCAAAAACTAATCGAATTTTTTCATTTGACAGTTTTTTTAGACCGTGTTTTTTTTTAGTTTTCACTTACTAGAGGGCTGGAAGGGGGATCTTACAAGAGGAGTAGTTGTAAACCTCCATTTAAGGATTTGCAACTATAGAGATTATAATGGTGCCCTTTTTAGGCTTCCCAGCCTTTTAATCCCTGAAATGGCATCAACAATTGCTATATTTGTCCTCATGTGACACTTTACGATGGTTTTATCAAGACTAATCGGCAAAATGTACGTTTATTTGGGCAAGAGCTTTGAACTAATTCAATAGACGTCTCTACGATGTTGCCATAGCCTTCAAGTAATCAGACGACTTATGGAACTAATTATGTAGGCTGGAGGGGTGGGGGGGGGGCAAACCTCCGGCTCTAGTTTCTTAACCATGTAGGTTCTGACGATACTCTTTTCATGCTTCCTGGCCTTTCCGCCCAAGAAAAGGCACTAAGAGCAGACATTTTGGAGCCATATGCCACCTTATGATGGTTAGACCAAGTCGAATTTACAAGAAGAAGCAAAAAAAAGAAACAAATAGATATAAGTAATTAGTTTCCAAATGATTCCTCAAGCAGCTCTCAATGATGTTCCAGAGCCCCACTGGTGGCAAAGAAGAAAAATAAAGGAGAAACATGAGTAATTCCCTCACAAAAAAAGTGATTTTCCCTGTTGTTCAAAATGTAGGATTGTAATTATTCTGTACAGGGTTTTCAAATATGTTGATACTAACAGTATACTTTTACTTCAATCCGACAATGGCCAAGGCCCAGGGTGTTTTTTCACACTTGAAAAAACTTTGAAAGAATAGGAAGTTCCTGATTTCTAGGGCTATAATGAGGGAAAGGTTGGAATGCCTAGGACGTGCTCTGTGGATGAAGGATGACAGATTGCCAAAGATCTTCCTTATCAGCCAACCATCTAGATACAAGCAAAAAGCAGGTCGTTCCCAAGTTTGGGTGGGAGGAGGTTGTGCGGAAAGAAATGGGGGAAATTTGAACTTTCTAGGAGTGTGTAGAGAGGGAGGCTTTGAATAGATTGTGATGGAAAAGGAGCATGTGTACCTGGGTTGGCCTCAGGTGACTTGGTGCTGCAGTAAGTTGTTTGAGGTAGTAGTAGTATCAAGTTCAAGGAGTTTCAGACTCTTTTCGAAATTCTCGTAAACTAGTCTTTAAAATAGGCTACACTCTTAATATTAGAGTTATAATATAGTATCGTAATACTCTTAATATCTTAATACTCTTTACCGAAGTAAGTGTTACCATTCCCCAATTAGCTTTAAATATGTTAATGACAATCAGCAATTTATTTTAGACATATTTTACATTTTCGGTTACTATGGGCCGTGGTTCGCTTATTACTGGATTTCATCTACTGCTGTAACCATGATCCACTTTTACTTGAAGTTCTTCTCCCTCCACGAACTTTTTCTTTTAAATATTTTTTTTAATTCTACCCTCAACGATGATTCTGGTATCCAATGAAACTATTAATAAACAAGGCTAATTTTACGTCTTAGTTTATAATTGATGATCAAAATGTGATAAAACCAAAGAACCCATAAACGGAATAATTAGGCCCGTTTCCTTATTGTGGCAAAGTATACCTACTATGTATCACGGCTGCTGCTCTGACGATTTAATTTTTTTTTACCAAAATTTGGTGAAAAGATTGGCTAGACTAAATTTCATTTTACTCTATCGTGTCATTTGCTTGAAATCTTCCGCCAGACCGGAGTGCCTTTTTACGTCAACTTACGGGTTGCTCGGAGAGCCACGCAGGATTGTTTTTTGGGGGTCACAGTTTTTCGAAGGGAGGGACAGGTGAATAACACATGTCAGAGGAAACGTGGGTTTTAAGTACTGTCCCCATCCTGTACAAATTTCGGGATTTGTCATTGCCTAAATCCCCTCATTTTGTGTTTAAGTAGACATGAAATTCCTTGCCATTTTTACCTACATTGCATAAGCATGAGTAGGAAGAGTTCGCCCCCCCCCTCCTTTACATATTATCCGTACTTAAATGGCAAAAAAGACATGAGTCAGCTTCATTAGAAAAGTTAAATGAACCACTACTTTCATCATTCCCATCAGTCTTTTAAATATGCAACATGGTAAGGGTGGTCTCATCGCATAATTGATTAACTGGGCTTAATTTTAGTAAAACAACTTGTACCTTGAGATAAGTATATATATTTAGTGAAACATAATTGGCCTAATTATAGTATTAGAGAACCATAAACAAAACACGTTGATAAGAGCAGATTATGCCCTTTACTTTAAGACAATAATAAGATTAATGACTTTAGAGTGACATTGAAAATGTTGGGAAAAGCTGTAACGATGCTCTGAATAAAATTAAGATTATCTTAAGTCGTTCTTATTGTAGTTGTCCCAGATCAGTATGAGATCAAATAAGACAGGTAGAAAAAATTAATAAAACATGTCTTTAGTGTTAGGGCGCAGGTAAACATTGACTTGCATTTTGCATATCTCAGAAAGGTCTTTGCTTTGGGTGAAGTTCTTTGATGCTTGGTACTTAGTAATGGGTGTCTAAGTCGAATAATTATATAATCCTAACTTTATATTCTTCAAAATGCCCTGGTATGCAGGCAATAGAATATATTTGTGAAATAGTAAGTGTATCTATCTTTTAAGGGTTTCTCAACTTCTTTTTATTTTAATCAAATGTTTTTTCTAGTTTTAGGCGTCGTTTTATGCCATATGGCACTAAAAATGACACTATTTGCGCCATTTCTCAAGGGGTGGGGATAGCAGGCTACTAGAACATCTTTGACAGATTTTTAATAGCTCATATAAAAGATATGGCTCATACCTACGTCCTTCATATAAATTTCGTTATCAGCAAGTTCCAAATGACACTAAAAACGACACTTTTGGTGCCACATCTCAAGTGGAAAAGCTGGTTCTAGTTGGCTGCCAGAACTTTTTAGAGTGATGTTTAATGGCTCATGTGAAAGCTATTGATCATATCAATGCTATAAACTTGTTTTTTCCTTCAATTCTTGTACGGCCTCTACTTTCAGTTCCTTATTAGGGGTTGTGGTGTCTAATCCTCGTAGATTGGAAGAAGTTAGAGATTACAAGTCTTCAACTGAAACTAAGGAGTAACATTAAAGCTTAAAACTAAGGGAAATATTCCATATAAATAAAAAGGTCATGACAGTATTGTTTCTACATTAAATGTTTATCAAAAACGAGCCAAGATTAACATAAAAACAAACTTTTACCGACGGAAGTAAAGAGCGAAGTTGAAACTTAAAACGAGCAAAATTATTATATAGGGAATTATTTCCCTATGTTTGTATGATTAAAAAAAAATAGTGTTTTACTGAAAACACAAAAGCCAAGTATAAAAAACAAGAATGTTGATTTTGGAGTCAAAAGTAAGTACGTATCTTCACGACAACAAACTAATCTATAACACTTTTTATAGCCTTACAGGAGATGTGACATCAGTAACTTTCAGTATACAATTAAAATTATCTTAAAAACTTAGTTATAGAAATAATAGCTTTAAGGTCATTAAATAGCATACAAAATAATAGATTGATTTATCTGGTAGCATTTTGGTCTCACCTAGTTTTACTCGAAATGAAAAGTATATCAACCGTTACATGCGCTCTGGAAATCCAGTTATTTCTCTCTAAAAAACGGAGAATATTGAATTGTGAAACAAATTCTAAGCCAAGTCTGTATTCTTAATACTAATAAGATTCCTTTCATTTGAAATTGTCTTAAAAAAAGTCATGAAATGTCCTTTTCAGATCCAAAATGATAGTCAATTGTTGAACTGAGCTCATTGTGCAGAGATAATTCCAAATTAAACAAAAAAAAAACAAATAAAGCAACAATCTAAAAATTCTTTACTTTTATACTGTTAAAAGTGTCCTTAAATCGTTTACTTTTACTATACAAAAACTCCTATATTGTTTTGTTTTTTCAGTAAAGTCCTAGTTATTTGTAATCCTACAAATGATAGGGAAATATCACCAGTTAACTTATCTGCACTAGTTTTATTAGTATATGTTAGATAGGCTGTGAAGTAATAAATTTTTTTTTATTGTTAAGTTCCAACTTGGCTGTTTACTTCTGTTGGAAAAAAACTTTTGTTTAATTAAATTTATGAAAGCACAATGTAAACTTCAGTTCAAAGAGTAAGGGGTTTTAAACCCTCTCGCATAGAATACCTGTTCTTATTGAGTTTTGACATTACTCCTTTCTTTTGTTTAGAAAAAAAGAAAACTTTTTGTCTGTCTTTCATTATTTTTACCTCAAAGACAACAATAGCCAGCAAAATGAAAAGTTTGTTAATATTTATTTATAAGAAAAAAGAAGGAAAAAGAAATCAAACTAAACAACTATGTATATGGCTTTCTAAGGAATAGGAGAGAAGGTGAGACTTGTCAATGGTACAGATAAAGTAAAGTAACAAAATCAAATAATTTGATTTTAATGGTATAAAATCTTCAGGAACATAACGGATAATACCGAAAAAGGAAGGGCATTGGTCTGTCTGTCGGTCTGTCCGTCTATCTGTCGGTCCCGGTTTTGCTACTTTAGGCACTTCCAGGTAAGCTAGGACGATGAAATTTGGCGGGCGTATCAGGGACCGAATCAGATTAAATTAGAAATAGTCGCTTCCTGATTTGACCATCTTGGGGGCGGGGGGAGTGGGGGGCCGGTTAATTCGGAAAAATAGAAAAAATGAAGTATTTTTAAGTTACGAACGGTTGATCAGATCTTAATGAAATTTGATTTTTGGAAGGATATCATGTCTCAGAGCTCTTGTTTTAAATCCCGACTGGATCTGGTGACATTGGGGGGAGTTGGGAGGGGGAAACTTAAAATCTTGGCAAACACTTAGAGTGGAGGTCTCGGGATGAAACTTGGTGGGAAAAAAAAAGCACAAGTCCTAGATACATTATTGACATAACCGGAACGGATCCGCTGTTTTTGGGGTAGTTGGGGGGGGGGGGGGGGTAATTATGAAAAATTAGAAAAAAGAGGTATTTTTAACTTACGAACGGGTGATTGGATCTCAGTGAAATTTGATATTTAGAAAAATATCGTGTCTCAAAGCTTTTGTTTTAAATCTCGATCAGATCTGGTGACATTGGGAGGAGTTTGGAGGGGAGCCTAGAATCATGGAAGACGCTTAGAGTAGAGGGATTGGGATGAAACTTGGTGAGAAAAATAAGCAGAAGTTTTAGATACGTGATTGAAATAATTGGAACGCTCTATTGGGGGGGGGGGTTAATTCTAAAAAAATAAAAAAAAATGACGTATTTTTAACTTACGAAAGAGTGATGAAACTTCATATTTAGAAGGACCTCGTAACTCAGATCTCTTATTTTAAATCTCAACCGGATCCAGCGTCATTGGGGGACAGTTGGGGGGGACTAGAAATCTTAGAAAATACTTAAAGTGGAGAGATGAGGATGAAACTGGATGGGAAGAATAAAAACAAGTCTAAGATACGTAGCTGACATAACCGGACCGGATCTGCAAATGAAACTTGATATATAAAAGGATCTTATGTCTCAGATAATCTGTTTTTGACTCGAATTTGATCCGGGGACAATGGGTGGTTAGAGGAGGGAAACAGAAATCTTGGAAAACGCTTAGAGTGGAGAGATCGGGATGAAACTTGATGGGAAGAATAAGCATAAGCTCTAGATACGTGATTGATATAACTGGAACGGATCCGTTCTCTTTTGGAAGAGCTGGGGGGCTATTAATTTGGAAAAATTAGAACAATTAAGATATTTTTAACTTAAGAACAGGTAACCGGATCTTAATGAAATTTGATATTTAGAAGGAATCCATGTCTCAGAGCTCTTATTTCAAATCCCGGCCAGATTTGTTGACATCGGGGGGAGTTTGAGGGGGAAGCCGGAAATCTTGGAAAACGCTTAGAGTTTAGGAATCGGGATGAGGTTTGGTGGATAGAATAAGCAAATGTCGTGATTGGCGTAACCTTATTGGATTCGCTCTCTTTGGGGAGTTGGGGGAGGAGTTCAGTGATTTGGCAAGTTTGGTGCTTCTGGACGTGCTAGGACGATGAAAATTGGTAGGCGTGTCAGGGAGCTGTAGAAATTGACTTGATACAGTTGTTTCCCCAGATTTGACCACCTGGCGGGCTAAAGGGAAAGGAAAAATTAGAAAAAATGAGGTATTTATAACTTACGAGTAGGTGATAGGATCTTAATGAATTTTGATATTTAGAAGGACATCGTGACTCAGAGCTCTTATTTTAAATCCCGACCGGTATTAAGCCTCTGATTTTCCTTTTAAATCAATCTATTGATTCTTAGAATTTTGTTAGAGCTCATACCATATGAGCTCCTGGCTCTTAGCTCTTCTTGCCTTGTCACACGTACCATATGAGCTCTTAGCTCTTGTTTTTGTAACTATCGTTGAAAAGTCAGTCCTAGAACGTGTTTTTAACCAAAAATTAAAAAAAAAGTTTTGAATTAATTTTGGGTTCTTAATCTCTTTTTTGTTGGCTATAGTTCTTAGAAGTGCAGTTCCTAGTTTTCTCCAAAGGTTGAGATCTAAATTCAAAAATATTTAAAGCTTTTTCAATCTAAATTTAGCAAAGGTATTAGGCCCAAACACTCTTCTTGTGCTTCATTTGAGCAGCACATCTATTTTTCAAGGTTTCACTTTTATTACACAAACATTGTAAAATGTCATCAAAGGTGAGTTCCCTGTGGAGGAAGAAGGAGTGAAAGTTGTCATTCCAAACTGTTTCTCTCGGAGGCTTATTACGGCTCTGGCTCCATTGCTGGGAATTTTATTCAACTAACATAACTTCTTTCCAAGATCAGAAAGAAGCTCTAGTCTAGGATTTTACTTATTTCTCTTTCCTTTAGAATAAACAACCCCTTTCCGAAAAAAAATGTCCTTTAATATTTTAAACAAAGTAGATGAGCAACTGCATTGAACTAAGAATTCGAAAAATAAAATCTGAGCGGAATACTCAGTTTTCTACACCTCACATGCTGCTTTCTGGAAAACATTGGAGAGAGAATATGGAAAGCGTTTGTTGTTACAGTTATTATCCATTTTTTGAATCATCTAAAATATAATCTATATCTACAATTCAATTGCTCTTCTTATGCTCTGGCAAAATTAAACTGACTGTAGTTTAGACCGTGAAATCTATTTCATAAAAAGAAGATTGTTTTTATGGGGGTGGGGTTACGCAAAAACTTCAAAAAAGCATAAAAATGTGTTTATATTCATTTTTGTTACGTTTTTTCAAGTCCTAAAAATATTTAGGGGGGGTTCAAACCCCCTAGCCTATTTAAAAATGATACCTAACAATTTTATAAATGATATGGCTTATGCCAGCCTTTTTTTTAATTTTTAGTTTAGTTTTTTTTTTTATTTTAGGGGCCGCCTGATATATCGGAAACAAAACCTTTTTTTTAAGTTTAATATCATTGAAATACGGCACTTTAAACCAAAAATGGATTCATAATTTCTTTTTTCCTGGAGGAGGAGGATGTGTAAGAAATCTAAAAAATAACAAAAATAATTTATAATGGACTTTGCTACTTGTTTACATGTCAAAAAAAAATTTCACAGTGGGGGGGGGCTGGGGTGGTAAAACAGTTAATAATAATCGAAAGCGGAAAAATATGCTAAGAAAATTTACCATCTCGTAAGAAAAAATGTCATCTGTAGCTGATGCTGGAATAGTAATTATATTTTTTTAAAGTCTTAATAGTAAAATTTTATTCAGAAAAGAAATTCCAAGAATTTTTAAAATGAGCCTGAAACCTCTCAAAAATAACGTCAGAGCAAGACTAGCGGCAACGTTTAGGGATTAGCGGCTCTTTTTCTTAAGGCTTTGTCCCCTCCGCAATCCCTCGCTCTTTACGCTAAAGTTTGACTCTTTGCCACAATTCTACTTTTTAAAACAATTAAAAGCTTTAATGTAAAGAGCGAGGGATTGCGGAGGGGACAACCCATTTCATATACGGAGTAATTTCTGTTCGTTTTAAGTGTTAATGTCGCTCCTTACTTTCAGTTTAAAAAACTAGTTTTTTTTATTTAATTAAACTCAAGACCAACTGGGGCCACTTAAAAAAAAAGAAAGAAAGAAAATAAAACCAAAACAGATAAATCAATAACGCACAAAAAAAACAAATCAGTTCATTCGAACAACAATGGTACATTTAAACATGTCAAAATTGTTGTGGGTAAATCACACTTGACCAAGTCAGCCAAAGTGGCAGAGAGAGGCGAAAATACGGCTCATAAAGCACCAAAATGAGGGGATTATTCAAAGCAAGTATCCTTGTCTTGATAGAAAGAGATGATTTTCTATGCAGCTCAGGAAAAGATGGGAAGCCACCACCAACAAACATTCCAAATGCACTAAAATTCGAAGGAAGATTAAGAAGCCACCGTGAACAATTGTTATAAAGAACCCGAAGATAATTCTCACACATAACAGAGAGAGATTGTACGAAAGCTAGACCGTACAACAGAGTGCAGTAAGCTCTGAAAAGAAAGCATCTTACAGAAGGGTCGCAACTCCCGAACTTTCGAATGAGTAAGTTAGCCCTGCAGCACAGCGAACATGAAAGTGCCTTAACATAAAGCTCATCGCTCAGGATTGGAGCCACCGTGAATCCAAGATATTTGTAGGATCCAGCAAAAGATAATGACACTCCAGAAAGCCAGGCCATAGGGATATGTTTCAAAGGAGTTCCCCGGGGAATAAACGCCATACACTGGGTCTTAGCCGTGTTTAACACGATATCATTGACTTACGCAAACACATCACATATTGAAAGTAAATGGTTAAGTGCAGCCACTGTAGGAGCTAAAATAACCAGGTCATCAGCATAACTCAGGTTATTGAAGCAAACATCACCAATGAAACAGCAAACAGCTATTTAGGCTACGTCAAAAATTTTTTTCTCTACTGAAAAGTTAATAAATATTAATAATTTCAATAATTTGTTGGAATACCAGAAGCAAGTCACAATTCCAACAAAAAAATTGTTTTTTGTTTTATTTGTTTGAATTCCAGCAAAACATTTTGTTGGAAATCAATTTTTTTTTTTTACAGTGTGATATAGATTTTAATTGAAATATCCTTGCACATTTTTCTATTTTCAATGGCAATCATCAGTACCGGGGATAGGTTATTTCTCAGGGTGGCAACTTTAGACTTGGCCGCCCCTTGCCACACCACCAGTACAGTGAATGTTAGAATTTCCCCCTAAAAATATTACATTTTAAGCTTGTTTTGCCTCCCCTCGGCTTTCCCACAGGGGGCACTTCCCCCTCTAGCCCCCCTAGATCTGGCCCCGGCAGTCATTTCTTCCCAAAACTATTGCTTTCAAAAGATTTTTTCGACGGGTTACGTTGCGATTTTATACAATTAAATCCTAATACCGGAAAAGACTAATCACACTCGACAAAACTCAAATCAATATCCCCAGAGGACTATCATTTGTTAAATAGGTCCAACAAAAGGCAACCATTAGGATATTGGATGTATAAAGCAACCTAAGCGTTCAACTCGAACAAAAGTTAGAAATGCTTCCGACATAGAGCCAAATAATGTCGGCTCCTGATCTAGATGACGAACAAATTCTATAGTTGTCATTGGGTCAAAAGCGGCCGTGTGCTGATTTTCATTTGTCATTTCACATATATTTAAACGATTTGGAAATCCGAGCAAAATAGGCGTTTTATTCTTCTTAAATGCGTATTTGTAAATAATAAATTTAATTTCACACCAGCTGTAGTAATAAAACTGTTTAGTCATGTGAGGGTAAAGCTTAACCAGGAATTTGGGTATGGGCCTCCACAGGGAATGGGGGGGGGGTATATGGTTCAATAGTCCAATGAAAAGATAAAAAATCCTACGTGATATGCGACATTTGTTCTTAGAAAACCACCTATCTGTCTGACAAAATAATTTGATCTTTAACCTCGCCTTCCCAACCGTGTAAAAAATTATTAGGCTACTTATAACATTTAATATTGTAATACCAGTCTGACATATACGTTTTTCCAGAGGGCTAAAACATCCTGTAGGGCATATATAGTGGCCAGAACACTGTCATATTCTATTTTTTAAATGCTACAAAATTCTGGAATTTTCTTTAACGTTGCCTTTCTTCTATTGGTACTTTTGATTATTACCAATTACTGCCTTCAAATTCCAGAATATTTGACAAGTATAGTGTACCATAGACTATCTATACACGCTTTAATAGAATTTTGGACAAGCCTAGATTTGGATTGTTCCAAATATACATATAATTTAACATTTTATGCTGGAATGGATTTAATATTTTATTATTAACCGTCATTCATAATAATTCATATTGTTTTCAAACGAAAAAAACCATAAGTTTCTTTTCCGGGAGTGAATAGCGAAGCTGAAATTTGGAACAAAGATTAATGCATCGCCGATTTTGCAAAACATATTTACAAGGCTAGATCAGATGGATTAAGTCATAACATTTTTTCAGTATCTATAGAATATTAAAAACTAGTGCTTTACTGGAAACAAGATCCGACGCTCCAAAAAAGTATGCTCTCTTAGGAGCAGAAAACTCTATGACTAGGCTGCACAAGATAATACTGATTTACAAGTCACTAAATCTTATATTACAAAACGAACAGTCATTGTATGTATTTGTTTGTCAATATTTTTTTTTTCTCGAAAACAGCACTATATTTTTTTCTGAAATTTATTGCACCACAATCTTCTGCTGTGGAGAATCAATCAAGACAGGTTATTAGTTATGGAAAGTTTGTCTTCCCCTTATAAGCACTTTAATATTTTCGTAAATTGTCTGCTGACTGAAATTAGAGACCCCTGAAGGTTGACAACGTTAAGTACGACTAGGAGGAGTTTCAAAACGCAACATTTTTGGTTAAAAAATCAGTTGGTTTTGAATTTTCAGAGAGAGACATTCCCATTTGATGAAGTGAGAATCGGATTCTTAAATACGAAAAAAAATAATTGAAGAAAAACGGGTTTAATTTCTTATAAAGCAGTGACAACAAAATAAAATAAAAACTACACTTTAGCTAACCAAAAAATAAAAATACTTCGAATATTTCGGCCCCACGTCCGGGAGCCTTTCTCAACGGAAAAAAAAAACAACAAAAAAGGAGAAAATTACAACAATTTAAGACTATTTTTAAGACATTGTAAAAATGCCACGACAACTAAACCAACATAAAAAAATATAAACAATCAAATATATAAGAAACAAAAACTCACATTTTAAAACAAACACTCCCGCAACTGACTGTAACTTTAGAAAAACTGAAGTAATTGTTTATATTGGCACTTTCCTCTGCCACAATCGATGTATAAATGGGAATCTATTAAAAATGAAAAATATAAATACTTGCAACAATACGAAAAGAGGTCACCCAACCCCAAATCCAACCAAAATCTTACAGGTTATTGAGACACAATTATGAATTATAAATTGAATGGATTTTTTCATTTGCTATCTTAGCTGCCGTCCGTTGACTTCTTACAGCATTGACTATGCTTTGACCTCCGTTCGCAAGGTTATTACTTGTTTCAGGACAATTATGCAACTCAATACTCATTGAAGTTTTTGACTGGTCTTTCATTAAACTATTATAAATTGAATTTATTTTAAATTCCCCTTCATCTCTATTGATACTAATACCCCCATAGATAATCTTTTTTATTTCTATAATTTCTCTGAAACTTTGTAAAAGTCCTACAGACTTATCAACACTTTTTGTCTGATCAAATAAAATACTATGATGAGGAAAATTAAGCACGTGATCCGCTATAGCGGATTCAAAAGTGTCAGGTTTTTTATTCTGTCTTAGCGAGCAATCTATCGCATTTTTGTGTTGCTGTAGCCTATTTTTTAAATTCTGCTGTGTTCTACCTACATAAAATTTACCACAAGAGCATGGAATTTTGTATACCCCCTGTTGTATATTTCTTGGAACTTTATCTTTTCCGTTATTTAGCCATGAGCTTATATTTTGTCCTGATTTAAAAGCTGTTTTTATATTATGGTTTTTTAATTCTTTCCTTAATTTCTGTGACAACCTTGGGATATAAGGCAAAGTTATGTAATTTGGTTTTTGAATTTTACAGGTTCCAGTAACTTTTTTTTTCCTTTTTTCAATTATTTGAGAAATCATATTTTCGGGATATCCATTTCCTACTAGAATATCCTTAATAAAAATTAATTCACTACTAATATATTCTGGTGAAGCTAAATTTAACACTCTATCCACTAAAGAAATAACTACCCCCCTTTTTACTTGGATCGGGTGATTTGATTTGAAAGACAAATAGCGGTTGTTATTAGTTGGTTTACGGTAAATTGAAAACACTAGTTTATTATTCTTTCTATGGATCCAAATATCCAGAAACGGTAATTTTTTCTCTGTTTCATTTTCAATTGTAAAAACTAATTCCCCTCCCAAATTATTTAAATGTTCCAGAAAACCTTCAATTTGTGATTCCCCATAATTCCAAATAACTAATACGTGTGAGTTTTTGTTTCTTATATATTTGATTGTTTATATTTTTTATGCTGGTTTAGTTGTCGTGGCATTTTTATAATGTCTTAAAAATAGCCTTAAATTGTTGTAATTTTCTCCTTTTTTGTTGTTTTTTTTTCGTTGAGAAAGGCTCCCGGACGTGGGGCCGAAATATTCGGAGTATTTTTATTTTTTGGTTAGCTAAAGTGTAGTTTTTATTTTATTTTGTTGTCACTGCTTTATAAGAAATTAAACCCGTTTTTCTTCAATTATTTTATTTCGTAAATGGAAAAGCAGTGTGGTCTAAGAAATTATTTACGGATTCTTAAATGCTTCGAAATACGTAGGCTACTACAGATTGCGGCGGAAAATTTACAGTAATTTTTCCTTAATGTGGGACACGAGCTTTGGTCGGTGATTATTGCTCCTTTAATAATACTGTTTGTAAAAACATAGTTGTTCGTTTTCTGGAGTGAAAAAATGATCTAAATAGGTCAGAACTTTGAGAAAATTCATTGAAGACTTCAATATTTTTGGAAAAATCTTTTTCGTATGAATGACGTCACAAATACCAAGACGCCCAAACCTTAATAGCTACACCATCTACAGCAAATAAAATAAAATGAAATTAGGTTTTTTTTGCAAAAGAGATAAAAAGAAACTGGCTTGCTCTTTACCGAGCTCAATAAGAAAACTAAGCATATCGCCATAAAGTTTACTAGGCATAAAGGCCATAAGGTTTCAATGTTTTATTATTATTAATTAAAAAAAACTTTCCGGAAAAGGAATTTTTCAAAGAAAAAGAAAGACTTAAGATCAGCAGCGATAAATTCCTATAGTAATTCAAACTCGAAATGTTTAGTAATTACTATTAAAGAATAAGTGAAACCAAAACGAAGAAAAACTAAATAAACGATCATAGCAAACAAACATACACAGGTACTCTAATAAATGAATAAATAAATCTTAAAACGAATAATACTTAAATTGAATATGCAAATCAAACTCAAAACGAACAAAAATTACCAATAACAAGAGTTTTGCCACTGCCTTCTTACCTAAATGTAAAAGTCTAAGGCCTACTGCGTCATTAGCGCTTTACTGAAAAGGAATATTAAAGAATAAATGAAACCCAAAAAGAACAGTAGCCTAATTGATAAACAATCATAGCAAAGAAACAAACATAGGTACTAATATAAATGAATACATACATCTTAAAACAAGTAAAACCTAAATTGAATATGCAAATCAAGCTTACGAATAAAAATAACTATAAAAGAGAGTTTGGCTACTGCCCTTCCCTAACTGTAAAAATCTAAAGCCTACTGTGTTATTGGCGCTTTACTGAAAACGAAGTAAACTACAAATATTTTTTTTAAGTACTTAAAGCATTGAAAACTGAAATAAAAATTATAATAAAACAAAATCTTATACTGCTGAGGTTTCAGCAGCACAATCATGGCTGCAGCAGTATCTGCAACCTAGTAAAGAGCGAACCCCAACCCATAGTAATTAGAAGCTAGTAAACGCGTTTTGAAAAATCCAGCCTAGTGAGAAATAATTGTCATCTAACATTTATTCAGGAATGATAGCTATTATTTCGATTTGTCTTTAAAGTAAAAACTTATTCCGAAAAGAAATTTATGGGGATTTCCAAAATCATTTGAAAAAAGAACATGGTCCTTTAATTAATTTATTAAAAGCTTGAAACTTGGATCCTCCAACCGCTACGTCATGGAGCCCTTTTACTGAAGATAAATTTTAAAAGAGTTTTTGCTAAAAATAGGTCCAACGCTTATTTCTTCCTGTAACCTAGGACCCGCAAAACTTTCGTTCAGCCCGGTTATTTTACTTTCAATGTTTCTTGGGCCCATGTTTTACGGATGACCAAAAACACCGCATCTTGGCTATCCACCTTGGGCTAAACAGAAAGCAAAAAATCATCAAATGTTGGGGGAAGGTGTCACAAGAAAATATTACAGGAAAAGAGAACTTTGCGCCAAGAAGTAAAAGGTGAAGCTCTGAATAAATTGAAGTGGAGGAGGAGCTTGTGCAGGGTGTTGGGTTCTGGCGGTTTGATGCTGGAATTAGATGTTAGTACCAGTGGCAGAACTTAGAGGCTATGTATATAAGGAGATAGTTATTGCCATAATATTGAGACTGGGTAGATAAAAAGATGACGCGTACAATTTATGTAATTTAGAATAGGACTGGTTACTAGATGGGCTTGCGGACAGCTCAATTGTGTCGCAAGATATCATGAGTTAATGTTTTTTTCTGAGCATAGCGTTTAGAAGAACAATTTGTTTGGTTATGCAAATCTGTGGATGTTACAGCTGTAACAAACGAGACGCAAACAGTTAAAGAAGGTGAACCAGCAATAAATGTATCCTCTTTATTCATGATTTGCATTTTAAAATCATAGCAAGATGAAGTGCATGGAAAATGGATTAGGCTAGCTAACATGTCTGAGTTTGACACGGCATTCTCCGCGGGGAATGTCCAAATAGTCAAAAACGTACGAGTTCTTTAACTGAGGAGTGCGTTGTAATTTTTGTCCCATTTGGAGACTGAGGTAACTATTTCTCAACATAGAACAAAAAGGGGAAAATTTTCCATTGATGAAAACCAGAAAATGGTGGAAAGAATATTGGTGCAAATATTGCAAAGAATAAATGGTGCAAATAGTTATTGGATATTGTTTATTTTAATTCACTCTGGTTCTAAAGAATGGTCTTGTATCAGATTCTAAGGTCATGGATTGGTAGGCGATGCATTGGTAGTTTACATACTCGTAAATTGATTCATTCTGTTAACACGCTGGTAAATTAGTGCAGTCAGTCCACACATTGGTAAGTTGACGCACATAGATGATAAACTGGTAAGACCATAAAATAAGTATTTGATATGGTGACACGCTGATAAGTTGATGCAGTCAGTCCACACACTGGTAAGTTGATGCATTCTGATGGTAGACTTGTAAGATCACAAAATAAGTATTTGATATGGTGACACGCTGGTAAGTTGATGCAGCCAGTCCACACACTGGTAAGTTGATGCATCCGGATGATAGACTGGTAAGATCATATAATAAATAGGCCTATTTGATATGGTGACACGCTGGTAAGTTGATGCAGTCTGTCCACACACTGGTAAGTTGACGCACCTAGATGATAGACTGGTAAGACCATAAAATAAGTATTTGATATGGTGACACGCTGGTAAGTTGATGCAGTCAGCCCACACATCGGTAAGTTGATGCATCCAGATGATAGTCTGGTAAGATCATATAATAAGTAGGTGTGTTTGATGTGATGACACGCTGGTAAGTTGGTGCAGTCAGTCGACATAATATTAAATTGTTGCAGCTAGATGATGGACTGGTAAGATCATATAATGAGTATTTTATATGATTATCAGTTCTTTAGCATCTTAAGTTACTTTTCATTGATTGCGCCATGTCTACCATTATTACCAGCGATTAAACGCTGGTAAGTGATATGCTAGCTATGTTGGTAGGCTGTTGCGCTGAATTGATACACTAGTCAGTGGGTGTAATGTGTTATTGCTCTGGCAAGCTAAAATGCTGAGTTGATACGCTGGTAAGTATTAAGTATTGAAGTACTATTAACTGTTTTGATATTTGATATGAATTCCATACATTGCGTGACATTTATATCATGTTCATGTCATACCAGAGCACTTAATTTCGTGTTTTTCTTGGTCTTCTATTAGATCAAGGAAGTGGTATATTTAGGTTTCACTTTATAGTTTTCTTATTTTTGATCTGACTTGACGTGGTCTGCGGTTTTAAAGAAATACATTTCATGTTATAATTTTATTTACATTCAAAAGAAATTTCTCTTCAGGAGGGGAAAAAAAAACAAAGATAAGATATTCATATACTTTAATTTTGTGCATTTCAAGTCTAAGACTTGAAAGATGCCCTTCTTTCTTTTAGTACCTTTAATTAATTGATTAAACCAATATCAGAGATTTTACATGAATAAGGGAAAAGAAAGAGCCAAGAATTACCTACAACACGTAAACCAAAGCAAAAGTCCATGGAGGTAAAATACACACAAGTTGGAGGAGAAAGGAAGGTTCCTCGATATTCATGTGATATGTTCGGTAGCTGGGAAAAGCAGAGGGATATATTACAAGGAAGTGGGTGGCGATTCTATTGAAACTACCCCCTCGCCCCGAAAAATATAGCAAAACGGTAGGACGTGCAGCCCCTTCCAGAAGCATCTGACTATGAACTTGTGTTTTTGTATATTTTTTTACTGGGCTCGGTCGCGGAATTAATTAAATTGCAATATCCCAATTTTTTTTCTTTGCTTAGGTTCCATTTCAAAACGCCACCAGAAGTTTTGCGCATAATGCACATTTTTTGCTAAAGTCTGCCTTTATTTGGTTTATTCCCTTATGTTTTCTCTTGATTTTCGCTCTCCATCGTTTGATTCCCTCTACGCATTTGGAGGAGGAGTGTTCAACTTTGTGTTTTATTTACTTCATAATTTACAGATGGCAAAATCTATAAATGGCAGGTAGATAGAAGAAATAGCTTTTGAATGAGTCTTTAAGCATCTCTCTATAATGTTCCGATACACCGCTAGCCTGGAAAAAAATAAGAAGAAAAAAAAACCGGAGACATTTCAGTATTAGGCCTACCCATGCAAAAAAATAATTTTCCTTGTTGTTCAAGGTGGGGGACTGTAATTTCCCTGTTGTAGGTTTTTGATAATGCTGATTCCAGTGGCACATTTTCCATTTTAATCTAACGCCATTTTGAGGGGTGTCAGTTTTTTTTCAAAATCACCATACATTTCTTTTCGGAATAAACTTTTACTGTTAAGACAAACGAAGATAATAGTTACCATTCCTGAATCAATGTCAGATGGTAATTTTTTTCACTAGACAGTTTTATTCTAAACTTTTAGTTTTAGTTACTATTGGCTGTTGTTCGCTCTTTACTAGGTTGCAGTAACTGCTAAAACTATGATTTATTTTAAAAATAAAGTGTTTCTGATAGAAGTACAGAGCGAAGTTGAAACTTTCAACAAACACAAATTATCATTTCGAGGTTTATGCAACATATATTTGCAAAATTGGTTCAAATGAACCCATTCATGATGACGGTTCAAATGAACAGATTCATCCTATTTCCCTGTATTTGTAGAATTCACTAGTGATTTACAAAAAACTGAAGTTATTAGAGCTATTTCGAGAATTACAATTTTATTAAATCTGTTGATTCCATGGCCAGAGGGAGATGGTATTATTTTTTTTTTGGGGGGGGGAGTACTTGAGGACTCTCAAATCCTAATCCTTTTTTTGCTGTGTTGGTTTTGCTTTTTAAGTAAAACGGCAGTGTTTCATAATTTTACAAATTTAGAGAAACACGACTATAATTTGTAGTGTACCTAGAAAATGTTGAAATATTAGCATAAGAATTGGAAGCTTAGGAGGTGGCAGCCAATCCCTGCATAGGACCATTTCTTATTCAAGTTTCAACGTCTACCATTACTTAACTTAAGAAAACTTCATTAAAAATAACTTGAATAAAAAAAAACTACCAAACAGGGTCAGTGTGGACCATTCTTAAAACGGCCTAAACTGCATTTGGTGGTCTTCATAAAAGATTAAATTCCCTATTCAGTCATATGGGAAGACGGAATTCAATTAATCATTCGAGTATGCGTAAACAAGGGATTCTCCTTGCGTGAAATAGTTTAACATGTAGAAACTATTTTCCAAATCATAATATTAGAAAGACTTTCATATTCCGACTGGCTAGCGCTCCATTCCATTGAGTTGGAATTCCTTTTAAATCCTAATGCGGACAAAATCTTCAGTTAACACATGTACCCTGGGAAAAAAAATGTATTGAACGAAAATACTCTTAAAGTATTATGTAAAATCCCACTTGTACATCGTCATTAATCAACACCCAGGTGCGTGTCCTCCACAATTATAAGTGGGGATCCCCTCGGGGCCTAAAGAAAAATGTCACGTTAGAATGCGTCATCCTTAACATAAGCAAACATTCCCTATTACATAAGAACTAAAGCAATCCTGAAACGAGTTGAAAAACGTCTTGTCGGTGAAATTGGTTGCTAGGGAACCCTGCTGGAATTGTTCTCTATGCGGTCGATTGAATTGGATGCTAGGGCCCCGGTGGTTACGTGAGGTTAGGGGACTAGTAAAATTAGATTCTAGGGGGCCCAGATGGAATTGGATGCTGGGAGGTCCCAGTAGTTAAGCTAGGTTAGGGGCCCAATGAAACTAGATGCTAAGGCACTCCGTTGGAATTGGATGCTAAGGCCCCCAGCAAAATTCAATACTAGGGCCTCTGCCCCGGTGGTAAGGTTAGGGAACCCGGTAAAATTGGATGCTAGGGTCCCAAAAGGAATTGAATAGCAGGGCTCCACTGGATTTGGTTGCTTGGGATCCTTGCTGGATTTGGATGCTAGGGTTCTGGTGGAATTGCTTGATAGAGTCCCTTGTCTCTAAGGTTTCTCACAAGCGGTCCCTGAAGGTTTTTTTAGAATCAAAGAAACGATTACATGACAAGCAAATGTAAACAAAAAACTATTAGGAAACAAGCAGGCCCTATTACGTAACATGCACCTGCGTCTCTTAGAAAACATCCCCTTTTGTGTAACATGCACCTACGTCTTGAAGAAGTTTAAAAAGAAGCGTCCGGATTAAAATTCGAAGGGATAGGGCCTATCTGGAAAGCATTATGCTGTCATTACTGCTATATGGCACTTGTGGATCGTAAAATTTGTGAAAAAAAGCACGTAGATATGTGTAATAGGTTTAAAATGAGCCTTTGCATTATATACTTTAAAAGAAAGAGTGTTTCGCATTCGCAAAAAAAGTGAATTATCTAGAAAGTAATCATAAGAAGGGACAAATCGTGATTGAAAAAAAAAATCCAAGCTGGAATCGAACGCATGATAATCTAATTTGAAGTCCAGTGCTGTACTAGCAGAACGAGGCCTCTAATAATGAAATATATTGTATTGGTGTTTGTAGGACTTTAATGCACAGCTTATTAAGGGGCCTGAAGGAGGAACATACGGGAGTACTTTTTGCAAACCTCCTCTTAAGGGTTTTGGTCCATAATTATAAAAATTATACCGTTTTACACTTTCAACATTTTCCACTTATGAAGTGGCACCAAACGTGTTGTTTTCAGGGCTATATCTTACTTTGAATGGTAGAATTGAAAAAAGCAAGTAGATATGAGCAAAAATTTTAAATGAGCCATTAAACATCATTATAAAAAGTTCCGATTAGCTTGGTAATACGGGACCCAGAGATCGAATCACGCTGCAGGAATGCACTGCAGGGCCGACGCAGGGACCTTAGTAGTCAAGAAGCGTCGTTAATTCTTAAACAAATAAAAATAAAAAGTTCCGGTATCCCACTAGCCCCAGGTTTTCCACTTGAGACATGGCACCAAAAGTGTTGTTTTTAGTGCTTCAACCATAACCAAGAGTCCATTGCAAACTCTTCCTAGAAACAATTTAACATTGAAATTTGTGAAATCTAATAGATTATAGAACTTGTAAAAACCTAGTAAGTAAAAGCAATAGCTTTTAATTGAGCCGTTAAATATCAATCTATGATGGTATAGTAGCCTCCTGATTTTTAATAGCTTACTGATTAGCAGAAGATTTATGAAACTTACTAAAGGGGCTGGGACGGAGATTGTAGGGGAGGGATTCTTGTAAATGTCCAGTTAAGGGTTCTGGAACATAACTATTACATTAGGACCTGTTTTGTGCTTCAGAGCTTTTCCACTTAAGAAGTAGCATCAAAAGTGTTGTTTTCAGTGCTATTTTGCACTTAGGAATGGTAGAATTGATAAAAGAAAAGTCACGTACATATGAATAATACCTTTCAAATGGACCATTAAAAAGCACTCTTATAAGTTCAGTTAGCCCAATAGCCCGAGCTTTTTCACTTGAGACATGGCACCAAAATTGTCAGTTTTAGTGCCATTTAGAACTTACAGATGGTGGAGTTTATAGGAAGAACGTAGACATGACCTATATTTTTATATGAACTACAAAATCTTTCTAGGATGTTCTGGTAGCCTGCTAGCGTCACCCCTTGAGAAATGGCACAATGTGCCTTTTTAGTGTCATGTTGCACTTGCAGATGGTGAAATTATAATAACCGGGTAGATATGAAAAATAGCATTTGAATGAGTCATTAAGCATCTCTCTATGATGTTCTGGTAACCTTCTAGGCCTGGAAAAAAAGAAGAAAAAAACGGAGAAAAAAGTGATTTTCCTTGTTGTTCAAGGAGGGAGTCTGTAATTTGCCAGTGTAAGGTTTTCGTCCATGCTGGTTTCAATGGTACACTTAATATTTCAAGCTGATGCCATTTTCAAGGGGTTTCAAGTTTTTTTGGTCAAAATCACCTTATTTTCTTTTTTTGCAATTAACTTTTACTTCAAGAAAAGCCGAAATAATCGTTACCATTCCTGAATCATTGTTAAACGGCAATTTTTTCTTTTTAAACGCATTTTTAAACTTTTGGTTACTATGGGCTGTTATTCACTCTTTACTAGGTTGCAGCTACCGCTGCAACAATGATTGCAAACGAAATGCTACTGAATTTACAGTTACACACTTGATTGGTCCATCATCCCCATTATGATAGGTATATTTTATCATTGGTAAAAACCCGCTGACTTGTTCAAGTTGGAATTATGAATAAAATTACAAAGCTTAACAATAACAAAACGATAAAACGGATTAAAAACAAACAAAAACATCTGTAAAGCATTACAAGAATCACAGCAACCTCACAAGAAGTAACAATAAAAGACAGAAAAGGAAATCAAATCCGAAACATTGGCTTATACCAATATGACATTTCAATCCTTGTATGGTTAAACGATAGTTCTTTGTGGGGGACATTTGCACAATTCAGAGTATTACCAGTTCTCGCTGTTGAAGACATAAATGTCAAATCATACCCTAACGGGGTCAGACATGGATAAATGGATTTTTATTAAATCATGTCTCGTTTATTTTACGCTGAATCCATAATTTCTTTAGCTAAAGGCTTAGTATGGGCATATTTCAAACATTTTTGACACCTATGGCACAGGAGGATACCAATGTTGCAAGAAAGTGGTGCGATATGAAACAGTATCGCTGTGCGCTCTGTGGGAGTTTTTTCCTCCAAAAAGCTTATCGTGTTTTTGATTTTGACGCAGATGTTTCAAAGAGAAAATAATTCACTCAATAAAAAAATATTTGGCAAAGATGCTTTAGAAAGAAATGTAATCAAAAAAGTGACTTTATGCTAATTTTATGTTATGCTTATAGACTCTACAGCAGTGGTTCTTAACCTTTTTTTTACCCAAGGACCCCTTTTCCCTTCTTTTAGCTTGGTGGACCCCTTCATAGCTATTGGACATAAGAACAGTTTTCTATTCTTTACTAATATAAATTTTAGGGTTTTAATTATCAAAGAAATAGTATACGATTAAGCTTTATTTTTAAATGAAAACTAATTTAATACAAATAAAATATTCTACTATAATAATAATAATAAGTATTATTAATATTTTTATTATTACTATTATTATGACAATAACTACAATATTACAATGTTTCTTCCATGGGCAAGCAACACAAGCTCACGGAGAGTAGAGCTCCTCAGGCAGTTTAATTCACTCCAACATTATGTAAACTGGATAAAAAAGGAGTTGAAATTAAGTGTGTGATCAAAAAAAAGGAAGGAAAAGGCATGTTTATTCAATGAGATCCCTGTGGTTGATTCTTCTCGGCGAGTTTATTTATATTTGGTTCTATTTATGTCGAAGATCACCCCTTTTCATAATGTCAAGTCTATTGCGATCTTTTAGTAACATTTAAGAAAGACGACTAAATCCCGCTTCAACAAGATAAGATGTAGGAAAAGCAATAACGTAGTTTATGCCAGAGCAAAGGGTACTTTGTAACAACATCATTTGTTTTCCATATATTGTACTTTGTGATCTTTGAATTTTGCATGCATTATTTCATCACTTTGTATTTCGTTGAGGGGCTCTTGCAAAGATATGTCTATTTCGGCAACATTAACTTCGAAAGGAATTGAAACCCAAATCGGGTCGCCAACCCGAGTTTGCATATCTTCATGTATATTTTTCAAATATTCACCATATAATGCAAGATCTTCATCTTGCAAATCGCTGCTAACACAGGCCAAACAAGGAAACTGTTCAAATGCACGACGCCTGATATTATTCTTATACAGCTGTAGTTTTCTTAGAAAAGTAGCAATAGCACTTTTACTAGATATCAGATCAGAATTGTTTTCTTGGAGCTGTTTATTAAGTGAATTAAATTTTTCAAATATATCTGATAAGTAAAACACATCACATTTATTTGAAAGCAGTTTTGATCCAAGTTGTGTGTCAGCAAAAAAAGGGAACAATAGAATCCCAAAGTGCAATGAAACGCTTAAGACAATTCCCCTTTGATAGCCATCTCACCTCTGTATGTAATTAAATAAAAAAAAACAAGTTTTTTTAACTGAAAGTAAGGAGCGACATTAAAACTTAAAACGAACAGAAATTACTTCGTATATGAAACTTCCTCATCAAAGCCCCGCTTTTTACGCTAAAGTTTGACTCTTTCTCTCAACTCTTCTTTTTAAAACGGTAAAAAACTTTAGCGTAAATAGCGGGGCGTTGATGAGGAAGAGGCCCCTTTCATATACGAAGTAATTTCTGTTCGTTTTAAGTTTTAATGTCGCTCCTTACTTTCAGTTAAAAAAAACTTGTTTTTTTTATTTAATTTCTGAATGTTTTTGAATCAATGTATATTTTGATTTTGGCTCTCCGCAGAGGAAAAATTAAAACAAAATTTGCATATTTTTTTTTTTGGCTAAATGGCTTTCTCATAATTTTGATTGAATGATTTTGAGAAAAAAGAACGGGGGAGGAAGCCTAGTTGCCCTCCGATTTTTTGGTTAATTAAAAAGGCAACTAGAACTTTTAATTTTTTACAAATGTTTTTATTAGCAAAAGATATACGTAACTTATAAATTAGCTTACGTAAAGAACTTTTGTATTCTCATGTTTTCATTACATATATGAGGGGGTTTGCTCGCTCTTTACACTAAGGCTTAAATTTTGTCCCAATTCATTAAGAATGATCCCTGAATCACAAAAGCCGTAGAATAAATAGTTGAAATTACAAAAAAATACTTTAGCGTAAAGAGCGAGGTATTAGGAGGAGGTGAGCCCCTCATATGGGTAATAATTTCTGTTCGTTTTAAGTTTTAATGCTGCTCCTTACTTCCAGCTGAAAAAAAACTTGTTCGTATTTATTTTTTCATTGTTCTTTTTTTTTTTAAATGCTAGTAAATCCTGCGCTCCCTTCGTGGAAATTTTCTTCCCCCATGACAAATTCCTCGATGGAAAGTTCCCCCAGCATATGCCCCTCTTCTCAACCCCTCCCCCAACCAAAAAATCATCCTGCAAACGCCTGTACACTTCCAATAACCATTACTATATGTAAGCCCTGGTCAAAGTTTGTAACTTGTTGCCCCTCCCACGGAGACTGTTGCGGAGTAAGTCGTCCCCAAAGACATAGTTATAAGGCTTTTCGACTACGCTGAATAAAATGGCTATCTCAGAATTTTGATCCGTTGACTTTAGGAAAATAATCAGCGTGGGAGGGGGCCTAGGTGCCCTCCAATTTTTTTAGTCACTTAAAAAGGGCACTAGAACTTTTCGTTTGAATGAGCCCTCTCGCAACATTCTAGGACAACTGGGTCGATACGATTACCCCTGGGAAAAAAAAAACAAAAAAACAAACAAACAAATAAACACGCATCCGTGATCTGCCTTCTGGCAAATACAAAATTCCACATTTTTGTAGGTAGGAGCTTAAAACTTCTACAGTAGGGTTCTCTGATGCGCTGAATCTGATGGTGTGATTTTCGTGAAGATCTATGACTTTTAGGGGGTGTTTCCCCCTATTTTTCAAAATAACGCAAATTTTCTCAGGCTCATAACTTTTGATGGGTAGAACTAAACTTGATGAAACTTATATATTTAAAATCAGCATTAAAATGCAATTCTTTTGATGTAGCTATTGGTATCAAAATTCAATTTTTTAGAGTTGTGGTTACTATTGAGGCGGGTCGCTCCTTACTACAGTTCGTTACCACGAACTGTTTGATACAAGCCGCCCAAACTTTTCTCAATTTTTCTTACAGAATTCACGAAAAAGGTGGTCTCAAAGAGAATTTGATTTAATATGGTTAACTACTTTTATTACAGCAGTAAGGGCATCATGCAGACTTGCAATTATTTTCTTTGCAACTAAGTGTTGACGGTGTATCACGCAGTGAACACAATATAAAGTGAACAGTAAATTACAGTAGAAATTAAATTTTCAAGGATAAAGTGTTCTGAGTTGGTTTTCTTCATAGACCCCCAAAATATCATTGTAGACCCCCAATTTGTTGTGTTTTGCCTGTGGACCCTTGGAAATGTTACATGGACCCCTAGGGGTCCATGTGGACCCTGGTTGAGAACCACTGCTCTACAGGAATGAAAAAAGGAATGAATCTTGGAATATTTTACCTATATTCCAAAATATAGACAGAATACATGGCATAGAATATCATAGAGGATTTATTTCTACAGTTTTTTTTCTGTGTTTTTGGGAGTTGAGTTCTCGTAGCAGAGTAAGATGAAGGCTAGAAAAAATAATTAGATATTACTGGTAACTGTATAAGGGTTGTCCTATGACTGAAGTGCACAAAGATAACAGGCTGGGACCAGCGGTTCAGTTAAGGGGGAGGTGGGATCCCCCGAACCCCATGTATAAAGTTAGAAATATGGAATTTGGCTTATGTTTTTAGTTTTATTTAGCTTATGCGTCAGAATTTGTCGGCAAACTCTATTTTGCTGGCACATTTTTTATATCCCCCTCTAAACTCAAAACCCAAGCTGCGCCCCTGGACGGGGCTAATAATCTGGAGTACTTACTTTCAGTGGACTTGACCTGATACCGACATTTATAGCACACGATACCAGTTCACTTCCCCCCTTGCGATTGAGAACACATCCACTAGGCATACATCGGAGGGCTTCCTGTCTGAAGCATCTGTCAGGGGCGAAGCAAATTAAAGTTTTTGAGCTTTATTTTACCCTACTCAACCCATAGTCCCAAAACATGAAAAGAAGAATTTAAGGAAATAAAATATAAAAATAAATCTATAGGAAACTCTACACTATAAATTCTACTTTGGTTTTGAAACATAGGAAGAATTTTATTCATTCCAGAGTGCCTTTTCCATTCTTTTTGTCTTAGTTTCTCCTTTTGCTGCTCAGTTTTACACATGGTTAGAATTTCCCAGAGGGAATTGTCCACGAGGAATTTTACATGGCGGGGGGGATATTCCTGGGGGAAAACTTCCGCGCAGGATTTTCCAGGTGTGTACATGTATAATTCCCCTTAAGCCATTTTCTATGATGGACGGTTGATCAATGTGTAGGTGGAGGAAGTGTGCTTAAAGCCTCAAAAAGAGTACTTCTATGCCTAAATTCCTCAAATCGTGTGTTAGTCGTCAGTAAGTATAGAAGGAGGCGTTGGGGTAGATGATAGGACTGGGTATAAATTAATTTTTGATTATTTTTTGATTGTCGAGTTCTTGACGATGGCAAACATAAGACAGGGCGAAGAGCAAATACTCACCATAGACCGAAGTTGATGGAGGACGCAGACGTCACTCTCTACGCCGAGCAGTGCCTGACAGGAGACTTAAGTAATTCAAACATAAAAGATTACATTCACATGCCTATTAGTACAAAGGCAGATATGGGAGGGAGGTTATGAGTGTTTTCAGAGAATTCCTAGAGCGGGGAGGACTGGTTAAGTGCTGTTCACAGCTTTTTCCCGACATTTAAATGGCAACACATCTTATTGTCATTTCTGTACACAATGTTCAATGGCTTATTCTTTCCTGGGCCATTGTCCTACTGGAGTCCGTGGAGACATAAATAAAAAAGGATTTGTTGAAAGAATTCGCCATGATTACCATAAAAATGATGTACCCATAATAAACTTTTTAATGTTTTAGACCCCTCCCCCTTATAGATATTTAGAGGGGAACATTTTTCAAGGATGAGAGTAGTTCTCGAAGCATTGTTTCACTGATATAAAACTCAAATGTAAAAAATTGGGGTTGATGGAGGGAGTAGTGACCCTCCTTTATATTTGAATCAAGCAACACGTAGTAACAAAATGTGGGTAAGAGCGATCATTGTCGATAGAAACCGAAGCTTTTAAAAAACGAAGTTTTGATTTTGACTTACGCAACAATGATATTTATTGCTCATGTTGATTCTTAATATTCAAAATGTATTAAGTTTAAGTTGCTCATTATAATCTATTAGTACACGAAAATTCACACACATTTAGGAATAAGAACGAAACCCTCTCAAGAAGTGCGTGATTTTTATGGAAATTATGAAATGAGATTCAATATGTAAGTGAGCCCTAAAGGCACAACCTACAAAATGTAAAATTTCTCCTTTTCTTATCGAGGTGAATGAATATTCAGGTGATTATGAATTAACCCTGAAATTTTGCCTGCCCCTCCACTCTCAAAACAAGCTCCCTTGCGGGTACCCAATACATATTATAGGATACATAAGAATAACTGGTAGTGTGTATGTATTAAAGTGCATACATACAGAGCATAAAGAGGGTACAACCTTTTTTAGAGGAAAATATGCCAACACCAAGGGTGGTATTTTTGGTTTCGCGATTCAAAGTTTCCCTGATGAACCCTTGGGATTCGTCCTAGGGGCAATTCCGTGTCGCATCTACACTTATATGTTGAGCTCATCTAATTTCAATTGTTTAAAGTTCTTCTTCAAAATTGGGTTGAGATTTTTTTTTTATATTTATTACCCAAATAAGAGTTTACAGCGCAAAATAAAATAATAGTTATAATAAAAATAAATAGTATTATATACAATAATAAAATAAATATAATAATAAATGAAATAATAACAAAGGGGTGTATTTCTGGCTTAAATTTAGTGACAAACAGAACTTCCTTTGTAAAACGTGAATAGAAGAAAAACACGGTACTGAGACTTTCGTCTTCTATGCTAGCCATATATGTACAAAGAATAAAATGTATTATAGAAAATAGAATATTTGGTTGTGGGAACCCGTCACCACATATGATTACCAGATGACATATGAATTCAAATTTGACATTTAGATAAAACTGATCACCCGCAGAAGCAATATAAAAAAAAGTCGGAAAGCGACGAGGGATTGATTTACAAAAGACACAGAAGCCAGCATGTATACATTCTTTGTAAAGTATATCGAATCTTTTTTTGTCAATCCGTATGGGTCATCTATCAAACGCTGCTAAGCCATATTCGATGCGCAGTGTCAACTGAAAATTGATGTCAACTTGAATGTTAGCGTAACTATTCAGTACTCCCATGTCAAATATGTTTGACTGATCTTTTTTTTTCTAGGGAAATTCTTGGGCAAAAAACTAAACAAAACAAATAAAATTTAGTAGTCAATGCTTAGAAAAGCGCGTAAACTTTCAATTAAGCTCTTGGTAAATGCCTAATAGTTGAAGATTGCTATTTTAAATGATCACTTTCATATTTTTACACCGGTTTTTAAAATTTTCCGAATAGTTATGCAGAAGTATTTAGATGCTTAAGAAATTTTGGCACTTGTCGGTTATTGGAAAGACATTCGAGTTGCGCTTAGGTTATATCTCAGAAAACTGGTTTTATAGCTACAAAACAAGTGATGAATGATGGAATAATTTGGACTCAGACAGAATGCATTGGACTTTTATAATTTAGGCTATATATTTGTACATTAGGGCTGGGGTGAGGGTTAGGGTGGGTTACGTTAGGTTGGGTTGGTTTGGGTTAGTTTTCCATAATTTTGTTTCTAAAGCATTATTTAATCTTCAAGATTTGTTATCTTTTATTAGGATTAATATAATTTCACTTTTTGGGCGTGTTTCCAATAGCCAATAAGTACCAAAATTTTAACTAAAAATTTTTTAATTTCAAAATTTAAGTATTTTCTTCTATACCTAAGAATGTGTTTGAATTGTTTCCCTTAAAGTATTTTTAAATGTTGTCTAAGGATTTTTTTAGTGTTTGTATATATAATACATTTGTTCTGGAAATAGTTCTGATCTGATACTACGAATTCCTCCTCTCCGACTAATATTAGATATTACTAAAGGGATTTTATTTTGCCAAAAATTTTGAAGTCACAAAAAATTCATATTCGGTTCGAAAAATTGATTAAGGCGGTTGTAAAACTCCTAAGATCCCTTATGGGAGGGATGAAATTACGAACCCTAAATGGCCGGACTATGAAACTTGCTGCTGACGAAGTTTTTCTGCTGAGGTAGCTTGGCTATGGGGTTAATTTGACAGAGGACAATAACACTGACACGTGTTGCTCTGCTTTTCTGTCAGATGAATTTTTCATTTTTGCACCAACTTGTGTTCCGGAAAAAGTTACAAAGCCCTTTGCAGTGATACAACTGTTAAAAAACTTTCTATAAAAGCTATACTACTTTTTCGTTACCTATAACTGTGAAAAGACTTATCGCAATGAGAAGGATCCAGCTATTACCAAAAGCAAATTCAAAGCGATAGTAGAAATTCAGTTTAACACTCATATTGTTTTTTAATGGTAACCATGTACTGAATTGCTTTATTCAAAGTACTTTGAAATGAAAAGACAATAACTGACATTAAATATTTTTGTTTTCAAATACCAATATACGTTTTCCTGAGCAATCATATGCTACATATTTCTTTCAGAGGACTTTGTAGATACAATTTAAGTATATTTTTTGCCAAGTATTTGGTATATATATATTTAATAAAATAGTTGTGGTAACAAACTGTAAGTAAAGAGCAACCCGGCTCTATAGTAACCGAAACTCTAAAAAGCGGAATTTTGATACTAATAGATACATAAAAAACAATCTACTTATTATGTTGATTTCAAACATATAAGTTTCATTAAGTTTAGTCTTACGCATTAAAGGCTACGAGCCTGAGATAGTTTGCCTGATTTTCAATAAAAGGGAGAAACACCCTCTAAAATTCATAGAATCTTATTGAAAATCACGTCATTAAATTCAGAGTACTATAAAACCCTACTGTAGAGGTTTCAATCTCTTATCTGTAAAAATGTGGCATTTTGCAGCTTTTGCCAGAAGAAAGATCACAGATACGTTTTTTATATTATGGTCCTTTAATATTGTGAGAAAACTCCTTCGAATGGACATTAACAGTTCTAGTACCCTTTTTAAGTGGCCAATAAGATCGGAGGGCAACTAGGCACCCTCTCCCGCTCCTTTTTCCCAAAATCGTCCCATCAAAATTTTGAGATAGCTATTTTCTTCATCATAATTAAAAGACCCAATAACTACGCCTTTTAATATAACATGATCCCCCACAACCCCAGGGGAAAGATCTTTAAGGAAAAATTACCATTTGTTTACACATAGTATTTGTTATTGCGAAGTTTACATACATTTTCTGGTGGGGGACGAATTTTATGGTTGGTATTTTTCCACGGGAGAATTTTCCATGGAGAAGGAGCTTTCCAGAGGGTGAAATTGTCAGGGGAAATTAACACTGGGGGGATTCTTCCAGAATTCTTATACAAAATTATTTTATATGTCTTGCTATCTCTTTTCTCTTTCAATTTTACGCGTGGAGTTGTTAAGGTTTTCCGGGATAAATTTTCTCTGGAATTGAATTGTCTAGAGGGGAGGGGGTTTCTCCGTGGAGTTGGAACCAGATTTCCAGGCATTATTCAAAAAATGATAAGAAATTAATAAAAAAAACAATTTTATCAACTGAAAGTAAGGTCCAATATTAAAACTTAAAACAAACAGAAATTATTACGTATATGAGTGGGGTTGCCTTTTCCTCAACACCTCTCTATTTACGCAGAAGTTTCAATTGTGTCCAAATTCTTTGCAAATGACTCCTGAAACACACGGGTCATTTAATTAGAACAATAAGAAGCTTTTCTAAAAGTACTAAAAAACTTTAACGTAAAGAGCGAGCTGTTGAGGAGGGTGCAACCCCCTTTATATACTTAATATTTTCTGTTCGTTTTAAGCTTTAATATTGCTCCTTATTTTCAGGTGAAAAAAACTTTTTTTGTTAAAACTTTTTTTTTGTTTCTGATTAGCTTAAGACTAAACCAGGACAATCTCATTAACGAAGATTTGAGTGTTCAACCCATTACATGAAATACAGCTATTCGGTCGTAATTGTCGCTTTCTGTTATGCAGATTTCGACTGTCAGGTTTCTACTGTTTTGTATTTTTACAGTGGAACATAAGAGGCTAACTTGCTTCTTTCACCAATCAACCTCGACTTGGGCTAATCAACCCAATGGAGCCCCAAAATCAAAGTTATGGGCCAGGATTGGAGACTCAAGATGGAACATTCCCCTTTTCCCAATTACTTACCTTGTATATAAATGATGGACAACTTATAAAAAGTTGCAAAATCTTGGGGGCTACGGGGGTCATATCAACGGGGGCTGCGGGGGTTGCAACATCCGGGGGTTCTGGAAGAATGGCTATTTGACTTTTGGACTATTTTTAAAAAGACAGCTATTGCAAAATTTTGATGACATATCTTTGGACGTAGCTAACAAGGGAATTGATTGGCATCTCGTTGCCCTCCGACTGCTTTTTAACATCCTTTCGACATGTCTTGAAAGTTTGAACCTAATACCCTCAGCCGTTCTTGAGATGTTGCAGACACGCCTTTTTGATAAACTGGATGCACATGTATCTTTCGATTTAGTTTAAAATGCCCCTCAACATTCCCCGAAGTTTCACCCTGCTTTCGCCTTTTCGAACACACCCAGGATCAAACATCTACCCTTTATTCTTATGATAAATTTTCCTTATAAAAAAAGGCTAAATTGCCAAAATCAAAACATGTATTGATTCAAAAACGTTCAGAAATTAAATTAAAAAAACAAGTTTTTTTTGCTGAAAGTTAGGAGCGACATTAAAACGAACAGAAATTACTCCGTATATGAAAGGGGCATTTCTCTCCTCAACGCCCCCCCCCTCTTCACGCTAAAGTTTGACTCCTTATCTAAACTCTACTTTTTAAAACAGTAAAAAAAAACTTTAGCGTAAAGAGCGGGGCGTTAATGAGGAAGCAGCCACTTTCATATACGAAATAATTTCTGTTCGTTTTAAGTTTTAATGTGGCTCCTTACTTTCAGCTAAAAAACTTTTTCTTTTATTTAATCATAAAAAGGCATTTAATAAAAGTTATCAAAAATAAAAAAGTTAAGTAAACAATTGAACAAAACGATTAAAACAAGAAAAACCAGCATACAAAGCATTAATATGAACATAATAATTACAGATCTCATTCCCGATGGGTCGGGTCAACAGGAATAAACCTTGCTAGATTCGTAATAGTAAGAAAACGCCTTCCCCCTTATCCACTCCAAAAACTTCTTTTCTCAAATCCCGTAACCCTTCACACTTCTTCCCCAGAAAATGCAAACAATTTTCATCCCATTCTCCACACATTGGACAATTGTAAGGACCAATCTTCCTTCTAACCTTTCCCAAATATCCTATTATTTCCCACAGTGGCATATAATTACCTCCACAAGAAATTACCCATTTAAGGTCATTCCCAGACAAAAAAGCCCTAAAATATACCTCTTTCCCTGTTTCTGTTTTCCTAGAATAATTGCAACCCCAGTGGAAGTCCAGTGGATTCAAAGCTAGGAATGGCACTGCTAATGATGCTGCAGCTTTCTTTTTTAACAAGATGAGTTTAAATTTCGATAATCATCTCCAGATGTGATAACTCAGGTATTGGTTTTATCTAACTAAAAATAAAAACTTTGTCACAATCTTATTAAGAAAATACTATGAAAATATTGAACAGGATTCAGTATCTGTTATTTGAGTATAGCTTAATCCATACGAGATATGTTTGAATGGAAGCGAATAGTGAAGATCTTGAAGAAATGTTACAGAACGAGAGGGAAGAGCTGAACTTGATGATCTGCAAAAGGCACAGACGGTAGCTGGATTAAAGGAAGTAGATGGATTAAGAGAAGATACAAAAATTCCCTTAATTAAAATTAATTTGAAAAAAACATAGTTTTTCTTTACGGAGACAGAGAGCGCAGTTAAACTTGAAACAAACAGAACTTATTGCTGACGGATTTTTTAATAAAAAGGATAAAGATTCTCATTTGTTTCTAAATTTACGAAATTTAGAATCAGAAAATTCCATGAGTAGCCTTTCAGATTAAAAGTCTAATTTATAATTACTAATTTATAAAAAAGTCTAATATCTCTGTAGGCTTTCGCTTATCTTTATATCGGTTATTTTTTGTATGCTACGATACTCTGCAGAACTCAACCAAGCTTAGTTTTAGTTAAACAATTGTTTTTAGGATTCTATAGATGGTGGAAAATTTCACGAGTCAGTTATTTACGCTATCTTTGTAGACATATCTTGCGTTATCAGAGAAGTAATAATTCTTGTTTTGTTTTTATTTTCAACTTCGCTCTTTATTTCCGTAGGAAAACTTTGTTTTTCTGTTAAGTTTTGCATGGGAAACACTGATGTGTTTTTGTGTTTTTTTTTCAAGCATGATCTAATTGAACCAGTGGTCACAGAATATTGGGCGAGGGTTCTTTTGAAAAGAAATCGCAATATCTATTCCCCTTTTTAAATAACAAAAGAGACCATACAACAGCGAAGTGTCATGGCGGCTTCAAACTGGCATTGCATTAGGTCAACTTTGAAGAAGATGCCCGAAAGACCTGTTTTTAAGCAGCTACGTCAATTTGGTGGAATTGGCATAGCTTAAAAATTGCGAAAAAAAGAAGATTTAATAATTAGAGATATTGCTTGCGTGTTTCATATTATTTTGCGCAATATATTTTTTTCCTTCTCTTTTATGATTTTTCTTAGCATCATCATTCAAACAGCATGAAGACTAATAAATTATTGCTTGCAACTTCATTATAATGAAATATGATTGTTATTTTTTTCGATAGTTCAACATTACTGATTTATTGACGGAAGACATGCGCGGATCGTGACAAGTTCGTCTTTTCTGATTACTAGACATATCGAACGTCAAGAATTAACAACACGTTCAGCGCAGGGCCAATGAAGATGGGCATCTTCAAGCTTCATAGTTGTCTTTTTTTCAGAAACTGACATCAAACACTTATTACTGTGCTAATTTTGCCGATTATAATAATTGCACCAATTTTGCCTTAGTAACGCGCTGAAAAAAAAATCCAAGAAAGGCCAAACGCTAGATGGCAGTGGTGATTTTTTTTGTCGATTCTAGCGCCAGTTTTCATGATCGTAAGTTAAACATATTCTTTGCGCATGGCTACCACCGAGAACTTAAATGTATCCAAAGATAGCACTAATAGAAGTCGCTCCTATTAGCAATTAAAAAAAAAAAAAAAAAACAACTTTTTTCAACTGAAAGTAAGGAGCGACATTAAAACTTAAAACGAACAGAAATTACTCCGTATATGAAAGGAGCATTTCCCTCCTCAACGCCCCCCTCTTCACGCTAAAGTTTGACTCCTTATCTCAACTCTACTTTTTAAAACAGTAAAAAACTTTAGCGTAAAGAGCAGGGCACTGAGGAGGGAACAGTCCCTTTCATATACAGAGTAATTTCTGTTCGTTTTAAGTTTTAATGTCGCTCCTTACTTTCAGTTGAAAAACCTTGTTTTTTTTATTTAATTTATGTAGGTTTTTGAATTAATGCATGTTTTCATTTTGGCTGATCGCACAGGAAGAAATATAACAAGTTTTGCATTTTATTTTTTTTTCTCAACTCTACTTTTTTAAACAGTAAAAAACTTTAGCGTAAATAGCGGGGCGTTGAGGAGGGAAATGCCCCTTTCATATATGGAGTAATTTCTGTTCGTTTTAGGTTTTAGTTATACGCCACACTTGGCACCTGCCAAGTGTGGCAGAATTGTACACCAAGCGTTTTTGGGAATTGTGCCAACTTGACAGAACTATGTCGAGCATGGTATAACTATCTGGCACACCTGGCGTTCCAACATGTAGACCAGGTGGCAGGACGTCAGCACCCCCTTGATCACTATACACACAAAAACTACTTTTTACGGGTAATATATACTATCTTCCAAAGATCCCGAGCTCTGGACTGTGATCCTAAGATATTTCGGAAAATCTCAGGGTCTGGCAGACTTGATTCACTGAGAAAAATTGATTCTAAGCAATCTTAATTTATTGCAAATTAAGTTTTAAAAACTGGTATTTAAATATCTTAAAAGAAAATCTGTTTAATATATTAAACAACTTAATTAACCTTTTCCAATTGATAAGGAAAAAAAAGAAGCTTATATTTAACTTTCAGAAATTTACATATCTCATTTTCATTAAAATATTTCCTAGTTTGCTTTCCAGTATATAATTAAAACTCAGTATTGCTTCATAGATTGTTTGTCCAAAAGCAAACACAAAAAAGACTAATAAAAAAGGTGAGGTTAATATTCCGATTATAACATAACTGGATGCATTTTTTTTTTTTAATATCTTTGAGATACAATAGAAGAGCAGATAAAAAAAAAAAAAACTAAACACCTCCCCCGCATATAAAATAGTGAAAAGAAGGATAAAAAAGACTATTTTAATTACATGGGACTTTTGTCATATATCCATCTCATTTAAGCATAGAGACCATTACGAGTCTACAAATATATTTTCCATATATTTAACCTACATTTCAAGTTTACACAAGTATAGTTTTTATTTACCAAAATATTATTTAATATATTTTACCCAAAATAATTTTCTATGCTCGACGGTGATGCTGACAAAGAGCAGAGAAAAAAAGGCACTTCTATTTTTTTGCTCTGAAGCTCAAAAAAGTCTTTGCTGCAGGCAAATTAAATATTCCATTTCAACTTGGGCAATTCGAAAAACGCTTGTAAAATTATTTGGAAAACTTGGATTTATATTCTACCCCTTCAAAATTTATCAGCTCTGGATTCTCATGATATTTAACGCAAGAAAAGTATGAATTCAAGACATGTGAGGTAGAGGCCATTAAAGATAAAGTTCCTGAAGGTCTGGAAGATGCAGCCAGACGGTATAATAGTGAAATATTGTGCTAGCATGTTAAACAATTGAGAGGGAATAGTCAATTTAGACTTGTCTAAGCTGAAGATAGGAGCGGGCCCACAATTAGTGGTAAGGAAAGAGTGAAATAGAGATGGACAAAACATTTTGAGAATATGCTAAGCGATGATAGAGTTACAGAAAAAGATATAAAAATATATGAAAAAGTTTGTGAAACTTTGAAGGTGAGGGAAGATTTGTTTTTGCAAGGAAGAATATTTGGGAAGAATATTTGAGCAAGAATTTTTGGGAAGTTTTGGCTGGCAGCTGGACCTAACTTTTGCCCTATGTGTGGATGTGTAAATGAGAATTTATTTCATTTTGTATCCAAGTGTGAAGAGCTGTCTGAATTGCGCAAGGAATGTTTTTTGGTGGAAAGTTTGGGAGTGAATGTTGGTTAACTGAGCGGATGACTGAGAGGAACGCATGTGCTATTAAACAATTGTGCAACTTTCTTCGTTTAGGGATTAAACGAAGGGAATCATGTTTGAGTGGATTGTTTGTTAGGTGTATCGTTTATCAGTCAAAACGAGGTTGTATAGTTGTACCCTGTTCCTGAGTTATATTTGTTGACTGTATTCTGTTTATTTTGTGGTTCTTTTATTTTGTTACTGAGCTTGTTTGTAGACTGTATTATGTGTTGCTATGGCCCGCAGGCTTTTTCGCAATAGATCTTATCAAACAGTTCGTGGTAACGAACTGTAGTAAGGAGCGATCCGGCTCAATAGGAACCAAAACTCTAAAATATTGAATTTTGATATCAATGGCTACATCAAAAGAATCGAATTTTAATGCTGATTTAAAATATATAAGTTTCATCAAGTTTAGTCTTAGCCATCAAAAGTTACGAGCCTGAGAAAATTTGCCTTATTTAGGAAAAAAGGGGGAAACACCCCCAAAGTCAACGGATCAAGATTTTGAGATAGCCATTTTGTTTAGCATAGTCGAAAATCATAATAACTATGTTTTTGGGGATGACTTACTCCCCCACAGTCCCTGGGGGAGGGGTTGCAAGTTACAAACTTCAACCAGTGTTTACATATAATAATGGTTATTGGGAAGTGTACAGACGTTTTCAGGGGGATTTTTTTTGGTTTTGGGGGTAGGGTTGAGGGAGGGGGCTATGTGGGAGGATCTTTCCTTGGAGAAATATGCCATGGGGGAAAAAATTCAATGAAAAGGGCGCAGGACGAATGTGGTCACGTTAGAAAAAAACGTCAAATTAAGAGCTTAACATACGATGCTGGGTGTTCGGAGCCTCTCTATTATGGAGTATAATTTGAAAATAACACAACTATACGAGCGATAAAACATATATACCACAACCATAACTCAACTAACGAAAGAACTGCTAAGAGATAACACAACTATAAAGCGAAAACAGGTGAAAACTAACGGGGAAATAAACGAACTAAGAGGTGGAAGGGGCCCAGAGAAAAAATATAATCCTTTTTCAATTTTGAGCCTAACTTCCGCAAAGGAGTAATAATGTCAGAAGCCCCGAAATACCGAATTATTTTCTTTTCAAAAAGTTCGTGGTAAGGAACTGTAGTAAGGGGCGACCCGGCTCAATAGTAAACGAAATTCTAAAAAACGGAATTTTGTTGCTAAAAGATACATCAAAAGAATCGAATTTTTACATTGATTCTAAATATATAAGTTTCAATTAATTTAGTCTTTGTCATCAAAAGTTACGAGCCTGAGAAAATTTGTCCTATTTTGGAAAGAAGGGGGAAACATCCCCTAAAAGTCATAGAATCTTAACGAAAATCACACTATCGCATTCGGTATATCAGAGAACTCTATAGCAAAAATTTCAAGCTCCTATCTAAAAAATTTGGAATTTTGTATTTCTTGCCAGAAGACAAATTACGGGTGCGTGTTTATTTGGTTTTTTTTCCCAGGGGTCATCTTATCGACCAAGTGGTCCTAGAATGTCGTGAGAGGGCTCATTCTAACGGAAATGAAAAGTTCTAGTGTCCTTTTTAAGTGACCAAAAAAATTGGAGGGCAAATAGGCCCCCTCCCATGCTCATTTTTTTCCAAAAGTCAACAGATTAAAATTTTAAGATAGCCATTTTGTTCAGCATAGTCGAAAACCATAATAACTATGTCTTTGGGAATGACTTACTCCCGCACAATCCCTGAGGGAGGGGCTGCAAGTTACAAACTTTGACCAGTGTTTACATATAGTAATGGTTATTGGGAAGTGTACAGACGTTTTCATGGGGATTTTTTGGTTTGGGGGGTGGGGTTGGTGGGAGAGGGCTTTGTGGGAGGATCTTTCCTTTGAGGAATATGTCATGGGGGAAGAAAAATTCAATGAAAAGGCCGCAGGATTTTCTAGCATTACTATAAAAAAACAATGAAAAAATAAACATGAAAACGTTTTTTCAAATGAAAGTAAGGAATAGCATTGAAATTTGAAACGAACAGAGATTATTACGCATATTAGGGGTTCTAAAAATACTTTAGCATAAAGAGCGAGGTATTTAGGAGGAGATAAATACCTCGCTCTTTATGCTAAAATATTTTTAGTGATTTCAACTATTTATTCTACGGCCTTTTTGATTCAGGGGTCATTCTTAAAGAATTGGGACAAAACTTACGATTTAGTGTAAAGAGCGAGGTATTAACGAGGGTACAAACCCCCTCGTACACATAATAAAAATATAAGAATATAAAAGTTTGTTACGTAAGTTAATTCTTAAGTTACGTATATTTTTTACTAATAAAAACGTTCGTTGAATATTAAAAGTTCTAGTAGCCTTTTTAAGTAACCGAAAAATTAGAGGGCAGCTAGGTCTCCTTCCCCACCCCTTATTTCTCAAAATCGTCTTATCAAAACTAAGAGAAAGCCATTTAGCCAAAAAAAAATTAATATACTAATTTCATTTCAATAATTTATGTGCGGAGAGCCAAAATCAAACATGCATTAATTCAAAAACGTTCAGAAATTAAATAAAAAAAACTAGTTTTTTTAACTGAAAGTAAGGAGCGACATTAAAACTTAAAACGAACAGAAATTACTCCGTATATTAAATGGGTTGTCCCCTCCGCAGTCCCACGCTCTTTACGCTAAAGTTTTTAATTGTTTTAAAAAGTAGAATTGTGGCATTAGAATTTAGCGTAAAGAGCGAGGGACTGCGGAGGGGACAACCCATTTCATATACGGAGTAATTTCTGTTCGTTTTAAGTTTTAATGTCGCTCCTTACTTTCAGTTAAAAAAACTAGTTTTTTTATTTAATCTTATTAGAGACAGTACTAAAAGAATCAATAATTAGCAAAGCCCAAGACTTTCATAGTTTTTTTTAATATGGTTGTTTTAAAGTTACAAATAAATCACGGAAGATTGTGAATATGATTTTTGAAAAAGGGGAAGTACCTAGCGATTTTCGAAAAACTACAATTAAACTCCTTTATTAGAAATGTGACAAGAGTAAGTGTGGTAAATATAAAGGGATTAGCATGGTTTATGTGGGAAGTAAATCACTTTGCATTATGGTAACTATTAGACTTTTAGATTTAATTAAATATAAAAAACTAATTTTTTAGCTAAAAGTAAGGAGCGACATTAAAACTTAAAACGAACAGAAATTACTCCGTATATAAAATGGTTTGTCCCCTCCGCAATGCCTCGCTCTTTACGCTAAAGCTTTTGATTGTTTTAAAAAGCAGAATTGTGGCAAAGAGTCAAGTTTTTAATTGTTTTAAAAAGTAGAATTGTGACAAAGAATCAAACTTTAGCGTAAAGAGCGAGGGATTGCGGAGGGGACAAACCATTTTATATACGGAGTAATTTCTGTTCGTTTTAAGTTTTAATGTCGCTCCTTACTTTCAGCTAAAAAAATTAGTTTTTTTTTTATTTAATTTCTGAACGTTTTTGAATTAATGCATGTTTGGTTTTGGCTCTCCGCACATAAATTATTAAAATGAAATTTGTATATTAATTCTTTTTTTGGCTAAATGGCTTTCTCTTAGTTTTAATCAGACGATTTTGAGAAATAAGGGGTGAAGAAGGAGGCCTAGTTGCCCTCTAATTTTTCGGTTGCTTAAAAAGGCAACTAGAACTTTTAATTTTTAACGAACGTTTTTATTAGTAAAAATTATACGTAACTTATAAATTAGCAACTTACGTAACAAACTTTCATAATCTTATATTTTTATTATGTATACAAGGGGGTTTGTATCCTCGTTAATACCTCGCTCTTTACACTAAATCTTAAGTTTTGTCCCAATTCTTTAAGAATGACCCCTGAATCAGAAAGGCCGTAGAATAAATAGTTGAAATTACTAAAAATACTTTAGCATAAAGACCGAGGTATTTATCTCCTCCTAAATACCTCGCTCTTTATGCTATAGTATTTTTAGAACCCCTCATATGCGTTATAATCTCTGTTCGTTTTAATTTTCAATGCTACTCCTTCCTTTCATTTGAAAAAACGTTTTCATGTTTATTTTTCATTGTTTTCTTATAGTAATGCTAGAAAATCATGCGCCCTTTTCCTTGAATTTTTCTTCCCCCATGACATATTCCTCCAAGGAAAGATCCTCCAACATAGCCCCCTCCCCTCACTCCGCCCCCAAACAAAATAAAATCCCCCTGAAAACGTCTCTACACTTCCCAATAACCATTACTATATGTAAACACTGGTCAAAGTTTGTAACTTGCAGCCCCTCCCCCAGGGATTGTGGGGGGAGGGGTAAATCATCCCCAAATACATAGTTATTATGGTTTTCGACTATGCTGAACAAAATGGCTATCTCAAAATTTTGATTCGTTGACATTGGGAAAAAATGAGCGTGGGAGGGGGCCTAGATGCCCTCCAATTTTTTTGGTCACTTAAAAAGGGCACTAGAACTTTTCATTTCCGTTAGAATGAGCCCTCTTGCGACATTCTAGGACCACTTGGTCGATACGATGACCCCTGGAAAAAAAAAACAAAAAAAAACAACAAACAAATAAACACGCACTCGTGATTTGTCTTCTGGCAAACAATACAAAATTCCACATTTTTCTAGATAGGAGCTTGAAACTTCTACAGTAGGGTTCTCTGATACGCTGAATCTGATGGTGTGATTTTCGTTAAGATTATATGACTTTTAGGGGGTGTTTCCCCCTATTTTCTTAAATAAGGCAAATTTTCTCAGGCTCGTACCTTTTGACATACCTTTTCGTACCTTTTGAGTAAGACTAAACTTGATGAAACTTATATATTTAAAATCAGCATTAAAATGCGATTCTTTTGGTGTAGCTATTGATATCAAAATTCAATTTTTTAGAGTTTTGGTTACTATTGAGCCGGGTCGCTCCTTACTACAGTTCGTTACCACGAACTGTTTGATAATTGAGAAGTACATGAATCATCAAACCCGTTTAGTCCTCAGTTTTATAGATTATGAATAAGCGATAGATTGAACCTATATGAGAGCTTCAGTGAATGTCCCATCCTTATTCAGTATACCAGATAAATACATTAAAAGTATTGGGGCAATGTATGATAATAATATTGCTGGAGTTAAGGTAGAGAATGAGGTAGGTAGTTGGTTTCGTATTGAGTCAGCAGTTAAGCAAGGTTGCGGTCTATTCCAATTTATAAGGTCCGTTTTGATGGACTTTGTCCTATGGACGCAGCAAAGGCTATGGAAGGCCATGAAACCAAATGGGAAAGTGAAACTCTCCTAGACATAGATTATACTGATGATTTGATTATCCTAGATGAAAATGTTACCAAATGAATGATTTTTTAAAGGTTTTGAGAAGTCGGGGTCCAAGATTAGGTTTAAAAATTAATGTTAAGAAGACTAAGTCTCACAGATAGAAAGTAAGTGAAAATGGAGAAGTGATCTTGGCCAAGGAGAATATCGATCAAGTGAATAGCTCCCAAGGTACAATTATTAGTAAAGATGGTAAATACAGTGAAGATGTTAAAAGTAGAATAGCCAAGGTCCAGGAATGTTTTTCACAGTTAAAAAAGCTTGGATGAATGGGAAGATAAGTCTGCGAACCAGGATTAGAATATCGAAAAAGATAGTAATGGCAATGGTTAAGTATGGTTTTGAAACGTGGGCACTGCAAAAGACGGAAAAGGATTTGTTAGGTGTTTTCCAGAGGAATAGCCTATAGGTTGTTTTGGGTACCCTCCTAAGTGACCGTACTATAAATAGTAAGCAGTAGGAAAAAGTGGTTCTATCCCATTTTCTAGGGTTATAATAAGAGAAAGGTTGAGATGACCAGGAGATGATCCGCGGATAGTCCCGTGGAGGACACTTTCCATGGAAATGTGCAACTTCTTTAGAAAGTGTAACGAGGGAGGTTTTAAAAATATCGGGGTGGAGGAGGAGTGTGCCTATTTATGTTAGTCTCAGGCAGCTTGATGTTGGGGTGAATTGTTAATAGTAGTGTAGTTTAGAAGTTACTTTTTTCTCCAGATAGTGTTATGTTCCCTCTTTTTATTTGCGCTGCAAGTTTGATATGAGACTTGTCATACATTTTGCTTTACAGAATATTGAATGCATTAGAAAAAGTATTTCTTTTTCATCAAGGATTAAAATATAATATTTTTAATGGTCTCTTATAGAACACTATGGAGTAACATTTGACCTTTGAATTACTAGGATTTGTCATTTTTATTGGATATTTGCTTTAAATAAAACTGTCTCATTTGCTTTTTCTCTTTGTAATGCTAACATTATTAGAAAAATGACCGCCGTTTGGCTCTTTCTAAGGCTTTGTTTTTACCACGGTACGGTTATTTATTGTCACATTAATGATTTTTGCTAAGGTTGTCCCTTTTTGGAATGATTTCTAGTACTTATCTCGAAAAGAATATCAATGATATAAGGAAGGACGTCATGTCTATTTTAGGAAGATTACGGGCTTGACAAACTTTATGATCGGATGGGTCATTTACGAGTAAAGAAGTCCCGTCCCGCAAGGAATTGAAAATATTTCGAAACTTTTTGATAAGGTGCTTTTTCAAAGAATCATAGCAATCAACAAATGACAAACCATGGATAAGAATGAATGTATGTGTGCATAATATATATATATATATATATATATATATATATATATATATATATATATATATATATATATATATATATATATATAGGATTTGGAAATTGTGACATAACTAGAATAGGTGCCGCCGGGGTGGACTCTAAAAGTTCCGTCGGGGGCAGACTCTAAAAATGTCACCAAATTTTTAACTGAAAGTAAGTTTTTTAACTGAAAGTAAGGAGCAACATTAAAACTTAAAACGAACAGAAATCACTCCGTATATGAAAAGGGCTGTTCCATCCTCCACGCTCCGCTCTTTAAGCTTAAGTTTGACTCTTTCTCCCAATTCTACTTTTTAAAACAGTAAAAAGTCACTCCTGGGGAAAGAAAGAAGTTTTGATGGAGTTAACCTTCCTGCTTCAACATTCCCTGAAAATTTTACCTTCTTAACCATAGGCCTAGTAGTAATATTAGTCATAGTAGTATTACGACTGTAGTATTAGTAGTATTAGCATTAACATATTGCCTTTTGGTTGGTCAAACATCCCTGTCATCAAGTCTTGCATATTTCAACTTAACACGATTAGCCGTTGCGTTAGCACTGCCAATATGTATTTTTGATAGCCTATATATCCATATATTTCTTTAATTTTTCATGTTAATGCTCTTAGCTTTACAAGCAGTTGCAGTAGAAGTAGCAGTTGAAGTAGCAGCGACAATAGTATTATTAAATTTAGATGGAATGGTATTATTAGTAGTAGTGTGCACATATTATCTTTTGATTAACTGATCTTCCCCTTTTAGCATTCTCAGAAAGTTCCAACTTAATGTACAAACCAAATCTTAAGATACACTCTGTTGATAATCTGAATGCACATAGTGTCTTTTGATTCATTTCAAATTTCCCATCAATATTCTTTTAAATTTATACAATCAAAGAATTAGCCTTAATAGTACTAGTAACATAGTATCAGGTGTGGTAGTAGGAGCAGTAATGTTTTATTAGCAGCAGTAGTAGCGAAAATAGCAGCAATGCCACAGTAGTAGCATGTACATATTTCATTTTGGTCAGTTTAACATCCCCTTCATGATAAACTGGAAGTCTCGCCTTGATACGGTAATCCGTTCCAAAAATGCTGCTGATTTGCCCTTTTGACGCCCTTTTCATCTTGATACTCTTAGTCCTACAAGTAGGCTATTTGCAACAGAAGTACTAGTTGAAGCAATTCAATTAAATAAGCCTCCTTTGAAGTTTATACGACCACCCCTTCCATAAAAACCATAGTAATTAAAAATTCTATTGGATGTATTTGGGGGCAGTAAACGACAACCCCTTCCACAAAAACCTTCGTTTATACGACCACCCCTTCCATAAAAACCATAGTAATTGAAAATTCTATTGGATGTATTTGGGGAAAAGAGGACGTGGGGAAGGGGCTAGTTGCTCTGCCATAATTTTGTATTCTTAAAAAGGGCAGTAAACCACCTGATTTCAAATCGAATAAGTCCTCTCCGAATTTCATACGACCACCCCTTTCATAAACAAGAGCCAAGAGCTCATATGGCACTTGTGACGAGGTCGTAAGAGCCAAGAGCTTCATCCCACCAAGTTTCATTACAAGTTTTCCACTATAAGCATTTTCCAAAATTCCCGGTTTCCACTTCCAATTTCCTCAATGTCACCGGATCCGGTCGGGATTTAAAATAAAAGCTCTGGGACAGGAGGTCCTTCTAAATTTCAAATTTCATTATGATCTGATACAATTCCAGTTCGTAAGTTAATATACCTCATTTTTTCTAATTTTTCCGAATTAACCGTCCTACCACTCCCCCTCCCCCAGATGGTCAAATCGAGGAGGTGGCTATTTCCAATATAATCTGGTCTGGTCCCTGATCCACCTGCCAACTTTCTGCGATCACTATATTGATCATGTATCTAGTTTCTGATCTTCTTATGTAAAAGTTGCGCTCGCCGGGGATTCGAACCTGAGACCTCTCGCACCCATTGCGAGAATCATACCCCTAGACCACAAGTCATACTTAATAAGAACAATCATTTGTTTAATCGGCAAATAAAATTCTTCTCAACTATCTTGTTCACTCACTCCCCCTCCCAGATGGTAAAATCGGGGAAGACTATTTCTAATCTAGTCTGGTCCCTGATACGCCTGCCAACTTTTGTCGTCCTAGCTTATCTGGATGTGCCCAAACTAGCATATCCCCCCGCCTCCACCAAAAAGAGTGGATCCGGTCCGGTCCGGTTATGTCAATAACGTATCTAGGACATGTGCTTATTCTTCCCACCAAGTTTCATCCCGATCGCTACACTCTAAGCGTTTTCCAAGATTTCCGGTTTCCCTGTCCGACTCCCCCCAATGCCACTGGAATCGGTCGGGATTTAAAATAAGAGCTTTGAGACACGACGTCCATCCAAATATCAAATTTCATTAGGATCAAATAACCCATTCGTAAGTCAAATACACCTTATTTTTTCAAATTTTTCCGAATTAAACCACCCCCCATCCACCCAAGTCACCCAAAGAGAGCGGATCCGTTCCGGTTATGTAAATTACATATCTATGACTTGTGCTTATTTATTTTTCACACCAAGTTTCATTCTGATCTCTCCACTTTAAGCGTTTTTCAAGATCTCAGATTTCCCCCTCCAACTCCCCCCAAAGTCACCGGTCGGACACTAAAACAAGAGATCTGAGAAATGATATCCTTCTAAAGATCAAATTTTATTAAGATCCAATCACCCGTTCGTAAGTTAAAAATACCTCTTTTTTCTAATTTTTCCAAATTAACCGTCCCCCACTCCCCCCAGATGATCAAATCGGGAAAAAGACTATTTCTAATTTAATCTGGTCTAGTCTCTGATACGCCTGCCAAATTTCCTTGTCCTAGCTTATGTGGAAGTGCGCAAACTACCAAAACCGGGACCGACAGACCGCCAGAAATTGCTGTCGCTATATGTCACATGGTAAATACCAAGTGCCGTAAAAACCTTATATGCTAGTAATGGGCAACTAGTATAACTTATAGCCCTTGTGCTGAGGGCTGTCATTCCCAAAGAGATAATTACTGGACCTTTCAACTACAGTGAGCAGAATGACAATCTCAAATTTTGATTGGGTGTGTCTAGGGAAAAGACGGACATGGTGAGAGGGGGGGGGGTAATTACCCTCTAATCACTTTCACCCCTTAAAAAGGGCACTAGAACGTTCACTTTCTAATAGAATGAGCCCTTTTCAAGGTTTCTATGACAACTCCTTCTATACGAAGGACCCTTGTCATAAAATAATAGTACATTGTGCCTACATCGCTGTTTGGGTAAGCAGCGCAATCGCGCTGCCTATGAAAGAACTCAGGGTGTTTGGGAAAGAGGGGTTATCACTCTACCCCAACTCTATGTAGTTTGGTTTAACTTTTAGAAGACAATGTTACGAGATAAGTGGCTGATTTATGTAAAAACACATAATAAAACGTACAATAACAAGAGCTAAGAGCTCATATGGCACTTGTGACGAGGCGAGAAGAGCTAAGAGCCAAGAGATCATATGGTATGAGCTCTAACAAAATTCTATGAATCAATAGATTGATTTAAAAAGGAAAATAAGAGGCTTAATGCCGGTCAGGATTTAAAATAAGAGCTCTGAGTCAAGATGTCCTTCTAAATATCAAAATTCATTAAGATCCGATCACCCACTCGTAAGTTATAAATACCTAATTTTTTCTAATTTTTCCTCTCCCTTTAGCCCCAGATGGTCGAATCTGGGAAAACGACTTTATCAAGTCAAATTGTGCAGCTCCCTGACACGCCTACCAATTTTAATCGTCCTAGCACGTCCAGAAGCACCAAACTCGCCAAATCACTGAACCCCTCCCCCAACTCCCCCAAAGAGAGTGAATCCAGTACGATTCTGCCAATCACGTATCAAGGACATTTGTTTATTCTATCCACCAAGCTTCATCCCGATTCCTCCACTCCAAGTGTTTTTCCAAGATTTCCCCCTCCAACTCCCCCCAATGTCAAAAGATCTGGTTGGGATTTGAAATAAGAGCTCTGAGACATGAATTCCTTCTAAAAATCAAATTTCATTAAGATCCGATCATCTATTCGTAAGATAAAAATACCCCAATTTTCACGTTTCCAAGAATTCTGGTTTCCCCCTCCAACTCCCCCCAATGTCACAGGATCTGGTAGGAATTTAAAATTAGAACTTTAAAGCACAAGATCCTTCTAAATATCAAATTCATTAAGATCTGGTCACGCTTTCGTAAGTTACAAATACCTCAATTTTCAAAACTACCGCCCCCCCTAATTCCACCAAAGAGAGCAGATCCGGTCCGGTTATGTCAGTCACGTATCTTAGACAGGTTTCTATTCTTCCCATCCAGTTTTATCCTGATCTCACCGCTTTAAGTATTTTCTAAGATTTCCGGTCCCCCAACTGCCCCTCCCCAATTACGCTTGATCCGGTTGAGATTTAAAATAAGAGATCTGAGTTACGAGGTCCTTCTAAATATGAAGTTTCATGAAGATCCGATCACTCCTTCGTAAGTTAAAAATACGTCATTTTTTCTTATTTTTCAGAATTAGCCCCCCCCCCAATAGAGCGGATCCGTTCCAATTATGTAAATCATGTATGCAAGACTTCTGCTCTTATTTTTTCCCAAAAATTTTCATCCCGATCCCTCCAATCTAAGCGCTTTCCATGATTTTAGGTTCCCCACCCCAAACTTCCCCCAATGTCACCAGATCCGGTCAGGATTTAAAATCAGAGCTTTGAGACACGATATCCTTCTAAATATCAAATTTCATTGAGATCCGATCATCCGTTCGTAAGTTAAAAATACCTCATTTTTTCTAATGTTTCAGAATTAACCCCTCTCCCAACTACCCCAAAGAGAGCGGATCCGTTCCGGTTATGTCAATCATGTATCTAGGACTTGTGCTTATTTTTCCCACCAAGTTTCATCCCGATTCCTCCACTCTAAGTGTTTTCCAAGTTTTAGGTTCCCCCCTCCCAACTCCCCCTCCCCCAATGTCACCAGATCCAGTCGGGTTTAAAATAAGAGCTCTGAGACACGATATCCTTCAAAATATCAAATTTCATTGAGATCCGATCACCCGTTCGTAAGTTAAAAATACCTCATTGTTTATTTTTTCAAAATTACCCACCCCTCCCCCCCAACTACCCCAAAGAGAGCGGATCCGTTCCGGTTATGTCAATCATGTATCTAGGACTTGTGCTTAATATTCCCACCAAGTTTCCCCACTCTAAGTTTTCCCTCCACTCTAAGTTTTTTCCAAGTTTTAGGTTTCCCCCTCCCAACTACCCCCCCAATGTCACCAGATCTGGTCGGGATTTAAAATAAGAGCTATAAGACACCATATCCTTCTAAATATCAAATTTCATTGAGATCCGATCACCCGTTCGTGAGTTAAAAATACCTCGTTTTTTCTAATTTTTCAGAATTACCCCCCTCCCCAACTACCCCAAAGAGAGCGAATCCGTTCCGGTTATGTCAATCATGTATCTAGGACTTGTGCTTATTTTTCCCACCAAGTTTCATCCCGATCCCTCCACTCTAAGTGTTTTCCAAGATTTTAGGTTTCGCCCTCCCATATCCCCCCCAAGGTCACCAGATCCGGTCGGGATTTAAAATAACAGCTCTGAGACACGATATCCTTCCAAACATCAAATTTCATTAAGATCTGATCAACAGTTCGTAAGTTAAAAATACTTCAATTTTTCTATTTTTTCCGAATTAACCGGCCCGACTCCCCCCCCCCAGATGGTCAAATTGGGAAAATGACTATTTCTAATTTAAGCTAGTCCCGTCCCTGATACGCCTGCCAAATTTCATCGTCCTAGCTTACCTGGAAGTGCCTAAAGTAGCAAAACCGGGACCGACAGACCGACATAATTGGCGATTGCTATATGTCACTTGGTTAATACCAAGTGCCATAAAAACGCACTCGTCTAAACAGGGGATAGTCAAATGATAACTCGGAACATTTAAGTTCTAGTTTTGATTTAGAAAAAAAAGTTTCAACTGAAAGTAAGGAGCAACATTAAATCTTAAAGTGACCAGAAATAATTCTGTAAATGAGGGGGGATGTCCCACTTATTAATGTCTCGCAAACGCTAAAGTTTTTTTTTTACTTTTAGAAAAGCTTCTTATTAACCTAATTAAAGACCCTAATGTTGCAGGAGTCATTCTTAAAGAACTGGGACAAAAATCAAACTTCTGCGTAAAGAGCGGGGCATTGAGGAGAGAGAAATTCCATAATATACACAATAATTTCTGCTCGTTTTAGGTTTTAATATTCCTTTTTACTTGAAGTTGAAAAAAACTTTTCTTTTAATTTAATTCCTAATTGTTTTTTAAATAATGTCAGGAAATGGGGCTCCACCACCAAGTAAGATTTGCCTTTCCCACGGAAATATCCTCTAGACAATTAAATCGGGGTGAGAAATTTAAACCCTGGACAAATTATCCTTAACATCTCCACACGTAAAATTGAGTCGCGAAAGAGAAAGTATGAGAAATAAAAACAATTTCGTATAGGAATTCTGGAAAATTCCCCCAGTGTATAGTTTCCTCTGAAAATCTCATTCCCCCGGAAACTTCCCTCCCTATGGAAAAGTCTCCCGTTGACCCCCAGCATAAAATTCAGCCCCTCCCTTCTCAGCCAAAAAATATATATGCATATTTTGGAATATCAAATACTATGCGTAAAGAATGGGCACATTTTACATCTAAAGGACTTTTCCAAGGGGCTCTGGGGGGTTATGTTATCTCCAAAATTATATTTATTGGACCTTTCAACTATGCTGAACATAATGGCAAATTGGAGGATTTCAGGAACAAAGAAGTGTGGAAGGGAGGCCAGCCGCCCTCCAATCGTTTTCGTCACTTAAAAAGGGCAATAGAGCTTTTAGTTTCGGTAGGAATGAGCCTTAACAGGATATTGAAGGACCATTAGTTCGATACAATCACCCCTGGCCCCTGGGGAAATAAACAACAACAACTCAATATATATCTGTGATCTGTCTTAGCTTTCTTGGGGGGTTTTCCCCTTTTTCGAAAATCAAACTGTCAGCCCCGTCGCTTTTTACGGGTAACATTAAATTTAACGAAAATGATACATGGTGAATCAGCATAAAGTCATATTTTTGAAGCTATCGTAATCCATTCCGTGTTTAGAGTTTTAGTTAGTATTAAGCAAGTTGCTCCTTACTGACCGTTTATTACTACGAACTATTTGACAAAACTGAAATCAAATGACCTGACGACGGTCAGGACTACGTTACAAGCCGGAAATTCCGCAGTTACTTTTGAGAGAAATGAACTTGGTAGGTAAGCGTTTCTGGGTATTGGAATCCCCACAATGTAGTTTGTTTGCATTCAATGGAATAATTAAATTTTCATTCAATGTAATAATAAAAAAGAAATTTCATCCAAGAAAGTCCTCGCGTATCATTTCTATTAAATGTCTAATTCTCGCTATCAAGTAAATTGTTTAATGAAGAATACGAACAACAAAACAAACACAAACTGTGTACAATACTTCTCATGAAGAAGGGAGTTATAACGAAATGCTTGATTTTTCTTTTCGCAATTTTACTCTTTCACATTCGGCAAGTATACTTGTATATTATAAGGTTCCTTTTTCAACTCTTTCCTATATTTGTATCCTTTGGTGTTACACTGTGGGTTGATGCTCTGCTTGATAATACAACACCAAGGGACTGACCCCATACCACCCTGTGGCAATGTTGGGCGAGAAGGGTCCTACTTTTCATTGTAAAAAAAAAAAAGACCTAGCTACTTAAACGTTGATTTGACTCCCTATGGTCCAGCAATTGCTCTGGAGAATCTTTACCCTTTTCACCCTAGATCTTTTTTACCCGTTATCGGCAACCCACTTCAACTTTTGTCCGAAATATAGTTGTGTTATTGATCAGTTCCTTTGTAAAACCGATTTTAACCATAGTACGTATTGGCCACAATAGTGTCTTAACTCTGAAAATGATGATTTACCCTAGATTAAATAGAAAAAGATAAGTTTTTTCTTCTAAAAGTAATGGGCAAAATTAAAACTTAAAATGAACAGAAATTATTACATATTTGAAGTGGGCTGCCCCCCTCCTCAATACTGCTCTCTTCACGCTAAAGTTTTTTCAGAACTTTAAGAAATTTTCTGACTAATTACACGGCTTTTGTGTTTTAGGAATCGTTCTAAAAGAATTGAGACAAAAGATCGAACTTTAGCGTAAAGAGCGGGGTGTTGAGGAGGGGACAGCCCACCTCATATTTGGAATAATACTGTTCCTTTTAGGTTTTAAGGTTCCTCCTTACTTTCATTAGAAAAAACTTGTGTTAACTAAGTCTCCGGGGATGACATAACCCCCACAGCCCCTGGGGAAATGGATGTAACTTATGCAATTTGCCCATTGTATACATGTAGTTTTTGTTACTGGGAAACATAAAGATATTTTAAAGGAAGAAATTTCAACGACAGAGGGGCATTTTCCACAGGGACAGCTTTCTGTGGGAAATAAACTTTTTGGTGAGAATTCTCCAGAAGGAATCTTATACGATGGGAATGAGATTTCCTGGCTTGATTTGAAAAATGGTCAGAAACTAAATTAAAAAAGAATATTTTTCAACTGAAAGTAAGAAGCAAGATTCAAAACTGAAACGAACAAGAATTATACCGTATACGAGGGAGCAGTCCCTTTCTCATCCCTTGCTCTTTACGCTTAAGTTTGCCTTTTTGTCCACAATTCTTTAAGAATGACTACTCAAAACTTAAGGGCCGTTGAGTTTAAATGAAGAAAATAAAAAATAAGAATTTCAAGATTCTATCTTTGAACGAAAAACGAATAACAGGCAGCGCCCCTCGTATACAAAATAATATTCGTTCTTTTTAAGTTGTAATCTTGTTCCTTACTTTCAATTTAATTTTTTTTTCATTTAATTTCTGACCGTTTTTCAAATAATACTAGGGAATATCACTCCCTCGTGTAAAATTTCTCCTGGGTAATTCTTCCTGAAAACTTTCTTCCCCAAGGAAAATACTCCCCGTGACCCAACCCTCCCGTAAAAAATTCCCCCCTGAAAATTTCCGTATATTTCCCAGCAGCAAATGGTAAATTACCATTTGGGAAATTTTATGGGCAAGCTGTATGAGTTAAAGCCCTTTTTTTATTAAATTAAACTATGAAACTGTTTAATTCGTAGAAAGTACTGGATAAGAGTCGTCCCATTATTTTTTAGCTTTTTTTACAAGAAAGGTATTTTTCTTTTCTATTTTTATTGACCAAATTTAAGATACTGATCATTTATTTATACCCCTATCTCAGGAATATTATGAAACCATACCTGTCATATACAATAAAGATGGACATAAACTAATTAAAGCGTATAATATTAAACAATTTTAGATTACATATCAACGTAAAACATCAAATCTCAACTTCAAGTAAACATACACTTCAAAACGGTCGGACCAATGACGTGGCTATAAATTTTACGCAGAAAGCTGAGGATCATGGACATACAAGGGAGAGAGTTGCTGAGAAACTGTCCTCCCTGAAGTCAACAGCTTTCTCTAATTCCTGAGTGCCTCTTAGTTAAATTATCACAAATTACCATTTGAGTTGAAGGAAAATACAGGATTCGAATCCCTCTTGTTAGCCTCAAAGGATTCCACCCACCAATGGGTTAAACGTTTTAATATACTAGGGCCTATTAGGCTACTTCAATGGATCATATGTTGTAGATATCCCATGCAAAATTTAAAGTAAAGTCAAAACTCCCATGTGAGGTACGAACGCATTTTTAGCGGAGGGAGGAACAAAAATAACATTCTTTTTTACAGACGGAGGGCCATAAGAAGATAAAAAGAAACCTTACTTGAATAAGAAGTGCCCAGAAATTTAAGAAAATTCGGGGTTTCGGGGAGCGAGGCAGGCACCAAGGTCTCTCCCTATGTATGTCCCTGTCCCATTTGTATTTGGTTATCGATGCGGAAAGGCTGTTGTTTAATAGGACCATAAAGGAGGAGCCTCTTTGGTAACAACTTTGCAGGGACAAGCCAAGTGTTTATTTTGGGAAGAATCTTGATAAAACTAAAAAATTAAGGCACACAAACATATTATATGGTAGTTATCACAGACGAGTTTATTTTATCAGAATGTACTGTCTTAGGGTTACCGGGACCGAGTCCCAAAATATCTACTTGGCCAACCCCAGACCCTGTTTTGTTCAGAATTTTTGTATATGTAGTATTTTAGGATAGCAATTGATGAAAACAGTGCCATGTAAAGTATCACATCCAAAGAAAGGATGTTTATTCTTTAGATTCGACTATTTTCGTTATTGTACATCCTAAACGGAGCACAAATTATTTTTAAATTTAAATACTTCAAAACAACATAAAAAACACGTTGGAGAAGGATACAATATTATTTGCGGAAAATATAGAAAATAATCGCAAAACAGGGAAATAAAAACACAAGGAAATATTGCGCAAACACAAATTACGTCTGGAATATTGTTTTGAATGTGTTATTGTTTCATTCTCAATAAACGTAAGTTTTAATAATATATTGGCCTAACTAGAGCCTCTCAGAAGCCACATCTGTTCCGTCTATTTATTTATTGTTTTAGAATTATAGCGTCAAAAACCAGCAATATACATTATTTAAATTTGACATCTTATTTTATGGAATTTATCAATTTGGTCTGCGTAGGGCTCAAATAGTGGAAGCTACGATGACATATAATACTACCATAAAACAGTCTTCAGAACTAGACGGTTTTCCCTTTACTGATTACAATTTATGATCATACTTCTTTTTGCTGTATATATGGATTTGTTTCTCTCTCTTTAACCTATTCTTCTGGTTTGTTTGTTATTTTTTTTTTCAAAGAAATGTGGATTAAAAGAAAATCAACAATTTCAATATATCTAGATAATTAAAAAACAATTTTCCACGCTATTTCTTAGATTTTAGAAAAAATGCAATTGAAAAAACACCTCTAATTCTTTTACACAACTATAGATATTAATAGAAATTACTATAGCAATAATCCCCACAACATCATAACCACTAAGAAATTTAAAAAACAATACTAATTAAAGATAAATTCACCCAAAAAAGTGACGAATGTTACCTTATGCTAATAAATACCATACTTCAATAGTACAAGATGATAATTAACTTCGAAATAACGCACTGGATATTAATCGAAAGATAGCAAAATTTATTTATCATTTCCTAAAACAAAACGGGAGATACAAATATAATTAAAGCAATTTCCCAGTCAACACCCTCCGTTGTGGTATTTCAAAAGATTTTGAGATATTATTCGGAAATTCTACAATTAAAATCCATCCTCTCATGTAAAGCAAGTTCCATTTATTAATTTAATCCATTTTTAGATATTGTATTTGGATCCAAATAAATTTAGAAGTCTCTTTCAAAAAATATATTATATCCCGTTATTCAGTTCTAAAAATAGCTATAGACGCTGTTGAGGCAGATGTTGCCATCAATCTTTTTTTTTTGTTCGAAAGTTAGCTTTATCGATTGGTTCAATCTCTTTCCCCTATTTTGTTTGGTTCCTAAGCTTTTTAGAAATTGTCTTGCTGCTTCTTCGAATTGACTGCGTTCTATCTCCTCCTTTATAGAAATAGTCAGAAATTTTTCTACAACTATATTCTTGGGCATCACTATGCATCCAGAAAAAGATAGACTAATTAACTTCTTCTCACAACCCAAGTAAGTCAATGCATTTGCCCGGAAAGGACCAATTTGATCAGAGGAAAAAGATGACCAATAATAAGTTAGATGTTGCCACCAATTTTTTTTTTTGTAATAGATTGGATGACTAAAAAAAAGTTTCTTTTACTAACAAATGCTTCTGAATAACAGTCAAAAACACAAATCATATTATTTCAGTTTCCTCTCTACTGTATTTTATACATAGTATAACATACTACCTTTTATCACCACCATCGTGATAATCAATAATTAACTTAGTTTGAAAAAAATGAGGCAAAGAAAAAGTACATAGAAGCTTTTTGGAATTTTTACATATTTCAAACGAATTTATTACTAGCAACTAGATATTTCCTCACTGCACTATGAAATATTTACGAAGCTTTCATTGTTGTAAAATCTTCAAAACAACTTTTTTGGCTTTTCTTCAGGAGAAGTGGATGACTCTGGAAAACCCCCATTGCGATGCTAAACTATTTAACTAACTCCCCTTTTATGTATTCTTTACTAATATTTGATACTTGGATACACCCATCCAACCCTTTTAAAAATGGTATTCTTAATCGGCATCGATACTTACTATTTCTGAACAGGAAATACAACATTGTTCTGAAAAAATAAATAAATAAAGGGGCGCATTAAACTCCACAACACATAAATGGCTTTGATTTTGAACTACAATTTAACAATTAAGGCACTTATTCCAAGAGTGAGTGCCTAAACAAACGTTCAATGATCAACAGAGCCAATAACATGAACAATTTTTCATACTACAATTGCTTGGCTCCGATTATTTGGCTCTATACAGGTGGTATAACCTGATCCAATTTACTTGGCTCTAATTGCTTGACTCTGATTTCCTGGCTCTATAGAGATGGAATAACTTATTAAAAAAAAAAACCGGCTACAATTCCTCGAGTCTGATTTTCTGGTACTATAAATTTTGAATACGTTGGCTGAAAATAACAAGCACCATTTTATATGGTGACTCCAAATTTCGGCTTCATGAATGTAGAATAACTTTTAGCCTGGCACGATTTGGAATTCCTAAGCCTTGACCCATTTAAAACAAAAAAAGGTAATATAACCAATCAGCTTAGGAAGGACTGACGCATCAAAGCTAACAAATCATGCATATTTACACGCCAAGAAAATATATCCATGTCATAGTCGCAATTAATTGTAGCAACGCTGTTGGTTATTTGTCATAAAGTAAACTGACGATCAGACTCATCTTGGAATGTCAAAGGTATTCTTGTTTTCACTGTTAAGTCAAGTGGACGACAAGCCCCTGTTGGATCTTCAAAAACATTACCTCCCATATGCAATTTCAAGCTAGGAGTTTCTGCTGCATCATCTAACGCATGTTTCCGACTCAGGTCCATCGGTAACTCTTGGAATATATCTTCTGAATAGGCACCATTGATAGAAGTAGAAACCGAAGTAGAATTTGTACTTTGTCTTTTATATATATTTGAGATCGTAGACTGGCATCCGATGCTTTCAACAGTTTCATCTGATGTATGTGATCTTGGTGATATTGATCCGACGGGAAAAGCATCATCACAAAGAGATGTGCTCTTTCCCAGATGTGATAAAGGATCTTGGTCTAAGTCTCCGTAAAGACCAAAAGAATTTGTACCAAAATCAACGTCCATTTTTTCCTGTATTAAGCAATGGACCTTGAACCAATTTGAACGACGTCCATATCGGGATCCGCTTTTGGACATACCAACCATAAAGCACTTACGAAGACGACATGCCTTACACACAGTGCGATTCTTCTTATCAACTGAGCAATTACCGCTGTTTTTACATTCAGGCATGTTAGAACTGTTGTTGCAAGTTCTTCCAAAGAAAGACTAAAAGAAAATGAAAAATAATTAATAATATAAATATATTTTAAATGTATATTAAATAATTAATATTATAAACAATCAATAATATGAAACCTAGTTAGCATAAATTACAGATCATACGTGGAGAGCGAAACATCAAACCTATGAACAGCAACAACAAAAAATTTAGAAGAAAAATTTATTGTAGCTGACAGAAATATGATGAGATTTAGAAACAGTAAATCACACTAGAACTGGAGTGAGTGAGCTTAAAGAGATACCTATAAGTGCATAGATATAAATCGCATTTTATGTCTAGAATCTTAACCAATTTCATTTATAAGTTATTTTAGCCGCTTAGCTAACGTTGATAAGTCAAATTAATTTGATTGCGATTGTTCGTATCCACAAAACAATCAACGATGTTTTTATATTCATGAATACAAGTTTCTGGAATGGCCAAAATCTGTTCCCCCTAGTAGGGGGGGGGGGGTAATAAACTAGAATCAGAAATAGGTAAGAATATAACCTTTCATATTGAAATTACCAACAGAAGTTTAAAAAATTCCTTTGTTTTTAAAACGATTCCACAATCAAATGTGGAAGAAAGAAAAAAAAACGACAATAGCTAGCAAAGAGAAGGCGAATTTAAGAAACGACAAACTAGATCAGAAGTAGAACCACCATGTTTAATGCAGTTCAGTAAGGTTCAGGGTTGCCACCCCTAGTAATTTATCACTATTTCTAGCAATTTTTCATACTGCCTAAACAAAAAAAAAACTAAATCAGCACATAAATCACTAGATTATTGAAGAAAATCACTAAATCAACCAACAAACACTAAAATCTTGTGACTTCCCCGTGTGGCCGCTTCTGTGAGGTCTGCGCTGCTCCATGACTGAGAAAATATGAAACTAAACAGGATGTAAAAAAAATATAAGTTGTTTAAATTTTAAATTACCCTGGTAGAAGGACCGTGTCGTACTTGAAGGATCAAGTATAGTGAGTTTTCATGCAAAAAACGGGTGTGAAAACAGAGTATAACTGTTTTTTGGCTTATTTTAAAGAAAAATTTTCTGCTTGTTACATATCATAACAACTTTTTGCACTTGAAAGACTTTATAAGATTATGATTATGACCCCCTGGCTCTCTCTTGAAAAACATTTCTAATCAAAAATATTATAAGAACCTTATTCAAACCCTGAAAATTTTCTTTAATAAGATCTGCAAAGACCGCAAATTTCAAAAACCAATGCTTAAGAACTCACCCCCACTAGCGAAAATTCCTACCAATATTGAACAGAAAGTAAAATCAAAAAGAAAAGTTAAAATAGTAAAGAGAACCTACTTTCTTAGATTAAAGCACAAAAAGACTATATTTGTTAAACAATGCATTTCATCATCTGAAAATACCTAGGCTATCCAATAAAACCCCAAAAAGATAGGCACTAGTTCAGTATTTATTGCACTAAGTGGAATAAATAAAATTAACCAGCTTTTTTCGTCAAACTAATTTAAAATAAATTTTACAAAAAAAAGTATTTCAAAGAAAAGAATAGAGCCATATTAAAATCTAAACTAAGCAGAAAGTCATATAACAAATTAAACCAAACCGAAGAGAAAATAAAATAATGATCAAATCAAACACAAAGATAACATATACTATTTTGAACAAATAAATCAATCCTAAAACGAATAGATGTTAAAATGAATAACGATGAAGAATTACCGTACATTACAGTCTAACATTCTTAAACTCTCTAAGGACTAAAGCTTGATCGGCACTTTACTGAAAACGCTTGTAATTTCCAACTGAATTTCTTTTCAGCATCAACAGCAAAATATATTCGAAGTTTACAAATAAGTGCTATGGTAAATATGAGCAGGGCTAACCCCCTTCATCGCTCTAAAAGACTTGAGGGTCATTTGTACTTCACTGAAAATAGTCTTATCTGTCAAAACGACAACAACAAAAGAAGAAAATCCTAAAACAATTAAAGATTAGAGAAAATAAAAAAAAAATTATAATAATAACCTGTGTTACTACCAATTTAATTTATTCATTTGAATGAACAATATTTTTTTTTGAAAACTTTCCATTTGACCCTACTTTACTCAAATATTTAGAAATTTGGTGCCTATATAAAACTTTTAAAATGAACACCGGCAATTTTTGGAGCAAACAGTTTAGACTAAGCTTTGAAAAACTTCTTTTTTATTAAAACTTTACCTTAGTTAATTCTGATTATTTTTTTATTGACATACTTGCATTGTTAGTTACTTTGGGAATGTTCTCGTAGTTTTTTATCAGTTTTTTTTTGCTAAAAAATTAAAATTTTGGATAAAAAAAAGTTTGAGTAAAATTTGAATATTCTGTCAAAACATTGGGTCAGTCATTGATTTTTTAATGATAATTTTACTAGAAAACTTGTGCGGATGAGGAGGCAAATTTTTATTTATACGGACTGAAGATCTGAGTGATTTATGTCATTTATGGTTCTGAAGCAATCTTACAGAATTCCTTGGCTAAAGCACATATGCTAGGTCGCCAAATTACTTAAAAAGATCTCTTTATGTTCTATTTTGTTGTAACTGTTTGTTTGTTTAAATAAACGTATGTCGAGGTGATCAAACGGATTTCTGCTTTGTTCTCTTAAAAAACGATAATAATTCAGACGTTAAGAATCAATAGGACCAGAATGCTGTCCATGAAGGAGGCTCCCTTGGTCTTGTTTATATACCCTTGAAATTTCAAGCAGTTTAGCGAAAAAAAAAAGAATATACAACCCCAAGAATCAATGCAGTCAATTTTTTTCCAAAGTGTACTGCCCTTATAAAGGTCGACTTAGTTCAGTCTACTTACCGTGAAGTTTCATGCTGATCGGAGAAAACGGCTTTCAGCTCACTTCGGATTGTCACAAACTAATAAAACATAAATTTTTGTGAAGTATTTTCTTATATTTGGCTACATTTGCCCATTAAGTCGCAAGCCAATCATAACGACAAAAAATTGGTCAATTTCGAGCTTCACGAATCAATACAACATATTTTTTTCGATGGTTTTTGTCTTCACAGTGTTCCCCTTGTCTCTTGCTACATGCCCTGTAAGTTGATGTTAATGGGAGAAAGAGAAATTTTCCGGCCGAGTTTGAGGTGCTATCATATATCGATGCGACCAAACTATCTTGTTTCATTGAGGTTTACCCGGCCCTCTCCACATGTTCTCTAAGTTTCAAGCCTATCAGAGACTAACAAATCTTAGGCCCATCTTTAAGTGTCACATATCAATGCAGCCAATATTGATGTCAATTTTTAGTTTCGATTACGTTTGCTTTCTCTAAATTTTATCTCGAGTACTTATTGTGCTGCTTTGATATAGTAGTTACGACATAGCAAAGCGAGATGAGAATAAGTTCCATTTAGTATTGTTAGTAAATTCAAATTACCGCACCTTTAACGAATGTTATTTTTGCTCCGATGGAGAAATTTATGGCTTATATAAGCAAAGCTAATCTAAAGCACATTTAAAAACGATGTAACATTTGGCCACGCATATGATATGCTGCTTCGAATAGTAGATGGGTGAGACATAGATAAACATAACGCGTAGGTTCTGGAGTCACGAATCAACAGAACTGATGATTTTTCAAATTTTTCTTTTTTAAGGTTCTCTTAGGCCGGTCTACATGTAATTTAAAAACCGATCAAGTAATACCTATAATTGTTTTCCAAAACTGTGTTAGGGGTGGGGGGGGCACGACGTAAAAAATTGTTTGGTCATTTTTGGGGTCCTCTTTGGCTCAAGACATGGCCCAAGAACTTTGCAAGAGAACATTTTAAACTAAAGCAGAATCTAGCCTTTTGGGGTCTTAAGGGGTTGAGGTGTAGAATTTTTTTTTCAGGAAAAAAACAAGGATGCGTGTTTATTTGTATGTTTTTTCCCCAAGGTGATCGTATCAAACCAGTGATCGATGAATATTGGGAGAGGGATCATTTCATTGGAAATGAAAAGTTTTACCCAAGCCAAAAGTGACCAAAACAATTGGAGGGTAGCTACCCCCCCCATGCCCCGCTTTCCCAAAAGTTTGCCCAATCAGAATTTTTAGATCGTGATTTTGTTCAGCATAGTTGAAAGGTCAAAAACTTTGCCTTTGGAAATAACATAACCCACCACAGCCCCTGGGAAAATGGTTGTAGGTTACAAAGTTTACCCGTTGTTTGTTGGGAAGTATACATACATTTTTGGGGGTGGAGGGATTTCGATTTGGGGGGCTCTTCCGCCGGTAGAATTTTCCGTGGGGAGGAAAATTTCCTGGGGAGAAGCCTTCCAGGGAAAATTTTACACTGGCGAAGTAGCGAGAGTTCCTATAAGAAACTCTTTTTATTTGTCTTACTTTGTCATTGCCGATTGTATTTAACAGGATGAGTTGCTCTGGGGAAGTTTTCAGTGGGGTTAGAATTGTTCGGGGTAGTTGAATTTACCTCCAGAGAATTTTCCATGGGGGAATGTTCCGTGGGAACAATTTTCCACTGAGGATGGGGGTAATCTGGGTAATTTTTTCGACAGAGGGTGGATTTCCTACATAGTTTGAGAAAATATCAGAAGGTCTTTATCCAATGAATGCCTGTTAAGGAGCATTATTTAGGTGGAATCGCTCACAAGAAATTTTCCTGGGGGATTTTCACCGAGGATAGAACTATCCAGGGAGATTTTTTCGGAGGGAGGATATATTACGTAGGAAAAGCTTTACTTTGAGAAATTTTCTGTGAGGGGGGATTTTCCACAGAAGGGAGCTGGATTTCTCACTATTGTTTTACAATCCATTAAAAATCAAATTAAAAAAAAAACAATATTTTTCAACTGAAAGTAAAGAGCAACATTAAAACTTAAAACGAGCAGAAGTTATTTCGCATATGAGGGGGTAGCCCCTTGAGGAGGAATTTGAACAGAGGGGGTTTAATACACCGCTCTTTATGCTAAAGTTTACCTTTTTAGTCCCGATTCTTTAAGAACGACTCCTGAAACACAAACACCGTTTAACTAAAATAAGGATTTTTTTTAGTTTTAAAAGCCATTAGCGTGTAGAGCAAGGTACTGAGGAGGGGGCAACCCCCCTCATATACAAAACACCTGTTTTCTTAAGTTTTAGTGTTGCTTCTTATATTCAATTGAGAAGGTTTTTTTTTTTTTTTTTTTTTTTTTTTTTTTTTTTTTTTTTCGAACAAAAACAGAATCTAATTATAAATTTGCTTTACGAAATATTTTGTCTTTCAATAAGGCTATTTTCACTGCAAATGTATAATAGGGTGTAGTAGAAATCAAAAAGACAAGTTCAAAAGCAATTTAATAGTAATGAACTAAAATGAAACAACACAAACCTTGCACCCCTCACAGGTGAAAGCTCCAAAGTGAAAACCCGCAGCCGGTTCGCCGCAAACCTTGCATTTCTGATTCATCTAAAATAAAACAAAAATTATGCTGGTGACCATCCGACGGTGGTAATTCAAAATGTGGGCACTACATATTTACATGAGAGTGGAAACACTGATATAATATATAATTAGTTTTGGACAGTTATTAAAAAGCAGTTGTTTTAAGAGAAAGACTCTCTGAAGTATCAACGATACGGTAAACACAATTGGGATAAGAGTTGCTCCAATCTTCAATTATCATAAGCAGCGCAATAGTGCTGTCTAAGTAAAGAGCGATGTGAGCACAATGCATTATTTGTATTTTTTTTGGGGGGGGGCTCGATTGCTTGCTTGTTTTAGATCGGGCAGCTCTTATAGAATGAGTTGTCGTAGAAACTTCAAAAAGAGTTCATTTGATTGGATATTGAGAGGGCTAGTACTTTTTTTATTAGTCGAAAGTGATTGGAGGGAAACCAGCCTAGAAATAAAGTCTTTGAGGATGACAACCCCTCACAACCCTCAGGGCATAGGTTGTAAGTTATGCCCTTGGGGCATATAAAGTTTTTACAGAAAGGGTGGTCGTATAAGCTTCGAAGGGGGCTTAACGGATTAGTAATCAGAAGTTCTAGTGATCTCTTTATGAGTCAAAGTGATCAGAGGGCAGCTATCCCTCCCCCCCTACGTCAAATTATATACCATTTTATTTAGCGTAGTTGAAAAGTCCAGTTACTGTGTATTTGAGGATGACAATATCCCCCCACTGCCCTCAGGGCAGGGGTTGTAAGTTATATCCTTGGGGCATATAAGGATTTTATAGAAAGTGTGGTTGTATAAGCTTTAAAGGAGGCCTAATGGATTGGTAATGAGAGACTCTAGTGCACTTTTTAAGAGTCAAATTTATCGAAGGGCAGCTACCACACCCCACGCCCATCGTTCCCCCAAACACATCCAATAAAAATTTTGAGATATCCATTTTGTTCAGCGTAGTTAATAGGTCCAGTAATTATGTATTTGAAGATGACATCCCCCCCACAGCCCTCAGGGCAAGGATTGTATAAACTTTGGAGGGGGCTCATTGGATTGGAAATAAGAAATTCTAGTGTCCTTTTTAAGAGGCAAAATGATCAGAGGGCAAATAACCCACAAGCACATACACATACGTCGTATTTTCCAGAAATGCAACTTATTTTTAAGATGATCATTTGTTGTCGTAGAAACTTTAAAAATGGCTCTTTCGATTTAAAATTAAATTTGAAATTCGATTGCCCTCTTTCAAAATCGGAAGTGATTAGAGGCCAATCATCTTCCCAAACACAACAAAATTTTGAGAAATCATTTTGTTTAATTTAATAGTCGGGAAATTAAATCTTTGAGGATGAGAACCCCCCCCCCACTGCCCTCTAGCTAAGGGTTGTAACTTATGCCCCAAGGGTAGATAATGTTTTTATGGAAAGGGTAGTCGTATAAACTTCGGAGGATGGAAAATCAGCTCATTGGAATGGAAATCAGAGGTTTAAGTGCCCTTTTTAAGAGTCAAAATTGTCAGAGAGCAGTTACCCCACCCCACCCCCTGGACGCGAGGGGTACTTTGGAGGATATTTTCCATAGTAGAGGGACCAGTTTTCCCAGCATTATTTAAAAAACGCTTAGAAACTAAAGAAAAAAGCTTTTTCAACTGAAATTAAGGAACAATGTTAAAACTTTGATAAAACAATGAAATTTTTCCGTATATGGGAGGGGGGTCTTACCCTTATCCTCAATACATTATTCTTTACCCTAAGTTGGAATTTTTGTCCCAACTCCTTATAAGCGACTCGTAAAACACAAGGGACGTCCATTTGGAACAATAAGCTTTTAAAAAAGTATTAGGAACTTTTTGCGAAAACAACGGGTTATTGAGGAGAGGGCAACCCTACTTATATGCGTAATAACGTCTTTTTGTTTTCATTTTTACTGTTGCTCCTTACTTTTAGTTGAAAAAAACTTATTTTTATTTAATTACCACATTGAATCAAATCTGAATTAATCTGACTAGCTTTGAACAGTTATAGGGGCCTAAAACTAATTCAGAAGTTAAGAGTTAGAAACCCTTGGAATGAAGAAATCACGAAATCAGGCTATCTCCGACGAACTCTCGTATTTTGTGCAGTTGGTCAGTGCTTAGAACTGGAAAAGGAGATTGAGGCTAGATTATTGCTTCTTTTCCTCTATTTATTCAAACCTTCCTCTGTCAAATGGCCTAAATCCCAAATAATGTTACTTTCGGTAAACGGCAAAGTAGGGCCAAGAAATTTTGTAAATCCGGCTGGCTTCTATTCCTTTTTTCTATCTCTATGAGTCAAAGTGGTCTACCATCAAAGGATCTTTCAGGGAGCATATATGTATAGAAAGGCGTACTTAATGATAGCTAAAATAAAAGAAGAGAAAACCGATTATTTGAATATGATACTCATAAGAAAGTAGAATGTACAAAAAATGAAAAGTTTAGTTAATGGAAGGGAAAGCTATATTAGATTAGTTAATGTTTCAATTAGTGCTAGGTAATATTTTACATCTGGTGAATGTATTGATAATATTATATAGGTTTCAAATCCGTAAGGACGATGCTTGTCGATGATCTCATGAGAGGTTTGTAGCAACCCTTGAGTAGTCGAAAGCTGTATTTGGAGACCAGCCAACTTCATTGTCTTTTACCATCAAAACTTACAGGGTGGGGGGGGGGCAAATCGTTATTTTCAGAATCTAGGGTGCCAAATTTTTAATTTAACTTTTTTTAAGATTAGAAAAAAGGTTTTCGCAATGAAGATATTCTACAGATTTTTATCAAAGTCTTGGGAGAGGGGGCAAATGGCTCCCCAATTGATGCCACTGATACTCACGTGTTCTGTTCCTGTGTACACATATTTTAATTCATTTCCATAAAACCCCTTTTACTAGGACAACAAATTTGCTATTAAAAGCAACACTCCAAGAAACGCAATTGTTTTCGCTCACGAAGAAGTCTAGTAACGAAAACATCTTTTTTTCATTTATCATACCTTCCTCATTGTATTTGTGTTTAATTAATTCTTACTAGTATTTTTGTAATAACTCCCTTATAAATACCAATTTCACCTGTTTTGACTGCGTTAATCCCGAAACTACCTAACAAGTTCAAAGTTACCTTGGTTATCAGCACATTCTTCGCCATAACATTACACTATTCTATATATAACTTGTCTTGGATCTAAAATAAGAAAGGGGAGCAACCCAATTTCTGTTTACGTCCGAAGAAGGGAATGTTGCGAGAATAACAGGAAACGGCAATTATTTAAATGGGATTGCAAATTCAGGTTGTAAACAAGTTTATATGGCGTCTTTCAGACTGATCGTCTTTAAATCTATTTGAACCAAGTTCAAGGCTTAGATAGGCGTTGAAAAAAAAGAAGAAAATTTTAAAGAACCTTGAGATCTCAAAAAGTGCAAATTCAATAATAATTTTTGTGTCCCGTCACCTGCAAGGGCGTCATTTTGGGTGGGGCAGTTGCCCCCTTGTAATGTGGAAAATTTTTTATTATATATCCCGTGCCCCTTGACTATCTGGAAATGGACCCCTTTTTGCCCCCCCCCCAAATAAAAATGCTGGAGATTCGCCCCTGGCTACCTGGAAAATTGATTTGACAAAAAACAAAAACCTAGGGCTGTCATCAAGATCGTATCCGTGATTCTTGTTTGGATGGGTTACAAATAAAAAAAAACCTGTATTTGGTAACTACGTGCTATAGCGACCACACTTTGTTTTTATCTGTAATGAAACCGTTTTTCTGTGTCCACTCGGAGATAATCTTAGCCTAAGCGACATAAATGGTAACTATGCCGGTATATTTTAATTAAATATATCATATATACAGGTGTAGTATAGGTTGCAAATCTCAGAAATGTTATACACCTAACCTAAGTGTTTCCATAATTTTGATACTAAAGTATCATATGTTCATAATATTTTCGTAAATTTTATTAAGATTAACCTAACTTCACTTGTTTGATGTTGTCGCTATAACACATAAGAACCATTTATTTGCATTTTATTGCTTTTTTTATGAAACAGACAGAAATTCGAGGTGAAGTCCTCCCTAAATATTTTTTCAAGTATGTTAACCAAACCCGCATTTCATAATGACGTAAAAAATTTCAATTTTCTTAGACAGTATGTAGGAACAAACTACCTTTTACTTTATAGCGCGTTTCCAGAAAAACGTTCTCATTTATTTTTTTATATTTTTATTTTGCTTTTTTTTAGTGAGACCTCTGAATTATAGATATTGAAGAGAAGTATAATAAATAATATTATAATTTATCCTTTGAAACTAATAACAGTAATTTAGATGGATGGGACAAAGGCTGGTACTTTTTTCCTATGACAAACCTTAAGTGCTCAACTTTTCAACATTTTTAACATAATTCGCCAAAAAGCCTGTTTAACGTCAGGCATTAAATTATGAAGCATACTCTTTTTCGAAAAGCAGAAGAGATTAATTTGCCCCCTTCCGTCAAAAACGAAATTATAGGTATTATTGCTCCCTTCCAAAATAAACTTCTGAAAGTTTCATCCTGACCCCCCCCAGCCGTGAGACAAAACAGGGCATAACCTCTTGCGATGACCAAAAACAAACTGAGTCAAATATTGGCTTTCCCTATCCACTGTATAGCCTTGCGTGACTGGGTAAATGTTAAGGACGCTCGTCAATTATATAAAAGTAAGATTTTGCAAGAAGGTAACTTGAACTATGATGAAAGAACATCATGCCCGTTATTTGATAAAGTTTAATTTAAACTTAAAAGTTCAAATATATAACTCAAGCCGTAAAAATCCACGTTTTAACTTTTAGACACTGCTGTCTTCAGAGACATGGTCCTTTCTGGGCGGTTACTATTTAAGTGTTTAAATGATGTAGTGTTTTTTGCTTTGGGTTTTAAAACAGTTTGGTCCTGAATTCAACTCAAGGAGCGATATTCTTTGAAGTCACTGGAATATCAAGGAGGCACACTCGTGCCTCTATAAAGAGGCGAACCACGACAATGTTAAGCGATCTTCGGTTCCAGTGGTCTCAGAGGGATGGGGAGGGATGCATTTCGTAGCCCAAGCTCCAACTAAGAAACCTGCCAAATTTCATCCCCCTCCGACTTTTCCTTCATGGGGAAAATCTGGCCGAAAGTTTCGACCCACCAACCCCAGCCCCCCTTTAACGTTGTCCGATCGGGCTGAAATTCACAAGTTAAGGTCCCCTAGGGCCTAGGAGCTTATCCGCGAAATTTCAGCTCGATCCGATAACTCCTTCCCTGTTTTCCAGAAACCACGCATAGCCACTTAATTTTCATATTCTTTTTTTTTCTCGACGCCTACAGGTCACAGCCGACATCGGATCTGGGTGTACGAAGACTCATTGGATGCGGAATTCTCCGAGTAAGTGCCCTTGAAAGTTCCGTAGGAAAATCTTAACCCCCCGAAAGTTTCGACCCCCCAACCCCACCCCACCCCCCCCCCCCTTTAATGTTGTCCCATCGGGCTGAAATTCACAAGTTAAGGTCCCCTACGGCCCAGAAACTTATCTGCGAAATTTCAGCTCGATCCGATAACTCCTTCCCTGTTTTCCAGAAACCACGCATTAGCCACTTAATTAACCCATTTCTCCATAAGAGCCCATGTTAATTTGAAATTTTTAAAACTTATTTAAAAGTTATATTTACACACATGCAGGTGGTTAGCTCAGTCGGTAGAGCCTGGGACTTTTAATCCTCGGGTCAAGGGTTCAAGTCCCTTATCGGGCGGTTTTTTTTCTACAAAATATGAAAAAACTTCATTTTCTTAAAGAGTTAAAGAGGCTGCGTCCCAAAGTCGAACCTTAAAATGTACAGGAATCTAAGCTAGAAAATCGGGGGGTTAAGATTTCCCAAAGAAACTTTCCAGGAAAATTACTCGGAGAATTCCGCGTCGAATTTTTGAAATTCTTAAAATCCTTATCCTTGAAATTCTTATCAAGAATTTTTGAAATTCTTAAAAGTTACAAATATCAACATTCGTACAGGAATTATTAAATTACATCCACCATGGATTGTAGAAAAACGTACAGAAATAATATGAAAAAAACTTCGTTTTCTTAAAGAGTTAAAGAGGCTGCGTCCCGAAGTCGAACCTTAAAACGTACAGGAATTAGGAGAGGCAGTTGGGGGGCTGCCGCCCCCCCAAACCCCCGCTTTTAAAGACTCTTTTGTACAGGTTTTTTGTTGTGGGGGGACTTCATTGTTACTAATTACTAGTTTCGGCGCAATGGTTCTCCTGTCCTTTTGTGTTCAACATTTTTCGAAATTATTCCATTATTCATTCATTTCAATTTTTTGTTAATTAAAAGAGGGCCTTTCCGAAGCCAAGAGCGGGGGTTTAGGGGGGTGGACGCCCCCTTCAACAAAAAACCTGTACAAAAGAGCCTTTAAAAGCGGGGGGTTTGGGGGGCGGCAGCCCCCCAACTGCCTCTCCTAATTCCTGTACGTTTTAAAGTTCGACTTTGGGACGCAGCCTCTTTAACTCTTGAAGAAAACGAAGTTTTTTTCACTTGGAAGCGATGAAAATATCAGTCGAGATTTTCATATACTAATACATTTTGATGGACGAATTTAAAATAAACGAATCACGCAGACTCGGATTCCATAAAAAAATGCTATTTTTTTGTGTCGGGGGCGAGACGATAAAATCGATTCACTGAATCAAATACCAAGGGTTTTTATCAAAACTCGGTGAATGACAAAATCAAGTTGTTATAATTACTATAAAGCCTAAGAACCTCATAAAGACCTCTTGAGGCATAGCCAGCAAGAGGGTATGTGATAGGTCAACATGTAAAATTTGAGGCACGAGGTGGGCCGTAGTCACAACTTAAACTGGAAGTTAAGTTTGAAGAATTATAAAGCAGTACAAAAAGTATAAAATCCTGTGCATAAGTGGCAGACTGCGTATTACCCCCGTATGTTTTTGATCGAGTAATATGATTGCAGTAAATCCATTATGAAAGATTAAAAGAAAATCTACCTCTCCCAAAATCGGATACAATTCTTGAATTGATCCAGCGAATAAACTAATCTTTATGGAAATAAGCTGACAGAGGAGATGGCATTGCCTGTCCATTAAAATATAACTATCTTGATTTTTTCCTGTTTCTTTACTGCATAAACAGATGAGCTATGATCTGTCACAAACGGAATTCAGATCAGAACGAATGAGCAACGCTTTTATTCAAATCAGACCAAGTAAAGTTCATTCAAATCTCATTTTACAAATTTACCATTTCAAACACATTAAGATAAATGGACATCTGATTAGACAATGAGTTAGAAAGTTGGCCCTTCATCTTCTTTTGCTTAAAAGGGACATATTCGATGTCGGTAATTTTTGCGGCAACTATTATTAACTCAAAAGGATATTTAAACTATTCAGCATGTCAATTTATTTTATCAAGCTTAAATTATAACCCGTAGCTCTAAATAAAAGACGTGATAAATAGGAGCGGTCCCTTGAATTCGATCTAGATTTTCTCCTCTAAATTTAAGATGCTACGCTTAATGAGGCTGATTGACTTGCTGGCGTTTGGCCTGTGGTAATAAAATTTTATAATGATCATTTTTTGATATCATCGTCAAACATCGTTAGGTGTCAACGTCAAACATTTTAAGCAAATTATGGAGAGAAATAGCACCAGAGCCCTAACTTTTAGAAAAAAAGGAAAAAACGTAGTCTTTTCATTAGTCTTTGGGGAATACTAGAGAAAAATAATTTGATCTTTTCTCCTTTATAGTATCTTTTAGTTCCTTTACCTGGACTCCCCAAGAATATCCTGAAAGTTCAACTCGATCCCCAGCCATGTACAATTTGTTCACTTTATAATGATAAATATACGTTTATCTTAAGTTTTAAAGTTGCCCCAATTTTAAAGAGCGGTTACTGAAACACAGGGGCCGTATAATTAGAAAAGGAAGCTTTTTTCATAAATCTTAACAGCTTTATCGTAAAGAGCAAGGTATTGAGGAGAGGGCAGCTCTTCATATACGGGATAATTTCTGTTCGTTTTTATTTTTAATGTTGCTCCTTACTTTCAGTAAAAAAAATAATAATAATTTGATGCTTTAAAAAGGGTTAAACGTTTTTTTCAGATTTTTCACTCTTCTCCAGCATTTGTGATCATACCATAAAAGTCAATATTTGATAATCAGGTTTTCCAACACAACTTAGTTGCAACAGAACTACAATGTAATTTATGAGTAAGAATGATCAAGTTGATTGATGACTAACACTTTGGGATTTGCCTAAACGAATAGCCGTCAACTGTTTGAAAACTAAGCTGCTATCACAAAAAATAGGTCCCTAGAACTAACTAATTGAAACGCATAACTAGTTTTAAAAAATAAACGAACCTTTCAAATGCCATTTTGACCTAGTCCTCTTTGTTTAACAGTTTCAACTTGTTTAGCTCTGTGGTTTATGAGTATCTAAGGGGCTTTTTTTCTAAGGATTTTTCCACGTATAAAAACAAATAGCTAACATAAACAACGAAAAAAAAACAAAAACAAAAAACGATAAAATATTAAACAGCTTTTTAAGTAGATATTTTGGCAGAGTGAATTCTAAGATCTAAATCAAGGGAGTTCGACTGCATTAATTCCAAAACAGTTTTGTGGCACTTTCCAATAAGTGGGTATTAAAAACTTACCCTTTTAAATGATATCCATTCAACTGATATATCTAATCTACGTTTTTTATCTACATTGGGTTTCAAGGCAGTTCTGAGTTTGTTTTTTCCCCAACATGTATTTAAAAATGCAAAATAAGATGGAATTTTATTTCTGATTCAAACACTGTGATCGTATTACCTCAAAGGGTGGACAAAAAAAATATATTGTACAAACAATAGTTCGTTAATGACAACCAGAGGAAATATATTTTTCAATAAATCCCGCGAGAAAATTATAAGAATGGACAGCTCCGTCACCTTGTTTGAAATATCGGCTGTTCTTCAGGTCAATCATAAATTGCTTTTTAGGAAAAAAAACAATTTGAATGCTAATGAATTCAAAATTCTACTCGAATAGTGTAGTGTTACTCCAGATTTATCCAATTATACGTTTTAAAATGTAGATTATTCGCTTGAATTTGATTCATAAACATAATGCGTTCTATATTAACTTCAATTAACAGAATATAAAAAATCCTACCCTGAGAAAGCAGAGAATATAGCAACTTTTTAGATTTTCCGTGTTTTTTTTTTTTTTTTTTTGAATCACCATTTTTTGATGATCCAATGTATTGCAGTACGATGCTGCGGTGTGGAAAACCTCGGGACTCGGAAGCAAGAAGAAACGGAAGGCCTGAAGCCCCCCGCCCTAAGTAAGTGCCTAAGGGTGAGATATAGAGAAATCTCCGAAGAACGAGTTCAGGAAAAATTTGCCACATGCATTGTAGCTAAATTTACATTCAAATGAACAGAAATTAGTAAGGAAATACTCAGGTGCAGACTCATCTTCCGTTGCAAAGATTCGCGTATGTGTTTGTTTATGGGAATCATTCTGAATTATTATTTTCCACTTTTAAAGGGATTTTTAACTCCCACCCTTTGGGTGTCTTTTTGATTTATTTCTTTTTTTTTTGAGGGACTAAACGCCAAATTTTTTCCGGTAAAAAAAGGAAACGAAAGAAGTCAACAAGGAAATACTCAAGGGAGGGCTTAGGAAACTTGCCCTCCACTAAAATGTTGGCCCAGCTCGTAAAAGCGTACAAAAACACACAAAATTCCTTCGTGATGTGTTTTTTAAAGCTCTTTTTGTAAATCCGTCCCCCCCCCAAAAAAAAATATTCTGGATACGACCCTGGAAGTCAAGAAATATCAGCCTCTGCGGCATACATAAAGAGTATTGAACATCATATGGGAGGTGGGGGATTCCATAACTAGCTTCTTGACATGCTCAAGCTAAATATAAGGTTTCCTGGAATCATATCTGAGCCAATAAATTTCCTTCGTAGCTTAAAAATAAAATTTCGGTTACAATACCTGAATTTAAACAAAATTTGGAAAAAAATTCAGCCTAAATTCTTTATCATCCTTGAGACGGGTAAACAAAGATTATGACTGAACTGTACTAAGAATAGCTTTACATCCTTTGTAACGCACTGGTTCCTCCACTAATATCATTTTTTTATTAATTAAATTACTTGTGAATTACTTCCTTTTGTAATTATACCTTTGAACATATCCTTTCTTTAATTTCACCATGAGAAAAATTCACCTTGAACCTGTCACTGTACCATATATCAATGGCTAGAATTATAATTTGATCAACCCAAGTTTTATTTATTGCTCTTCGTGAGCAGAAGTGGGAAAGCCTAAGAGCTTTAACTACATAGGAGAGGAAAAGGCTTTCGGCCGAGTCACTTAAGATATCCAGATTTTTACTACATCAATGGAATTTTTGGGGTGATTCACCTGCTTTTTTGGGGTTTTCCTACCCTCCTTCCAAATAGAAGCCATCTGCAGACGTACCTGCTCCAAAGACACTTCGTCAATTTTGTCGGCGTTATCCAAATAACAAGCTTCAAACAATGAAGCTTGTTATTTCTATTAGAAGCTGCTTTTGGTATTTCGAGGAAAATTTACCCCAAACCCTTGAATTTTTTTTACATATATCTATTCTGTTTTCTGATTGTAAAAGAGTGCGCAGGGAGAAAAGTCTTGTGTAAAAAAATATCATGAATAATGTTTTGACTGTTTTTTATGCTTTAAATTGAATAATAATTAAAAAAAAGCATAAAAGAACATAAACTTATCATTTTTAGCATAAATCAATTCTACACAGGGTATATTCTTCAAAACAGCATAATAGTAATCAAAAACTGAAAAATACATTAAACTTACAAAAATCCATATGAAACTAGAGGAATCATAATATTTGAAGACGTAGCCCTCTTGCCCCCCTCCACCAAACTGACTCGGTAGCTAATATTTGTTAAGGGTAGGCACTCAATTCGTTAATATTCATAATGCTAAAGCAAATTTCAATAAGCTGATGTATATTTTCGGGCATTAGGGATCCTGTTTAACTGCCGTTATTTGTTATGAGTGGAACAAGACCATGTTGTCTTCAATTCCAGGAAAATAACAATTCAGTTTACTTGTAGTTAAATTGGCTGTGGGAATTTAAAGAGTGTTTTGCGACAATTTTTGGGAGACATACCAATCCCTGAAAAACAGCAAATTTTATCAATTTGTTCAATCCGTCGTTTCATATCCTGATTTCAATATTCAGAGGTCTTGCTTTTTCTCCGACATCTGTTTTATCCTCTTTTCTCACTTGCAAAATCATTTAGAAAATGGGACTTCTCATCACGGAATTTCTTGCCGTATCTTGGACACCAGGCCAAAACAAATCATATATTTACCAAGACCTATTTTAGGTAACCATTAAAAATTCTAATGTATTTTATAACTTAAATTTTTCGCAGCATACCGCCTATGGACTCACCACTCCCAAAATCGGCAGTCTGCTAACTGATATTAAAGACTTACCAGATCTTGAGTTGATGATAAATTAATTGATTTGTTAAGCTTCTTTTGTCGGGAATTGACAAAATTTTGGAAAACTGTCAAAGCTAAGATTACATCAGAGGAATAATATATATATATATATATACAATACCGCAAGCTCCTATCTTCTCCATTGAAAGATTTTAGATCATTTTGATGCTGAGTACGGCTTCTAGGCTTACAGGTTTATTATTTATATTAACACGTCTATGTGTATAATAAAAATTGATATCAATATAAAGTATTGTGTCGCGGTTACTAGTGCCATATTATTGCAGATCTTGCTCATATTGATCCAACTGTTTTAGCTTCCAGCGATTCATAATCAATTACACCTCAGGATTAAATAAAGATGCACTTTGATTTAGGGGCGGGGAAAATTTTCAAGAGGGGGTCCTATGTTTTCCCACCAGCAAAAACAGGTGAAAAGATAGTATAGATGGAACATCTATATGGAAATGACCATAAAATCATGAAATTCTGGGAATTAGATTGCTTATATGCCTGCTGCAACTTGAATAATAGATTACAACAAATTTATTAAATTTAGAGAAAGTTTGATACACCAAATGTGATATCTAAATGAAAAATCAGGTAAAGCATCAATTAAAAAAACTGACAGCTCTTTAGACGTGTCATTAGTCATAATTAAACTATTAGGAAGATCAGTGTCCTAACGAAAATCAAGTGATATTAAATCCATAATCTTTTTTGACAAGTGACATTTAAACAATTTTAAGCCTGACTAAGTCTTATAATGCATTTTCACAGTTCTTAGACACTTGCCCAAAACCCAGGGGCGTGACTTGCTATGGGGAAAGTGGGGCAAATGCCCCAAAACCATAGTTTGACCCTCAGACCCTGGTTTCCCCCAGTTTGACCCTCAGACCAGCTGAAGTTTAGTATTTTTGAAACTCCTGTCAAAACTCAGACAAGCCTGCATAACTCAAGCATCCACAGAAACAGGTCAGTTTTCTTTAGTACATCTTTAACTTTATATATACCTTTCTTCTTTATCTTTACCTTTACAGAGCTCATTTTTCGGTTTTTACTGTCATTTTCGTTTGACTTGGGAAAATTGGCTCCAATTCTCTCCCCCCCCATAACTTTGAAAAAATTACGCTACTGTCACAAACCCCTTGCTACGCCCTTGTAAAAGGAAGGATTAGCAGGGCAATGCGAGCCTAATAACATTTTTATCCTCCTGAACTACAATTCCCTGCTGAAGTTTCCTTCAATGTGAAATAAACTTCCATGGCTAGGAAACTGTTCTTGGCAATTATACAAGACTCTTAGACCTGACAGTGATAGTATTATAAGGCAGATTTTTTTTGGCAAGAAGCATGTAGAACAGTTAAAGCACCGAAGTGGCTTGAAAAGGTGAGCTATTGAACACATTTTCATGTTAAGTCTCTATCGTGGGAGACGCACTCTCCCGCCCTCCCATACATCAGGTGTGGTATAGACTCTAAAATGCAAAATTAGGACAATTAGTCTGCACTTACTTTCCACCAAGTTTAGCTGATTCCTGAATAAATAAAAATAAAAATTTAAACAAAAATTTAAATAAAAATTTTCCCGAATTTTTCCAGGCGCTTCTTATTCAAATTATCAAAAATTGTTTTTTTATTAACCTCCAGCCCTCCAAAAAAGAAGCCTACGTGGGTACCTGTAGTTATTTTTTTTTTTTTTTTAATGAGTCAAAAATACGAGTTTTCTTGCTGTTTTTGCTGGTGTTAAACAAAAGACACGATTCTTTGAAACAATATGGTAATAGGAAAGTTTCACCGGCTTCCAACAAAGGTAGATAAACACACTGTTTACTAATATTAATAGCATAACTATTTAGTACTTCAAGGTAGGGATTGTTACTCACATTGTTGTAAAAGTAGTAGCAACATGGGAAAATGGATTGAAAAATAAAAAATTTGTGGAGATTTTACATAAAAGCTAATGAAACTTGGAGTACGTTAAACATGTCAAAACAACCAAATTTAATGTAACTATGCTAATGAGATAGACCTAAGAATTAGGTTGTCTCACAAACTATTTTTAAAAAAAAGTGAAACTTATCAATTACCAATATAATTTCAAGCACTTCCAAATATGATTTTTAATAATAAGTCTAATTAAATAGTATTTTAAGCCGTCTGAATTCACATGCATATCTTCTACCAACATAATTGTCTATGTCGGTAACTCGTGGCCAATCATTAATTTTTGTCTCTAATAACAACTAGCTACCGCTGCACCCCGGATTATGTGATGTTATACAACGAGTACCTAAAGTTCTTAGCTGTTTGAGCATTTGTCATAGGTTAGGTTAAAATGGAGATGGCTTCCAGCCGTGATTTTAGCAGATCTACTATGTACTGTCTCAGGCAGGGCGATTCAGTTGAAGCTTTCGGAATATATTTGGGGGAGAAAGGTAAGGGGTCTTCAAATACTGTTTTAGGGTGAGAAAACCATATTTTGCCCAGTCGTCACAAAATAAAGATTGGTGAAGGTATTATTTCATGTTATACCTGTCTGGCGACTGACTTTGGCTTCTTATATACAAACCATCCATACGTTCGTAAAATAACGTTTATTTTTGTAAATGTTTATATTTATATAAGTTTATAGACATTTTTCAGCCAACCGTTTAGAGCCAAATGAAAAGCAGGTCGTCCCCACATGGGGAGAGATGATGTGGTAAGGAAAGATTTAGGGAAAATAGAAACTTCTTCAGAGGGTGTAAAGAAGGAGGTTTTAAACAGCATGGAGAGGAGGAGGAGCCTACTTAGTATTGTTGACCTCAGGTGGTTTAGTGCTGCAGTGGGTTGTTAGAAGCATTAGTAGTAGTAGCATTTTTATACAGAAGCGTATAAACATATTTCTTAATTTTACATCATGAACAAAATGTATAGTAGGTACCAAGGCGTATCCTGAGGGAGGGGAGGGTGGGGGGTTACAGTGTTTGGAACCCTCTGAGATTATTTTCTGACTTTCAAAAAAGTATCAAAACGCATACAAATGCGGGTAAATTCTAGCTAATTGACTTCTTGCTATCTCGGAAAGGGTTTAGGTTAGGAAAATGAAACTTTCAGGAATAAATCTACAGAGTAAAGTATGTCCCAGGAAGGTATTTTGAAGCAACTACCTCCACTCCTTCTCCCTCTAGAGGGCCCTGACCTTTGATGACCTTTAAAAATATGTGTGTTATAAAAGTGAAACGGTTGCAAAATAGATCTTCAACTTAATTGAAGTACAACAAAATTGTTTTCAGCTTCATAACTTTGCTCAATTCCATTTTATAAGGTTTTAAAGATATGCAAATACATTTCTTAAATTCTAAAAAAATACATTGATATGGCTCAAAATTCTATTCAAATAACAGGAATTGCATTTTCAGAACTAAAGGCAGAGAAAAAGCAACTGGTAACTAAAAATTAAGGTAAAATATTGTTTTGTCAAAATTTCAATAGGCTGTCATTTAGGCAAATTTAAGGGCCCTCTAGAGGGAGAAGGAGTGGAGGTGGGTACTTTAAAATACCTTCCCGGGACATACTTTAGCCTTTAGATCCATCTCTGAAAGTTTCATTTTCCTATGCTAAACCCTTTCCGAGATAGCAAGAAGTCAATTGACTAGAATTTTATCCAAATGCGTTTCATAAAGTTTTTTTTTATTTGCCCCCCGAACAAAAATCCTGGATACGGCCTTGGTAAGTACTAATATCACTGTTGGAGACTATGGAAAAAAACAATATAGCTTTTGCTTCTTTTTGTACGCTCAGACATCAATAGTAAACAACTTGGACAATGGAAGTGAAAAACAAAGAAAAAATCTAACTGGTACTTGATCAAAACTATCAGGTCATTTTCAACTGGAACTGTTATGAACTAATCTAGAAATAATCAGTCAATCCCACAAGTTTTTTTCTGAGGCGGAGGGTGATGCTCTCAAGGGGGAGGGGGAAACAAAAGCAAAAAACAGGAGTATTGTGTCAAAAGATTGCATCAGCCGCGATTTCAGTGGACAAGCCAAGAGGCCAGGCGCTATTTCTGATTTCAATATTTTTAGGATAGGCCTTATTTTTTCATAGCTTCCTATAATTGTTGTATTTTCTGTTTCTTCCTTGAGACTTGATTATATAACCTTGATCCACTCTCTATCCCAAGAGCACTAACGTGTCTAGGGACTTTTCATGGCAATTATCACATGCACTGTAATAACTATGTTTGAGGCTAAATATTACTATTCCATTACACTATCCATGTGAACTTTTTTTTTAGCAACTAACATAGTCAGAGAGGGCAGAGTTTATGGAGGAAGGCTGGTCAATTTGTATTTGGTGGGATATTATAGAATAACGACATTTCCCCTATCTTTAGTTGATTGTTTTGGTGGTGGGGAGGTTGACTACAGAGCCCTTAGCACTGCTTTGGTAACTATAGAATTTATATGTCCATATCTGTTAGACAATATTTAGTTACCTTATCGTAAAAAAAAACAAAACACTGCAAACAAAACGTGCACAGAGACATGAAATAAAAAATGGCTCGTTATCTTTAAGTATTTTTTTTTTTGGGGGGGGGGGGGTTTAAATCAGCTGACTTAGTTTCATATTTTTGCCACTTTCAGGTACCTTCTCAGTAAAAAATATTGCTATGTCACACCCGTAGCTTTCCCTTATTCTTTCGGAAAATCTTATTCCGCTGCATCCACTTAAGTGCTACTATTAGGTCAAGGAACATTGAAGAGGGTCTCTCCATAATTAGGATTTCCTGAAGAACAAAATTAAAACACATTAAAATCTCTTTTTAGTAAAAAGTCCATACCTTTGTAGCCTCTTCTACAATTCCACGTAACAATTTATTTCCAAAAGTTATAGTTCAAACCACAAACACAGTATGTCGTAAGGTCGGAGCAGTCCACTTCCCGCAAACGAGTGCAAACACAGTTAATCACAACCAATGAAAATTGAGATGAACCCTAAATTATCTGAGTCAGTACTAGCTTTTAACCAATCAGCAATAGGCTCAAAGGGTTTTTTCCAAATTGTAGGTTATATAAGTAGAACAGAACATATGAAGAATATTCCAAAGGTAATAATAGGTATTGAAACAACAAAAGACATTGTGAAATTGAATTATAATCTTATTTTTAAGGATATAACGTGTTGAATCTTGAAATAGCAACATCGATCGTAACGTAGTGAATGTTTAGTTTACAGCACTTAGAAATGATAATTCTAGAAGTGCATCCATTTCTGGTTGACCCTCCTCCTTCATGGGACAAACGAAAAATGTATAAAGTGGGCTTGCTTACAGGTAACATTACCTATAAAGCGAAGCGTATTAGTCCATGAGCCACACGGGCAGCGGGGCGAGGTCTGTGTGCTATATTTATTTAATAAACCTCGTTTCAGTTTTTTGATTTGTTTATTTATTTGTTTTTAGGTTTATCACTCTTTGTTGAATAAATATAGAAAACAGATCTCGCCCCACTGTCCGCGGAGGTCATGGACTAATACGCTTCGCTCTAAAGGTAATGTTACCTGTAAGCAAGCCACTTAACGCATTTTTAGTCTCGTTGGAGGGAGATTTTAGAAAGCTAAAAAATGGATGCGCTTTTCTAATAATGACAAAGAAACAATGTGCGATCATCAGAATCTTGCTATATGCAGTAATACACACTTTAGACAGCTTGTGACGAAACTGAACATTTACCTGTAATGTTACTAAATCTCATTTTCTCAATAAAAAAAAGTGTACTCTCGAAAAACAACCTTACAATATTGCAGTATCAGGGCCAGACATTTAAGACGACAGCCTATTGCGATATATTTGGACGCCAATTAACGAAAATATACAGGGAGGATATGTTTCAATATCTAAAGAGTGTTTTTTTCTTTTCTTTTTTAAGGAAGATGGAAAACGGTATTAATCTAAACCTAGGAATTTATTTTGAACATCATTCTTGGTTTTGAATTTGTGTTAAAATTGAAAAGAAGACGTCTAATTGGTTCCCACACTTTGAAATCTTTGAAAATCACATAAACTGGGTATGCCCAGGGGGGATAAGGGAAGGGTGAGAGACGTATGTGGGTTTTTCATTGCCTTGGGATGATGTCAGTCCCCCCCCCCAGCCTAAAAATTCAAATCACTCGTACTTTCATTAAATTTATCAAAATGGTGCCCAAACAAATCCCAGTAAAATTACACTCACTCATCCAGGTGCGCACCCGCGGGGGGGGGGGGTTCCATTATGTTTTAAAATCCTATTTGATTTTCTCGGTTTTATCATTCATATTTCAGTCCCTACTCAAGATTTGCATTCAAAGAGCTAAAATAAACTTAAAATAATTCCTGAAAATACTTTTTTTTCAAAGAAATTTATAAGCTTTCCTGTGATTGGCCCAGGGACCCCGTCAGTCAGCCCCCCCATAATAATTTTATGAGTGTTTCCCTGGCCTCACCCCCTAGATACGCCACCAGGAAGGATGCATTTGACTGAACCAAGTTTTTGGTTTATTTAGGTAGTTCAAAAGGCTCTATGGGATTTTATTTTATAGATCTACAGTTTACGGCTAGTCTACTTAAACCGGATGAATTCGAACTCACTTCTGATTAATTTAGTTTGTTTTCTCTTATCTTATTTGTGTCTCAAAGTAATTGAAATTTTCTCTTCTTTCTACGCTCTTCTATCGTTCACAAAAATAGTGGCAATATTGAGCAGTAGCAAGAAGTGGAAGAGTCGAACAGTTTGCGGTAACGGACTGTAAGTAAGGAGCGACTCGGCTCAATAGCAACCAAACTCTAAAAAACGGAATGTTAATAGATATATTGTGTAGATCAGAAGATATTTCAAAAGAATCAGCTTATTTTGTTGATTCACATATTCATTAAGTTTCATCAAGTGTTACCCATCATGTTACCCATTCATCAAGTTTAGTGTTACCCATCAAAAGTTACGAGCCTGAGAAAATTTGCCTGATTTTTAAAGAGGGGGGAAACACCCCCTAAAATTAAAGGAATAACTATCATATTCGGTGTACCACAGAACTCTACTGTTGAAATTTCAAGCTCCTATCTGTAAGATTGTGAAATTTCGCAGTATTTGCCAGAAGAAATTTCCCTCCAGTCTATTTGGCCACTTAAAAAGGGCACTAGAACCTTTAATTTTTGTTTGAATGTACCCTTTCTCGATTTTCTAGGACCATTATTTCGATACAATCACGCCTGGGGAAAAAAAACAATTAAACACTAATTGGGGCTTATACTAAATATGTTCTTATTGTTTTAAAAAGCAGTTTTTATTGTTTAAAAAAGTTGCAGCAAAGAGTCAAACTTTAGCGTTAAGAGTAAGGCGTTCAGGAGGGGATAGCCCCTTTCATATCCGGAATAACTTCTGTCCGTTTTAAGGTTGAATGTCACTCCTTATTTTTAGTTTTAAAAAAACTTGTTTTTTTGTTTAATGGTAAGTATAGCGGTGAAGAAAATCCGGCATAGCCAGCTCTTATGCTTGTCACTTCAATTTTCTTATTAAGAAGACTGAACCATGAGAAAAAAAGAATCCAAACAGTTGTTACTAGTATGAAAAGGTTTGCATAAGAAGTATATTTTACATATTTCATGTTAGCATAGAATCAAACGGTTCATTTCATGGACCGTTTATGTGACCCGTTTACGTGAACCGTTTACATTTACGTGAAATAAGGAGAGAAGAGTAACCAAAACTATAAAAAACAGACATTTGGTAATATTCGATACATCAAAAGAATTACGTTTTTATATAAATAGCGACGAAGACCATACTGTATACCACAAAAGCATAAAGATGATATTACCAAAGCTCTAAATTCTAATATTACTTCTGTTTCTGTTGATTCTGCTTTAAGCAGCCATGTTTTTGAGTATCCTAGCCACAAAATAATTTTGAAGAATCCACCCTTATTAGCAATGACCTAGGCATAAAGCAAGCAGTTCGAGAAGCAATTGAAACCAGACCTAAGGTTAACAATAATATTTCCTTAAATAGGGACTTGAGAGAATATTCACTAAATGCTCTATACATAAATTTAATTAAAAATGACCTTACGAAATATTATAAAAAACCAATAGAATATTAACCCAGAACCTGTCACAAATAGACCTATGAGATCAGCAGCCAAAAAGGCAAGGTTGGGATTAAAAAGGTGTTTTTAAATCATTCTCTTTCATTTCAATGATTTGCGTCCTTTTATCATATTGTATTTATCAGTCCTGGTTGAACTTTGCTGAAGTAATGATACCGGGACTGTTTTTGAAAATTTTTCATTTTAGTCTTATTGATGTTATCCTGTTGTAAGTTTTTTCTTCTTATATATTTTTGCATTGCTAAGGACGGCCCTTGGACATAGGGCCGAAATATTCATTTTAATTTGTTTCCCACTGTCTTGAGAAATCCCCTATTGTTCTTCTTGTTTTTGGTGTTTGTAATTATATTTTTATGTTGATTCCAAATAAATAAAACTCATTAAGTTTAATGTTACACATAAAAAAATATACGCCTGAGAAAATTTTCGAAAGAGATAGAAAAACCCCCAAAACTTCAAGCAATCTTAAGAAAAACCACGCCATCAGATTCGGTATATTATAGAACCATAAGGTAGAGATCTAAAGCTCCATAATAAAAGAAATGTGGAACTTCACGGATGAAAAATAAAAGAAAGATCTAATAAAAGAAAAATAAAACTAAATAAAAGAAAAATCACGAATGCGTGTTTTTTTTTCAGGGGTAATCGGGTCAAACCAGTTTTCCCAGAAGATTGAGAGAGGGCTCATTTGATCGAAAATCAAAAGTTCCAGTGCCGTTTTTAATTTACTCCAAAATTTGAGGGCAACTAGCCTCCAATCCACGCCTCTTTTTTCCCCAAAGACATCGGATAGGAATTTTAAGATAGTCATTTGATTCAGCATAGTTAAAAGGTTCAATAGCTATGCCACTGGGGATGCTATGACCAACCATAGTTCCTCTGCAACGGGCTATAAATTACACAATTCGCCCATTTCCCATATATAGCATTTGTTATTGGGGACTATGCAGAAATTTTTTAAGGTTATTTTCTTCAGGGGGTGATTTTACCCTTGGAGAATCTTCCGTGGCAGGAATGAATCTTCGAGTGATTTTCAAGGCGAATTTTACATGGAGGAGGAAGGGGAATTTTACATGGGAGGAGGGAAGGGAATTTCCTTACATGATTTAAAAACGGTCAGAAACGAAATATTACTGAAAGTAAGAAGCAACATTAAAGCTTAGAATGGTTATTTCGTATATCAGAAGGAACATCCCTTCCTCAGCCATCGCTCTTTACGCTAAGTTTGAATTTGATGTATTTGTAAATAACTTGATGACTTTTGCGCAAAGAGTGGGGGATTAAGGACGAAGCAGCCCCATAATACAGGAAATAGTTTCTGTTCATTTTAAGTTTTAATGTTGCCCCTTACTTTCAATTGAAAAAATAACTTGTTTTTTATTTAATCTACACAAGGGATAGTATCATAATCATATTCAGGATTTTTTCGGGGTGGGGGGTTACAAAAAACACATAACAATTTCATTATATGCATTTTTATGTTTTTACGAAAAAAAATATTTTGGGGAGGATCAAATCCCCTAATCCTCCCCCTGGATACGGCCTTGGATAGTACAGGAGGAATATATAAATTTCAAAAACCAAAATAGCAGCTCTGCAAAGAACTAGGGAGTTCATTTAGTGTCCCTTTTTTTAAAGGGTCTCTCAATATAGACTCAGCTTAAAATCTTCTTTTTGGTCAAAATCAAGATTTCAGACTTGATAGCACATTTCACAATAGGCTATCTAGTACCTAATTGGCCTTAACATTATTTTGTCCATATTTTAGGTATATAAAACACCTTCCTTGTACTGGGCATTAAAATTAGTCAAAGCAAAAGCGATCGTTTTATTGGGGGGAGGGGTTGACTTCAAACAGTTGGCATTTGATTTCCTACTACATCAAAGAGCTTCTTACCTTAGTCTGCTTCTCTTTTCTGAGCCCCTTTACACATCAAAGTCTAGCTTGCATATGACTTCTTTTTTAGCTAAAAATAAAGCAGGTGGACCAGTTCTGATTAAGGAAAAAATAGACAGGTAGTTTGGAGGGTTTGTTTCGCTCAAATTGAGGTGTCATCACCATACAAATGATTAGTTCGAAGCGGTGAATCTTTGCAGCTGAGGGATTCTTAACTAAATGAACAAGAATGTTCAACCCTTTTATCTTTCGTTGGGCAGATATCAAAGTACAAACTACAAGACAATTTTTCTGAGGATTGGGAATGAAAAAAGTGTTTAGAGCAGGCTTTTGAACGGAATGTTTGTCTTAATTGCCCCTTCTACTTCCCCTACTTTGTTTTAATTATGCACTGATCTAAACAGCTTTGGACAGAACCGATCAAGATTTAAAAAAAATAAAACTTTAAAGAAAAATAGTTTTGACGCCTAATATGGCATTAACTCCAACATTTTGTCCTAATTAAATAAAAAAAAAAAAAACAAAGCTTTCCTCACGGATGTATAGAGCGAAGTTGAAACTTAAAACTAACAAAAATTTTTGCTGCGCAGATTACGCAAGATATATATGTAATAGTATCTTGAATACACTGAATCATAATAATTTGTGATATCTTTATATTTCTAAAACTAGCGTTATACTTACGCGTATTATATTGAAACACATTTTTAAACTTTTGGTTACTATGAACCGTGGTTCACTTTTTATTAGGTTGCGGCTACCACAACGACCATAATGGTAACCTTTGTTTGGAGGGAAAGTAACGCTAAAATTTAAAATTTACAGGACACTGGTCTGAAAAGACACGACAAAGACCAAGACCTGAACAAGAATAATAGTTGATGCAGCGGCTGTCCCTCCTGGATTTTGAATTTCTGGGTACTTTCTATTACAAATATCGCATTTTTATTATTGGCCCCAGACCCTAATATAAATATGTATTGTGCCTGACTTGGTAAGCCTGTATATGTGCCTGACTTGGTAAGCCTAACCTATACATAGTTTTGCGTAAAATTTATGCTTTGAAAATCTGCTTTGGTACGCGTTAGATTGAATGACTCTCACCATTATTTTTCCTCTGGGTGGGAGCATGTCATAAAGAAAGATTTAAAGGAAATGGGAACTTCCTGGAGGGTGTAAAGAGGGAGGCTTTGGACAGATTGGGACGGTGGAGGAGGGTACGAAGCTGTGTTGGCCTCGGGCGGCTTGGTGCTGCGGTGAGTTGTTAGTAGTAGTAGCAACGGTATTATTCTTCCTTTTATTGGTGGTCAAACCTCAGAGCTTTAAACGTTTATGTTTTTGGAGAACTTGGTTTTTCATCGTAGGCTAAGTTTGGCCTATAGAGTGTGCATTTTATTTTTAATTTTATGTTAGGACGCTTCTCACAGCCTGGCAAGCGGAACAAAAAAAAAATTCCTTGGTCAATCCTGAAAAAAATGGTTACTTTGCAGAAAATAACATTAAAAAATAACAGCTATTATTAAAGCTGTGTCTTCAGAAACTATATATATATATATATATATATATATATATATATATATATATATATATATATATATATATATATATATATATATGTATATATATATATATATATATATATATATATATATATATATATATATATATATATATATATATGTATATATATATATATATATTAAATATGTAATTTATATAATTATTGAATGGAAGTGTAAAACAGAGCAAAAGTAAACCCTAGCTCCTGGGAGAGGCTTCTAAGCCAGTGAAACTGTAATTAACAAAGGATAGAAAACTTGTAAAATAAATAAAATTCAAACGTTTTTACGCATGCATGAGCATTAAGTCAGCTGTAACAAAGATATTGCTGTCATTACTACTCCTGGAAGAAAAAAAACTTACCAGTGTGATCGAATATAGAACATTCCCACCATCCGAAGGTCTTTTTTTGTCAAGGTAGTTGTACATTAAATCGATCTAATCGGTGCATTTATAGCAGGGATTTTTTGTGGGAAATTGCACCTTTGGCATTATTTTGCTCTAAATTGAGGATTTTGGTGCATTTTTCCGGCTGCACAACCAGACAATACTGATGCTAAGGCAATACCAGCAATATTGATTCCGACTATTAATTGACGGAATCTGTGTATGAAACACAGAGCCAAGCTGGACTTTGTACAGGGAACATTCTAGGACCCCCGATTGCATGAAATAAAACGACAAACTGTGCCTCCAGGACTGCGTTGACAAACATGACTGAACAAATGAGGTTACGTTAAAATCTAACAATCGACAAATGAATGACAGATCAAATCAATTGAGCTCACTAAATGGTACTGGTTTTAGTTGTTTTATCACTTATTGTAACCAAACCAAACCAATAGAGTTAAAATCAGCTCAAAAGTGCGGTCATGATCTCTTTTTTTTGGTAATATGTTAATCACGTAAACCAGAGGCATTAGAACCAAAAGCTGGGTTGAACATTGTTGCACCAATAAATACTAGGCCTAATTTTTAGCGAATAGGCAGTAGCTTCCGCGTCTGTTATTTGTTTAACAATTATCTAACTTAAATTTTTTATTAATAGTTCATATTCGACCAAAGGTTGAAATAATTAGCAATTAGAGAGCTATTAGCAATTAATAATTAGCATTATTAATATTAATTGTTATTAATTATTAATTATATTTAATAATTAATAATAATTAATAACATTATTATTATTAATTAGCATCTCTCTAGGTTTTAGAGAGCTATTAGCAATTAGAGGATTTAGCAGCTGCGTGTTTAGTTTTTCCTTTAGCTTTCTAACAGATGGAATGAAATAAATTTATCAGAGTGGTTCTTCATTTTTTGCCACATCCGTTGTGCGTGAGTTTTGTTACTTAAGAACAAATACAGTAAGTTCAATCCCGGCAGGTGCAACCTCTACAACCAAAGTAAGGTCAACAAATGTAGCTGGATACGTAGTTCTATATTCCTAGTTTTCTTTTAGCCTTCTAACAGAAAAAATCAGCCAAACTTAGACGAATGCATCCCCATTTTTACCGTATCTGTTGTGCGTGAGTCCTTTTCCGTAAAAAAAAAGAAAAAGAAAAAAAAAAAACAACTTGGGCTTATGTTTTTAGATTTTCTTTTACTCTTCTGGCAAATTGAATAAACCAATTTTATGTGAATGGCTTTTGTTTTTGCAATGCGTTGTCTTAGGATTTCTGGTTTTTTTTTGTTTATTTTTAGCGTTCTAACAGACGAAATAAACCAAATTTTTGCAAATGGTTCTACATTTTTGCTCTGTCTGTTGCGTGTGAGCCTTTTTACATCCGAAAAAAATACAGCTGAGTGCACTCACTCTTTTTTTTCTTTTTTGTCTAAAACATCAAATTGGTGTTCATCTTTTGAAAAAACTTAAGAATTTATTAAATTTGTTTATTAATATAAAAGACAAAATAGTTAGCCAATACATGTAGTTCATGTATTATTTTTTTAACTTTTTACCCGTAAAGGAAACGAAAATTTGAAGAATAAGAAAAAGCATGATCTTGTTGCGATTTAAAAAACAATCAATACTAATCAGTTTAGTTAAAAAAATATTACTGAAAGTGTAACTATGTTTACTTGAATCAAAAATGATGTCTCGGGTGCGGGAACTCAAAAGGTGTCATGAATGTATCCAGGGGAGGATGAGCCCTCTCCCCCTGATTTGTTCGCCCGACTCGCAAATATGTAACAAAATAAGTATCCACAATTTTGATGCGTTTTTAATATGGTTTTTGTACCCCCCCCTCGAAAAAATTCCTGGATAGGGCCCAGATGTGACGTTTTTTCTTATTTGGATACTTATGAAACATATGTTAAAAGAAATGTGCTAAAAAGGGGGTCTAATTCGCATTTCTATATCTTGTCTTGGTTTGAATATAATTCAGAGTTTTGATTTTTCAAGAAAAAACTATATTTCATTTTATAAAATGCAGAAACAATCGGAATTCTTAGCTATAATTTGTTTGTTGTGTTTCCCCTATCTTGAAGGCTAAATCATAATCTCCTTTTTACGAACAATTGTTCCTCAGTAAAAATAAAAAATCAAAAATGTGTTTTGAGTTTTTTCGCTCTCGTGTAAAATTCTTAATATATAGTGGCTTTTGAATTACAACGAACTAACTGATTCAAATATGAAACCTATACCTTTTGATCTTGCAAAGTGATTATAACATCAGAAAAGTACGACTTCAGTTAGCCAAAAATAGTAGTTAGCCAGTAAGTATAGGCCATCACAAAAAAAAACAACAACAATATATTTCAGAGAGGTCATTTTCCCAAATAGCGGTAGAAAAAAAACCTTTGTAGGACCAGCTATCAGCACTGTCGCATGTTTTATGGTTTTTCCACATACCAAGCTCACAAATCACAAATTATCACAAGATCACAGGATCACAAATCACAAATTGTACGACAAAATGAAAGTACAGCTTCAAAGGAAGAAGATGAAATTTGATTTTGTTTTCACAAGGAAGGAAAATTACTATTGGGTGGGACAATTTCAGCTGGATAATTGGAAAATGCTTATTTATAAAAGTATATCATGGCTCTTAAAATTGGAATTTTGTTCATTTTCATGGAGATAATTCGGACAGCTCTTATGGATGGTCACCACTTATCGCTGTTTCTTAATTTGCCTCGCATTCAATGAGCCTATTGCAACTAATTTTTGAAATTTTTGGTATTCAAAAGGCAATCGCATCTATTGAATTCCGTTCAAAAGCGCCTCTCCAATCTACTAAATTAATTATTTGGTTATTGTACTTCAGATCTCAGTAGTCCCCATTTCCTCCTTTTAATAATAGAAAGTTTTTGGATGGTCATTTTCTCGGTATAAAGTAGAAGTATTTTGACTTATTTCAAAGGATCTAAAAGTTGAATTTATTTTTTTTTTTTTGCAAGAAACTCATTTTGATGATCAAACCATGTTCAACAGAGCAAAATAATTTCGCTCATTCACTAAGTTATTGCAAGTAATTGCAATTAGTTGTGTTGATTTGTTACTGATTCGGATTATTTCTGACCCAAGCTCTTACGCGGTATTATAGAAATAATGATTCGAAAAAGGTTACAGCGGTCCTCATTCTTTATAATTGCCTCGTTTTCCTTGGATACGAATAATTAACGTAATCTAATATAGGACACCTTTTGGAAAGGTTGAACTTTATGTCGCAGAAAGAAACATGTGTGTAAAGAGCTTAAAGAGTTAGCAACCCATTGGTTTTAAGTCGGGTGATTACTTTCAGCCACTGGGTTCATTTTCAGAGTCTACGCAATTAAGGAAGAATTTACGAGCTCAACAAGCATTTTTAAAAGTTTATGTCCGCTATTTTGGGTCATATTCGAGAGCAAGCTTAGAATTTTTATTACTCAAAAGGAGGCCAAAAAGGAACAATGTAAATTTGGAATCGGAGCAGCAGATTACTATATTTAACTTTATTTTCACTCTTTTGGTCAAGGAAAATTGAAAATTGCCTTAGTGGATGATTTATAGTTATTTTACTTGACTAGCCGAAGAACTTGCTGATAGAAATCAAACAGAAAAAAAGTATACTCTTTTGTGAGGATCGTAAAAATTTTTGGCCTCCTTCCCAATGGCACAACATTCTAGGTCGGTTTACCCCCCCCCCCCCGCACAATAGCATTCCTAAAAATTTTAGTTCGGTCCCCCCCCCCAGTATAGTTATGTCAGCTTTTAATGAAGCATGGCTCTGTACAACTTTATAATGAGAAATCTTCTCTAGCCCTTAAGCATAAGAAAGTACAAGAAAAGACCATATAGTCTGGTCAGGGACATATCCAGAGGGAATCTCAGTACCGGGCCCCCAGGAATTCTGCATGTTCCTTCTGGGCACTTCTTTTTCATATCATTTTTATTTAATTAGTTTCTTATTCCCCCTTCCCACAAAGAAAATTCGTTCGTTTGTTCCTTGCTCCTCCGATCGTTGGAAGCATATATCCGCCTCGGGTTAGGTTTGTTCTCTTCAGAGACACGGAAGCTACCCGTTGTATGAAATAACGGGATAACTTCAACAGTGATTGGCTAGGAGTTGTAATACAAGTACGTTTTACTTGATGTAGTGGCACTTGATCCACTTAAGAAAATAGAATAAATAACAAATTCATAATACATTTATTTATTTAATTTGAATAGTATTAAACGGTAACACGGTATTTAAAATAAATTGAATACAAAAGTTTTGTTTTTAGTGTCAAAAGAATGAATTAATATAACTATATTCAGGTCCAGGACTAAAGCTAAACCAGGTTGCATTGACAAAAAAAATGAAACTCATAAGAATATAATGAATTTGGATAAATGAAACAACAAATGTAAACAAATCGATAAAGTAAAATGACTCTTGAAATAAATTCGATGCCAAAGATTATTTTAGTGGCAACAAGCAATATTTCCATACCTAGGGCCAGGGGCGTAGCTTCAACATTCTGTTTGGGGGGGGGGCAAAAGGCATCTAACTTCAAAGAGTTAACGGACATGGGCTATATAATAATTTTCTCTCCAAATTATTGGAGGAAGGGCAACCGCCTACCTTGCCCAACTCCCAAGCGACGCCACTGCCCAGGGCTGTACGTCGAAAATGCATTATTCAGCCAAAATTACAATGACTAACTATATGAAATTTACAAGAACGTAGAAATAAATTTAGGTAATTGAAATAATGTGATAAAATGGATAATCTTAATTAGTAGCTGAAATAGCCTGTTTTTTTTATTATTGACAAAAATCAGATTATATATGAACAATTCAAGAGCCAGAGTTGTTTATTTCAAAAATATGATTAAGCTCAAACGCCTTGATAAACATAACTTAACAGTTTTATTATTTTTAAATTCAAGTAAGAAACAAGAATGTAGATTAGACCAATTCTTCTAACGTTCGAAGCAGTGTTTTTTTTTTAAATATAACCTTAATAAGGATAAAATAAGGAAATAAGGAAAAAATATAAGGGATAATAATACGGGAAAAATAAAATCTCTGACTGTTTTAAAAGTGATCGTAGAAAAGGATATATAGTGCATTTTGGGAAAAAACTCTGAATGATCTTAAACCCCCCGAGAAAACAGACAATTTATCAAAAGATCTTAAATACAGATTAAAATAAAGGAACGCAGAAATTTCTGGAAATATAGAAAATGAATTATCTTGAAACTCTTGAAGCTTATGTAATTAGATACTGATACCCCTTTGACAAAACTTCACATAACACTTTTAGAATTACCGCAGACGCAACACCGAAGGTGAAAATTCAGCAGCTACCTTGTCATGTCAAGTTAAAATGAATCATGCCCAGGAGTAGAACATCTTGTAAGTTTCATTTTAACATAACACCAATGAAGATGACAAGACGAAATTTCACTTAAAAGTAAATAGAACCAAAGGCGATGTTAGTTAATTGATATATTCTTTCATTAAGGTCAATTAAATTTGTCTACCTCCCTAATCTATCTCAGATATTTTCATCGCTAAAGGAGCCGAGCAAAGTAAAAACCATCAATTATTTCAGCCAAAGACCAATTAAGGTAGTTATATTGTCTTTACCTTTCTTATTCTCTCAAAGTTAACCATCTATTATACTACCCAGGGTATCTAGTTCCATATTAATGTATCGCAGCTCTGGGTAGCTGAGATTTAGCAACTCTTCCCCCTATTATGGATTGCAAGTGCATATTACATTACTTAATCTGGTTGTAAAGAAAACCCACAATTGGAGCATTAATTAAGGTACAAGTCCTAATTAGGCTTTTCTGATTGGCTGGAATAGCAGGGGGTCGCTTGCGTAACTCGTTTAGTTTTGTCGTAGCTTTTTCTGGTTTAACAACAGGAAGATCCGAGTTGAATGGTTTTTATTCCTTTCTTACTTGTACTGACGGCAGACTTTAAGGAGAATTCACGGTTGGATGTCCTCGCAATACTTCCAAATGAATGTGATATGAAAACAAGATTAAGACTGAAAAAAAGATTGGGTAGACGATTCCAAATGATCACAGTAAAAAGTACTTATGGCCTACATCATTGCAGAAAGATCTGTTTTTTATAGAATTACTTTTGCGTTTTATCGCTATAAATGGCAGATACATTTTGTCTCTATCAACGGGAGACTCGAGATGAATTTGACAAAAAGAGTTTTACAAGTAAAAGAGTTTTACAAGTTTAATTTAAAGTAGAGACGTTATATTATCCATCTATTGAAGCCCCAATTCTTTTCAAATTCTTTGTTTAAATTTTGACATGTATTCCAAATCAAATTTTGGCAATTTAAAGACATCTTGGCTAATAAAACTGGCTAAAGGTAACGGACTAAAGAGATATGTCTTGAAAAACACTTTAAGCCTGGCGCCAGGGTATCAAGCTTCGTTTGGTGAAAATAATGAACATTTTTTAACTATCTTTCACAGACCACATATATTTTATTTTGTTTTTCGTTGCTACATATAGTAAAACCATGAGGGTGGTGGGATTCTCGTTATTTGTGCTGTCATTCACTTGACGAGTATTTTTCCAAAATTTAGGGCAAAAACGAATTATATCGATCGTTTCTTCATGCCGGAGAATGGTCAAATGCCCATTTTCAGAAAAAATTATTGTGCTGTTTTCGATAAATAAATAAAAATATATATATACAATTATGTTAAATTCAATAAGATTAGCCACTAGACTAGCCATATTATAACAAATATCTTTTGAATCTGATGATGGATAATTTATGCATTCTGGATGGGGTGCTGTCTTTATAGTCTCAGATGCTAGCATATTTAATATCTAGTTGAAAATTTGTTTTTGTCTGTTTTTTCTTAGAAATTATTAAAATCCATCTGCATAACTCTTATTACGCTAAAGTTTGACTCTTTGTCTTAACTCTACTTTTTAAAACAGTAAAAAAAATTAGCGTAAAGAGCGGGGTGTTGAGTAGGAAAAGCTCCTTTCATATACGGAGCAATTTTTGTTCGTTTTAAGTTTTGATGTCGCTCTGTACTTTCAGTTAAAAAACTTTTTTTTAGTTAAAAAGTTGTTGAATTGATGCATGTTTTGATCTGGGCTCTCCGCACATAAATAATTAAAACAAAATTTGCATGTTAATTTTTTTCTGGCTCAATGGCTTTCTCATAGTTTTGATCGGAAGGTAAGAAAAAAGAGCGAGGGAGGAGGCCTAGTTGCCCTCCAAGTTTTTGATTACTTAAATTGGCTATCTCAGAGTTTTGATCCGGTGACTTTGGGGAAAAAATTAGCGTGGAAGGGAGCGTAGGTGCCCTCCAATTTTTTTGGTCACTTAAAAAGGGCACTAGAACTTTTAATTTCCACTAGAATGAGCCCTCTTAGGACAAAAAGGACCACCGAGTCGATACGATCACTCCTGGAGAAAAAAACAAAACAAATAACAAATAAACACGCATCCGTGATCTGTCTCCTGGCAAAAAATGCAAAATTCCACATTTTTGTAGATAGGAGCTTGAAACTTCTACAATAAGGTTCTCTGATGGTGTGATTTTCTTAAGATTGTATGACTTTTCAAGGGTGTTTTCCCTTATTCTCTAAAATGAGACAATTTTTTTCAAGCTCGTAACTTTTGATGGACTTGATGAAACATATATTTAAAATCAGCATTAAAATGCAATTCTTTTTATGCAGCTATTGGTATTAAAATTCCATTTTTTAGAGTTTCGGTTACTATTGAGACGGGTCGCTTCTTACTACTGTTCGTTACCATGAACTGTTTGACATAGTTCAATATTCTGGATGGGGTGCTGTCTTTATAGTCTCAGATGCTAGCACGTTTAACATATAGCTGAAAATTTGTTTTTGTTCGTTTTTTCCTAGAAGTTTCTGAAGTCCGTCAACATAACTCCTATTCCAATATAGCTCAACATTCTGGATGGGGTGCTGTCTAATTCCAGATGCTAGCACGTTTAACATATAGTTGAAAACATATTTTTTCTTTTTTTTTTCTTAGAATTTCCTAAAGGCCTGAACATAACTCTTATTCCAACATAGCTCAACATTCTGGGTAGGGTGCTTTCATTATAGTCTCAGATGCTAGCACAAGTAATATATAATTAAGAATTTATTTTTGTCGGTTTTTTATCAGAAGTTACTAAGGTGTTCATCATAACTCTTATTGCAACATAGCACAGCATTCTGGATGGGGTGCGGTCCTTGTAGGCTCAGATGGTAGTACGTTTAATATATAGTTGAAAATTTGTCATTGTCTGTTTTTTCTCACAAGTTCCTAAAGGCCGTCAACATAACTCTTATTGCAACATAGCTAAATATTCTGGATGGTGTGCTGTCTTTATGGTTTCAGATCCTAGTACATTTAATATATAGTTGAAAATATGTTTTTTTTTGTTTTTTTTTCTAAAAAGTTCCTAAAGGACGTCTACATAACTCTTATTGCAACATAGCTCAACATTCTGGATAGGGTGCTGTCTTTATAGTCTCAGATGCTTGTACGTTTAATATATTGTAGAAAATTTGTTTTTGTGTGCTTTTTCTCAGAAGGTCCTAAAGGCCGTCAACATAACTCTTATGACAACATAGCTTAACAATCTTTTACGTGCAATTTTTGTAAACCATTAGAATTGCTCTGTCTCTGAAGCCACGGCTACAACAGAGCCTCCAAAATATTTAGCTTTGTATCATGTATTCTATTACTTTTTTTTCTTAATTAAATTTTCCTATTTTAGTGCTATTTGAGAGATAAGTGTAAACCGATCTTCTTTCACACAACAAGCTCCAAAATCAAAGTTCAACTTTGATTCGACTGATTTTTTTGTAGTTATATCTCGAAAATTTAGAGAAAGTACAATATTTTGATTCTAGGGTCTATAAAAATGTATTCTTGTTTAATAAAAGTTTAGTTTCGCATATAGGACAACTTCCATAGACTGATTGAAAAATTTATCGTCCGACCGTAATATTTAGGGTGAACCAGTTTTCCTGTCTTGTTTCAACTTGAGCCATTTTCTATCGGACTAGTTCAATAAATTAAAATTCTCTGCCAGTTGCGTTAGTTATAACTGTATATATTTTCATACGGTATAAATCTATTGATCCAGGCATGTTCTGTTTATTCGTAGCCTACCTATTTTATGGCAAAATTATTTCAAAAATCTAGATGGCAATGTATACAAAACTATCTTTTTCATATACGGCTTCCAAGACATTAATAAAGTTAACAATGTTCAACACAACTCGTACAGTGAAGATTACTTCGCTCGTCAAGAGTTTCTTTTCTGACAGAGAGAGAGAGAGGAAGGGGAAAAAGAGAAGGGGAGTAAACGAGATAGAAGAGGAAGAGAGAGAGAGAGAGAGAGAGAGAGAGAGAGAGAGAGAGAGAGATTTGTACTTTTTTGAGACCTTTACAAAGTTATACGAGAAGAGCAGTTTATTAACACTAAAAAGTTTTTATTTTATTTTATTGATAACGTGGGGTCCCGCGTAAGAGCATTAGCAAATAACTTTTACATATCAGAGCAGTTTTATGCTCTCTTAACTTTTTACAAATTATTTGTTATAATGATTTTTACCAAACATTGCGTTCCCATGAAAAGATTACAAGCTAACATTGTTAGCACAACAAGTTGAGCCGATATTGTAGTATATTATTAGAGAATTTGAAGCACACTATTAAAAAAACTGATAATAAAGGTACGCAGGGTTCAAGATTCTTTATTATAATAGCAATAAATTACAGAATCAAATACATTTTTCCGTTGGCAGGGAGCAGAGATCGTATACCAATGCGATTTAGTTACCAACAGTAATTAGTTTTTATACTTTAAACGTTGATAAATAATTCCTGACTACTAATATTCCTTGCAGCTAGTATAATTTTTTTGTTTTCCTACATGTGTCTTCAGAAATAGACAAGATTAGTACGCTACGGTAAATTTTCTTCAAGTCTGTAATTTTTTTTATTTACACTAAAATTATTACATTTCTAAGAATTGTTAGCTAACCCTTGTATTTCCACAAGCTAACAGATAATCGTTAGAAAATATTCTTAGTTAAAAACTGGAGATGGAACAAAGCTCCATATGATACAAACCTTCATGCTGTGTAAAGCTTTAGATCGAGGCATGTTTTCTTAATATAAAGAACTACCTATCTTATGGTGAAATTGTCTGTAATAAATAGATGGCCTTGTGTTTGAATAGAATTCTTGCAGGTCTTGATTAAAAGCTGGCACGCGATATCAACAGCAGCGCCACCTTGTGAATATATTGACTGAGGGGAACAAATGTATTTTTACAAATCTAGGAATGAGATTTTGTTATTTTTTAAATCATTGTAAATACCCAAAAAGGTGTTGTTCAGCAAAAATAGCAAATAAAGGAGTTTTTGAAAATACAGAGGAATAAATCGTGGGGATATAGGGAGTTTCCAGGCATGTTTCTGCACTGTGTATTCAAATCACCTAAGCATTAGCCCTTAAACAAGACCATGGTCAGGAGGAGAGGGAAGAACGCTGGAAATTCGGAAAGAAATATATGGAATGTGGTAGTTGAATCAACCATTTACTTTTTTATCCTAAGTATAAGCAGGGCTATAGATAGATAGAAGGGGCAAGTACCATGTACCTGGGCCTCAAAACAGTCAAAAGTAGTATTTTTTTGCGTCCGGATAGTAATGTTCAAGTTTTAAACCGTCTGATTACGTAATTTTTATGACTTATCGTTTCTGCTGCATAGAAAATTGAAAAAAACAAAAAAGGGATACAAAGTCGAAACGCTAGAAAAAAGTTGTGCTATGAGATAGGAACCTAGAGTATAGTTACAAAGACGAACCTTTTCGTGTCGGCAATACGTTGCTAAAAAAGTGAATTGGTGGGCCATATTCCTTAAAGCCCAGTTACCTCTCGAAAACTCTGAGTATAAGCCAGGTTTATTGCTAAGTTCCTTTAATGGAGTTTAGGAGAGTCATTGTCTCATTTCACATCCTCGTAAAATACTGCTGGTACCTATTTCTCAATTCATTTTTTTTTGGCCCTGTGAATTTTGTAATTAAAGGTACCACAATGCTTTGAAATAATGCAAGTAGAAGGAGACTGAAGAAACGTTTTTGGACCTTTTGATGAAAATAATTATAATATTCAAAATTAGTGCTTGGTCTCAACGACGAAAAACACAAGATCTGAAGGACATGGAATAAATCAGCCAACGAGCCACTTTCTTTCATCTTTCAATTTGATTTTACCACTAATGGCCCCTTAAATAAAAGATGACCCTGAAGGAAAAACATACAAATTATCAGGAGGTGCTGTAAAGTCGAGCAAAAAGACAATTTGATAGGGTTGAGCTTACATATGTTTTATTTATTATTAATAGATATTATAACTTCTTAGGATGTGTTCCCCGTTTTGAAAAACCCTGCCAGTTTTCTCTGATAAATTATTTAGTATCAGCACCGGGACCTTTACTCTAATCTCAAGAAGAAGTTCCTCACTGGTATCGGAAAAAAAACATCAGAACTGGTTTTCTTTCTAAATTCAAAAATTTAGCTTACCATAGGACGAGTTTTTTCTTCGTTCTGCTTTTACCAAGTACATTGGCTCTGCAAAACCACGCGATTGAACGATTGCAAGGGTGCAATCGTTGAATTCGTTGAATTCGCAAAATTGAATTCGTAAGTTAACATTTCAGTTTTGAAAGTTAGATTTCGGCAAGTAAATATCGTGTAATTAGTTTTAACGTGGAAATCCTGGCATAATTTAATTTTGCGCAAAACAGCCAATGTAGGCAAAAATAAGCACAAAAGGGATACTTCCTATTTCTGCTCTGCTATTCAAAATTAATACTACTACTACTAACAACTCATCACAGCACCAAACCACCTGAGGCAAACACAGCTACGCACACTCCTCCTCTATCCCAATCTGTTCAAAGCCTCCCTCTTTACACCCTCCTAGGAGGATCCCATTTCTTTTAAATCTAAATAGCAGCGAAGACCACACTTCCTTTCCATTACAAACAACGCAACTTAGAAACAATAGGGAAATTTTCTCAAAACAATGGATTTCAATACTTCGGCCCTATGTCCAAGGGCTGTCCTCAAAACAAAACCATATATATATATATATATATATATATATATATATATATATATATATATATATATATATATATATATATATATATATATATATATATATATGTTTACGAAAAGGTAAATTTAGAGGATAAGAATTTAATTGACAAGACTGAAGAAATACTTTTTAAAAATTTTAATATTAAAATAAATGACAATGATAAAAAGTTCCCTTTCCTATATTGGACTGTAAAATTTCATAAGAATCCCCCTAAACCACGGTTTATTGCTGGAGCAGCTAAATGTCCAACCCGCATTGCTGCTACTGACCTCTCTTTAATTTTAAAGGAAATTGTAAATAAACTTAAAACCTATTGCTCTGGTATTAAAAAGTTTTCGAATTTTAATCCATATTGGAGTGTTAATAATTCACTGCAGGAGATAGAATCTTTAACAATAGTTTCAGCTAAAAGAATTGAGTCTTTCGATTTTGCGACAATGTATACTAATTTATCACTTAATGTAGTGTTAGATAATTTAAAAACTGTTATCAAGAAATCTTTCCTCTTATCTAGTAAAAGGTTCTTAAAAATAGACACTTATAATAAAAAAGCTATATGGACAAATTGCTTTAATACCACAGTTAACTTGAGATGTTACAGCTTGGATATGATTTTTGAGTTGTTAGAATTTGTTTTATACAATACTTATATAAGATTTGGTGGTGATTTGTGCAAGCAAATCGTGGGAATTCCCATGGGGGGGGGGAATGCCAGCCCATTTATAGCTGACTTGTTTTTAAGTCAACTAGAGTATAAATATATGATGGATAAGAATAATCCGAATAATTTAAAACATGTTTCGTCAAATAATAAAAGATTTTTAGATGATATTTTGGTCTTAAATTGTAAGGATTTCATTAATATTTCTAAAAATATATATCCATCAGAGCTTACTCTTGAACCTAGTCATGGCGCTGGTCATGAAGATCATTTCTTAGATTTAAATGTTAATATTTGTGATAATAATAAGTTAAGTTTTAAAATGTATAATAAAACGGATGATTTTGATTTTGAAGTGATTAGTTTCCCATTCCCTGAAAGTAATATACACTCAAATATCACATATTCTGCGTTTTTCTCACAGTTACTTCGTTATGCAAGGATTTGTAGTAATTATATTGATTTTAAAAATAGATGTAAAATCTTAAGCCAAAAATTGATATCAAGAGGTTTTTTTGCAAATAAATTAACTTGGCAATTTAAAAAAATTAGTTTTCATTATAAGGAACTTTTAAATAAATATCAAAAGAATTATCTGGAAATACTTAAAGAAATTTTCAACTAATTTTGGAGGTTCGACAAATGATGATGCAGCGAATACTCTACACCGTTCACCCCAATCAACATGAATACTTCTTTCTACGCCTGCTTTTGGTGAATGTACCCTGTCCGACGTCCTTTGAGTATTTGAGAACTGTAAACGTTACTATGCATGACACTTACCGTAGTGCATGCCAAGCTCTGAATTTATTGGAGAATGACCAACACTGGGATAACTGTATCAATGACGCGTGCGAAACGTCAACTCCAAGTCAAATTCGTGCATTGTTTGGAATCATACTAACAACTTGCTCTCCTTCAGCTCCTACAGAGTTATGGGAAAAATATAAATCGAAAGTGTCCGAAGATATACTCCATCGAAAACGGTTAGAGACGTCAGCCCTAGACGAAACGTTGCTTCCTGGTTGAAGAACTGCTCATTCCACTTTGAAATTGCCTCTGAATTTGCATTCTGCAGAAACTCCCACGTGCAATATTTCCAAATCATCTGGGATGGGTAAAGTATTGCAGCAATGCAAACTTATTATTTGGGACGAGTGCACAATGGCACACAAAAAATCGCTCGAGGCTCTGGATCAATGTTTGAAGGATTTGCGAAGGAATTCGAAACCCTTTGGCAGTACATTAATATTGCTTGTGGGAGATTTCAGGCAAACATTACCTATAATACCTTGATCAACTCCTGCAGACGAAATGAATGATTTTGCCTGAAAAATTTTAATTTATGGGCACACGTAAAGACATTAAAATTAACTACAAATATGTGTGTCCGATTGCAAAACGATGACTTTGGTCAAACATTTTCAGATCAATTGCTGGCAATTGGAAACGGAAAGTTCCCAGTAGACTCAATTTCAGGACATATACAACTACCTGCTGAATTCTGTAATTTAGTGACGTCCAAAAATGAATTGATTGAAAAAGTATTTCCGAATATTCTAAACAATTATAAAAATAATAAATGGCTAAGTGAAAGAGCGATTCTTGCACCCAAAAATATAGACGTCCACGAAATCAACGGTATTGTTTTGACCAAGATTCAAGACCAGGCAGTCCTTTACAAGTCAGTCGACACAGTTTTGGAACCAAATGAGGCGGTTAATTATCCATCTGAAATTTTAAATTCCGTGGATCTTTCAGGGTTTCCACCACACGTGCTACAACTAAAAATAGGCGTACCAACAATATTGTCACGTAACATAAACCCACCAAAGCTTTGCAATGGCACGCGACTTGCCGTAAAAAAAAAACAATGGAAAACGTAATAGAGGCCACAATATTGACAGGGCCTTTTGAGGGTGAGGCTGTTCTTATTCCTCGCATTCCCATGATTCCGACGGATCTGCCTTTTCAATTTAAAAGATTGCGATTTCCTATTCGATTAGCATTTGCAATCACCATCAACAAAGCTCAAGGTCAATCATTAGAAAAATGTGTTATAGATCTTAATACTGATTGTTTTTCCCATGGACAATTGTACGTTGCATGTTCGAGGGTCGGTAAACCTGACAATCTATTTATATGCAGCGACAATTGGACAGCGAAGAATGTTGTATATTCGCAAGTTTTACGCAGTTAATTTGTATTGTATCCATCTATCTATCTATCTATATAAAAACGAGTTGTGTGTATGCATATTTGTTTGTTTGTAAAAAGAGCGTTTGCATATGACGTCATTATAAGTACATAAGGCTTTGTATATGCACAGACAATGGGAAAGCCAAGAATGTTGTATATTCGCAAGTTTTACGTAGTTCAAAACACATATATAAATCTATTTATATTCATAGGTGGTGCACAGGGACACAACTACAATGGCGCGTAACTAATATGGCGCGTAACGAATTACGCACGCGGGGGGGGGGCTTGGGGGGTGCGCGAAACGCCCCCACAGACTAGGTGTTGGGGTGGCGCGAAGCGCCACTCCAACAGCTAGTCTTCAATAATAACTAAAGTGTAGTTATAAATTTCTGATGTAAAATCAAAAGTCATATCTGACGTCTCTAACCGTTTTCGATGGAGTATATCTTCGGACATTTTCGATTTATATTTTTTCCATAACTCTGTAGGAGCTAAAGGAGAGCAAGTTGTTAGTATGATTCCAAACAATGCACGAATTTGACTTGGAGTTGACTTTTCGCACGCGTCATTGATGCAGTTATCCCAGTGTTGGTCATTCTCCAATAAATTCTGAGCTTGGCATGCAGTGCAGCAAGTGTCATGTATAGTACCGTTTACAGTTCTCAAATACTCAAAGGACGAAGCCTTTTGGCATTAACTCTTTGAGTAGCTTCCTCTGCTGTTTCTTCTGTCATTGTAGGATTTATACTAAAATTTCTCTTTTAATTAACTCTTTGAGCAATTTACTCGGCCCACTTTCTTTTGGTAATATCTCTTTGAGCCACGAGGCTGTTTTCACGTTGTTCTTGTGATTCCTCGGCACGCTTTCTCTTATTAATTTCTCTTTGAGCCGCGAGCCTGTTTTCACGTAGTTCTTGCGATTCCTCGGCACGATCACGCTTTCTTTTCTTACTTTCTCTATTAGCCACAAGCTTTTTAGCATTAACTCTTTGAGCAGCTTCCTCTGCTGTTTCTTCTGCCATTCTAGGATTTATACTAAAATTTCTCTTTGAATTAACTCTTTGAGCAGCTTCCTCGAAACGGGAAGCTGTAAAGCATATCCGTATATACATACGGGATATATATATATATATATATATATATATATATATATATATATATATATATATATATATATATATATATATATATATATATATATACATATATATATATACATATATATATATATATATATATATATACATATATACATATATATATACATATATATATATATCTATATATATAAAAATAAGTTGTCTGTCTGTGTGTCTGTCTGTGGATCAGGTGACGTCATGTTTCTGTGTTGACTGACGTCATGAAATTAGTTGTCGTCATTGTTGCTTTGACGGTGACGTCATTCAAGATATTTAAGACATATGTTCACGTAGAAATCTATTAATGTTTAAGTTTACAATGATTGATGAGCTTACCATGGCAAAAGCCGATGAAGATGCTCAAAGAGTCTATGCCAAAAAACTTGCTGCTGATAGAGAAAGTCAGAAAAGAAAGCGTGCCGAGGAACTACCAGAGCAACGCGAAAGCAGACTCGCTGCTAAAAGAGAAAGTGAAAAAAGAAGGCGTGCCGAGGAATCAAAAGAACAGCAAGGAAACAGGCTTGAGGCTGATAGAGAAAGAAAGAACAGGAAGCGTGCCGAGGAATCAAAAGAACAGCAAGGAAACAGGCTTGAGGCTGATAGAGAAAGAAAGAACAGAAAGCGTGCCGAGTAACTACCAGAACAACGCGGAAGCAGACTTGCTGCTAAAAGAGAAAGTGAAAAAAGAAGGCGTGCCGAGGAATTACAAGAACAGCAAGAAATCAGGCTTGCTGCTGATAGAGAAAGTAAGAAAAGAAAGCGTGCCGAGGAACCACAAGAACAGCAAGAAATCAGGCTTGCTGCTGATAGAGAAAGTAAGAAAAGAAAGCGTGCCGAGGAATCAGAGCAACCTGAAAGTTATCGCCTGGCATTCAGGTACAACCCAGTCGATGATTATAGCTTGAGTAGATGTGTTCAAATCGGGACAATGTCTAAAATTTGTCCCTATTGCAAGGCCTTGAAATTCAATGGTGAAACAATGGGAATGTGTTGCGCCTCAGGAAAAGTTAAACTTCCTCTATTGGCTGCACCACCAGAGCCATTGAAGATTTTCCTTACTGGAACTACGTCAGAATCTAAGCGTTTTTTGTCAAAAATCAGAAAATACAACTCATGTTTCCAAATGACGTCGTTTGGAGCCCAAATCGAAAATCCAGATCAATTTATGTCTACTTTCAAAGTAAAAGGGCAAATTTATCATAGAGCAGGGTCCCTTCTTCCATTCTCAGGCGAGAATCATAAATTTTTACAATTGTACTTCATCAGTGATAGAAATTCTGAATTGAATGCACGTTGCGAAATTTCTCCCAACGTTGAAAGGACAATCGTTTCCCAATTGCAACATCTTTTCCACGAAAATAATAATTTAGTGCGTCTGTTCAAAACAGCTATCGATTTGATGCCTACTGATACGCATAAAATTGTTATTTCCGCTGACAAAACGCCTCCTGGCCAACATGTGCGTAGATACAATGCTCCAACTATCGACGAAGTGGCAATCGTTATGGTCGGTGATCAGTTTTTACTTCGAGATATTATTCTTCATAAGTGAAACGCTCAGTTGTTAAGAATTGCTGAAATTCATCGATGCTACGATACCCTACAATATCCTATCATTTTTTGGGATGGAGCCGACGGCTATCACTTTAATATTAAATTGATGAATCCAGCCACTAACAAAGAAATGAATAAGAAATGCAGTGCAATGCATTATTATTCCTATAGACTAATGATTCGGCAGGATGAAGAAAATTATATTTTAAAATGCCGTGAATTGTTTCACCAATTCGTCGTTGATATGTATGCTAAAATTGAATCAGAACGTTTGCTATATATCCGCCTGAATCAGACCAAGCTCCGCTCTGAACAATACATTCATTTGCGAGATGCAGTTATAAATGACGGTAATACCACAAACGTTGGAAGATTAACAATTTTACCTTCGTCATATGCTGGCAGTCCCCGTCATACGCATGAATATGTTCAAGATGCTATTGCGTATGTTCGTCTCTATGGTCGTCCAGATTTATTTATTACATTTACATGTAATCAATCTTGGGACGAGATACTGCAGCTTTTACTTCAAGGACAATCGGCGGTTCATAGGCATGACATTACGGCCCGTGTCTTCCGGCAAAAGTTGAAATCACTGATAAACTACATTGTAAAACTTGAAGTGTTTGGGTCAGTGCGATGCTGGATGTACTCAGTGGAATGGCAAAAACGAGGTTTGCCACACGCACATATACTAATCTGGCTACATAAAAAATTACTTCGAACGAAATTGATGATGTGATTTCCGCTGAAATACCTGATAAAAATGTCGATAAGGGGTTACATGATATTATTGTAAAAAATATGATACATGGACCTTGCGGTGCACTGAACGAAAATTCACCATGCATGGCCAAATGAAGGTGCACAAAGCAATATCCTCGACTTTTAGTATCAAACACAATTACTGGCAATGATGGTTACCCACAATATAGAAGAAGATCTACTGAAGATGGCGGTAAAACAGCAATAATAAAGAAGCGTAACGGTACCACCATCGAAGTAGATAACCAGTGGGTTGTTCCATATTCCCCATTATTATCAAAAACATTTAATGCACAAATAAACGTTGAATACTGTAACTCCGTAAAGGCAATCAAATACATATGTAAATACGTCAACAAAGGCAGTGACATGGCAGTTTTTGGCTTGCAGCCCTAAATCAAAGATTTCGATGAAATCGTACAATATCAGGCTGGAAGATACATAAGCAGTAATGAAGCTGTTTGGCGAATTCTTTCATTTCCGATACATGAACGTAGTCCAGCTGTTGTTCACTTAGCGGTACATTTACAGAATGGTCAACGTGTTTATTTCACGGAAACCAACGTGCAACAAAGAGTCCTGAATCCACCGGATACAACATTAACAGCTTTTTTTTCGCTTTGCAAAATGATTCTTTTGCAAAAAAACTGCTGTATACTGAAGTGCCTTCGTATTACACGTGGAATACTAAAAATAAAGTATTTGAACGTCGAAAACAGGGTAAATCAGTCGACGGCCAACCTACCATCTTCAAAGATACCACGATAGGAAGACTCTACACCGTTCACCCCAATCAACATGAATGCTTCTTTCTACGCCTGCTTTTGGTGAATGTACCCGGTCCGACATCCTTTGAGTATTTGAGGACTGTAAATGGTACTATACATGACACTTACCGTAGTGCATGCCAAACTCTGAATTTATTGGAGAATGACCAACACTGGGATAACTGCATCAATGACGCGTGCGAAACGTCAACCCCAAGTCAAATTCGTGCATTGTTTGGCATCATTTTAACAACTTGCTCTCCATCAGCTCCTATGAGTTATGGGAAAAATATAAGTCAAAAATGTCCGAAGATATACTCCATCGAAAACAGTTAGAGACGTCAGATATGACTTTTGATTTTACATCAGAAATTTATAACTACACTTTAGTTGTTATAGAAGATTTGTGCGTACGTTTGGCAAACAAACCTCTTCAGGATTTGGGAATGCCTTCACCTAACCGTATCGCAGCTGTTTCGACATGTGTAGAATTGGATCGTGAACAAAGTTACAGTACGAGTGATCTATTGTCGTATGTACAAAATAACATTTCCAAGTTAACGTCGGAACAAAAAGACATTTATGATACGATAATGCATTGTGTCGATAACAACGTTGGAGAAATTTTCTTTTTGGATGCGCCAGGAGGTACTGGTAAAACGTTTGTGATAAAACTGATTCTGGCATCAATTCGATCAAAAAATGATATAGCGTTGGCAATTGCGTCGTCCGGAATAGCTGCAACATTGCTGCCTGGTGGAAGAACTGCTCATTCCGCTTTGAAATTGCCTCTGAACTTGCATTCTACAGAAACTCCCACGTGCAATATTTCCAAATCATCTGGGATGGGTAAAGTATTGCAGCAATGCAAACTTATTATTTGGGATGAGTGCACAATGGCACACACAAAATCGCTCGAGGCTCTGGATCAATGCTTGAAAGATTTGCGAGGGAAGTCGAAACCCTTTGGCAGCACATTAATATTGCTTGCGGGAGATTTCAGGCAAACATTACCTATAATACCTAGATCAACTCCTTCAGACGAAATGAATGCTTGCCTGAAAAATTCTAATTTATGGGCACACGTAAAAACATTAAAATTAACTACAAATATGCGTGTCCGATTGCAAAACGATGACTCTGGTCAAACATTTTCAGATCAATTGCTGGCAATGGGAAACGGAAAGCTCCCAGTAGACTCAATTTCAGGACGTATACAACTACCTGCTGATTTCTGTAATTTAGTGACGTCCAAAAATGAATTGATTGAAAAAGTATTTCCGAATATTCTAAAAAATTATAAAAATAATAAATGGCTAAGTGAAAGAGCGTTTCTCGCACCCAAAAATATAGACGTCCACGAAATCAACAATATTGTTTTGACCAAGATTCGAGACTAGGCAGTCCTTTACAAGTCAGTCGACACAGTTTTGGAACCAAATGAAGCGGTTAATTATCCATCTGAATTTTTAAATTCCATAGATCCTTCAGGGTTTCCACCACACGTGCTACAACTAAAAATAGGCGTACCAATAATACTTTTAAGAAATATCAACCCACCAAAGCTTTGCAATGGCACGCGACTTGCCGTAAAAAAAAAAAAAACAATGGAAAACCTAATAGAGGCCACAATCTTGACAGGGCCTTATGAGGGTGAGGCTGTTCTTATTCCTCGCATTCCCATGATTCCAACGGATCTGCTTTTTCAATTTAAAAGATTGCAATTCCCAATTCGATTAGCATTTGCAACCACCATCAACAAAGCTCAAGGGCAATCACTAGAAAAATGCGGTATAGATCTTAATACAGATTGCTTTACCAATGTACAATTGTATGTTGCATCTTTGAGGGTCGGTAAACCTGACAATCTATTTATACGCACAGACAATGGGACAGCGAAGACTGTTGTATATTCACAAGTTTTACGTAGTTAATTTGTATTGTATCTATCTATCTATCTATCTATATAAAAACGAGTTGTGTGTATGCATGTTTGTTTGTTTGTAAAAAGAGCGTTTGCATATGACGTCATTATTAGTACATACGGCTTTGTATATGGACAGACAATGGGAAAGCCAAGAATGTTGTATATTCGCAATTTTTACGTAGTTTGAAACACATATATAAATCTATCTATATTCACAGGTGGGACACAGGGACAAAACTACAATGGCGCGTAACTAATATGGCGCGTAACGACTTACGCGCGTGGGGGGGCTTGAGGGGAGCGCGAAGCGCCCCACCAACTAGGTGTTGAGGTGGCGCGAAGCGCCACCCCAACAGCTAGTATATATATACTATATATACTAGCTATATACAGCTAGTATATATATATACTAGCTGTTGGGGTGGCGCTTCGCGCCACCTCAACACCTAGTTGGTGGGGCGCTTCGCGCCCCCCCAAGTCCCCCCGCGCGCGTAAGTCGTTACGCGCCATATTAGTTATGCGCCATTGTAGTTGTGTCCCTGTGTCCCACCTGTGAATATAGATAGATTTATATATGTGTTTCAAACTACGCAAAAATTGCGTATAAACAACATTCTTGGCTTTCCCATTGTCTGTGCATATGCAAAGCCGTATGTACTAATAATGACGTCATATACAAACGCTCTTTTTACAAACAAACAAACATGCATCCACATAACTCGTTTTTATATAGATAGATACAATACAAATTAACTGCGTAAAACTTGCGAATAAACAACATTCTTCGCTGTCCAATTGTCACTGCATATAAATACATTGTCAGGTTTACCGACCCTCGAACATGCAACGTACAATTGTCCATGGGAAAAACAATCAGGATTAAGATCTATACCACATTTTTCTAATGATTGACCTTGAGCTTTGTTAATGGTGATTGCAAATACTAATCGAATTGGGAATTGCAATCTTTTAAATTGAAAAAGCAGATCCGTTGGAATCATGGGAATGCGAGGAAAAAGAACAGCCTCACCCTCATAAGGCCCTGTCAAGATTGTGGCCTCTATTAGGTTTTCCATTGTTTTTTTTTACGGCAAGTCGCATGCCATTACAAAGCTTTGGTGGGTTGATATTTCTTAAAAGTATTATTGGTACGCCTATTTTTAGTTGTAGCACGTGTGGTGGAAACCCTGAAGGATCTATGGAATTTAAAAATTCAGATGGATAATTAACCGCTTCATTTGGTTCCAAAACTGTGTCGACTGACTTGTAAAGGACTGCCTGGTCTCGAATCTTGTTCAAAACAATATTGTTGATTTCGTGGACGTCTATATTTTTGGGTGCGAGAATCGCTCTTTCACTTAGCCATTTATTATTTTTATGATTTTTTAGAATATTCGGAAATACTTTTTCAATCAATTCATTTTTGGACGTCACTAAATTACAGAAATCAGCAGGTAGTTGTATACGTCCTGAAATTGAGTCTACTGTTAGACCAGAGTCATCGTTTTGCAATCGGACACGCATATTTGTAGTAAATTTTAATATTTTTACGTGTGCCTATAAATTAGAATTTTTTAGGCAAGCATTCATTTCGTCTGCAGGAGTTAAACTACGTAAAAATTGCGAATATACAACATTCTTGGCTTTCCCATTGTCTCTGCATATACAAAGCCGTATGTACTAATAATGACATCATATGCAAACGCTCTTTTTACAAACAAACAAACATGCATACATACAACTCGTTTTTATATAGATAGATAGATAGATAGATAGATAAAATACAAATTAACTGCGTAAAACTTGCGAATATACAACATTCTTCGCTGTCCAATTGTCGCTGCATATACATAGATTGTCAGGTTTACCGACCCTCGAACATGCAACGTACAATTGTCAATGGGAAAAACAATCAGTATTAAGATCTATACAACATTTTTCTAATGATTGACCTTGAGCTTTGTTAATGGTGATTGCAAATGCTAATCGAATTGGGAATTGCAATCTTTTAAATTGAAAAGGCAGATCCGTTGGAATCTTGGGAATGCGAGGAATAAGAACAGCCTCACCCTCAAAAGGCCCTTTCAAGATTGTGGCCTCTATTAGGTTTTCCATTGTTTTTTTTACGGCAGGTCGAGTGCCATAGCAAAGTTTTGGTGGGTTTATATTTCTTAAAAGTATTATTGGTAGGCCTATTTTTAGTTGTAGCACGTGTGGTGGAAACCCTGAGAATAATATCTCGAGGTAAAAACTGATCACCGACCATAACGATGGCCACTTCGTCGATAGTTGGAGCATTGTATCTACGCACATGTTGGCCAGGAGGCGTTTTGTCAGCGGAAATAACAATTTTATGTGTATAAGTAGGCATCAAATCGATGGCTGTTTTGAACAGACGCACTAAATTATTATTTTCGTGGAAAAGATGTTGTAATTGGGAAACGATTGTCCTTTCAATGCTGGGAGAAATTTCGCAACGTGCATTCAATTCAGAATTTCTATCACTGATGAAGTACAATTGTAAAAATTTATGATTCTCGCCTGAGAATGGTAGAAGAGACCCTGCTCTATGATAAATTTGCCCTTTTACTTAGAAAGTAGACATAAATTGATCTGGATTTTCAATTTGGGCTCCAAACGACGTCATTTGGAAACATGAGTTGTATTTTCTGATTCATTTATATTCCTTATCTCCCGGTGTCCCGGTCGTCATTTATATCCCCCTGTTTTATATCCCGCTTATTTTTCAGTTTTTTCCTTTTTTTAGTTTTTTTTTACTTTTTTAGTTCTTTTAGTTTTTACGTTTTTTTAGTTTTTTTTAGTTTTTTAGATGAATTTTTTTTTAGTTTTTTACCTTTTTTTCTTTTTAGTTTTTATTGGTTTTTACCTTTTTTTAGCTTTTTATCTTTTTTATTTTTTTTTATTTTTATTTTTAATTTTATTAGTATTCTTTTTCTCTTCTATTTTTCATTTTTCCTTTTTTTTAGTTTTTTTTAGTTTTTTAAGTTTTTTCCTTTTTTTAGTTTCTTTAGTTTTTTTAGTTTTTCGGCTTTTTTATTTTTTTATTAGTTTTTAGTTTTTTTTGTAGTTTTTGCCTTTTTTTAGTTTTTTCAGTTTTTTTTTAGTTTTTAGTTTTTTACCTTTTTTAGCCTAACCAGGATTTGAACCTGGGACCTTCATTCTCCGTTCTGACACCCTCTCTCACCGAGTGACTACTCCAGCATGTTCATTTTGGTGTTTTAAATGGTATATTATTAACCAAATTAATGTGTTTTACAATATACTAAGCATCGTCATAACAAAAATGACGGCAACTATTTTCATGACGTCAGCCGAAACATGACGTCACCTGATCCACAGATCCACAGACCTACAGACAGACAGACAACTTATTTTTATATATATAGATAGATATATATATATATATATATATATATATATATATAAATATATATATATACTAGCTGTTGGGGTGGCGCGAAGCGCCACCCCAACACCTAGTTGGTGGGGCGCTTCGCGCCCCCCCCCCAAGCCCCCCCGTGCGCGTAAGTCGTTACGCGCCATATTAGTTACGCGCCATTGTAGTTGTGTCCCTGTGTCCCACCTGTGAATAGAGATAGATATAAATATATGTTTTTAACTACGTAAAACATGCGAATATACAGCATTCTTCGCTGTCCCATTGTCTGTGCATATAAATAGATTGTCAGGTTTACTGACTCTTGAACATGCAACATATAATTGTCCATGGGAAAAACAATCCGTATTCAGATCTATACCTCATTATTCTAATGATGTGTCCCTGTGTCCCGGTCGTCATTTATATTCCCTGTGTCCCGGTTTTAACTTAAATCTGGTAGGCATTGATGACCTTATCCAAGTCAAAATCCCAAACCCAATCATCATCGCTATCATTTTCAGTTTTGATATGTTTTGACTCTCGCTGTCCAGGTGGATTTTCATCTAACTGCGCGGTTTTGCGTTCTTTAGCCGCAAGCCTGTTTTCTTGCTGTTCTTGTGATTCCTCGGAACGCTTTCTTTTCTTACTTTCTCTATCATCAGCAAGTTTTTTGGCATAAACTCTTTGAGCAGCTTCCTCGGCTGTTAATTTCATGACGTCAGTCAACACAGAAACATGACGTCACCTGATCCACAGACAGACAGACAACTTATTTTTATATATATAGATATATATAAAAATAAGTTGTCTGTGTGTGGATCTGTGGATCTGTGGATCAGGTGACGATCCACAAAAAAGGTAAAAAACTAAAAAAAAACTGAAAAAACTAAAAAAAAGGCAAAAACTACAAAAAAAACTAAAAACTAATAAAAAAAATAAAAAAGCTAAAAAACTAAAAAAAATAAAAAAACTAAGTAACTAAAAAAACTAAAAACTAAAAAAAAAACTTAAAAAAAGGAAAAAACTGAAAAATAGAAGAGAAAAAGAAAACTAATAAAATTAAGAATAAAATAAAAAAAAATAAAAAATATATAAAAATAAGCTGTCTGTCTGTATGTGGATCTGTGGATCTGTGGATCAGGTGACGATCCACAAAAAAGGTAAAAAACTAAAAACTAAAAAAAAACTGAAAAAACTAAAAAAAGGCAAAAACTACAAAAAAAACTAAAAACTAATAAAAAAAATAAAAAAGCTAAAAAACTAAAAAAACTAAAAAAACTAAAAAACTTAAAAAACTAAAAACTAAAAAAAAACTTAAAAAAAGGAAAAAACTGAAAAATAGAAGAGAAAAAGAAAACTAATAAAATTAAGAATAAAATAAAAAAAATAAAAAAGATAAAAACTAAAAAAAAGTAAAAAGAAAAAACGAAAAAAACTAAAAAAGCTAAAAAAAAGGGAAAAACCAATAAAAAACTAAAAAGAAAAAAAGGAAAAAAAAACTAAAAAAACTAAAAGCTAAAAAAAAAACTTAAAAAAAAGGAAAAAACTGAAAAATAGAAGAGAAAAAGAAAACTAATAAAATTAAGAGTTATGACGATGCTTAGTATATTGTAAAACACATTAATTTGGTTAATAATATACCATTTAAAACACCAAAATGAACATGCTGGAGTAGTCACTTGGTGAGAGAGGGTGTCAGAACGGAGAATTAATGTCCCAGGTTCAAATCCTGGTTAGGCTAAAAAGGTAAAAAACTAAAAACTAAAAAAAAACTGAAAAAAACTAAAAGAAGGCAAAAACTACAAAAAAAAATAAAAACTAATAAAAAAATAAAACAGCCGAAAAACTAAAAAAACTAAAGAAACTAAAAAAAGGAAAAAATTTAAAAAACTAAAAACTAAAAAAAAACTAAAAAAATGGAAAAAACTGAAAAATAGAAGAGAAAAAGAAAACTAATAAAATTAAAAATAAACATAAAAAAAAATAAAAAAGATAAAAACTAAAAATAAAGTAAAAAGAAAAAACGAAAAAAAAAATAAAAAAGTTAAAAAAAGGTAAAAATCAATAAAAAACTAAAAAGAAAAAAGGTGAAAAACTAAAAAAAAATTTAATCTAAAAAACTAAAAAAAACTAAAAAGGTAAAAACTAAAAGAACTAAAAAAGAAAAAAAAACTAAAAAAAGGAAAAAAACTGAAAAATAAAGGAGAAAAAGAAAACTAAAAAAATATAAATAAAAGTAAAAAAACTAAAAAGATAAAAACTTCAAAAAAAACTAAAAAGAAAAAGAAAGAAACTAAAAAACCTAAAAAAAAGGTCAAAACCAATAAAAAAAAACTAAAAGGAAAAAAGGGAAAAAATTAAAAATTTATTTCATCATATACCAATTCAAAAACGAATGTATACCGGGATGACGACCGGGACACAGGGAATATAAATGACACAACTACAACGGGGACGCCGGGGGCACAGGGGGATATAAATGACGACCGGGACACCGGGACACAAGGAATATAAATGACGCCTGGGACGCTCAAAGAGAAATCACAGACTGGGACACCGGGACACAAATGACGACCGGGACACAGGGAATATAAATGACGACCGGGACACAGGGACATAACTACAAAGGGGACGCCGGGGTGCACAGGGGGATATATAAATGACGATGGCGACTCAGGGAATGGTCGATTAGCAATCACCATCAACAAAGCTCAAGGGCAATCATTAGAATCATGAGGTATAGATCTGAAACGGGTTGTTTTCCCATGGACCATTATATGTTGCATGTTCAAGAGTCGGTAAACCTGACAATCTATTTATATGCACAGACAATGGGACAGCAAAGAATGTTGTATATTCGCAAGTTTATATATATATATATATATATATATATATATATATATATATATATATTCACAGGTGGGACATAGGGACACAACTACAATGGCGCGAGTTCCTTGGCACGCTTTCTGTTCTTTCTTTCTCTATCAGCCTCAAGCCTGTTTCCTTGCTGTTCCTTTGATTCCTCGGCACGCTTTTTTTTTCTTACTTTCTCTATCAGCAGCAAGTTTTTTGGCATAGACTCTTTGAGCATCTTGCTCGGCTGTTGCCATTGTAAGTTCATCAGTCATTTTACAGTTAAACATTAATAGATTTCTACGTGAACGCATATATATCCCGTATATATATACGGATATGCTTTACAGCTTCCCGTTTCGAGGAAGCTGCTCAAATAGTTAATTCAAAGAGAAATTTTAGTATAAATCCTAGAATGGCAAAAGAAACAGCAGAGGAAGCTGCTCAAAGAATTAATGCTAAAAAGCTTGCGGCTAATAGAGAAGTAAGAAGAGAAAGCGTGATCGTGCCGAGGAATCGCAAGAACTACGTGAAAACAGGCTCGCGGCTCAAAGAGAAATTAATAAAAGAAAGCGTGCCGAGGAATCACAAGAACAACGTGAAAACAGCCTCGTGGCTCAAAGAGATATTACCAAAAGAAAGTGGGCCGAGTAAATTGTTCAAAGAGTTAATTAAAAGAGAAATTTTAGTATAAATCCTACAATGACAGAAGAAACAGCAGAGGAAGCTGCTCAAAGAGTTAATGCCAAAAGGCTTCGTCCTTTGAGTATTTGAGAACTGTAAACGGTACCTCACATGACAATTGCTTACTGCATGCCAAGCTCAGAATTTATTGGAGAATGACCAACACTGGGATAACTGCATCAATGACGCGTGCGAAAAGTCAACTCCAAGTCAAATCCTTCAGCTCCTACAGAGTTATGGAAAAAATATAAATCGAAAATGTCCGAAGATATACTCCATCGAAAACGGTTAGAGACGTCAGATATGACTTTTGATTTTACATCAGAAATTTATAACCAAACTTTAGTTATTGTTGAAGACTAGCTGTTGGAGTGGCGCTTCGCGCCACCCCAACACCTAGTTGGTGGGGGCGTTTCGCGCAACTCCCAAGCCCCCCCCCCGCGCGCGTAAGTCGTTACGCGCCATATTAGTTACGCGCCATTGTAGTTGTGTCCCTGTGCACCACCTATGACGATAAATAGATTTATATATGTGTTTTGAACTACGTAAAACTTGCGAATATACAACATTCTTGGCTTTCCCATTGTCTGTGCGTATACAAAGCCTTATTTACTTATAATGACGTCATATGCAAACGCTCTTTTTACAAACAAACAAATATGCATACACACAACTCGTTTTTATATAGATAGATAGATAGATGCGTAATTAACTGCGTAAAACTTGCGAATATACAACATTCTTCGCTGTCCAATTGTCGCTGCATATAAATAGATTGTCAGGTTTACCGACCCTCGAACATGCAATGTACAATTGTCCATGGGAAAAACAATCGTTATTAAGATCTATAACACATTTTTCTAATGATTGACCTTGAGCTTTGTTGATGGTGATTGCAAATGCTAATCGAATAGGAAATCGCAATCTTTTAAATTGAAAAGGCAGATCCGTCGGAATCATGGGAATGCGAGGAATAAGAACAGCCTCACCCTCAAAAGGCCCTGTCAATATTGTGGCCTCTATTACGTTTTCCATTGTTTTTTTTTACGGCAAGTCGCGTGCCATTGCAAAGCTTTGGTGGGTTTATGTTACGTAACAATATTGTTGGTACGCCTATTTTTAGTTGTAGCACGTGTGGTGGAAACCCTGAAAGATCCACGGAATTTAAAATTTCAGATGGATAATTAACCGCCTCATTTGGTTCCAAAACTGTGTCGACTGACTTGTAAAGGACTGCCTGGTCTTGAATCTTGATCAAAACAATACTGTTGATTTCGTGGACGTCTATATTTTTGGGTGCAAGAATCGCTCTTTCACTTAGCCATTTATTATTTTTATAATTGTTTAGAATATTCGGAAATACTTTTTCAATCAATTCATTTTTGGACGTCACTAAATTACAGAATTCAGCAGGTAGTTGTATACGTCCTGAAATTGAGTCTACTGGGAACTTTCCGTTTCCAATTGCCAGCAATTCATCTAAAAATGTTTGACCAAAGTCATCGTTTTGCAATCGGACACACATATTTGTAGTTAATTTTAATGTCTTTACGTGTGCCCATAAATTAAAATTTTTCAGGCAATCATTCATTTCGTCTGCAGGAGTTGATCAAGGTATTATAGGTAATGTTTGCCTGAAATCTCCCACAAGCAATTTTAATGTACTGCCAAAGGGTTTCGAATTCCTTCGCAAATCTTTCAAACATTGATCCAGAGCCTCGAGCGATTTTTTGTGTGCCATTGTGCACTCGTCCCAAATAATAAGTTTGCATTGCTGCAATACTTCACACATCCCAGATGATTTGGAAATATTGCACGTGGAAGTTTCTGCAGAATGCAAATTCAGAGGCAATTTCAAAGTGGAATGAGCAGTTCTTCCACCAGGCAGCAACGTTGCGTCTAGGGCTGACGTCTCTAACCTTTTTCGATGGAGTATATCTTCGGACATTTTCGATTTATATTTTTCCTATAACTCTTTAGGAGCTGAAGGAGAGCAAGTTGTTAGTATGATTCCAAACAATGCACGAATTTGACTTGGAGTTGACGTTTCGCACGCGTCATTGATGCAGTTATCCCAGTGTTGGTCATTCTCCAATAAATTCAGAGCTTGGCATGCACTACGGTAAGTGTCATGCATAGTAACGTTTACAGTTCTCAAATACTCAAAGGACGTCGGACCGGGTACATTCACCAAAAGCAGGCGTAGAAAGAAGCATTCATGTTGATTGGGGTGAACGGTGTAAAGTCTTCCTATCGTGGTATCTTTGAAGATGGTAGGTTGGCCGTCAACTGCCTTATCCCGTTTTCGACGTTCAAATACTTTATTTTTAGTATTCCACATGTAATACGAAGGCACTTCAGTATACAGCAGTTTTTTTGCAAAGAATCATTTTTGCATAGCGAAAAGAAAGCAGTTAATTTTGTATCCGGTGGATTCAGGGCTCTTTGTTGCACGTTGGATTCCAAAAAATAAACACGTTGACCATACTGTAAGTGTACCGCTAAGTGAACAACAGCTGGACTACGTTCATGTATCGGAAATGAAAGAATTCGCCAAACAGCTTCGTTACTGCTTATGTATCTTCCAGCCTGATATTGTACGATTTCGTCGATATCTTTGATTTCGGACTGCAAGCCAAAAACTGCCATGTCACTGCCTTTGATAATAATGGGGAATATGGAACAACCCACTGGTTATCTATTTCGATGGTGGTACCGTTACACTTCTTTATTATTGCTGTTTTACCGTCATCTTCAGTAGATCTTCTTCTATATTGTGGGTAACCATCATTGCCTTAACCACCGATTGTCCTTGAAGTAAAAGTTGCTGTATCTTTTCCCAAGATTGATTACATGTAAATGTAATAAATAAATCTGGACGACCATACTACTACTACTACTACTACTAATAACTCACTGCAGCACCAAGCCACCTGAGGCCAACACAGCTACGCACGCTCCTCCTCAAACCTAATCTATTTAAAGCCTCCCTCTTTACACCCTCCCAGGAAGTTCTCATTTCCTTTAAATCTTTATTTATGACATACTCCCATCCCAGACAAGGACGACCTACTTTCCGTGTAGCCCCAGACGGTTGGCTAAAAAGGACAATCTTCGGTAATCTGTCATCCTTCATCCACAGAACGTGGCCTAGCCATCTCAACCTTTCTTCCATTATAGCCCTAGAAAGCGGGATTGGACCACATTTTTCGCACAGCTTACTGTTTGAAATATGGTCAGTCAGCCAGGTACCCAGGACAATCCGTAGGCAATTTCTCTGGAAAACATCTAGTAAATTTTCATCTGCTTTTTGGAGCGCCCGTGCTTCAGAACCATATTTGACCACTGTCATCACTGTAGCTTCCAATATTCTAATCTTGGTTTGCTGACCTATTTTTCTATTCTTTCGAACTTTTTTTTAACTGTGAAAAAACACCCTGAGCCTTAGCTATTTACTTTTAACATCTTCACTGCTCCCATCATCTTTACTAATAATACTACCAAGGTAACTGAAGCTCCCAACCTGATCAATCTTTTCGTTACCTAATGTCACCTGTTCAGCTTCACTTATTCCTAGCCTTAGTGACTTAGTCTTCTTAACATTAATTTTCAAGCCTATTTTAGCACCCTGAACTCGCAAAACCTCTAAAAATTTATTCATTTTGCTCACACTTTCATCTAATATGCTTAAATCATCAGCATAATCTAAGTCCAGGAGTGCTTTCCTCCCCATTTAATTCCATGGTCTCCCATTGCTTTTCCTGTGCTCCTTAGGGCAAAGTCTATGGAAATTATCCATATAAAGGGAGATAGAACACAACCCTGTTTAACTCTTGACTTAATACAAAACCAGCTGCTAACCTCATTTCCTACCTTAACCGCAGCCGTATTATTCTCGTACATAGCACACATCACTTTAATGTATTTTTCTGGTATACCATATAACGATAAGACCTTTGTTAACGCTGTTCTATCAACAGAATCAAAAGCTTGCTCATAATCGATAAAACTAAGGACTAAAGGTGTTTGACATCGAAGGGACTTCTCAATTGTTAACCTAAGAGTGAAAACATGGTCGACACATCCTCTACCTTTTCTAAAACCGCATTGTTCTTCCCTTAAAACTTTATCTACAGCATGTCTCAGTCTAAAAAGTATCATATTACTCAGTAATTTGCTACCTACAGATACCAGACTAATGCCTCGATAATTACGACACTCACTCTTGTCACCTTTCCCATTCAGTGGTTTAATTAAGGTTTTCCTAAAATCATTGGTTCTTCCCCTTTTTCAAAAATCATGTTCATAATCTTCAGTAGCTTATTCGTAACCTCAGAGCCACCATATTTAAGAAACTCATTAATCATACTATCAGCACCTGGGGCCTTATTATTTTTTAATCCTTTTAGTACTGTCGCTAATTCTTCCTCACTAAACAAATCTTCCTTCACATCCAAGGTATCACAAGGTTTTTCATTTTCATCTATATCTTTTCCTGCAACTGTATCTCGGTTTAGCACATTCTCAAAATGTTCCACCCATCTTTCTTTAACTTTTTCCTTATCACTAATTGTGGCCCCATTTCTATCTTTAACTGGGACTAGTCCGGATTGGCCACTCCCTTTCAATTTATTAACATGCCAGTATAATATTTTACTATTATGCCGTTTAGCCGCATCTTCCAGATCCTCAGCAATTTTATCCATCGCCTCCACTTCACATCTCCTTAGTTCATATTTTAATGCTTTCTCCACTTTCTTTACATTCCTTTTGTTTTCATACAACCTATGACTCAGATAATTCTTATACAAACCCCTTCTACTCATTATTAAACCTAAAGCTTTTTCACTAATATTCCTAGTTGCAGTCTTAGCACTCTTCCTTAGGACACAATCAGCAACTTCACAAATTGTTTTTCTGAAATTATTCCATCCATCTTCCACATTGTCAAATTTTAAACCCTCAAGTTTAGTACTCAACTGTTCCTGGAATTTCTTTTTTCAAATTTTCATCCTGAAGTCTACCAACATCATAACTTTCCGGGAGGGATTTACCCTTCCGAAATTTCAGCTTTAAATTAACCTTAGACACTACTAGATGGTGATCTTTACTTTTAACATCAATAACGGCACTCCTATACACCCTAGTATCTTGTATTGATCCTGCTAGTCTTCTGTTTACAATAACATAATCAATAAGGTTTGCTGTCTTACCATCACGTGAATACCATGTCAACTTATGGGCCATTTTGTGACCAAACACAGCATTGGTTATAACTAGGTTGTTATACCTACAAAATTGCAAACGCCTATAGCCATTACTGTTTTCTTTTCCTACACCAAATTTACCTAGGCTAGGATACCATCTATCCCTATTTCTACCAACCTGGGCGTTAAAATCTCCTAGCAAAAACACCATATTTCTACCTGGTACCCTGTCTATTTGCTCCTGTAACTGTAAGTAAAATTCATCTGAGTCACTAGTATCTCCATCAGTTGGTTCAATGGGGGCATATACTACTATAACTGATACCTTAAACTTTTTAGTCATAAAATGAGCAATTAGTATTCTATTATTAATACCTTCCCAGCCTAAACAAGACTTAGCAGCTTCCTTATTCATCATGAGCCCTACTCCCTGTCTATGTACCCCATCCTTCCTTCCTGAGTAAACAAATTCTATGTAACCTAATTTCATGCTTCCTACCCCTGGGATATGAGTTTCTGAAACTCATAATAAATCCAGTTCAAACCGTCTGAATTCGTCAGTCAAAATGTCGATGCGATAGTCCTTTTTTAACGTCGTAACATTCCAAGTTCCAATTTTCATGTTCTTTAAATCTTTGAAATTATTTTGGCCTCAAAAAAGCAGTGATCCCGGATACCAGTGCAGGATGGGGACCAACATATCTTCTCAAGTCTACACCGAAGCGCTTAAGCCGGCTTAGAACCGGACAGCAAGAAGTCCCTGGGACCTCCAGTAAGTTGGAGGCTTTGTGCAATCCTGGGCCCATCTTGGTCACAACATGGTTTTCAGCACTTGGCGATGCTGTTCTATCAACAAGAGTCGAAATCCAGCACAGACAGTCCCAAGCCTATTACCTCCGACTCATTATATATTCATGCCTACAAATATTATGCTACTACGGGGAGGCAGCCCATAGTAGATAAATTAGCTAAGATGAGGTTTTTCAGCCCGAAAACGCCCATCAAAAACAAACCAAGCCCAGAAAATTATCCAATAATCAGAATCCCGTACGAGTGCTGTGTTGTTTACTAGGCTATAATTTCCTCTAGGGGCGCCACTCCTCAAGTGGGAAAAATTGACCACAATGTTCCCAGTTTTGCAAGTACCCCGAAAGGGTCGAGGCAACCCTTTACAGAGGCCGTTGTCCATAAATCTGGACCTTACTCCCTGCCGCAGTATAGAGGATCCTCCCACGATGGTGTTCTGCTTCACCATGCAATTTAACCCATTACTGGGAGAAGGTTTGTAACTCATCTGACGTGTGAACACGGCAGTTGGTCCTGCTGAGTGTACATTTGAGGGGCCTTCTTCCTCCTCCACCTGTAATTATGACCCCCAGGGGAGGGTTTCCCAGTTTCTATTATGGGCCCCACTGGGACAAGGTCCTACTTGGTCTAAGCCTCCTATGGAGCTACTCTACCTATCTGTAGGGCATTCCCCTATCTGTTGTCCTCCACCAAAACCCAAAACCTAGCATGATTATCTAATCATTAGTTAATGCAACTAATAAATAATTGCAGTAAATTACAACTTTACTTTAATTTAGACTATAAAGTAAAGGACAAAAATAACATATACAAGCTCTGTTGTCCTCTGCTAAAACCTAGTATGCAAACTAATAATTAACTAACTATTGCAACTGATTAATAATTGTAATAAAGTACAACTTTCCTTTTAATTTATACCCTAAAATAAAGAAAACACAAAAAAGCTCTATTGTCCTCTACCAAAACCTAGCATGTTAACTAATAATTAACTAATAAATAACCCATTTGGCCTAATTGCAACACCTCACAAGCCATACCTTATAGAAAACACCTTTGAGAATTTAAATTAAGAAGGAAACTTATTAGAAACCCTGCTAGTACTGCAAAAGTAGACCTAAGTAGCCAATTTAGCCTGTTTGAAACATCTCACAAGCCAACACCCTATAGAAAACACCTTTGATAATTTAAATGAATAAGAAAACTTATTAGAAATTCTGCTGGTACTGCAAAAGTAGACCTAAGTAGCCAATTTAGCCTGTGTGAAACATCTCACAAGCCAAAACCCTATAGAAAACACCTTTGAGAATTTAAATGAATAAGAAAACTTATTAGAAAATCTGCTAATACTGAAAAAGTAGACCTAAGTAGCCAATTTAGCCTGTGTGAAACATCTCACAAGGCAACAAACTATAGAGAACACCTTTGAGAATTTAAATGAAGAAGAAAACTTATTAGAAACTCTGCTAATACTGCAAAAGTAGACCTAAGTAGCCAATTTAGCCTGTTTGAAACATCTCTCAAGCCAACACACTATAGAAAACACCTTTGAGAATTTAAATGAAGAAGAAAACTTATTAGAGACTATGCTAATACTGCAAAAGTAGACCTAAGTAGCCAATTTAACCTGTTTGAAACATCTCACAAGCCAACACCCTATAGAAAACACCTTTGAGAATTTAAATGAATAAGAAAACTTGTTAGAAACTCTGCTAATACTGCAAAAGTAGAACTAAGTAGCCAATTTAGACTGCTTGAAACATCTCACATGCCGACACCCTATAGACAACACCTTTGAGAATTTAAATTAAGAAGAAAACTTATTAGAAACTCTGCTAATACTGCAAAAGTAGACCTAAGTACCCAATTTAGCCTGTTTGAAACATCTCACAAGCCAACACCCTATAGAAAACACCTTTGAGAATTCAAATAAATAAGAAAACTTATTAGAAACTCTGCTAATACTGCAGAAGTAGACCTAAGTAGCCAATTTAGCCTGTTTGAAACATCTCAGAAGCCAACCTCCTATAGAAAACACCTTTGAGAATCTAAATTAAGAAGAAAACTTATTAGAAACTCTGCTAATATTGCAAAAGTAGACCTAAGTAGCCAATTTAGCCTGTTTGAAACATCTCACAAGCCAAAACCCTATAGAAAACACCTTTGAGAATTCAAATGAAGAAGAAAACTTATTAGAAACTCTGCTAATACTGCAAAAGTAGACCTAAGTAGCCAATTTAGCCTGTTTGAAACATCTCACAAGCCAACAACCTATAGAAAACACCTTTGAGAATTTAAATGAAGAGGAAAACTTATTAGAAACTCTGCTAATACTGCAAAAGTAGACCTAAGTAGCCAATTTAGCCTGTTTGAAACATCTCACAAGCTAACACCCTATAGAAAACACCTTTGAGAATTCAAATGAAGAAGAAAACGTATTAGAAACTCTGCTAACACTGCAAAAGTAGAACTAAGTAGCCAATTTAGCCTGTTTGAAACATCTCACAAGCCAACAACCTATAGAAAACACCTTTGAGAATTTAAACGAAGAAGAAAACTTATTAGAGACTCTGCTAATACCGCAAAAGTAGACCTAAGTAGCCAATTTAGCCTGTTTGAAACATCTCACAAGCCTACACCCTATAGAAAACACCTTTGAGAATTTAAATGAATAAGAAAATTTGTTAGAAACTCAGCTAATACTACAAAAGTAGACATAAGTAGCCAATTTAGCCTGTTTGAAACATCTCACAAGCCGACACCCTATAGAAAACACCTTTGAGAATTTAAATTAAGAAGAAAACTTATTAGAAACTCTGCTAATACTGCAAAAGCAGACCTAAGTAGCCAATTTAGCCTGTTTGAAACATCTCACAAGCCAACATCCTATAGAAGACACCTTTGAGAATTTAAATTAAGAAGAAAACTTATTAGAAACTCTGCTAATACTGCAAAAGTAGACCTAAGTAGCCAATTTAGCCTGTTTGAAACATCTCACAAGCCAACACCCTATAGAAAACACCAATCACCAAAGATATTTTTTGAATTTGAAATCTGGCATTCAAATCTCCTGGAGAAGCATGCATATCATATCTCGGAATCATATTAACGGTTCTCCTTAAATCATAAGCTTATTTTATATAATTGGTAATGTCGGTAACTCCCAGCTAATCACGCGATGTTATATAAAAGGTAGTAAGCGTCTCCGAAGCGACAACTTAACACGAAGCGTCAGTGTGTTTCTAATAATAAGGAGTCGTACATTTATTTTTAATGTTTGAAGCATGAAGGCAAGTGACTACCGCATATAGTTTAAAAAGATTGCATGCGATCAATAACTTCACCTACAAGTGATGAGTTTTATATGTGGTAACTATAGCCTTTTTTGTCTCACTGCAGGAAACTAAATTAAAATTTCCAGAAATTTGTTTATGTGCAAGAGAAAGAGGTAAAGGGACTTAGACTTTAGTGTTTAGAGGAAGAGGCAAGATGGTTTCTCTCCCGTCCTCAAAAAAGAATACAATCTACAGTTGTTTGTCTTTATAGTTTTTTTTTTATCCCTGTCATCCGACCAGTTCTTTGACTAATACAATATATGTTTACCGCTATCTTTACTGGTTTTAGAGGGCACGTAAACAGTGATGAATGTCCTATTACATATCCAGCCTTTTAGTTCTACAGTTGCAGGAACATACGAAATTATATAGGTTCTTAACGGGAACCCATATGGGAGCTTCCCATGATACAACGCAGGCTGCAGTTCAAAGTTAAAAGGTACTCGTACATCCAGCATCTTTTTAACTGAATCCGTTATTTAAGCCTGATATGGAAACTGAGCTTAGTCTTAATAAAATTATCTGTCACAACAATTTACAACCAATCTTTCAGGATTTCATTCAGTTTTGTAAAGAAAGTCTACCTAAATGCCAATAAACCATGTTAACATAAATTCCAGGCTTGAAAAAAAAGACGAAAATAATAAAAAAGATTGCACCGTATTATTCCACAAGCAAATTTCGATCATTTTTCTAAGGTCCCCGCTTTTGAATGTTGGTAAGATATTATTTAGGTATTTTCAATGGCATAGTAATGTCCATAATAAAAATTTCATTCACAAGATATTTATAATTGCTGCATACAGAGAAAAAGTTGGTTAGTTCATCATTACTAAACTCCAGTTGAAAAACCAAGAACAGTTAGTTATTATCACCAATAGAAAGGAATCACAGGAGTGAGCTAGCCTTAAATATAGGTCACAAACTGGCGAGTACATATCACTGGTCCTTTTCTGTTCGAAGCCGACACTTAGACAGCCTCCCGCAAAATTTCCAGATAGGTATTCAGGTCGTTGTACAAGTTTCATGGCAGGGCAATCTGTGGTATCTAGCAGATATCCTTCTCCTTCGTCAGTTATTAAGAAAAATTATTCTCTGGAAACGGTAATTAGGCATCTCAAAGAGACTTTCAAGTCATATAAGGCACTCTTTCGTACTGTCCAAAGTGTCTTTTAAGCCATTATTTAACAGAGACAGTGCTGTAGCGCTTCCAAATTAACTGATGGTTTTTATAAATATAGCCTTCAGAGCCCAGTAGCTCGAAACTTTCACGGATTGTTCTTTGGGTTAAAAGCACACATTCTTATGAGAGGGGGAGCGGGGGAAGTGGGTCCGGAGACTGACCAAAATTGTTTTTCCCTGATTATTTGAACGGATAAATAGCAAACGTTCTGATACAATTTTTTAATACATATTAACGATGTATTGGTGAAACAATTGACGGCATTTTAAAATATAATTGTCTTCATCCTGCTGAATCATTAGTCTATAGGAATAATAATGCATTGTACTGCATTTCTTATTCATTTCTTTGTTAGTGGCTGGATTTATCAATTTAATATTAAAGTGATAGCCGTCGGCTCCATCCCAAAAAATGATAGGATATAATAGGGCATCGTAGCATCGATGAGTTTCAGTGATTCTTACCAACTGAGCGTTTCACTTATGAAGAATAATACCTCGAGGTAAAAACAGATCACCGACCATAACGATTGCCACTTCGTCGATAGTTGGAGCATTGTATCTACGCACATGTTGGCCAGGAGGCGTTTTGTCAGCGGAAATAACAATTTTATGCTTATCAGTAGGCATCAAATCGATGGCTGTTTTGAACAGACGCACAAAATTATTATTTTCGTGGAAAAGGTGTTGCAATTGGGAAACGATTGTCCTTTCAACGTCAGGAGAAATTTCGCAACGTGCATTCAATTCAGAATTTCTATCACTGATGAAATACAATTGTAAAAATTTATGATTCTTGCCTGAGGGTAGAAGGGACCCTGCTCTTTGATAAATTTGCCCTTTTACTTTGAAAGTAGGCATAAATTGATCTTGATTTTCGATTTGGGCACCAAACGATGTCATTTGGAAACATGAGTTATATTTTCTGATTTGTGACAAAAAACGCTTAGATTCTGACGTAGTTCCAGTATGCAAAGTCTTCAATGGCTCTGGGGATGCAGCCAGTTGAGGAAGTTTAACTTTTCTTGAGGCGCAACATATTCCCATTGTTTCACCATTAAATTTCAAGGCCTTGCAGTAGGGACAAATTTTGGGCATAGTCCCGATTTGAACGCATCTACTATAATCATCAACTGGGCTGTACCTGAATGCCATGCGATAATGTTCACGTTGCTCTTGTGATTCCTCGGCACGCTTTCTTTTGGCATTATCTCTTGAAGCCACAAGCCTGTTTTCACGTTGCTCCTGTGATTCCTCGGCACGCCTTCTTTTTTCACTTTCTCTTTTAGCAGCAAGTCTGGTTTTGCGTTGCTCTGGTAGTTCCTCGACACGCCTTCGTTGACGGAAATTGCACATTCCTAATCTGGTATTATCTCTTGAGGCCGCAAGCTGTTTTCACGTTGCTCTTGTGATTCCTCGCCACGCTTTCTGTTCTTACTTTCTCTATCAGCCGCAAGCCTGTTTTCTTGCTGTTCTTGTGATGCCTCGGCAGGCTTTCTTTACTTACTTTCTCTATCAACAGCAAGTTTTTTGGCACAGACTCTTTGAGCAGCTTGCTCGGCTGTTGCCATTGTAGGTTCTTCAGTCATTTTACAATTAAACATTTTTCCGTCCACGATCTTCTTACAATTAAAAATTTGTCTTTGAACTAATTTCTTATGTACCTTTAATGATGTCATCGTCATAACAAACATGACGACAAATAACTTCATGACGACATGACAATATGATGACATGACGTCAGTCGACAGACATAACACACAAACAACTTATTTTTATATATATAGATTTGTGCTTATGTATGGCTTCAGGATTTGGGAATGCCTTCACCTAATCATAACGCTGCTGTTTCGACATGTGTAGAATTGAATCGTGAACAAAGTTACAACACGACTGATCTATTGTCGTATGTGCAAAATAATATTTCTAAGTTAACGTCTGAGCAAAAGGACATTTATGATAAGATAATGCATTGTGTCGATAACAACGTTGGAGAAATCTTCTATGCGCCAGGAGGTACTAGTAGAAAGTTTGTAATAAAATTGATTTTGACATCAATTCGATCAAAAAATGACATAGGTTGCTGCCTGGTGGAAGACCTGCTCATTCCGCTTTGAAATTGCCGCTGAATTTGCATTTTGCAGAAGCTCCCACGTGCAATGTTTCCAAATCATCTGGGATGGGTAAAGTATTGCAGAAATAATAACTTATTATTTGGGACGAGTGCACAATGGCACACAAAAAACCGTTCGAGGCTCTGGATCAATCATTGCGAGATTTGCGAGGAAATTTGAAACCCTTTGGCAGCACATTAATATTGCTTGCGGGAGATTTCAGGCAAACATTACCATTAACACCTAGATCAACCCCTGCAGACAAAATGAATGCTTGCCTGAAAAATTTTAATTTATGGGCACACGTAAAGACATTAAAATTAACTACAAATATGCGTGTCCAATTGCAAAACGATGACTCTGGTCAAGCATTTTCAGATTGATTGCTGGCAATTGGAAACGGAAAGCTCCCAGTAGACTCAATTTCAGGACGTATATAACTGCCTGCTGAATTATGTAATTTAGTGACGTTCAAAAATGAATTGGTTGAAAAGGTATTTCAGAATATTCTAACCAATTATAAAAATCAAAAATAGCTAAGTGAACGAGCGATTCTGGCAGCCAAGAATAAAGACGTCCACGAAATCAACAATGTTATTTTGACCAAGATTCGAAACCAGGCAGTCCTTTACAAGTCAGTCGACACAGTTCTGGAACCAAATGAAGCGGTTAATTATCCATCTGAATTTTTAAATTTCCTCGATCTACCAGGGTTTCCGCCACACGTGCTACAACTAAAAATAGGCGTACCAATAATACTGTTACGAAATATCAACCCACCAAAGCTTTGCAATGGCACGCAACTTGCCGTAAAAAGAAACAATGGAAAACGTAATAGAGGCAACAGTTTTGACAGGGCCTTTTGAGGGTGAGGCTGTTCCTATTCCTCGCATTCCCAGTATTCCAACGGATCTGCCTTTTCAATTTAAAAGATTGCAATTCCCAATTCGATTAGCATTTGCAATCACCATCAACAAAGCTTAAGGGCAATCATTAGAAACATGTGGTATAGATCTTAATACAGATTGTTTTTCCCATCGACAATTGCATGTTTGCATGTTCGAGGGTCGGCAAACCCAACAATCTATTTATATGCACAGACAATGGGACAGCGAAGAATGTTGTATATTCGCAAGTTTTACGTAGTTAAAAACACACACACACATATATATATATATATATATATATATATATATATATATATATATATATATATATATATATATATATATATATATATATATATATATTCACAGGTGGGACACAGGGACACACTTACAATGGCGCGTCACGACTTACGCGCGTGGGGGGGGGCTTTGGGGGCGCGAATTACCCTCACCAACTAGCGCCACACCAACAACTAATATCTTCAATATATATAAAAATAAGTTGTCTGTGTGTGTGTGGGTCTGTCGGGTGACGTCATATTTGTGTGTCGACTGACGTCATGTTTTCGACTGACGAAATTACAGACCGGGACATCGGGACACAAATGACGACCGGGACACCGGCACATAGGGAATATAAATGACGACCGGGACACTCAAAGAGAAAGCGACCGGGACACAAGGAATGTTCGATTAGCAATCACCATCAACAAAGCACCGGGACACTAATGACGACCGGGACACAGGAAGTATAAATGACGACCAGGACATAAGTAAAAAAAACTAAAAAAAAGGTAAAAACTACAAAAAAACTAAAAAGAAAAAAACTAAAAACTTATAAAAAAAACTAAAAAAGCTAAAAAACTAAAAAAACTAAAAAAGAAAAAAAAGAAAAAAAGGAGAAAAAAATACAAAAAAAGGAGAAAAAAAAAAAAAAATAAAAATAAAAAAACTAAAAAGAAAAAAGACAAAAAACTAAAAAAACTAAAAATAAGTAAAAACCAAAAAAACTAAAAAGAAAAAAAGGGGAAAAATACAAAAATTTATTACATCATATACCATTTCAAAAACGAATGTATATACAGACCGGGACACCGGGATACAAATGACGACCGGGACACAGGGAATATAAATGACGACCGGGACACAGGGACACAACTACAACGGGGACGCCGGGGGGCACAGGGGGATATATATTTGACGACGGGGACACAGGGAATGTTCGATTAGCAATCACCATCAACAAAGCTCAAGGGCAATCATTAGAATCATGATGTATAACTAAAAAACTAAAAAAGGTAAAAAAACTAAAACCTAAAAAAAAGACCAATTCAAAAACGAATGTATATACAGACCGTGACACCGGGACACAAATGACGACCGGGACACCGGGACACAAGGAATATAAATGACGCCCGGGAATCTCAAAGAGAAATCACAGACTGGGACACCGGGACACAAATGACGACCGGGACACATGGAATATAAATGACGACCGGGACACAGGGACACAACTACAACGGGGACGCCGGGGGGCACAGGGGGATATATATAAATGACGACGGCGACACAGGGAACCGTCAATTAGCAATCACCATCAACAAAGCTCAAGGGCGATCATTAGAATCATGAGGTATAATTCTGAATACGGATTGTTTTCCCATGGACCATTATATGTTGCATGTTCAAGAGTCGGTAAACCTGACAATATATTTATATGCACAGACAATGGGACAGCAAAGAATGTTGTATATTCGCAAGTTTTACGTAGTATATATATATATATATATATATATATATATATATATATATATATATATATATATATATATATATATATATATATATATATATATATATATATCTATCTATATGCACAGGTGGGACATAGGGACACAACTACAATGGCGCGTAACTAATATGGCGCGTAACGAATTACGCACGCGGGGGGCTTGGGGGGGGCGCGAAGCGCCCCCGCCAACTAGGTGTTGGGTTGGCGCGAAGCGCCACCCCAACAGCTAGTATATATATATATATTATTTATATATATATATATATATATATATATATATATATATATATATATATATATATATATATATATATATATATATATATATATATAGTATTAATAGATATTTTGGGATTTTATCGCACATTTGTTTGTTTTTTTGGCTGGTGAGTCATCGGATACAGTTTTGCAAAAATTCCTAGTGACAAGCGTGATCCTAATACCGTTTTGATGCTACAATGTTAATATCGAAGCCTACCTACCTAGATAACCCAGTTTCATCATTTAGCTTGCTACATATTTTGCTCTATTGGGAACAGAAAAACACGAATATATGTCTTTAATCAGGCAGTCAAAGAAAAATAACTACCAACGTTTCCATGTCATGAAATAAGGGCCCATTAACCTTAACCTAAAGCTTATTCCGATTGATTAATAAAAGCATAATTACATAGAGCGGTACCGCTCCAATACGTGGGTCCCTCGAACGAAAAAGAGAAAGAATTTTGTTTATGTCGGAAGCAAATGGTAACTTATGAGTAACAATGTTATGCAAAAAATTAAGGAGTTATAAACTTTAGACAAGGATGAAACTTACCATGTATATTTCGACTGTTAGGATGTGTGGGTCAATTTTAGAGAATGTCTAGATTTTTTTTCTCAGTGTGGTCGGGATCTTAAAGGACTATATAGATTGAATAGCTCTTGTTTTTGGTAAGTAACCTTTTTCTCATAGAAATTAGCAAATAGATTACCAAGCTCTGAAATTGCAAGAACAGAACATTACTTTTAAAATGTAAAAATTTCCCATCAAACTGCTATAGAAATGAAATTCCTCTTATAACTTTCCATCTTAGAGGCTTCACCTACCAATTTTGGGACATTTTAGTTTTTATCTCGCGATAACCTGGGTCTTATTGGGTCATGTGGGTATAGTAACATAAAGAATGTTTTTTCTCATAGTATGTATCAAATAGAATACATTGTTTTGAATCATAGGTACAGGAAATTATTTTTAAATGCTTAATCTGAAAAAAATTAAAAAAATAAAAATACAGAGATGAAAGTCCTTTCATGACTTTCTGTCTGCGAGGGTGCGTTAGAGGATTTTGGAATTTTGTTTCTCTCTTGATGGTTTGGATCTCGGCAAGGAAAAGCTTGTTTGTATTATATATTTTTGTTTTGATTCTATTTTTATTTTAATTATCTTTTTGGTTCTCATTTTCTTTTGTTTTTGTCTTATAGTTTTTTTTTGTTTCTAAGTCTGTACAGTTTTTAATTTGTCCTTTTTTTTTATATTACACTATTCTGCATCCTTTGCGTTAGGATGCTTACAGTTGTGGAGTACAACTCCCTGCTGAGGGGATGCTACTAAAGTCTCACGTGACCATTTGGTTCGCAAGATAAATCTACAAACCTTCCGGATGGAAAAACACTCTCATCAAATATCTTCAAGATATATATTGGTGCTATTTTCCAAAAAAAAAAAAAAAATTAAAAAATGATGCATTGTCTTATTTTTTCGTCAGGTAAACATACGCTAAATGAACTTCTTAGACCACAATCTGTTTTGCCATATATTGAAAGTTAATAAAATTAAAAGTATTGAAATATATATTGAAAGTTATTAAATATATTGAAAGTTATTAAAAAACCTCCTTTTTACAACTGCTAACGATTGCCACTAAAAAGAAACCAAAATTTGTTCTTTTTTTAGTTGGTTACCACTCCTGTCTTGTAGCAAACTTTTGAGTTATCAAAACAATAAACATTACAGAGATTAAGATTATTTTCTTAAGTTCGTTGTAACGAACTGTAGTAAGGAACGACCCGACTCAATTGTGACCGAAAGTCTAAAAAACGGAATTTTGATGCCAAGAGTTACATGAAAAGAATCACATTTCGATGCTGCTTTTAAATATATAAGTTTAATCAAGTTTAATTTTACCTATTAAAAGTTACAAGCCTGAGAAAATTTGCCTTATTTCAGAAAATAGTGTGAGACGCCCCCTAAAGGTAATGGAATCTTAACGAAAATACACCATCAGATTCAGCGTATCAGGGAACCTTACTGTAGTAGTTTCAAGCTCCTGTCTACAAAATGTGGAATTTTGTATTTTTTTGCCAGAAGACAGATCACGAATGCGTGTTTATTTTTTTGTTTGTTTTGTTTTTGTTTTTTATTCAGGGGTGATCGTATCGACTCAGTGGTCCTAGAATGTCGCAAGAGGGCTCATTCTAACGGAAAAATAAAAGTTCTAGTGCCTTTTCAATTGAACAAAAAAAATGGAGGGCACCTAGGCCCCCTTCCAGGCTCATTTATTTCCCAAAGTCACCGGATCAAAATTCTGAGATAGCCATTTTATTGAACATAGTCAAAAAACCTAATAACTATGTCTTTGGGGACGACTTACTCCCCCAAAGTCCGTGTTGGAGGGGCTAGAAGTTACAAACTTTGACCAGTGTTTACATATAGTAATGGTTATGGGGGAAGTGTACATACGATTTCAGGGGGATTTTTTGGTCGGGGATAGGAAGGGTTGACGGTAGGGGGTTACATAAGGGATCTTTCCATGGAGGAATTTGTCATGGTGGAATAAAAAAAAAGAAAAAAAGATCTAGAAAAGAACAGAAATTATTACGCATATAGGATTCACCTCCTCCTAATACCTCGCTCTTTACGCTAAAGTATTTTTAGTAATTTCAACTATTTATTCTATGGACTTTGTGCTTCAGGGTTCATTCTTAAGGAATGGGGACTAAGTTTAAGCTTTATTGTAAAGAGCGAGGTATTGACGAGGGGGCGAACCCTAACCAAAAAATTAAATGGCAACTAGGTTTCTTTCCCCGCTCCTTTTTCTCAAAATCGTCCGACTAAAACTATGAGAAAGCCATTTAGCAAAAAAAAAAAATATGCAAATTTCGTTTTAATTATTCATGTGCGGAGAGCCAAAATCAAAACATGCTTTAATTCAAAAACGTTAAGAAATTAAATAAAAAAAACAGGTGTTTTTTTTAGCTGAAAGTAAGGAGCAACATCAAAACTTAAAACGGACAGAAATTAGTCCTTAAATAAAAGGGGCTGCTTCCTACTCAACTCCCCGCTCTTTACGCTAACGTTTTTTATTGTTTCAAAAAGTAGAGTTGAGAGAAAGAGTCAAACTTTAGCGTAAAGAGCGCGAAGTTGAGGTTGGGACAACCCCTCTCTTATACGGAGTAATTTCTGTTCGTTTTAAGTTTTAGTGTCGCTCCTTATTTTCAGTTGAAAAAAAACTTGCTTTTTTCTCTCTTTAATTCTATAAATATCAACTGGACAAAATGCACTTTAGGTCACGACAAGCAATGTATAGAAGGGAAGTTCTAGTGATTTCTATTGCAAAGTGGTATTTTATGCTTATTATTTCTCTTGTCAAACATTTCAGGTCTAATAATCAAGGATGTCAAGGTCGTCAGGGTGGTATTGGGGGGGGGGGGGGGTAAAAAAACTTTTAAAAATCCATCAAAAATTTCTTTATGCTCATTTTTTAAATTGTTATATTCATTTTAAAATTCTAATTATAAGAACATCTATTTACCATTCACCAACTTTAAGGGACCTCCCCCAGTCCACTCAGCGTGTCCCTGGGTGGCAATTCTGAAACACCTTGCAGGTATTTAGGGAACCTCTATAAGAGGCACGGACCAAGGGGGACCTTGTCCCTGGGGGTCCTTAATAGAAACTGAGTTACCCTCGCACGGGGCCATAAATACAAGGGGGAGTAAGAGACCCCTCAAATATGCACTCAATAGGGCCAGCCGGCGTATCAACACGTCCCGTGAGTTACAAACCTTTTCCCAGTAGTGGGTTAAATTGCATCTTAGCGCAAAATACCATCGCGGGAGGATCCTTTATAAGAGGACAACTGCGACAGGGCTTAAGATCAAGATCTATGGACAACGGCCTCTGCAAAGGGATGCTTCAACCCTTTCGGGGTACCTGCTAGACTAGGGACCTTGCAGTGAACTCTGTTTCCATTTGAGGAGGGGTGCCGCTCGAGAAAATTACCGTCAAGTAAATAACACAGCATTCGCATGGGGTTCTGATTAATGGATAATTCTTCTGATCTTGGTCTTTTTTTATGTGTGTTTTTGGGCTGGAAAACCTTTTCCGAGCTAATTTATCTACTAGGGGCAGCCTCCCCGTAGTAGCATAAAATTTGTAGGCATGAATATATAATGGGTCGGAGGTAATAGGCTTGAGACTGTCTGTATAGGATTTGGACTCTTGTTGATAGAAGAGCATCGCCAAGTGCTGAAAACAATGTTTTGACCATGAAAGTTGGAACTTGGAATGCTACGACGTTAAAAATGACTGTCGTATCGACAGTTTGACTGACAAATTGAGACAATTTGAACTGGGCTTATTAGGAGATTTAGACACTCATATCCCACGGATAGAAGGCATGAAATTAGGTTATGTAGGATTTTTTTACTCATGCAGAAATGATGGGGTACATAGACAGGGAGTAGGACTCATGAATAAAAAAGCTGCTAAGTCTTCTTTAGGCTGGGAAGGTTTTAATAACAAAGTACTAATTGCTCATTTTATGACTAAAAAGTTCAGGGTATCAGTTATAATGGAATATGGCCATATAGAACCGACTGAGGGAGATACTAGTGACTCAGAGGAATTTTTCTTACAGTTACAGCAGCAAATAGACAGGGTCCCAGATAGAAATCTGATGTTTTTAGTGGGGTATTTTTACGCCTAGACTGGTAGAAATAGGGATAGACGGTATTCTATCCCAGGAAAATTTGGTGTAGGATAGAAAACAGTAATGGCTACAGACTTTTGCAATTTTGTAGGTATAACAATCTAGTTATAACCGATACGGTGTTTGGTCATAAAATGGCCCAAAAGTTAACATGATATCCACGTGATGGTAAGACAGCAAACTTTACTGGTTATGTTACAGTAAACTGAGGACTGGCTGGATCATTGTAAGATTAAATAAAAAAAAATAATTTTTTTAGCCTAAAGTAAGGAGCGACATTAAAACTTAAAACGAACAGAAATTACTCCGTACATGAAATGAGTTGTCCCCTCCACAATCCCTCGCTCTTTATGCTAAAGCTTTTAATTGGTTTAAAAAGTAGAATTGTGGCAAAGAGTCAAACTTTAGCGTAAAGAGCGAGGGATTGTGGAGGGGACAACTCATTTCATATACGGAGTAATTTCTGTTCGTTTTAAGTTTTAATGTCGCTCCTTACTTTAGGCTAAAAAATTATTTTTTTTAATTTAATTTCTGAACGTTTTTGAACTAATGCATGTTTGGTTTTGACTCTCCGCACATAAATTATTACAATGAAATTTGTATATTAATTCTTTTTTTTTGGCTAAATGGCTTTCTCTTAGCTTTAATCAGACGATTTTGAGAAATAAGGGGTGGAGAAGGAGGCCTAGCTGCCCTCCAATTTTTCGGTTACTTAAAAAGGCAACTAGAACTTTTAATTTTTAATGAACGTTTTTATTAGTAAAAAATATACGTAACTTAAGAATAAACTTACGTAACAAAATTTCATAACCTTATATTTTTATTATTTATACGAGGGGGTTTGTACCCTCGTTAATACCTCGTTCTTTACAGTAAATCGTAAGTTTTGTCCCAATTCTTTAAGAATGACCCCTGAATCAGAAAGGCTGTAGAATAAATAGTTGAAATTACTAAAAATACTTTAGCATAAAGAGCAAGGTATTTATCTCCTCCTAAATACCTCGCTCTTTATGCTGAAGTATTTCTAGAACCCTTCATATGCGTAATAATCTCTGTTCGTTTTAAGTTTCAATGCTACTTCTTCCTTTCATTTGAAAAAACGTTTTCATGTTTATTTTTCATTGTTTTCTTATAGTAATGCTAGAGAATCCTGCGCCCTTGTCATTGAATTTTTCTTCCCCCATGACAGATTCCTCCAAGGAAAGATCCTCCAACATAGCCCCCCCCCTCAGCCCCACCCCCAAACAAAATAAAATCCCCCTGAAAACGTCTGTACACTTCCCAATAACCATTACTATATGTAAACACTGGTCAAAGTTTGTAACTTGCAGCCCCTCCCCCAGGGATTGTGGGGGAGTAAGTCATCCCCAAAGACATAGTTTTTATGGTTTTTGACTATGCTGAACAAAATGGCTATCTCAAAATTTTGATCCGTTGACTTTGAGAAAAAAATGAGCGTGGGAGGGGGCCTAGATGCCCTCCAATTTTTTTTGTCACTTAAAAAGGGCACTAGAACTTTTCATTTTCGTTAGAATGAGCCCTCTTGCGACATTCTAGGACCACTTGGTCCATACGATGACCCCTGGGGAAAATAAAAAAAAACAAAAAAACAAACAAACAAATAGACACGCACCCGTGATTTGTCTTCTGGCAAAAAATACAAAATTCCACATTTTTGTAGATATGAGCTTGAAACTTCTACAGTAGGGTTCTCTGATACGCTGAATCTCATGGTGTCATTTTCGTTAAGATCCTACGACTTTTAGGGGTTGTTTCCCCCTATTTTCCTAAATAAGGCAAATTTTCTCAGGCTCGTAACTTTTGATGGGTAAGACTAAACTTGATGAAACTTATATATTTAAAATCAGCATTAAAATGCGATTCTTTTGATGTAGCTATTGATATCAAAGTTCAATTTTTTAGAGTTTTGGTTACTATTGAGCCGGGTCGCTCCTTACTACAGTTCGTTACCACGAACTGTTTGATACTAGGGTACATAGGAGTGCTATTATTGATGTTAAAAGCAAAGATCACCATCTAGTAGTGTCTAGGGTTAATTTAAAGCTGAAATTTCGGAAGGATATTTACCTCCCGGGAAGTTATGATGCTGTTGGACTTCACGATGGGAATTTGAGAGAAACTTTAATTGAATGCTAAACTCAAGAGTTTAAAATTTGACAATGTGGAAGATGGTTGGAATAATTTAAGAAAAACCATTTTGGAAGTTGCTCATTTTGGCTTAGGGAAGATAGTTAGGACTGCAGCAAGGAATATTTGAGAAAAAGCTTTATATTTAACAGAGAAGAGAAGGGACTTGTACAAGAAATATTTGAGAGATAGATCCTATGGAAACAAAAGGAATGTAAAGAAAGTGGAGAAAACATTAAAATACGAACTAAGGAGGTCGGAAGTGGAGGCCATGGATAAAATTGCCGAAGATTTCAAAGATGCAGCTTGGTGGCAGTATTGCACTGGCATGTTAATGAATTGAGAGGGAGTAGTTAATTAAGACCTGTCCCACTTAAAGACGGGAAAGGGGTCACAATTACAGATAAAGAAGAAATTCAAGAGAAATAGGTAGAACACTTTGAGAATGCACTAAACCGAGATAGAGTTGCAGGAAAAGATATAGAGGAAAATTTAAAAGTATGTGATACTTTGGATGTGAAGGAAGATTTGTTTCGTGAGGAAGAATTAGCGACAGTAGTAAAACGATTAAAAAATAATAAAGCTCACGCTGGTGATAGTTGGTAAATGAGTTTCTTAGATATTGTTGCTCTGAGGTTAGAAATAAGCTACTGAAGATTATGAATATGATCTTAGAAAAAGGGGAATTACCAAACGATTTTAAGAAAACCTTAACTAAACCACTGAGTAAGAAAGGTAATAAGAATGAGAGTGGTAATTATCGAAGCATTAGTCTGGTCTCTGTAGGTAGCGAATTCCTTATTAGAATGATACTTTTAGACTGAGAGATACTGTAGACAATGTTTTAAGAGGAGACCAAACACACTTGGTCCTCAGTTTTATAGATTATGAGCAAGCTTTTGATTCTGCTGATAGAAGAGCTTTAGCTAGGGTTTTATCCTTGTATAGTATACTAGACAAATACATTAAACTGATTAGTGATATGTAGGAGAATAACACTGCTGTGGCTAAGTTAGGAAATGAAGTTAGCAGCTGTTTTTATTTATTAAATCAGGAGTTAAGCAGGGTCTTGTTCTATCCCCCCTTATATGGATCATTTTGACGGACTTTGCCTTAAGGAGCACAGGAAAGGTAATAGGAGACCACGGAATCAAATGGGGAGGAAAAATTCTTCTGGACTTAGATTGCTGAAGATATAAACATCCTAGATGAAAGTCGGAGCAAAATAAATGAACTTTTAGAGATTTTGCGAGTTCAGGGTGCTAGAATAGGTTTTAAAAATTAATGTTGAGAAGACTAAGTCACTAAGGCTAGGAACGAGTGATAATGAAAAGGTGACGTTTGGTAACGAAAAAATTGATCAGGTGGTTAGACGCACTTATTTTGGTAGCATTATTAGTATAGACGGTGGTAGTAGTGAAGATGTTAAAAGTATAAGAATAAGAAGACAAGTCTGCAACCGAAGATCAGAATAATAGATGCTATATTGTTGACAGTGGTCAAATGTGGCTCTAAAGCATGGGTGATCCAAAAACTGGATGAAGGTTTGCTAGATGTTTTCCAGAGAAATTGCCCACGGATTGTTCTGGGTACCCGGCCGACGGATCGTATTTCAAACTGTATGCTACGAAAAATGCGGTTTAATTCCGCTTTCTAGGGCTATAATGAAAGAAAGGTTGGATCGCTAGGGCAAGTTGTGCGGATCAAGGATGGCAGATTACCGAAGATAGGCCTTTTCGGCCAACCGTCTAGGGCTAAACGAAAAGCAGGTCGTCCTCGTCTGGGATGGGAGGACGTCATAAAGAAAGATTTAAAGGAAATAATAACTTCCTGGGAGGGTGTAGAAAGGAAGCCTTTGGATAGATTGGGAAGGAGGAGTAGCGTGCGTAGCTGTATTGGCCTCAGGTGGCTTGGTGTTGCCGTGAGTTATTAGTATTAGTAGTACCAGTTCTTAAAAAAAATTAATTTACTCGAAAAGGGCTATAAAATCACTATCTAAGTCACAGGCTGTTGTTTAAGAGAAGAAAATTTGAGGCTCAGGACATCAACTCAAAAAGACTATTTCTTTTAGGGTCCTTTTAAAGCAGCTTGATCTAATTTTAAGATTCCAAGAACAGCTAAAATTAAATATGATTTTTTAAGGTGCTTAAGTGGAAAATTAAACAAATTTAAGTTTTAAACTTAAGGAAAATCCGGAATTCATTTTTTAATATAAAAAACCTAAAAATAAATTTGGTAGATAAATTTTTGGTAGTAGTGGGTGCCAAATAAAAAAAAAAAAACAACGCGGGGCAGAAATCAGCTAAAATAACTCTCCCTTGAAGGTGAAGTTGTCTTTTGGAAATCGACAGACTAAATTCTTTCGAACAAATAAATGTAAAATTTTACTTAGACTAAAAAAGAAAAGATAGAAATAACAGACTTAATATTTTAAATAAGATAGTAACAAACTTTTAATAATAAGGAAAGTCCAAATATTTTGGCTTCGCGTCTGAAAGACTTTATCAACGGACGAAAAATTAAATAAGAAAAAAATTAAATAAACAGAAAATACAAACAAACTGCTCAAACCACAAAACAAAAAACACAGACTAAAACAAAAAAATAACATATTGTTGTTTTTCATCTGTGTTTTTTTGTGTTTTTTGCCTTTTATTTATATGTTCTGTTTTTTTTAGTTTATTCTTTTCCATATAATCTTTTGCTGTTGATAAAAAAGCTTTCGTACGTGAAGTCGAAATATTTGGATCTTTCTTATCATTCAAAGTTTCTTTTGCTGTCATTAAAATATTATACCTGTTTTTTCTATATCTTCATTTGTTTAATTTGTAAATGGAAAGACGGCATGGTCTATGACATTATTTATTTACTAGTCTTGCTTGTATTTTCACATTTCAACGTGGCAACACTGACGAAAATGTGGTAGGCGACTGTTCAGAATGTTTTCAAAAATTTGAAACAACCAAATGAAAAATCTAAAGAATTGCTGTTATGTGTTATGAATAGACCTAAGATATGTCCAAGGGAAAAAAGTTCGGATTGTTATGTCCTTGGAAATGTTTCCAATCCCACATGTTGGGCATTCACATTCTTAACCATCATCAACACTATCTTCAGATTTTTCTTGAGTCAGCAGGTTATTAAGTTATCATGCAGTGTCTTGAGTATCAAGGCATGAATAGTTTAAAATAACAAATTGCCTTTCATGTTCGGCATTGCCACATAAGTGTCAAACAGTGACAAAAACTACTCTTGTTTGAATGTTCTTGAAGTTAAAAATCGAACAAGGATAGCATTAATTATCAGAAGACTAATAAATCTATTTTTTTCTTTTGCGGCTTAATGTGATGCCAATTCATACTAATTTGCATTTTCAATTGGAGTCCACAAACATAATGAGCTCTTACGTGTTTATATGGTATTTTCCCAGGGTCTAGCAGAAGCATTATTAATTAGCACAATATTTCTTCTCTTCCTTTTCTTGAAATAAAATTTTTTTCTCGGATGAGTCACCTTTTTGGATTTCTTTTTTTTTTATACTAACTAAAAAGAAAAAGAAAATCAATTATAAAAATAACAGTTAGCAACCTAGAGAACAATTATTCAACAACAAATAATGGGTTTCCAGTCCCTTTATATATCCGCATGAACAAAGGGAAAATTAACACTTTGTTAGAAATATAGGACAAGTTTTCCAGATACAGTTATGTCTATAAAATAATAGCAGAGAGTATGCCTTGTTTCTTAGACGAACTTCATTCTTGTTCGATCACCATGGAACCTACATCTTTATATTTTTACTAATATATAAAGGAAAATAATAATAAGGAAAATTACTTACCATAAATTCGTTAATGTAACGGCAAAGATTTTAGACTGCAGCAGCCTATTCATCTCCCGACTCTCCCCCTCCGCGACTAATCAAGGAGTTTCCACTGCTTATGTATCACCGCATAAAGAAAAATAAAACTATAGCCTTCTTAATAGCCTACTTAATATAAAATATAGCACAGGTTTTCCAGATATGATTATGTCTCTCAAGTAATAGCAAAGAGGATGCCTTTTTTTTAGATGAACGACATGTCCAGGGTCACATCCAGGATTTTCTTATTCGGGGGAGGGGGAGGTTTGCAAAAGGATTTTTTCGGGGTTTTACAAAAAAAATAAAATGCATCAAAATTTGTTTATATTAATTTTCTTACGTTTTTACGAGTTGGACAAACATTTCGGGGGGGGAGGGCAAATCCTCTAGCCCCCGTGAATCCGGCTTTGGACATTTTTGGTAATATCCCCAACAAATTCTAAAATCACTACAACCTTAGTAAAAATGGCTTTCAATAGTAAAAATGGTAAAAATGGCTTTCAATTGCGCTCAAATCCTTCTGGTCACTGAAAAAGGGTACTAGAACTTTTAACTTCCGTTCGAAAGGGCCTCCTCCCAATAGTCTTGGACCATTAGTTCGATACGACTACCCCTGAAAAAAAAAACTCGCATCTGTGATCTTTCTTCTGGCTAAATAATCTACAAAATACTAACATGTTTCGAAGATAAGAGCTTGGGACTTATATAGTAGCACGGTTTGTATCTGATAGTGCAATTTTCGTTCAGATTCCTTGACTTTAAGGAGCTGTTTCCCTCTTTTTTTTAGAATCAGGCAAATTTTCTCAGGCTCGTAGCCTTTTATGGGTAGCACTAAACTTAATGAAACTTATATGTTTGGAATCAGCAAGATAAGAAAATCCTGTTGATATACCTATTGATAGCAAAAGCCAGTTTTAGAGTTTTGCTTACTATTGAGCCGCGTCACTCCTTACTTACAGTTCATTACCGCGAAGTTTTTGATTATCACTTCTATATTGCACTAGCTGTTGGGGTGGCGCTTCGCGCCACCCCAACACCTAGTTGGTGGGGGCGCTTCGCCCCCCCAAGCCCCACGCGCGCGTAAGTCGTTACGCGCCATATTAGTTACGCGCCATTGTAGTTGTGTCCCTGTGTCCCACCTGTGAATATATATATATATATATATATATATATATATATATATATATATATATATATATATATATATATATATGTTTTTAACTACATAAAACTTGTGAATATACAACATTCTTCGCTGTCCCATTGTCTGTGCATATAAATAGATTGTCAGGTTTACCGACTCTTGAACATGAAACATATAATTGTCCATGGGGAAAACAGTCCGTATTCAGATCTATACCTCATGATTCTAATGATTGCCCTTGAGCTTTGTTGATGGTGATTGCTAATCGAACATTCCTTGCGTCGCCGTCGTCATTTATATATCCCCCTGTGCCCCCCGGCGTCCGCATTGTAGTTGTGTCCCTGTGTCCCGGTCGTCATTTATATTCCCTGCGTCCCGGTCGTCATTTGTGTCCCGGTGTCACAGTCTGTAATTTCTCTTTGAGTGTCCCGGTCGTCATTTATGTTCCCTGTGTCCCGGTCGTCATTTGTCTCCCGGTGTCCCGGTCTGTATATACATTCGTTTTTGAATTGGTCTTTTTTTTAGTTTTTAGTTTTTTACCTTTTTTTTAGTTTTTTTAGTTATACCTCATGATTCTAATGATTGTCCTTGAGCTTTGTTGATGGTGATTGCTAATCGAACATTCCCTGTGTCCCCGTCGTCATTTACATATCCCCTGTGACCCCCGGCGTCCCCGTTGTAGTTGTGTCCCTGTGTCACGGTCGTCATTTATATTCCCTACTAGCTGTTGGGGTGGCGCTTCGCGCCACCCCAACACCTAGTTGGTGGGGCGCTTCGCACCCCCCAAGCCCCCCCGCGCGCGTAAGTCGTTACGCACCATATTAGTTACGCGCCATTGTAGTTGTGTCCCTGTGTCCCACCTGTGAATATAGATAGATTTATATATGTGTTTCAAACTACGTAAAAATTGCGAATATACAACCTTTTTGGCTTTCCCACTACTGGGAGCTTTCCGTTTCCAATTGCCAGCAATTGATCTGAAAATGTTTGACCAGAGTCGTCGTTTTGCAATCGGACACGCATATTTGTAGTTAATTTTAATATTTTTACGTGTGCCCATAAATTAGAATTTTTCAGGCAAGCATTCATTTTGTCTGCAGGAGTTAAACTACGTAAAAATTGCGAATATACAACATTCTTGGCTTTCCCATTGTCTGTGCATATACAAAGGCGTATGTACTAATAATGACGTCATATGCAAAAGCTCTTTTTACAAACAAACAAACATGCATACATACAACTCGTTTTTATATAGATAGATACAATACAAATTAACTGCGTAAAACTTGCGAATATACAACATTCTTCGCTGTCCAATTGTCGCTGCATATAAATAGATTGTCAGGTTTACCGACCCTCGAACATGCAACGTACAATTGTCCATGGGAAAAACAATCAGTATTAAGATCTATACCACATTTTTCTAATGATTGACCTTGAGCTTTGTTAATGGTGATTGCAAATGCTAATCGAATTGGGAATTGCAATCTTTTAAATTGAAAAGGCAGATCCGTTGGAATCATGGGAATGCGAGGAATAAGAACAGCCTCACCCTCAAAAGGCTTGTCAAGATTGTGGCCTCTATTAGGTTTTCCTTTTTTTTTACGGCAAGTCGCGTTCCATTGCAAAGCTTTGGTGGGTTGATATTTCTTAAAAGTATTATTGGTACGCCTATTTTTAGTTGTAGCACGTGTGGTGGAAACCCTGAAAGATCTATGGAATTTAAAAATTCAGATGGATAATTAACCGCTTCATTTGGTTCCAAAACTGTGTCGACTGACTTGTAAAGGACTGCCTGGTCTCGAATCTTGGTCAAAACAATATTGTTGATTTCGTGGACGTCTATATTTTTGGGTGCGAGAATTGCTCTTTCACTTAGCCAGTTATTATTTTTATAATTTTTTAGAATATTCGGAAATACTTTTTCAATCAATTCATTTTTGGACGTCACTAAATTACAGAAATCAGCAGGTAGTTGTATACGTCCTGAAATTGAGTCTATCGTATCATAAATGTCTTTTTGTTCCGACGTTAACTTGGAAATGTTATTTTGTACATACGACAATAGATCACTCGCACTGTAACTTTGTTCACGATCCAATTCTACACATGTCGAAACAGCAGCGATACGGTTAGGTGAAGGCATTCCCAAATCCTGAAGAGGTTTGTTTGCCATACGTACGCACAAATCTTCTACAATAACTAAAGTGTAGTTATAAATTTCTGATGTAAAATCAAAAGTCATATCTGACGTCTCTAACTGTTTTCGATGGAGTATATCTTCGGACATCTTTGACTTATATTTTTCCCATAACTCTGTAGGAGCTGATGGAGAGCAAGTTGTTAAAATGATGCCAAACAATGCACGAATTTGACTTGGGGTTGACGTTTCGCACGCGTCATTGATGCAGCTATCCCAGTGTTGGTCATTCTCCAATAAATTCAGAGCTTGGCATGCACTACGGTAAGCGTCATGTATAGTACCGTTTACAGTTCTCAAATACTCAAAGGATATCGGACCGGGTACATTCACCAAAAGCAGGCGTAGAAAGAAGCATTCATGTTGATTGGGGTGAACAGTGTAGAGTCTTTCTATCGTGGTATCTTTGAAGATGGTAGGTTGGCCGTCGACTGACTTACCCTGTTTTCGACGTTCAAATACTTTATTTTTAGTATTCCACGTGTAATACGAAGGCACTTCAGTATACAGCAGTTTTTTGCAAAAGAATCATTTTTGCAAAGCGAAAAAAAGCTGTTAATTTTGTATCCGGTGGATTCAGGGGTCTTTGTTGCACGTTGGTTTCCGAGAAATAAACACGTTGACCATTCTGTAAATATACCGCTAAGTGAACAACAGCTGGACTACGTTCATATATCGGAAATGAAAGAATTCGCCAAACAGCTTCATTACTGCTTATGTATCTTCCAGCCTAATATTGTACGATTTCGTCGAAATCTTTGATTTCGGGCTGCAAGCCAAAAACTGCCATGTCACTGCCTTTGTTGACGTATTTACATATGTATTTGTTTGCCTTTACGGAGTTACAGTATTCAACGTTTATGTGTGCATTAAATGTTTTTGATAATAATGGGGAATATGGAACAACCCACTGGTTATCTACTTCGATGGTGGTACCGTTGCCATTGTAGGTTCTTCAGTCATTTTACAATTAGAAATTTCTCTTTCAACGGTCTTCTTACAATTAAAAATTTGTCTTTGAACGATATTCTTAAATACCTGTGTCCTGGTCGTCATTTATATTCCCTGTGTCCCGGTCGTCATTTGTTTCCCGGTATCCCAGTCTGTAATTTCTCTTTGAGTGTCCCGGTCATTATTTATATTCCCTCTGTCCCGGTCGTCATTTGTGTCCCGGTCTGTAATTTCTCTTTGAGTGTTTTTTCTTTTTAGTATTTTTTAGTTTTTTACATTTTTTCTTTTTTCAGTTTTCTTTTTCTTCTTTATTTTTCAGCTTCACTATGAAATACATATCGCCGAACCTTTGTTTTTTAACTAAAATCTGGTAGGCATTGATGACCTTATCCAAGTCAAAATCCCAAACCCAATCATCATCGCTATCATTTTCAGTTTTGATATGTTTTGACTCTTGCTGTCCAGGTGGATCTTCATCTAACTGCGCGGTTTTGCGTTCTTTAGCCTCAAGCCTGTTTCCTTGCTGTTCTTTTGATTCCTCGGCACGCTTTCTTTTCTGACTTTCTCTATCAGCAGCAAGTTTTTTGGCATAGACTCTTTGAGCATCTTCATCGGCTTTTGTCATTGCAAGTTCATCAGTCATTTTAAACTTAAACATTAATAGATTTCTACGTGAATATATATGTCTTAAATATCTTTAATGACGTCACCGTCATAGCAAAAATGACGACAACTAACTTCATGACGTCAGTCGACACAGAAACATGACGTCACCTGACAGACAGACACGCAGACAGACAACTTATTTTTATATAAATAGATAGACGTCCCGGTCGTCATTTGTGTCTCGGTGTCCCGGTCTGTATATACATTCGTTTTTGAATTGGTATATGATGAAATAAATTTTTGTGTTTTTCCCCTTTTTTTTCTTTTTAGTTTTTTTTTTGGTTTTTACCTTTTGTTTAGTTTTTTTTAGTTTTTTTCTTTTTTCTTTTTATTTTTTTTTTGAGTTTTTACCTTTTTAGTTTTTTTTTATTTTTATTTTTTTTAGTTTTGTTTTTCTCTTTTATTTTTCAGTTTTTTTTCCTTTTTTTATTTTTTCCTCGGCACGCTTTCTTTTCTTACTTTCTCTATCAGCCTTCTTCAAGACGCTATTCAAGTGGGGGAACTCCCGAATGTAAGAACAATTGGTTCCCTCGGACAGAGTATTTGTATCTTAGTAAAATATCTAACAAGAAAAACATTTTGGATTTCGAAACATTTTATTTAAAAAATTGAATAGTAACAGTTTCACTCTTTTTACACTTCGAGAAGTATTTTCTTCAGGACGTTCATCAAGACCTTCTTCAAGACATTTTTCAAGACGTTTTAAGATATTTTAAGAAATTTTTCTTCAAGACGTTTTAAGGCGATTAACGACGTTGGTCTGATGTTTACACAGGGAAATTCAAACACTCTTGTCAATGACGTCTGCTTTCCGTGGAATCATATCCTGGAAACTTAACTGCATCACACAAGCCTCAAATATGGCAACTGCATGAACGCGTGCACAGAGATATTAGTTGTGAGCATGCATCAAAACGACTGCAAGGGGCGGTTTGTCAAATTAACCTATCAATTTAAATTAAGAAGCAAGCCAGCGTGGGAATTCATTTGGGGATGTAAACAGGCAACACTTTCCAATAGTAATTAAATAGATAAGGAAATTTAAAGTCCATTGTTATAAATTGCTTGACGTGAGCTAAACAAGGACAGATTAGGTTAGGTATTAACAACAGTGAGGTGTTACGTAAGCATCATTGTGCAAATGATTTCATCAGGGATTTACCGATCCCTTATTTAAAACTGTTTGACAATTATTCACCTAATCGTTTCTTTGGAAGGTATTTCTAACGTCCCTGCTTTATTCCCAATATTTTTCTTTAGTTTTTCCCCAAGGTCCATTTGAAGCGTGAGAGAGATTACTTCAGCTTAAATCAGCGAGTTCTACTTCTACTGGCAAAAATTATCAAAAGCAGCTAAGCCTCGATTGTCATTTTAATTCCCAGTACCTATTGCTGGCAAACATGGCGTCAATGCAATTATTTTTAGTTTGTTTTGTTTATTACGCACATTTATTTTTGGCTTTGGTTTGTTTTCTACTAAGGTAATTATTTCCAAATACTGGCCATAGAATTTTGGGAGGAATTACCTCGAGTTGAAACAGCGAGTTCTACTTCTACTGCCAAAAATAACCAAGAACCAGGAAGGCATCCATCGCAATTTTTCATCCCCAGTACCTATTGCAGCCTAATATGGCGTCAATGCTTTTATTGTTTTTATATTTTTCTTTTGTTAGATTTTAGTATTATTTGTTAGTTGAGAGAGTGCTTTTGTCCTTTTCTTGTAAATAATTGTTTTTATTGGTTGAGAATTATAGGATTGCAGCCGTCCATAATCAGGTTTTTCGAACTTTCCCTGAGTGGCTGTATGTATATATAATTTGTTTTTTAATTATTAGTCAAATAAATAAATAAAATAAATAAAATTTGTTTTTCTTTTTATTGACCATGTTTATTGTTTTTGTCTTGTTTTCTTTCGGTTTCTGCTATGGGTAGTCATATCAAACTGCTGACCATATAATTTTTGGTAGGGGTTACTTGGAGTTGAAACAACGAGTTCTACTTCTACTCCCAAAAATAATCAAAAACCAGCTAGGCTAATCATCGCCATTTTTCATCCATAGAATTTATTGCAGCCTAATCATTGCGTCCATGCTATTATTGTTTTTATTATTGTTATCTATTATTATTTATTATTATGTTTATTATTGCGTTTATTTTTTTTGTTCCGTTTCCGCTAAGGGTAATCATATTAAACCAGTGGTCCTATCAGTTCGTGAGGGGTTACCTCAAGTTCAAATATCGAGTCATTGTTCATTTATAGTACCTATTGTAGCCTAACATGGCATCATTTATAGTACCTATTGTAGCCTAACATGGCATCAGTGCTATCATTGTTTTTATTTGTTTTTCTTTGTATCGACCACGTTTATTATTTTTGTCTTGTTTTGTTCCAATTTTTTTATCAAGGGTAATTATATCAAACTACTGGCTACAGAAATTTGGGAGGGGCTATTTTGAGTTGAAACAGCGAGTTCTACTTCTAATCCCAAAAAATCAGAACCAGCTAGGCCCCCCTAACCAATTTCATCTGCCATACCTATTCCAGCCAAATATGGTGTCGGTACTATTATTGTTTTTATTTGTTTTTCTTTGTATTGACCATGTTTACTCACCATAGAATTTTGGGTGGGGTTACTTCGAGTTGAAACAGCGAGTTCTACTTCTACTCCCAAATTTGATGAAAAACCAGCTAGGCCACTCCTCGCCACTTCACATCCCCAGTACTTAATGTAGTCAAAATGGCATCAATGTTATTATTATTTTTATTTGTTTTTGTTTGTATTACGCAGGTTTGTTTTTTGTTTTGTTTCGTTTTCTGCTAAGGGTAATCATATCCAACTTCTGGCCATAGAATTTTGGGAAGGGTTACTTATTATTGAAAAAACAAGATCTACTTCTACTACCAAAAATGAACAAAAGCAGCAAGGCCGCTCCTCACCATTTTTCACCCCCCAATACCTATTCCAGCCAAACATGACGTTAATGTTATTATTGTTATTATTGTTTTTATTTGTTTTTGTTTGTATTACGCAAGATTATTTTTTTGTTATTAGTTTCACCAGCGTTTCTTTCTAATCATTGGTCCACACGAGGGAGACTATAAGGGAATTTCCTCATATTTTCTCCATAAGTATCTAACGAGTTCGTTTTTCTGTTCTTCTTACTTTCACTGATCAATCCTATTCCAGGTGACATGATGCTGCGGTGAGTTGTTAGTAGTACCACTATTTTTTTTTTATTTTTTTTTTTTTTGCAAACCTTTCATTTCTCTATCTTGGTAATTTTAGCGACCAACCCTATTCAAACACCATTTTATTTTCATTGTTCTTCGTACTTATGTCGGTAGAACCTTTTCAAATCCAACTATCTTGATGAAACGTAGTAGTTTTGGCCTCAGGTGGATTGGTGCTGCGGGGAGTTGTTAGTAGAAGTTTTGTATTCATTTTTTTTTTTGCAAGCCATTCATACAATTTCTTAAGCACTTTTAGATATTTTCTTGATAAAACCTAGCAGTTTTGACCTCAGGCGGCATCATGGTGCAGTGAGTTGCTAGTTGTAGTTGTATTTTCGTCAGATTTTTGTTTATTTTCCATTCATTTCTCTGTTCCTTGTGCTTCTACTGATCAATCCTATTCCAAGTAACTTGATGCTGCGTTTAGTTGCTAGTATTATATTTTTGGGCGTATTTTTTCCTGTAAACCATGCATTTATTTGTTCTTAGTATTTTTAGCGACCAAACCTATTCAAATCGCATTTAATTTTCACTGTTTTCGTAATTTTCTAGATGGAACCTATTCAAATCCCACTATCTTGATAAAACATAGCAATTTTAGGCTCAGGTGGCTTGGTGCTCCAGTAAGTTGTTAGTAGTAGTTTTATTTTCATAATTTTCAAGGCATTCATACTACACCTTGTACCTTACTTTTTTAGATATGTTCTTGATAAAACGTAGCAGTTTTGACCTCAGGTGGCTTGATGGTACAATGAGTTGCTAGTAATAGTTGTATTTAATTTTTTTTTTTTTTATGTCATTCATTTCTCTGTTCTTGGTACTTATAGTTATCAATCCTATTCCAGGTAACTTGATGCAGCGGTGAGCTGTTACTAATAGTATTATTTTTGTGTTGGTGTGCGTGTGTGTGTTTTTTTTTTTCAAGCCATTCATTTCCCTGTTCTTCGTTCTTTTAGCGATCAATCCTATTCAATCCCCGTTTCATTTTCATTTTTCTTCGTGGTTTTCTAGAAAGAACCTTTTCAAATCCTCCTATCTTGATGAAACGTAGCAGCTTTGCCCTCAGATGGCTTGATGCTGCTTAAGTTGTTAGGAGTAGTTTTATTTTCACTTTTTTTGCAAGCCATTCATACGCCGCTTTAGAAACGTGCAGTAAGTTGCTAGTACTAGGTGTATTTTTGTTTATTTTCCATCCAAGCCATTCATTTCTCTGTTCTTAGTACTTTTACTGATCAGTCTTATTCCTGATCACTTGATGCTGCGGTGCGTTTTTATTGTTTGTACTATTTTTCTTTATTTTTTTTTTTGCAAGCCATTCATTTCTCTGTTTTTGGTACTTTTAGCGATCAATCCTATTCAAATAAATAAAAAAAAACTAATTTTTTTAGCTGAAAGTAAGGAGCGACATTAAAACTTAAAACGAACAGAAATTACTCCGTATATGAAATGGGTTGTCCCCTCCGCAATCCCTTGCTCTTTACGCTAAAGCTTTTAATTGTTTTAAAAAGTAGAATTGTGGCAAAAAGTCAAACTTTAGCGTAAAGAGCGAGGAATTGTGGAGGGGACAACCCATTTCATATACGGAGTAATTTCTGTTCGTTTTAAGTTTTAATGTCGCTCCTTACTTTCAGCTAAAAAAATTAGTTTTTTTTTATTTAATTTCTGAACGTTTTTGAATTAATGCATGTTTGGTTTTGGCTCTCCGCACATAAATTATTAAAATGAAATTGGCATATTAATTCCTTTTTTGGCTAAATGGCTTTCTCTTAGTTTTGATCAGATGATTTTGAGAAATAAGGGGTGAGGAAGGAGGCCTAGTTGCCCTGTAATTTTTCGGTTACTTAAAAAGGCAACTAGAACTTTTAATTTTAACGAATGTTTTTATTATTAAAAAATATGCGTAACTTAAGAATTAACTTACGTAACAAACTTTCATAAACTTATATTTTTATTATGTATACGAGGGGGTTTGTACCCTCGTTAATACCTCGCTCTTTACACTAAATCGTAAGTTTTGTCCCAATTCTTTAAGAATGACCCCTGAATCAGAAAGGCCGTAGAATAAATAGTTGAAATTACTAAAAATACTTTAGCATAAAGAGCGAGGTATTTATCCCCTCCTAAATACCTCGCTCTTTATGCTAAAGTATTTTTAGAACCCCTCATATGCGTAATAATCTCTCTTCGTTTTAAGTTTCAATGCTACTTCTTCCTTTCATTTGAAAAAAAGTTTTCATGTTTATTTTTCATTGTTTTCTTATAGTAATGCTGGAGAATCCTGCGCCCTTTTCATTGAGTTTTTCTTCCCCCATGACAGATTCCTCCAAGGAAAGATCCTCCAACATAGCCCCCTCTCCTCAGCCCCACCCCCAAATAAAATAAAATCCCCCTGAAAACGTCTGTACACTTCCCAATAACCATTACTATATGTAAACACTGGTCAAAGTTTGTAACTTGCAGCCCCTCCCCCAGGGATTGTGGGGGAGTAAGTCATCCCCAAAGACATAGTTATTATGACTTTTGACTATGCTGAACAAAATGGTTATCTCAAAATTTTGATCCGTTGACTTTGGGAAAAAAATGAGCGTGGGAGGGGGCCTAGATGCCCTCCAAATTTTTTGGTCACTTAAAAAGGGCACTAGAACTTTTCATTTCCGTTAGAATGAGCCCTCTTGCGACATTCTAGGACCACTTGGTCGATACGATGACCCCTGGGAAAAAAACCAAAAAATACAAAAAAACAAACAAATAAACACGCACCCGTGATTTGTCTTCTGGCAAAAAATACAAAATTCCACATTTTTATAGATAGGAGCTTGAAACTCCTACAGTAGGGTTCACTGATACGCTGAATCTGATGGTGTCATTTTTGTTAAGATCCTACGACTTTTAGGGGGTGTTTCCCCCTATTTTCATAAATAAGGCAAATTTTCTCAGGCTTGTAACTTTTGATGGGTAGGACTAAACTTGATGAAACTTATATATTTAAAATCAGCATTAAAATTCGATTCTTTTGATGTAGCTATTGATATCAAAATTCAATTCTTTAGAGTTTTGGTTACTATTGAGCCGGGTCGCTCCTTACTACAGTTCGTTACCACGAACTGTTTGATACTATTTCATATTCATTGTTCTTCGTGCTTTTTTAGATGGAACCTATTCAAATCCTACTATTTTGATAAAACATTGCAGTTTTGGCCTCAGGCGGTTTTATGTTGCAGTAAGTTGCTAGTAGTAGTTGTGTGATCGTTTTATTTCACTTATTTTTTTTTTGCAAGCCATCCATGTCTCTGTTCTTGGTAGTTCCACTGATCAGTCCTATTCCAAGTGACTTGATGCTGCGGTGAGTTGCTAGTACTTGTACTATTAATTGTTTTAATTGTTGAATGCTTTTAATTGTTTTAAAAAGCAGAATTGTGGCAAAGAGTCAAACTTTAGCGTAAAGAGCGAGGGATTGCGGAGGGGACAACCCATTTCATATACGGAGTAATTTCTGTTCGTTTCAAGTTTTAATGTCGCTCCTTACAATCAGTTAAAGAAACTAGTTTTTTTTATGTAATTTCTGAAAGTTTTTGAATTAATGCATGTTTGATTTTGGCTCTCCAAACATAAATTATTAAAATGAAATTTGCATATTAAATCCTTTTTTTTGCTAAATGGCTTTCTCTTAGTTTTGATCAGACGATTTTGAGAAATAAGGGATGGGGAAGGAGGCCTAGTTGCCATGCGATTTTTCGGTTACATAAAAAGGCAAATATAGATTTTAATTTTTAACGAATTTTTTTATTAGTAAAAAATATACGTAACTTAAGAATTAACTTACGTAACAAACTTTTATATTCTTTAATTTTTATTATGTACTAGCTGTTGGGGTGGCGCTTCGCGCCACCCCAACACCTAGTTGGTGGGGCGCTTCGCGCCCCCCCAAGCCCCCCCGCGCGCGTAAGTCGTTACGCGCCATATTAGTTACGCGCCATTGTAGCTTTGTCCCTGTGTCCCACCTGTGAATACAGATAGATATATATACATATATATGTTGCATATAAATAGATCGTCAGGTTTACTGACTCTTGAACATGCAACATATAATTGTCCATGAGAAAAACAATCCTTATTCAGATCTATACCTCATTATTCTAATGATGTGTCCCTGTGTCCCGGTCGTCATTTATATTCCCTGTGTCCCGGTCGTCATTTGTGTCCCGGTGTCCCAGTTTGTAATTTCTCTTTGAGTGTCCCGGTCGTCATTTATATTCCCTGTGTCCCGGTTGTCATTTGTGTCCCGGTGTCCCGGTCTGTAATTTCTATTCGAACAATCCCTGTGTCCCGGTCGTCATTTATATATCCCGCCTGTGGCCCCGGCGTCCCCGTTGTAGTTGCGTCCCTGTGTCCCGGTCGTCATTTATATTCCCTGTGTCCCGGTCGTGATTTGTGTCCGGGTGTCCCAGTCTGTAATTTCTCTTTGAAGCTCCCGGTCGTCATTTAAATTCCCTGTGTCCCGGTCGTCATTTGTGTCCCGGTGTCCCAGTATGTAATTTCATCAGTTGACAATCATGACGTCAGTCGACAAACAACTTCATGACGCATACAGCTCAATCCTTATAATGACGTCAGTCGACAAACATGACGTCAGTCGACACACAAACATGACGTCACTCGACACACACACACACACAGACGACTTATTATATATATAGATATGAGGGGGTTTGTACCCTCGTTAATACCTCGTTCTTTACACTAAATCGTAAGTTTTGTCCCAATTCTTTAAGAATGACCCCTGAATCAGAAAGGCCGTAGAATAAATAGTTGAAATTACTAAAAATACTATTGCATAAAGAGCGAGGTATTTATCTCCTCCTAAATACCTCGCTCTTTATGCTAAAGTTTTTTTTAGAACCCCTCATATGCGTAATAATCTCTGTTCGTTTTAAGTTTCAATGCTACTCTTTACTTTCAATTGAAAAAACTTTTCCATTTTTATTTTTTCATTGTTTTTTTTTTATAGTTATTTTAGAAAATCTTGCGCCCTTTTCATTGAATTTCTGTTCTCCCATGACATATTTCTCCAGGGAAAGATCCTCCCACATAGTCTCTCCCCTCAACCCCACCCCCAAAACCAAAAAAAAAATCCCCTGAAAACGACTGTACACTTCCCAATAACCATTATTATACGTAAACACTGGTCGAAGTTTATAACTTGCAGCCTCTCCCCCAGGGACTGTGGGGGAGTAAGTCATTCCCAAAGACATAGTTATTATGGTTTTTGACTATGTGGAACAAAATTGCTATCTCAAAATTTTTTCTGTTAACTTTGGAGAAAAAATGAGCGTGGGAGGGGGCCTAGGTGCCCTCCAATTTTTTTGGTCACTTAAAAAGGGCACTAGAACTTTTCATTTCCGTTAGAATGAGCTCTCTTGCGCCATTCTAGAACCACTTGGTCGATACGATGACCCCTGAAAAAAAAAAAAAAAAATAAATAAACACGCACCCGTGATTTGTCTTCTGGCAAAAAATAGGAAATTTCACATTTTTGTAGATAGGACCTTGAAAATTTTTCTATAGGGTTCTCTGATACGCCAAATACGATGGTGTGATTTTCGTTAAGATTCTGTGACCTTTAGGGGGCGTTTTCCCCTATTTTCTAAAATAAGGCAAATTTTTTCAGGCTCGTAACTTTTGATGACAAAGACTAAATTTGATGAAACTTATATATTTAAAATCAGCATAAAAATCTGATTCTTTTGATATATATTTTAGCATCAAAATTCCGTTTTTTAGAGTTTCGTTCACTATTGAGCCGGGTCGCTCCTTACTACAGTTCGTTACCACGAACTGTTTGATATCACTATACTGATAAGACTGCAAGAACATTGCAGTTCTGACCTCAGGTGGCTTGACGGTGCAATGAGTTGCTAGTAGTAGTCTCATTTTCTTTTTTATACAAACCATTAATTTCACTGTTCTTTTTACTTTTAGAGATCAATTTTATTCAAATCCCATTTCACTTTCACTGTTCTTCCTGCTTTTATAGATGGAACCAATTCAAATACCACTATACTGATAAGACAGCAGGTTTGGCCTCAGGTGGCTTGATGGTGCAATGAGTTGCTAGTAGTAGTCGTATTTTCTTTTTTATACAAACCATTAATTTCACTGTTCTTTTTACTTTTAGAGATCAATTTTATTCAAATCCCATTTCACTTTCACTGTTCTTCCTGCTTTTATAGATGGAACCAATTCAAATACCACTATACTGATAAGACAGCAGGTTTGGCCTCAGGTGGCTTGATGGTGCAATGAGTTGCTAGTAGTAGTCGTATTTTCTTTTTTATACAAACCATTAATTTCACTGTTCTTTTTACTTTTAGAGATCAATTTTATTCAAATCCCATTTCACTTTCACTGTTCTTCCTGCTTTTATAGATGGAACCAATTCAAATACCACTATACTGATAAGACAGCAGGTTTGGCCTCAGGTGGCCCTATGGTGCAGTGAGTTGCTAGTTGTAGTTGTGTTTTCGTTCTATTTTTTATCTGCAAGCCATTCATTCCGTTCATTTCTGCAAGCCATTCAGGGAGTAGTTTTATTTTCAAGTTTTTTTTTTTTTGCAAACCCACTCATACAATATTTAATTTTTTCTTTAGTTATCTTCAAACGAAACACAAAGTAGAAACAATAGGGAAAATCTTTTCAAGACAGTGGAAATCAATTCAGTGGATATTTTGGTCCTTTGTCCAATGGCCGTCTTCAGCACAATACGAGAAAGAACAATATATATATATATATATATATATAAACTTACATTAAAGTGTGAGAATTAAAACTAAAAAATTCTTTTAAAAAATGAATTGATTGTGACAGGAATTGATTGTGACGTTTTAATGACTCTAGTTAAATTTGTAATAAGTTTTCTATATATTTTCAGTTTCATGATTCTTTTTATCAGCAAAAGATGGGTTACACATGGGAGCAGCTTTCTCCGGGCTAATGGCAAATATTTATTTCGAGAACCTTGAAAACTTGGCATTAAATTCTTAATTTTTAAAACACGTCTACTGGGGTCGCTATATGGATGACGTAATTTCACTTCGGAATTATGGGGAGGCTGAACTTCGGGGCTTCTTAGATCATCTTAATACTTATGACCGAATTTGCAGTTCACCCTAGAAGTTGAAATTGAAAATAAACTACCGGTTTTAGATGTGTTAATTATCCGTAATACTGATAAACTGCATTTTACTATCTATCGAAAGCGAACGCAAGACAATAGATATTTTCATTTTAATTTAAATGACCCCCCACAAGTTTAAAGATCAGTTGTCACTTCTCTCATTGATCGTGCCCTGAATATTTGCTCCGAATCGTATATAAATGCAGAAATAAATTTTATCAGAGATAATCTTTTTTGGTAATGGATACCCCATTCCTTTTTGTCAATAAGATAATTAACCATTGACTAAAAAGACATTCTCATAAAATCGAAGAAGACAATTCACAATGTAAGGCTACTGCTGAGCCCTCAAATATTATCTATCTTCCGTATATCCCGAAAATCACAACAAAATAAAAAATTCTTGCACAAAAAATAATCTGTATGTAGTTTTTACTAATAATTTCAAATCATTAGTTTCTTAAATTCCCGTAAAGATGAAACCCCAGTTAATCGCCAAAGAGGGGGTCTATCAAATACCTGTGGAAATTACTATATTGGTAGGACCCATCAGAATCTAGAAAAACGGTTACACCAGCATTAAAAAGACGTAGACAAGCCATTAATTTCAAATAGTTCCAATAACTCCCTTGATTCTGCTTTAGGTTGCCATGTATTTAATAATCCATCCCACACGATACTTATTGAAAAACCTTCACTCACCAGTAATAATTTGGGGATAAAACAGGTGGTTCGGGGATCAATCGAAATTAGTATCAAAATAAATAGTGATATTTCTTTGAATAGGGACTTGGGGGAGTACTCACTAATTTCATTATGCTCGAACTTAATGAAAAATGATCTAACAATTTTTTTTACTAAACCAATTTATAATAGTATTGAACCAGTTACTGTTTTGTTTTAATGAATTTATCATCTCACTTCGTTCTATTTATCAGTCATGGTTGAACTTCGTTGGAGTAAGGATGCTAGGGCTGTTTAAAAAAAAGTTTTTAAAAAGGTGTTTTAAAAGAAATTATTAGTTTTAATTCTCACATTTTAATGTAAGTTTATGTATATATTTTTTTCTTTCTCGCATTGTGTTGAAGACGGCCCTTGGACATAGGGCCGAAATATCCGCTGAATTGATCTCCACTGTCTTGAAAAGATTTTCCCTTTTGTTTCTATTTTGTGTTTTGTTTGTTATGGAAAGGCAATGTGGTCTTCGTCGTTATTTTAGTTATCATCGTCATAAGACATTGCTGTTTTATCATAAGGTGACTTGATGGTGCAATGATTTACTAGTAGTTTTACTATTTTTTTTTGGGAAGCCATTCATTTCTCTATGCTTGGTACTTTTGCTGATCAATCCTATTCCTTGTCAATCCTAGACGATGCGATGAGCAGTTAGTTGAATTGCTATTATTGTTTTGCGAGCCATTCATAAAATACCTTAACTACTTTAAGATATTTTCTTGAGGACCCCAATGTCATCAAATTTCATCTTAGCGAACTCTGCCACCTATTAATTAATTAATAAGGAGTTTTCTTTTAGAGAGAACATATGGTTATTCATATCCCCACCAGCCCTGAGCCCCCTTAGTTCAACCTTCGGATCCCCACATGTCCCCCTCTAGGAGATCCCAATGTCAATGAATTTCATCCCAGTGAACTTTTGCCTCATTTAAATCAATTAGTTATGTGGTTTTAGAGGGACCTTATGGTCCTTCATTTCCTCACTAAACCAAAACCCCCCTCCGGTCAACCTTTGGAGATTCCCCATTTCCATTCCAGGAACCCAAATGTACATAAAATTCATGCTAGTGGACCTTTGTTTCATATTAATCAATTAGTATGGAATTTTTTTGAAGGAAATTATGGCAAACCCAGAGCCCACTTCTGTCAAACTTCAGGGGGTTCCCTTGTCTTCCTCCAGGGACCCCAATGTCAATAAGTTTTGCGCTAGTGAACATTGCCCTCCATACAAATCAAGTACTATGGGATTTATAAAAGGGACTTGTGTTACTCCATGTCCCCAACCAATCCTCAGCCCCCTCCGGTCAACCTTTGAAGGACCCCATGTCACCCTCCAGTGGCCTCTGAAAAATTTCATGCTAGCGAACTTTTGCTTCATGTGAATCAATTAGAATGGGATTTTGCGAGGCAACATGTGATAATGCATGCCCTCATCAATCCTGTACCCAATCGGACCATCCTTTGGAGGGCCCCCAATCTCCCCCTCAGGAGTTCCTCAATTACAATTAATTTCACACTAGTAAATTTTGCCTCTATGAATCAATTACTATAGGATTTTGCGAGGGAACATTTGATCATCAATGTCCCTCGCCAATTCAGAGCACCCTTGGGCCAACCTTCTAGTAGTAGTATTAGTAGTACTGTTAACAAAATATATGTTTTTTTAACCTTGCACATCAAATACCCCAATGAGAATTCCATTGCAAGCAAAATCTCTCTCTCTCTCTCTCTCTCTATATATATATATATATATATATATATATATATATATATATATATATATATATATATATATATATATATATATATATATATATATATATATATATATTAACAAAAAGTAGCAGGTTTTGACCTCACATGGCTTGGTAGTGCAGTGACCTGTTAGCACCAGATGTTTTTTTTCACTTTTTTTTGCAAGCCATTCAAGGAATACCATAAACGCTTTAGATATTTTCTTGATAAAACCTAGCTGTGTCAATCTCGGTTGGATTGATGGTGTAGTGAGCAGGGTTTTCAGCTGCTAATGCCCAGAAGGAGTGCAAACCAAGGCAAAAAAGAGTGGTTTTCATTAAAAAAGAATGCAAATCGAAAAATTTGTATGCACACGTCTGCTGCCGCTTGAGCATCACCCCTGAGGTATAAAAAGAGGGCATTTCAAAAAGTTGGTAACCCTCTTGTTGGATTAATTACAATTCCGACAAAGTTACTAACTACTGACGTTCAAAGTGAATGAAAATTAAGACCCAAAAAGAGTGATTTTCATTCTTCCGGATCTCTCTGAGGCAAAAAGAGTGCGTTTCACACGAAAAGTGTACAGAATAACAACGCTGGTAGTGAACTGTTAGCAGTGTAACTCAGTACCCGGTATCGATGTACTGAATACCCGGTCCAATTAAACCTATCAATTAAAAATCATTGATGCTGATATCTGTAACTATCATAGGCAGCGCAATAGAACCGTTGTCATAAAAACTTAGAAAAGAACTCATTTGATTGGAAATTGCAAGGGCTAGTGCTCTTTTTAATAGTCGAAAGTGATTGGACGGCAACTATCCTCTTCCCCTGGCCACCGTTTCCACAAACACATCCAATCAAAATTTTGATATAGCGATTTTTTTCAACATAGTTGAAAGGTCTGTAAATTATGTCTTTGAGAATGACAATCCCCCTACAGCCCTCAGGACAAGGGTTGTAAGTTTTGCCCGGGTAAAATAGGAAACATGTAAAAAGGATGATTATATAAACTTTGGAGGGGGCTCATTGAATTGGCAATCAGATGTTCGAGTGCCATTTTTAAGATTTAGAGTGATCAGAGGGTGAATACTTCTTCCCCACACCTATTCTTTTCCCGAAATGCATCTGATAGAAAGTTGGAGATAGCCATTTTTGTCTTAGAAACTTTGAAAGAGCTCATTCGATAGAAAATTAAAAGGGTCAGTGCCTTTTTTAAAAGTCGAAATTGATTGGAAGGTAACTAACCCCCCTCCCAAGATAACGATTTCCCCAAACACAGCCAATAAAATTGAAGATAGTCATTTCGTTTAACGTAATTGAAAGGTACGGAAATTATGTTTTTGAGAATGGTAATCCACAGCCGTCAGGGCAAGGGTTGTAAGCTATGCCCTGGTGGCATATATTGGGGGGGGAAGGGTGGTCATACAAACTTATGAGGGGGCTCATTGAATTGGTAATTAGAAGTTCCGGTGTTTTTTTAAGATTGAGACTGATGAAAGGGTTGATACCCCCCCACACCTCGTATTTTCCCAAAATGTATTTGATAGAGATTTTGAGATGGCTATTTGTTGTCGTAGAAACTTCAAAAAAAACTCATTCGATTGGAAATTTGAAGGGCCAGTTCCCTTTTTAGCAATCGAAAGTGATTGGAGGGCAACTAACCTCCCTCCCACGCATTTCCACAAACATATCCAATCAAAATTTTAAGATATCCATTTTCTTCAACATAATTGAAAGGACCAGAAACTCATGTCTTTTAGGATGACAACCCCCCACAGCCCTTAGGCAAAGGGCTGTCAGTTATGCCCGGCGGAGGGGGGTATTTAAGGTGTAATAGAAGGGGTTATTGTAAACTTGTGAGGGGGGCTTGTTGGATTGGTATTCAGAAGCTCTAGCGTTCTTTTTAAGGTTCAAAGTGATTGAGGGGTTGACAACCCCCCAACCCCCTAACCTCGTATTTTCCCTAAATGCTTCTGATAGAAATTTCGGGATGGCCATTTGTTGTCGTAGAAACTTGGAAAAAGGCTAATTCAATTGGACATTGAAAGGGCTGGTTCCCTTTTTACTAGTCAAAAGCGATTTTAGGGCAACAAGCCCCCCCCCCTCCACTCATCAATTCCCTAAACACATTTAATCAAAATTTTGAAATAGTCATGCTGTTCAGTGAAGTGGAAAGGTCTGGAAATTATGTCTTTAACAGTCCCCATGCCTTCTAAAGACCAGAACATAATTTGCACTTTACTGAAAAAAGAATGGCTGTGAAATGTCATTTTGGTATCTATATACCAGAATTTTCACTTATTCAAGCTAAAAAGGTTAAAAAATTGTAAACGTATTTTGTTTATTTAAATCATACGAAAAGTAACTGAGTCAGACAAAAAACAAGCAAAAAATAACATGAGTAGGGCTGACAAGACCCATACCTTCTCAAAACCAGAGCATAATTTGCACTTTACTGAAAACAAAAAACATTTATAATGTTTTCACTTTGTTTTTACTAGACATATGAAGGGGGAAATTCTCTCCCTTGCACTCCATTTGCAGTGTGAGTGTCTTGTGCCCTTTTAAGGGTAAAAAAAAAGATTGGAGGGCAAGCACCCCTTCTTTCGAGCCCATTCATTTTCCAAATGCATTCAGTCAAAATTTTTAGACAACAATTTTGTTCAGCATATTAGAACGATCCAGTAACTATGTCTTGAGGGATATTAGGCATGTAACCCCCCACAATCATGCAACTGGCCCATTATGCTTTAGAACTAAATGTGTAAATCTGGTAAACTGTTTTCAATGGTCCTGCTGGATCGATGTCGGAATATAATTTGAAAAATACGGCGACTGGAGCAAGCTGGTCTTATGTCGGACCGTTCAACCATCGACAAGATTTTCACGATTCGACAAATAGTAGAGATGACCACAGGGTTCTAACAGAAAGCATTTATTGCCTTCGTCAATTTCCGTGCTATATTTAACTCAGTCGATCGAGAAGCTCTTTAGCGGATTCTAGAGTTGACTGGCCTACCCGAGAAATAATGCAGACTTCTCAAGGCACTGCACTATGGGACGGAGAGCTGTGTTCAAGAAAGAGGTCGACACAGCCCGCTCTTTCAAATTACGAATCTTTCAAATTACAACATCACAGATGTTGATTTTGCCGGTGAATTGGCCATTTTGGTGGACTTCATGGAGCAGCTGCCGGAAGCGCTCCGAATTCTACGAGAAGAGGCTGCCAAAGTAGGACTGCAAATAAATTGGAACAACACTAAAATTATGGCCATAGACCGGTCTTCTCCTGCTGTTAACTCTCCAGTTACCCTGGACAGCACCACTGACATTGAATTTGTTCAAGAATTCACCTACCTGGGCTCCATAGTTTCTTCAAATGGCTCGCTTCTCCCAGTCCTGCAAGCGAGATTATCCGAAGTGTCTTTTGTCATGGGCAGACTGAATCGTCACCTCTGGCGAAAATCGAACATCAGTCGTACAACGAAGCTGCGGATCTTCAACACTCTAGTCGGCTCTGTGATGCCTTACGGTGCTAAGATATGGCAATCATCAGCTGAAACCCTCAAGAAAATCGATGTATTTCATGTGAAGAGGCTAAGGAGAATAAAGAGCCTACGATGGTCCGATTTCGTCAGCAATGAGAAGCTTTTGTAGCTCACAAAGCAGTCTTGGTTTTCGACTCAAGCAGCCGAGCGAAAGATGGTTCGGGCACCAGCTTCGAATGCAACCACATCTTCCCGCAAAACGATTTATGACTTTGACCCTATCAAAGCCGGTTGGAAGCGACCTCACGGCCGACAGAAAAAACGTTGGTCCGACAGCCTGTCCAAGTTCTTGACGATGGCAAACATCAGACAGGGCGAAGAGCAAATACTCACCATGGACCGAAGCGGATGGAGGAGACAGACGTCACTCTCTACGCCGAGCAGCACCCGACAGGAGACTTAAATCAAGCAAGTCTACTGTGGGTATTGATTTGAATTTTCAGAAATGCTACTATTACTACTTCTGCTGTTACAATTTAAATGAATAAAAGGGGAGTAAATATATCCAGGTTGGCAAAGAGCATAGAAATATCTTTTGGGAATAATATTAAGTTTTATTTTTCAGTTCAACTCCAGAAGCTATAAAATTAAATTAAAAAATACGGTTTGTGTCGCGATTAAAAATTGTTGGAAAAGTTCCTCCAACATACAAATAGCAACCCAAACTATGGATTCTTATACAAGAAAACTTAAAAAATAAAAAATAGGATTTTTTCCCTGAAAAAGACTATGCCAATAAAAAACGAACAGAATTTAATTAGAAAAACCTTTTCCATAAGTTTTTCAAAGAAAAATAGAGAGCTCCATTAAGCCAAGAATGAGCAAAAATAAAGTCAAACAATCTTCCAAGCGTAAAATTACCACAAATCACTATCAATCAATAAATGAAACTCAAAACGACAGGAATTACAATAAATAGCAGAGTCAAGCTGAAAACAAGCAAGAACTAACATGAGAAGGCTACTAACAAGAAGGAAACTAACAAGTTTCTTATTTTTATAAAAAAAACTATCAAAACCCTTAGGGAAAAATGTCAGTATATGTTAATTAAACTGACAATCCATGGTCATTTGTTTGTTTGTTTTTTCAGTTGAAGAACTTGTTTGCTTTTATTTAATATCAGGAATCATCGCAGTTTCGTGCAGCTTTGTAAATTGACCGATTGCAATTTGACCGATGTATCGGTCTCACCGATGTATTGACTTCACCCCTCCCATTTATTTAAATCAGTTGTTAGTTAAATCAGTTTCTCACTAAGTAATAACAAATTATCTTATATTTGTGTCACAAATGTGTCTTTCATCTGTCAAAGACGAGAACATGGGTTTTCCTCACAGCAGTCTTGTTTTAATGTTGTTTTTTTTTTTTTTTTTCATACTTTTATTATCATTCATTATCATCATAATGGCGATGATCTAAAAACAAAGCTGAAAAGTAATCTAAAAACTCGGCAATTAACAACTAACAACAAAAGGACTTTTTTAACAAAACGCTCCTTTTCAATTGTCTAAGAGTAATAAAGAATGTTAGTAATTGTTCTACTCTTTGGAATTATATGAAAGCAATTTCTTTCAAGGATATGTCATGTAAGCAGCAACTTATATAATGCAAAACCCTATGAACAATACCTTACTAAAATTAATATTTCCTGCTACAAAAGCACTCACTCACAATCGTAAAATAAAATTAATCTGGTGCTTTAAGAAAATGCCACTTTTTAAGTAATAATACTAAGCAACTTTTTAAAGTAGTAATGAACTAATTTGAGTTGACGTAGTTTGAGGTCAAAAACAAAGAAAGATGCCAAACATTTTTTTGAATATTCCAAGAGAATGTTTATAAGTGACTCATGTGGCTTGCCAACTTAAGCCTATTGAAGAAAAGATCAAGGCTGTAGACCCTACTACAAAGAGTAAAAGCCTCTTTCATGTTGACACGTCACTCCTTGACTCTTATAGATACAACAATACAACGCATATACCATTGCAAATAAAGCAGTTTACCAAATCGAAAGTTCATCAAACATTGATAGTCAATATTACTATTTCACAGGTGTACACATTGTTTTGAAATCAAATGATTTGGTATATAAAGAGCATTTCAATATAGTTCCTCCCTTGTCTAGATTGATATATGCGGTCATCTTCCATAGCTAGGTTAATACAAGCGGTAATCCCCATACCTATATTAGTTCATGAGGACATCCCCATGGGATCTTAATGCATATAACTGTTCAGAAAAAAACGCTATATATGTGTTTGTGTGTGTTGACATTTTTTATTTATCATGCATGCCTTTTAAATTATATGAAAATATAGGTCGTCGATATTTTTTATTTATTTTCAACTTTGTAAAACCCTACCAATTTCAAAAGAAAATAACGTTTATTATTATTATTCTAGGTTATCCGAGCTCTGATGTCGCCACAAACTCAGAGGGTATACAACCTCTTTGACGATATGGAGATAACCAAAGTGGCATCACCAGTAGAATTACAAGATAATCACCATATTGACTTGCCTTCCTATACAACACTTTAGAATGGTATAACAAACTATTGAAAGATTGCTTTGGAGAGGTGAGTGCTGATAATCTATTTCATGATAATCCCCATATTGACTTACCCTCTGATAAAAACAACCCATATTGGATTGATACATTTTTTAAAGATTACTTCAGAGAGGTGAATTTGACTCCCCCAGTGTTTCAATGGATATTACTCTAGCTCAACCAGAGGTCATTGATCAAGAGAGGGACAATGGCTGGGTTGACCCCGCCTTCCTTGAAGTAATCGAGAAAATTATTGATCAGCTGGAGAATTTCACTCCGCGCTCCACTCCTCTTAACACACACTGATGGGGAAGTAAGACAAAGTGCTAATGGTACTGTAATAGAAGAATGCCCTGCAAGGCCTTTTGATTTGCCAGACTTTTTGGGTGATTTCTTTTCACTCCGCATTCCAACCCTTCAAGACACACTGATGTTGAAGTAGGACAGAGTGGTAGTTGTGGTATAGTAAAGGAGAACGCTGCAACGTCCTCTCTATTGGTAAACTTTTATCTGTTTAACTCTGCCTTGTACAATGTATGTATTTATAGGGTAAAATTTGGGGATCCATTTAATGGACTAATGGCGAGAAGTATTATCACAGATCCAAGAGACATGGCACACTCCTATATGGGCAAGATACGATCCTTCTAAGGATAGATTTGGGAATGGGGTGGGTGGTATCAAACAGTTCGTGGTAACGAACTGTAGTAAGGAGCGATCCGGCTCAATAGTAACCAAAACTCTAAAAAATTGAATTTTGATATCAATAGCTACATCAAAAGAATCGCATTTTAATGCTGATTTTAAATATATAAGTTTCATCAAGTTTAGTCTTAGCCATCAAAAGTTACGAGCCTGAGAAAATTTGCCTTATTTAGGAAAATAGGGGGAAACACCCCCTAAAAGTCGTAGGATCTTGACGAAAATGAAACCATCAGATTCAGCGTATCAGAGAACCCTACTGTAGAAGTTTCAAGCTCCTATCTACAAAAATGTGGAATTTTGCATTTTTTGCCCGAAGACAAATCACGGGTGCGTGTTTATTTGTTTGTTTTTTTGTTTTTTTTTTTTTTTTTTTCCCCAGGGGTCATCGTATCGACCAAGTGGTCCTAGAATGTCGCAAGAGGGCTCATTCTAACGGAAATGAAAAGTTCTAGTGCCCTTTTTAAGTGACCAAAAAAATTGGAGGGCATCTAGGCCCCCTCCCACGCTCATTTTTTTCCCAAAGTCAACGGATCAAAATTTTGAGATAGCCATTTTGTTTAACATAGTCGAAAATCATAATAACTATGTTTTTGGGGATGACTTACTCCCCCACAGTCCCTGGGGGAGGGGTTGCAAGTTACAAACTTCAACCAGTCTTTACATATAATAATGGTTATTGGAAAGTGTACAGACGTTTTCAGGGGGATTTTTTTGGTTTTGGGGGTAGGGTTGAGGGAGGGGGCTATGTGGGAGGATCTTTCCTTGGAGAAATATGCCATGGGGGAAAAAAATTCAATGAAAAGGGCGCAGGACGAATCTGGTCACGTTAGAAAAAAACGTCAAATTAAGAGCTTAATATACAATGCTGGGTGTTCGGAGCCTCTCTATTATGGAGTATAATTTGAAAATAACACAACTATACGAGCGATAAAACATATATACCACAACCATAACTACTGCTAAGAGATAACACAACTATAAAGCGAAAACAGGTGAAAACTAACGGGAAAATAAACGAACTAAGAGGTGGAAGGGGCCCAGAGAAAAACTATAATCCTTTTTCAATTTTGAGCCTAACTTCCGCAAAGGAGTAATAATGTCAGAAGCCCCGAAATACCGAATTATTTTCTTTTCAAACAGTTCGTGGTAAGGAACTGTAGTAAGGGGCGACCCGGCTCAATAGTAAACGAAACTCTAAAAAACGGAATTTTGATGCTAAAAGATACATCAAAAGATTCGAATTTTTACGCTGATTCTAAATATTAAGTTTCAATTAATTTAGTCTTTGTTATCAAAAGTTACGAGCCTGAGAAAATTTGCCCTATTTTGGAAAAAAGGGGGAAACATCCATTAAAAGTCATAGAATCTTAACGAAAATCACACTATCGCATTCGGTATATCAGAGAACTCTATAGCAAAAATTTCAAGCTCCTATCTAAAAAATATGGAATTTTGTATTTTTTGCCAGAAGACAAATCACGGGTGCGTGTTTATTTATTTGTTTTTTTTTTCCCAGGGGTCATCTTATCGACCAAGTGGTCCTAGGATGTCGCGAGAGGGCTCATTCTAACGGAAATGAAAAGTTCTAGTGCCCTTTTTAAGTGACCAAAAAATTGGAGGGCAAATAGGCCCCCTCCCATGCTCATTTTTTTCCAAAAGTCAACAGATTAAAATTTTAAGATAGCCATTTTGTTCAGCATAGTCGAAAACCATAATAACTATGTCTTTGGGAATGACTTACTCCCCCACAATCCCTGAGGGAGGGGCTGCAAGTTACAAACTTTGACCAGTGTTTACATATAGTAATGGTTATTGGGAAGTGTACAGACGTTTTCATGGGGATTTTTTGGTTTGGGGGGTGGGGTTGATGGGAGAGGGCTTTGTGGGAGGATCTTTCCTTTGAGGAATATGTCACGGGGGAAGAAAAATTCAATGAAAAGGGCGCAGGATTTTCTAGCATTACTATAAAAAAAAACAATGAAAAAATAAACATGAAAACGTTTTTTCAAATGACAGTAAGGAATAGCATTGAAATTTAAAACGAACAGAGATTATTACGCATATGAGGGGTTCTAAAAATACTTTAGCATAAAGAGCGAGGTATTTAGGAGGAGATAGATACCTCGCTCTTGATGCTAAAATATTTTTAGTGATTTCAACTATTTATTCTACGGCCTTTTTGATTCAGGGGTCATTCTTAAAGAATTGGGACAAAACTTACGATTTAGTGTAAAGAGCGAGGTATTAACGAGGGTACAAACCCCCTCGTACACATAATAAAAATATAAGAATATAAAAGTTTGTTACGTAAGTTAATTCTTAAGTTACGTATATTTTTTACTAATAAAAACGTTCGTTGAATATTAAAAGTTCTAGTAGCCTTTTTAAGTAACCGAAAAATTGGAGGGCAGCAAGGCCTCCTTCCCCACCCCTTATTTCTCAAAATCGTCAGATCAAAACTAAGAGAAAGCCATTTAGCCAAAAAAAAATTAATATACTAATTTCATTTCAATAATTTATGTGCGGAGAGCCAAAATCAAAAATGCATTAATTCAAAAACGTTCAGAAATTAAATAAAAAAAACTAGTTTTTTTAACTGAAAGTAAGGAGCGACATTAAAACTTAAAACGAACAGAAATTACTCCGTATATGAAATGGGTTGTCCCCTCCGCAGTCCCACGCTCTTTACGCTAAAGTTTTTCATTGTTTTAAAAAGTAGAATTGTGGCAAAGAGTCAAACTTTAGCGTAAAGAGCGTGGGACTGCGGAGGGGACAACCCATTTCATATACGGAGTAATTTCTGTTCGTTTTAAGTTTTAATGTCGCTCCTTACTTTCAGTTAAAAAAACTAGTTTTTTTTATTTAATGGCATAAAAGCATGCATCACAAAAAAAATGTTTCTTTAAATGAGAAGTTGGGTAATGTGGATTTTCACTATATGCCAACAAAAATGCTAACACTTTACCCGTACTTACATAATTTTGAGAGTGTATTTTTGATTGGGTTGACAGTATTGTGACAAAAATAGATAACTATAGTGAGAGGAGGATTAGAGATGTGGTTTTATTCATTGGAAATTTAGATGTAAATGTGTGTGAATTTTAAAAAGGAATTATTTTAAGAGGCAGAAGTGGGAAGAGGGTTACAGTTTAAAATATAATTCAGATTTAAAAGGATGTCATTGCGTACAAAAATCTACATCCGCTTTTCGGAGTGCCCATGCTTTAGAGCCACATTTTACCACTGTCATCACTGTCGCTTCCAATGTTCTAATCTTGGTTTGCAGACTTATCTTCCTATTCTTCCAAACTTCTTTTAACTGAGGAGAAACACCCTGGGCCTCTACTTTTAACATCTTCACTGCTCCCACTGTCTTTACTAACAATACTACCATGGTAAGTGAAGCTGCGACCCTGGTCAATCGTTTCGTTATCCAACTTCACCTTTTCATATTCACTTATTCATGCCTGAGTGACCTTGTCTTTTTAAAATTAATTTTCAAACATACTCTAGACCCTGAACTAACAAAACCTCTAAAATTTAGTTCATTTTGTTCGCACTTTCATTTAGGATGCTTAAATTGTCAGTATAATCTAAGTCCAGGAGAGTTATTCTTCCCCGTTTGATTCCGTGGTCTCCCATTGCTATGCCTCTGCTCTTTAAGACAAAGTCCATCAAACTGATCCATATAAAGGGGGATAGAACAAAACCCTTCCTAACTACTGATTCAATACAAAACCAACTGCTAACCTCATTTCCTACCTTAACCTCAGCTGTGCTATTCTCGTATATAGCACTAATTACTGTTAATCAACAGAATCGAACGCTTGCTCATAATCTATAAAACTGAAGACTAAAAGAGCTTGACAACTTAGGCATTTCTCAATTATTAACTTAAGAGAGGAAATTTGGTCACCATAACCTCTATCGTTTCCAAAACCACATTATTTTTTTCTTAAACTATTTTCTACAGCATCTCTCACTCTAAAATGTATCATATTACTAAGTAATTTGCTACGTACAGAGATCAGACTAGTGCCTCACTAATTACCACAATAACTCTTATCATCTTTCTTATACAGTGTTTTAATTTAGGTTTTCCTTGAATCGTTAGGTACTTCTCGTTTTTCAAAAATCGAATTCACAATTTCCAATAGAAATTCATCTAGCACACTATCAGCACCTGGAGCCTTATTATTTTTTAATCTTTTTAGTACTGTCACTAATTCTTCCTCACAAAACAAAACTTCCTTCACATCCAAGGTATCACAAACTTTTTCATTTTCCCTTATATATTTTTCTGAAACTCTATTCGGTTTAGCACATTCTCAGAATGCTCTGCCCATCTCTCTTTAACTCTTTCCTTATCACTACTTATGGCCCCATTCTTATCTTTAACTGGGAAATGTCCAGATCGACTGCACCCTCTCAGTTTTTTAACATGCCAGTACGATATTTTATTATTTTGCCGTTTAGCTGTATCTTCCAGATCCTCGGCAATTTTATCAATGGTCTCCACTTCACACCTCCTTAGTTCATATTTTAATGTTTTCTTCACTTTCTTTACAATCTTTTTGTTTTCATATGACCTACCACTCAGAAAATTCTTGTACAAGTCTCTTTTCTTTCTCTATTAAACATGAAGCATTTTCACTAATATCCCTAGCTACAGTCCTTACTTTCTTGCCTAAGACACCATCAGCAAATTCAAAAATTATTTTTTCTTAAATTATTCCAGCCATCTACCAGATTGTCAAATTTAAAACTCTAACTGTTCCTGGAAAGTTTCTCTCAAATTCCGAAATTTCAGCTTTAAATTAGCCCTAGTCACTACTAGATGGTTATCTTTACTTTAACATCATAACAGCACTCCTATATACCCTAGTATCTTGTATTGATCCTGCCAGTTTTCGGTTTACTTTAACATAATTGATAAGGTGTGCTGTCTTAGCATCACGTGAATATGATGTTAACTTATGGGCCTTTTTATGACCAAACACGGTATTGGTTATAACTAGATTGTTATACCTACGAAATTGCAAAAATCTTTAGCCATTACTTTTTTCTATTCCTACACCAAACATACCTAGGCTAGTATACCATCTATCCCTATTTCTAACGACCTGAGCGTTAAAACCTTCTAGTAAAAACAACATATTTGTACCTGGGACCCTATCTATTTGCTCCTTTAACTGCAAGTAGAATTTACCTGAGTCACTAGTATCTCCGTCAGTCGGTTCTAATGTGACAAATACTAGCCTCCTATAACTGATACCCTGAACTTTTTAGTCATATAATAATATGACTATATAATAAGTCATATAAGACTTAGCACCTTCCTTATTCATAATGAGCCCTACTCCGTGTCTATGCACCCTATCCTTCCTGCCTGAGTAGACAAATGCTATATCATTTAATGTCATGCTTCATACCCCTGGGATATGAGTCTCTGGAACTCCTAGTAAGTCCAATTCGAGTAGCCTGAATTCGGCGGCAAAAATGTCGATACGATAGTAATTTTTAACGTCGAAATATTCCAAGTTCCAGTATACATGTTCTTCAAATCATTCAAATTATTTTGGCCTCAGCAAAAGCAGTCATCCCGGCCACCAATGCAGGACGGGGATCAACATATTTTCTGAAGTATAAACCAAAGCGCTTAGGCCGGCTCAGAACTGTACAGCAAAAAGTCCCTTGGACATCAAGTCTGAATATTGACTTTTTATAATCTTGACGGATCAGGGTCACAACATGGTTTTCAGCACTTGGCAATGCTCTTTTCTTAACAAGAGTCGCAATCCTGCACAAATAGTCTCAAGCCAATTACCTCCGACTCGTTATATTTTCATGCCTACAAATATAATGCTTCTATAGGGAGGCAACCCGTAGGAGATAATTTATCTAGGAACAAGTTTTTCAGCCCAAAACGCCCGTCAAAACAGACTAAGCCAAGAAGAATTCTCCATTAATCAGAATCCCGTGCGAACGCTATGTTGTTTACCAGACTATAATTTCCTCAAGGGGTGCCACTCCTCAAATGGGAATAAAGTTGACCGCAAGCTCCCCAGTCTTTCAGGTACCCCGGAGGGATTGAGGCACCCCTTTGCAGATGCTATTGTCCGTCGATCTGGATCTTACGGCCTGCCGCAGTTGTCCTCCTATAGAGGATCCTCCCACGATGGTGTTCTCAATCACCATGCAATTTAATCCATTGGTTGGAGAAAGTTTATAAATCACGGGGCTTGGGGACACACTAAATGACCCCATTGTGTGCATATTTGAGGGGTTTTCTTCCTCTTCTAACTGTATTTATGGTCCCAGGCGAGGGTGCCACAGTTTCTATTATGAGCCCCCAGGGACAAGGCTCCCTTTGGTCTGTGCATCCGGTAGAGGTATACTACACAACTGTAGGGCTTTTCACTTTTGCGACCTGGAGACACGCTGGTTGGCCTGGGGGAACTCCTTAAAGAGCTTTAGAATCGCAAAGTATTTTCCTTTTTTGACAGGCAAAAGGTGAGACTAAAACTAGACATTTATTTTCTTTTGGAGAAGAAGGGAGCGCAGCCCCCTGATATACATACCATCTGATTCATATTTATACTTTTATTTATCCTTATTAGATTAGCTGTCCTTTTGGCAACCTGTAAGTACATAACATATTTTGATTTTGTTCAAAACTCTCTAAACACTTTATTGAAAGCTTCACATTAATGCCCTAGCCCTTATTCAGCTGGGGCTGAACCGATGTCACTAAATTTATTTGACTTTGAGAGCACACAACAAACTCCTTAATTAGCCAATTATCGGCCCCTTTCGCAGCAGTCATTAATTCTTTGATATTGTTCAAACCGATTAATTAAATTATTTCTCCATTGCATAATTGTAATTTCGTTCCAACATACAGTCGATCTCTCAAATTATCTTTTTGTCTAAGTCTAATGGTTTTCCTGGTGAATCTAGAGCTTAATATTATCCCAAAGCCGTTCACTCCATAATCCGTTGTCTTTAAGTTATGGCCAACAAAAAATAATTTACAGTTATTAACAAACCGCTGATTAAGGAAAAATCCACAAACGGATAGCAACACAGACTGGAGCATAAAGTCCTTTGTAAATTAAGGATTTTGAAATGTGGCCATAAAACGGTTCTTTTTTGTCTTATTCCAATTCCCACTACAATGCCCCGTAGGTTTATCTCCTCTGTTAAATTCCCCTTCATAATTTAGTTCTTTATTGTCAAAAGAATTTCCATCCCCCTATTTTGGCACTTCTACGAGTTTCACTTTTAAAAAGGTTTCCAAGAGAGCGTGTATTCCAGCGGTATTTATAATATGAAGTGGTTTGTATAAACATCTTAAGTGCCACAACAAAATGGGACTGTGATTTTAATGTGTACAATAGACTGGAAACATTTCCTGTGACAAACTCTTGTGCCTCTTAATGTGGATTTCCTGGAAAAAGTTTTAACTGCTAAGGCTGTAAGAATAGGCCGAGATGCATGCTAATATCAACCTTGAAAAAAATGAGTGGCGTGTCAGCCCTGATGAAACAGTTCAAGTATTAAACGCCAAAGAAAGGAAACTTCAGGTAACTTCAAAGTATTTTTACTCAGGGTCGTATCCGATGGGGAAGGGGGTTCTTGATTTCAACCTCCCCCTCCTGAAATTTTTGCCCGACTCGTAAAAAGTAAGAAAAATACATATAAATAAACTTTTGTAGCTTTTTTTATATTTTTTTTTTTGTCTCCCAACCCAAACAAAATTATTAGATAAGACCTTGTTAACGCTAATAAACTGCATTAATCATTGATACACCCTATTGGAAATAAAGTATGTAGAATGGCCATAAGAGTGGCACTCTATGGTATATATATATATATATATATATATATATATATATATATATATATATATATATATATATATATATATATATATATATATATATATATATATATATATATATATATATATATATATATATATATATATATATATATATATATATATATATATATATATATATATATATACTGTATTTAGGAGTATGGTGATCAGGTTAAGAGTGCATCACCAGCTATTACAGAAACCCTTGTTTTGCCTAAGGTTTTTATTGAAAGTGGGTTTCGTTTGTTCTCAGGTTCCATAACGTGAAACTTGCTTGTCTCAATAGCTCTGAGAAGAACCAGTTCGTTTTCCAGTCTAGAAAACCCGTTGCTTAAAAAATACAATTTTGTATCCAGAATTAACTTTGAAAAATATTTTCCAAAAAATTTATTTTTTGAAGAACAGAATAAATTAAGCAACGAACGAGCAGAAATAAGGTAAATATTATTCAAACTTAAAATAAAATAGTTTAGAATGATAACGAACAGAAATGAAAATGACTAATCAAGTTAAACATAAAACAAGCAGAAATTAACATAAACAGGAGAAGACAATATATTCTAGGATATATTTTTGAAAAATGAGTTTCTTTTTCAATATATTTTAAAAGACTCTCAATTAAACACTGACTAATTTTACCTTTAAAATGGAACAAAACTAAGAAATTTCAAACTGAAATTACTAAAAGATCTATTGTTTCCCCATATTAATACAGGCGCAGACATGTTTCTATGCAATTGGCTAAACCTTAGAATAGGCTACAGAAAAATCAGATATAGAAACCTATATAGAGCTTCCGAGGGAATATTTTAGCTTCCGATTCCATCTCCAGAAGCTTCATTTATGTGTCCTAAATCAAAAGTTTTCCCAGATATCAAAGATCACATTATTCGATACATTATATTAGAAAATCCTACCGAAGAGGTTTCAAGCTCCTATATGCAAAAAATATAAAACAACATTTTTTTTAAATGAAAGTAAGGAGTGACATTAAAACTTAAAACGAAGAGAAATTACTCCGTATATGAAAGGGGCTGTTCCCTCCTCAACGCCTCGCTCTTTACGCTAAAGTTTGACTCTTTCTCTCAACTCTACTTTTAAAACTATAAAAAAAAACTTTAGCGTAAAGAGTGGGGCGTTGAGGAGGGAACAATCCCTTTGATATACGGAGTTATTTCAATTCGTTTTAAGTTTTAATGTTGCTCCTTACTTTCAGCTAAATTTTTTTTTTTAATTTCTGAACGTTTTAATTAATGCATGTTTTGATTTTGGATCTCCGCACATGAACAATTAAAACGAAATTAGCAAATTAATTTGTTTCTTAATATAAATGGCTTTCTCAGAGTTTGGTAGGACGATTTTGAGAAAAAAAAAGGAGCGTGGGAGTAGGCCTAGTTACCCTCCAATTTTTTGGCTATTTAAAAAGGCAACTAGAACTTTAATTTTTTACGAACGTTTTTATTAGTAAAAATAAACATAACTTACGAATCAACTTATGTAACAAGCTTCTGTAATCGTATGTTTTTATTACGTATATGAGGGGATTCAACCCCTCGTCAATACCTCGCTCTTTACATTAAAGCTTAAATTTGGTCCCAATTCCTTAAGAATGACCCCTGAATCACCAAGGCCGTAGAATGAATAGTTGAAATTAATAAAATTACTTTAGCGTAAACAGAAAGGTATTAGAAGGGGGGTGAACCCCTAATATACGTAATACTTTCTGTTTGTTTTAAGTTTTAATGCTGCTCCTTACTTTCAGTAGAAAAGACTTTTTCATATTTATTTTTCTACTACTTTTTCGAAAAATGCTAAAAAAAATCCTGGGCCCCTTTCGTTGAAATTTTCTTCCCCCATTGCAAATTCCTCCATGGAAAGTTCCCCTCACATAGCCCCATCCCCTCAACCCCTCCCCCAACAAAAAAATCCCCCTGAAAGTGTCTGTAAACTTCCCAATAACCATTACTATATGTAAACACTGGTCAAAGTTTGTAACTTGCAGCCCCTCCCACGGGGACTGTGGGGGAGTATATCGTCCCCAAAGGGGGACGACAGCATTCGTCTATGCTGAATGAAATGGCTATATCAGAATTTTCTACTGGTGACCTTGGGAGAAAATGAGCGTGGAAGGGGCTCTAGGTGCCCTCCAATTTTTTGGTCACTTAAAAAGGGCAATAGAACTTTTAATTTCCATGAGAATGAGCCATCTCGTGACGTTCTAGGACCACTGGGGCGATACCATCACCTCTTGGGAAAAAAAAACAAAAGACAAAAAAAAACAAATAAACACGCATCCATGATTCGTCTTGTGGCAAAAAATACAAAATTCCACATTTTTGTAGATACGAGCTTGAAGATTCTACTGCGGGGCTCTCTGATACACTAAATCTGATGCTTTGATTTTTGTTAAGATTCTATAAGCTTTTTAGGAGTATCTCCCGCTGTTTTCTAAAATACGGCAAATTTCCTTAGGCTCATAACTTTGATGGGTAAATCTATACTTGATGAAACTCATATATTTAAAATCAGCATTAAAATTCGATTCTTTGGATGTTACTATTGTTACACAAATTCTCTGTTTTAGAGTTTCAGTTGCTATTGAGCTGGATCGCTCCTTACAACAGCTAATTTGAAGGTAAATTAAAAGTTCTTGGACCCTTTTTGAGTGACCATAAAGATTTTGTCACAGAAAAATGGGTTTTCTGCCACCAAACTAAATTTTTGCCACAAACAGCATCAAGTTGCTATCGATGGAGATTTCTGAGACAGCCAATCGATTTAATAGCCTCAAAAATATTCTTTATGCTTTCCAGTTGCAGAGGAACTCACACTGCATTGCGGCATTGTTGTATTCATTTTATGTTTTAGTTATTAATTGCAAGTCAGCTAACGTTCTGTCATTTTGCAGGAGAGGGTGGGAGGCAGAAGCATACAATGCACATTTCAATGCCCAAACTGCTAACTCTCCAGAAAGGTGTAGAGGGGAAATTGGAGCTAACATATGATCTCCTTTAATTTAGATCCAGCCTTGTGTAATTGTACCACGGTTTAATATATCCCTTCTTATCGCTGAAGAGGATATGTACTGACGTTACTACTATTTACTTACGCGACCTTACTTAGTTACTGATGTTAATTTCAAAGCTTCGATCAAGTAAACTGATTGGATTCCTATTTCATGAAATTATATACATGTATTTGTATCAGCTGCTATTATGAAGGAGGTGTGGTGGTTTATTTGTTAAGTGGGATGGGTGGATGGATGGATGCTCCAGAAAGTGAATCAATTTCAAATAGCCTAACTCTCACTAAATCTCCGGATAAATATAGAATGAGTTCTAGGGAACGGGGGTTGAACATGTGGAATGTTACGTAATGACGGGGGCAAACTTGGGATGTGACGCAATCTTACAGCTGGGATGTTGCGCCGCACACATCGGCGTTACATAATACCTTAAAAATATTTTATTTTGGGATTTCTTTTTCTTTGAAGGTGTTTTCTCTTCTTTCAAGGTGTTTTTTTTCTTTCACGGTGCTTTTTTTCTTTTCATTTTTCTGAGATTTCATTTTTCTTTATATACGTTTTTCTCAGGGAACCTTCATATTCTACAATTTTTGTCCCAAATAGAATTCAAAAGGGCATTTCCATCCATAATTACATTATAAGACCATATATATATAGACCAAATATCTACACATAACGCATAATACCAAGAAAGGAATGGACATAGCAAATGAAAAATAAACGAGGAGAAATAATAAACGGTGAGAAAATAAGGATTTTGTCAGCCAGTGCCAAAATATGGATACGAAAACCAAGCAGATACTTACCAACTAAAGATTTACCAACTAAGCAAATATAAACCAACCAAACTAAAGAGAACAAAGTGATTAAATGCAAATTCTCAGAGCCAACCTTGCTTTTTTAGCAGCCTGTCTCAAAGGCCTTTTCGTATATTTTACTAAACCGATTTATAATAGCATTAAACCAGCTACGAAAAGGCCTTTGAGACAGGCTGCTAAAAAAGCAAGGTTGGCTCTGAGAAATTGCATTTAATCATTTTGTTCTCTTTAGTTTGAATGAATTTATATTCTCACTTCATTCTTTTTGTCAGTCCTGGTTGAACTTCGTTGAAGTAAGGATGCTAGGGCTGTTTTTAAAAAAAAAACTTAAAAAAAAACATTATTTAGTTTTAATTCTCACAATTTAATGTAAGTTTATTTATTTATACATATTTTCTCTCTTGTTCTCATATTGTGCTGAAGACGGCCCTTGGACGCAGGGCCGAAATATTCACAGAACTGATTTCCACTGTCTTGAAAAGATTTTCCATATTGTTTCTACTTTGTATTTGTTTGTTACGGAAAGACAGTGTGGTCTTTGTCGCTATTTTAGTTATTATTTTGTCCCTTAAAGTTCACAGAAGTTTCGCAGTTTGTCCTTCATCCCCTTCAAAGTTCACAGAAGGTTTCACTTTCATATTCTTTGTCGTTTTGGGGACCCAGGATTAAAAATACCCCCCTTTCCCAATAATAATTCCCAATGGAGCCCTCCAATCACTTTTCACTATGAAAAAGGGCACTAGAAAATCCAGCATTCAATAGAATGAACCCCCGCGACATTTCCACGACAGATCCTTCTATGCGAAGACCCCTCGAGGGAAAAAATGAAAGCCACTTCGCTCTTTAATTAGGCAGCGCCAATAAGAGTTTTCTCCAAATAGCTGTTGGTTATTTACGGTTTAAGCTGATCTAGTCGAAGAGGCTGCCATTACACATACTGTATGTTTCGGGTTTTAAAATTTCCTTTGACGTGCATTACTATTAAGAAAAGCCATAATTAATTGAACTTTCTTATAAACTAATGACTTCCGATGTTCTAGAAGTTTCAACTTAATACCCTTAGCTATTCCTAAGATTTTGTAGATACACCATTTTGATAACTCGTATGCACATACCCCCTTTGGATTTAGTCAAACATCCCTCTCAACATTCCCTGAAAGTTTCACTTTAATGCTCAAATATATTCCTGACATATTACAGTAGTGTTCTTTTGACAACCTGGAAGCAGATAGTGTATATTGTATATAAGAGCACATCGACTTGCTTTTGTTAATTAAGACAATTGGAGAAAGGAAACACGCACATTCAAGACAGGGAAATGATTTTTGACACACGTCAGCTATAAGGGAACCTGCCTTTTAGTCTTAAAAACAATTTAGGAAATTATTGGGTTTTTTTTTACCAAGGATGGTAAAATAACTATATAAAAATATAATTCTGAAAATGATATAACTATCGCCTTATGAGTTATCATTGAACTGAAATTCTCGCCTTGTTAAAATACATTGCTTCATCTATCGATTTCATTGTTCTCTTGCCCTTGTATGGTACTTACTTGTTTAATGCTTATGACCACCTGCATTTTACCTAAGATTACCATAATTGGGAAACGATTCTCTGAAACGCGGTGCCACACAAAGTGACTTTCTGGCAAATTAAGTAAATTAGCAAGTCGATCATAAAATGGATTCAATAACATAAATACATAGGAGCTAAAGAAATAAAACACAAGATACAAGTTATAAAATCATCTTTGGTAATATTGGCTGGTAATTTGGCAATATTTGACAGAAAACAGCTACGAATTTTATCTCTTTTATTTTAATTGGTTTTCCCTAATCCAGGCTCAGAATCCTGATTTACATCCCAGGAAAGCTGTATCTAGGGGGATTATGTAGTTTTCTCAACCCCCCCCCCAAAAAAAGTTTCTTAGACTTGAAAAAATCTAACAAAAATACACATAAACAATTTTGATGTACTTTTTAACTGTTTTTTTAAACCTCTTTCCTGAAAAATTACCTCTCCCCCTTCGAGCAAAAATCTCTTATATACCCTTGCCCAGGCAACTGTTTGCCTGGGCAATTTAAGAAGCTTAAACACATTTAAAAAGCTTATCCAGGTTTTGGAAAATAGGAACATACACAGGGAAAACCAATTAAAATAATAGATATAAAATTCGTAGCTGTTTTCTGCCAAATTACCAGCCAATATGACCAAAGATGATTTTATAACTTGTATCTTGTGTTTTATTTCTACTAAAAAAAAAGTTGGATATGCTAAATTACTGATTAAATACCCGCTAAGAATATCGCACCTTCAGTGTTGCGCAATATAAACTATTTTTTCAGAAAATTTTTCAGACTAAACCGAATAGTTAAAATTTAAATCAAAAATAGCTAATCACTTTTGTTAAGGCAAAATGGGGAATCCAATTTTATTCAAATTAGCTAAGGGGTGGAGCATAGTCAAGGGATGAGGAGGGTTTAGGGTTCACTGGCTTTAACCACCCTCCTCAAAAATTGCCTCTCACTTGTGAATCGGTCGTAACAATGCAAGTAAAATGACTGTTTCTCTTAAAAAATAAAATTTAATTTGGTGGAAATACGTGGCTTGAACAAGGGTTAAATAAAAAAAAATCTGCTCAACTGAGTAGTGGGAACCGTTATTTTAGAAAGTAATAAGGTAAGATAAAATTTATTCATCGTGAACTAGACATACAATATGATGTTTTACTATTCCACCAATGGCTCTTTGACCTGTACAGAAGGGGGCAGACAAACGAGTCAATTCTTCATAGAAAAAAATAATCACTTGCTCGAAGAAAGAAGAGCAAAAAGGAGAAGAGGGAAAAAATATAATTAAAACAAAAATCATAGAACTCAAAAATAAATATATTGAATAGACTAGATTAATGAAGTATATACTCCAATAAAGTTGTAAAAATATATCAGACAAATGGATAAATAGATATATAAAAGTAGCTTCTAAGAAACCATAGAATTATTAATTTATTTGAGCAAACTGAATTAATAGCACCTTTGAGCTGATTCGGGCAACTTATTCTATACAATATAACTCGCCATTAAAAGATTAAAACCTGAACTTACACAAGGAGTAAAAGCAGCTGGAATATGCTTATTTGTATTGTGAAGATTATAATAATTCTTATCAGAGGTAAAAGACAACAGAACACTTAGGGGCTGGTGGAGGTCACCATGAAGCTGAGAAAAAGTATAATGTGCACACCAAAGAATATGCAGTGAATCGAGATCGAGTAAAGGGATAACTCCCGAGCGATTAGTTTCCCGAAGGAGGTTCGTTGCTTTACTGTAAACCTTAGAAAGTGGTTTTAACAGAGAAGGACAGGTTTACATCCATACTATTGGAGAGTAAGAAACGCACGATTGGATCAATCAGTGAAAAATGATTTTCAAAATTTATCCTGGAAAAGTATGTTTAAGCCTCCATAAAATACCGGGCTCCTGCATTTCTTCATTTTAATCAAAACAGTGTGAAGCTTGAAACACAGGTTTTCATCAACAAGAATGTCCAAGAAACGAACATATCGATCTTTGGATGTATGAATTATCCTGTTTGGCTGGTTAAGTTAACATAACTATATATAAATCTGAGAAACACACGAAAAAAAAACTAGACTTAGAAAAATTTAATTACTCTCTGAAACAAATTTACTCTCGCAAATAAATTTTACAGATATAATAGATGCTCTTATTTGCAAGTTCCCGAAGTGCCAAGTGTGCTATCATCAGGAAAACAAACAAAGACATTAGAAAAAGGCGAACAATAATTGCCACTATAGACAAAAGAAGGCTTAGGATGACAAAGTCTACATCAATTAATAAGTTTGTGCTTTTAAACTGCATAAAATACATCATTTACGTAAATCAAAAATAGCACAGGCAGTAAAACTGGTCCCTGGGGGACGCCAAAATTCATTTTTGATGGTGAAAGGAAAAGTAGATCAACATAAAATTAACCTGTCATTCAAATAAGACTGATATCATTTCAAACAAAATTTTCCCTTATGTCAAAGTAGGACATCTTAGATAGAAGAATTTCATGGGCTAAGGAATCGAATGCCTTGCGAATATCCAGGAATATAGCGGCCAGAATTAATCCAAAATCTAACACAGAATGTATATAGTTCATAAGGGTCATACAGGCATGTTCAGAGTGATTCATTCGGAAACTGAATGGAATATCATTACTTATATTTTTGAAAAGCAAGGAGACGAGAAGGCATAGCCTTCCCGAAAACTTTACTGTATACTGATAAAATTGAAATTGGAGGGTAATTTGCTGGATCATTTCTTTGTCCACCTTTGTGCAAAACAATAATCCAAGCACGCTTCAGAGCATCCGGGAAAACTCCCCATTCAAATGAAAGAACGACAAGTTTTGTTAGAGGCAAAACTATTGAAGGAAGAATAGATTTAACTACCTTAGTAAGAATAGAATCTAGCCCAGATGATGAAGAGTTTTACTAGCCATTAATAATTTTAGTGATTTCACTTATCGTTACTAGCTCTAGAAACACAGACTTAGGACAAGACTTCCTGAGGTACGTTCTAAAGTCAGGCTTAGGCCTAGACAAAGTAACTGTAGAAGGAATATTCTTACCAATACTATCGAAGAATGAAGTGAATGCCTCTTGGACATTAAAATCGTTCTCAGCAGCTTCATCACGCCCTCTATAATCTACTCTAATGCATTTTTTTTTAAATTGCTCTTGGCCAATTATAAGCAAAATCAGTGCAAATAAGGGAAATAACAACAACAGAAAATTGTGTTATTTCTCTTTTGGAAAGTAAGCTTGTTTCCCGAACAAGCCGTCTATAGCGTTCCTATTAGATGCTACTTGTTCTATGTACCTGTATAAAATAAATAGATCTAGCCCAATCTAAGAATCTAAATTTTTACTGAGTTGCCGTTGTATCTCCTTTTGCTTTCATGAAGTACCGAAAAAATTCTACTTAGGACTTATGTTGGAGAAGCACCAATATTCCATAAAATGGCTTATAGGTTATTTATTATCTTACTGTGCCGGCTTCGGGTCATATCTGCCTTCATCTTCTGATCTTCTTGGATTATTCTGAAACGCCAATGTATCATCTCTACACAGTTCCAGGCCCAGTGGCAGCAAGGATCGAGTCATAGGTCTCGTAGTACCAAGCCAAGATAAATCCACTGCGCCACCACAGGGAAATACTGGCATTGAGTAAGTATAATACAAAAAAAAATCTGCTCAACTAAGCAGTGGGAAAGTAAAAATAGCTTTGTATATTCCTTCCATGAGACGCCAATGTATCATCTCTACACAGTTCCAGGCCCAGTGGCAGCAAGGATCGAGTCATAGGTCTCGTAGTACCAAGCCAAGATAAATCCACTGCGCCACCACAGGGAAATACTGGGATTGAGTAAGTATAATACAAAAAAAAATCTGCTCAACTAAGCAGTGGGAAAGTAAAAATAGCTTTGTATATTCCTTCCACTAGAGCTAAAATGAGTTGATTTGCCCCAAGACGCTCAAGGTTACAGGACAAAGCAGCAAATTAAAAATCTTGATTGAACATTTGATAAGCAATAAAAAGTAAAAGGCCTTGGTGGAAAGTTTGGACCTTTACTTCTGGGATTTATCATCGTGACTGTATTCTAGAAAGTAATCTACCCAAGTGCATTTTTAAAATTGTTATTGGCCTATTAAACAAAACAAAAACAGTAAAAACAAAAAACAGAAGGTGATTATGTATTATACCGACCACAGTGTTGTTCTTGATCTGGTTAAAACTGGTTTATCTGTGTGCACTCGGAAATAAACTGCTTAGCGTGAGTGAGATTAACTACTATGCAGGTATATTTTATAAATAATTAATGTATAGAGTTGGTTAGGCTAAGTTAGGTATTTAACATAATGCGCACTGGGTGGTCTGTTTTTCATAATTCAAAGTCGTAGTTTCAAATAGTTTTGTTTTTAAAGTATTACAGTTTCATCATATGCTGGTATACTTCATTATGATTAACCTAACTTCTCTTCTTGAGTGTGGTCGGTATAATACAAAAGTAGGAAACAGAAAAGTAGAAGAAACCTGCAGAAAAAGAGAAAACTGAAAAACTGAGAAGTTGTTTTATTTCTCTTTTCTAAAAGCGGCTTGTTTCCAGGGCACGCCGTTTACGGCTTTCTTAGTAGATGGTAAGTAATGTTTCTTATTACTCTGAAAAATAAATAAATCTGGCCCTGACTAAAAATCTGAATTTTCACCGCACTGCCAGTTTAGTTAACTTTGTTTTATTACTGAGCTTCTTTTATCAGGTATATTTGATCATGTCTATATTCTAAATATCCAAAATTTAAAAACATATATTTAAATCGTGTATGCTTCAAGGATATATTTGGTCAGCATTCAAGTTGGAAACATTAGCGAAAGAACCTACACATTTACAAGATGCCAAAATAGTTCACCAGGTTAAAAATACTGAAAATAATTTATTTTCAAGGAATATTACCTTGGAAAAGATGAAGACAGAACAAATTGGAGAAGCATCATATTTGCTCTGGCTGTCATAGGCTCAGTGCTGATAGGAGTTCTCATTACTGTTCTAGCGTTGGGTCCTCTGGATGATGCTGCAGCTTGGTTCCACATACCATTAACTCTGGAAGATGCCATTTATCAAAAGAAATCCGTTGAGATGTTTCAAACAGGCAACGCTCTATTTATAGGTAATCTTTGTACTTACAATTTATTTTCCTAAGATTTACTATTATGGTTTATATTAAAGCAGGTCAGATTACTGCAAAATTATGTAATACCTAAAATGGTGGAAACTGGTACTTGTTTAAAGAAGTTAAGTCAGCAACGACAACTTACGTTTGACACTTCTATTTCTCTTAATAACCTACCATAAACGGCTGTATGCTTGTTTTTTCTTGTACTTTGAAATGTCAGGGAGGGTAATAAAGGCAGAATTATGGCACCAGTAGGAATAACAGCTTAAAGCAAACTAGCCTACTTGCCCTTCCATTACTTCCCCAAGGCTAAAATAAAGATTGATTGATTTTCAGTACCAAAAAAATTTCATTTTTAATAACAAATGTTGAAATTAATAGTATCAAGTATCTGTTTTCTTTGACATTATCCATATTTTTAGTGAAGTCGCACTACACTGTCGGTTCACTTATCCATCCTTTTCTATTTTGTATTTCTTGATTTATTTTTCTTACGATTGATTAATAAATTTTAGGATTATAATATCCGAGATCATTTCACACGATCAACACAAACAACAACACAATTTTTTCTTAAAATAGCTTTACCAAACTGCATGTAAAGCCTTGTTTTTGATTAAATAAAAAAAAAGTAAGGCCTTGTTTTTGTTTATTAAAAAAAAAAGTAAGGAGCGACATTAAAATTTAAAACGAACCGAAATTGCTCCGTGTATGGAAGGGGCCGTTCCTCCCTCAACGTCCCGCTCTTTATGCTAAAGTTTTACTCTTTCTCTCAATTCTACTTTATTAAACAGTAAATAACTTTAGCGTAAAGAGCGGGATGTTGAGGGAGAAACGGCCCCTTTCATACATGGAGTAATTTCTGTTTGTTTTAAATTTTAGTGTCGCTCCTTACTTTCAGTTAAAAAGAACTTTTTTTTTATTTAATTTCTCAACGTTTTTGAATTATGCATGTTTTAACAACAATAATGCATGTTTAATTTGTAATAACTTACAAATTGACACGTAACGAACTTCTATGTTCGTATATTTTTAATATGTATATGAGGGGGTTTGCCTCTTCAATAACACCTCGCTGTTTACACTAAAGCTTTAATTTTGTCCCATTTCTGTTTTCTGCAAATTCTGCAAAGATTCACCCCTGAATCACAAAGGTTGTAGAACAAATAGTTGAAACTACTAAAAATACTTTAACATAAAGAGCGAGGTATTTAGGAAGAGATGGACCCCCCCATATTCGTAATAATCTCTGTTCGTTTTAAGTTTTAATGCTGGTCCTTACTTTCAGTTGGGGAAACTTTTTCATAATTATTTTTTCATTGTTTTTCTAAAAATATGGCTAGAAAATCCTGCACCCCCTTCGTGGAATTTTTCTTCTCCCATGACATATTTATCCAAGGGAAGATCCTCCCACGTGGCCCCCTCCCCTCAACCCCCCTCCAACCAAAAAATCCCCCTGAAAAGGTCTGTACACTTACAAATAATCATTACTGTATGTAAACGCGGGTCAAAGTTTGTAACTTGCAGCCCCTCCCCTGGGGACTGTGGGGGAGTCAGTCAGCCCCAAAGAGATAGTTTAATTTCCAAAGATCAACTAACAAAAAGACCCACACGACAAATCAATGTCTCGAAAATTCTCTTATCTCCAGCCTCCATCCAAAAACACCTCCATTAAAAGCTCTCAAAAATACCTCTTAATATAGCTTTTCACTGTGTTTCGCAACACCAGTATACAAAAATATGAAGAACATACAATTAGATACGATAAAAACAAGAAGAAAATACGAATAGGTCTGGAGAATGATTTTTATACAGCCTTTTTCCCATGTCACTATTTTTTCCCATGAGCCCCCTTAACTCCCAAAGTAACCAATCAAGTTTTCAAAATGCCTTTTTCTCAGAATAGTCAAAAGGCGAAGTAAGTATGCCTTTGGGGATGAGGTGATCTGCCTATGTTCAGACATATTTTTCGCAGCATGTTTCTCTTAAATGGGAGATGAAGCTTTTTCGAAACAATTTGGCGTCCATTAGCCCTTAAATTGATTAGTTTTCGAAGACCTAGTAAAATTAAATAACAATAATAAATTGAGAAGCTCTTAATATTTGCAAATTTTACGAGCCACCCAAAATTCTCACTTAATTTTCTTCTTACAAAAGTGAGTCATAAAAGTTAATCAGAATTTAGAGACGAGAGTGTTTACACTCTCGTCTCTAAGACCTAATAAGTTAAAACCTAAAAACCTAATAAGTTAAAACCTAAAAACCTAATAAGTTAAAACCTAAAAACCTAATAAGTTAAAACCTAAAAACCTAATAAGTTAAAACCTAAAAACGTAATAAGTTAAAACCTAAAAACCTAATAAGTTAAAACTTAAAAACCTAATAAGTTAAAACCTAAAAACCTAATAAGTTAAAACCTAAAAACCTAATAAGTTAAAACCTAAAAACCTAATAAGTTAAAACCTAAAAACCTAATAAGTTAAAATCCAAAAACCTAATAAGTTAAAACCTAAAAACCTAATAAGTTAAAACCTAAAAACCTAATAAGTTATATTGAAGCTTCAGTTTATTTTATTGCACTTCATATTGGCTTTAAATAAAATTCTAACTTTAAAACCACATGTAATTCGTGTACAACCGTTTAAACGTTAAAAATTTTGAATGAGTAAAGTTGTTCAACCCGGGTTTAATTTAAACTACTAAATTTTCCTCAAGGATTAAAATTGAGCTTTATTTAAGTCCTTATTAGTACTTTCCAATAAAAGTTTATGAATATATTTTAAGTTATTGGTCTACTCGATACCAAAAAATTTGAGTTCAGAATTCGTTAACTATATTTTTGCTTTTCATCTGCTCAACTAAAAGCAATCGCAAGTTGCTGTTGGAAAATCTTCACAGACATCAATTTTATGCAATCAAGTTCACAAATTTGAACTTGATTGTTCACAATCAAGTTCATTGTTCACATTGTGAACATTGTTCACAATTGTTCACATGTTCACAAATTTGAACACTTGCTCAAATTGTAAAACTGAATTAGTAAAACTACTGCGGCAATAAAATTGAATTATGGTTACTTAAAGCAAAAGCTGGTAGCTTTTACCAATAATTTTTGAAATGTTTCTTCGTGGTTCGTGGAATTGGACTTTAAGAATTTGGTTTGGCCAGTGTCTTTACACAGTCATATAGGCTCCCATTCAAAAAAAAATTATTGGGATGCAATACTCCTTTTCAATGTGTTGTGTGGAACACCATGAAAAGAAAAAAGACCTAGTTAACCAAAAAAACAACAACAAAAAACAAAAAACAACGAGTTAGATTAACAAAGCTTAGAGTAGATCTAGGTCATTTATTGTCGTTGCGATAAATATCTTAATAGGCATAAACCAAGGGCAAAACAAGGATTTTTGTTCGGGGGGGGGGTCAACAAAAATTTATAAGCGCATTAAATTTTTGGCTTATATACATTTTTGCAACGTTTTTTCGAGCTGGACAAACATTTCGGGGGAGTTCAAACCTTGTAGCCTCCCTCCTCTTGGATACAGTGTAAAGCTTCTTGGAATGCATAAAACTTCTATAAAAAATATAAATAAATATAAGTTATATAAGTAAAATTCATAAATAAATCCATTAAATGTATATTTAAATCAAGCTCGGGGTATATAGATAAATCAAATTTGTATAAATTTTCTGTCTGAGAGGTGGAGACTACCTCTCTGAAAGGAAATCCTTGGAAAATTGCGCCCATGAAAGCTTCCACCAATAGAAGATTCTGAAGAGATTCTATCCAGCAGATTGAACCAAAAAGTGCAGTCAGAAGATTGCTCATAGGGATTTTGCTCTGATCTGCCATTACGTCCACGAAGTAGTGGACAAAGCCCATTAAAAACAGCAAGAATTAATATTCCATGCAAGCTGAGAATCTAAGACGTCCCCTCCCCACACTTAAATGTGCGCAGGCACTTTAATTTCTTTTATGCATGAGATGAAAATCATTAGGTGAATGCTATCGACGCTCAAGCTCACCCCTATCACTTCTAAACCAATACCAAAAATTTACGCTTGCACATGTCTTCGCTCAGTCTTGTTCAACTCTCAATCTCACATTCCAACTAACGTTTGAATTCAAATTGAAACCTTTTCACATTTTCCACACACTCACAGTCACAGAATCTTCAAAACAAGAGCTAAGAGCTCATATGGCACTTGTGACGAGGCGAGAAGAGCTAAGAGCCAAGAGATCATATGGTATGAGCTCTAACAAAATTCTATGAATCAATAGATTGATTTAAAAAGAAAAAAAGAGGCTTAATGCCGGTCAAGATTTAAAATAAGAGCTCTGAGTCACAAAGTCCTTCTAAATATCAAAATTCATTAAGATCCGATCACCCACTCGTAAGTTATAAATACCTAATTTTTTTCTAATTTTTCCTCTCCCTTTTGCCCCCCAGATGGTCGAATCTGGGAAAACGACTTTATCAAGTCAAATTGTGCAGCTCCCTGACACGCCTACTAATTTTCATCGCCCTAGCACGTCCAGAAGCACCGAACTCGCCAAATCACTGAACCCCTCCCCCCAACTCCCCCAAAGAGAGCGAATCCAGTACGATTCTGTCAATCACGTATCAAGGTCATTGGTTTATTCTATCCAGCAAGCTTCATCCCGATTCCTACACTCCAAGTGTTTTTCCAAGATTTCCCCCTCCAAATCCCCACAATGTCAAAAGATCTGGTCGGGATTTGAAATAAGAGCTCTGAGACATGAATTCCTTCTAAAAATCAAATTTCATTACGATCCGATCATTTATTCGTAAGATATAAATACTCCAATTTTCATGTTTTCCAAGAATTCCGGTTCCCCCCTCCAACTCCCCCGAATGTCACAGGATCTGGTCGGAATTTGAAATTAGAACTTTAAAGCACAAGATCCTTCTAAATATCAAATTTCATTAAGATCTGGTCACCCTTTCGTAAGTTACAAATACCTCAATTTTCAAAATTACCCCCCCCCCCCCCCAATTCCACCAAAGAGAGCAGATCCGGTCCAGTTATGTCAGTCACGTGTCTTAGACAGGTTTCTATTCTTCCCATCCAGTTTCATCCTGATCTCACCGCTTTAAGTATTTTCTAAGATTTCCGGTCCCCCCAACTGCCCGCCCCCCAATTACGCTTGATCCGGTTGAGATTTAAAATAAGATATCGGAGTTACGAGGTCCTTCTAAATATGAAGTTTCATGAAGATCCGATCACTCCTTCGTAAGTTAAAAATACGTCATTTTTCTTATTTTTCAGAATCACCCCCCCCCCCGCAATTGAGCGGATCCGTTCCAATTATGTAAATCACGTATGCAAGACTTCTGCTTATTTTTCCCAACCAAGTTTCATCCCGATCCCTCCAATCTAAGCGTTTCCCATCATTTTAGGTTTCCCCACCCCAAACTTCCCCCAATGTCACCAAATCCGGTCAGGATTTAAAATAAGAGCTTTGAGACACGATATCCTTCTAAAAATCAAATTTCATGGAGATCCAATCACCCGTTCGTAAGTTAAAAATACCTCATTTTTTCTAATTTTTCAGAATTAAACCCCCCCCCCAACTACCCCAAAGAGAGCGGATCCGTTCTGGTTATGTCAATCATGTATCTATGACTCGTGTTTTTTTTCGACCAAGTTTCATCCCGATCCCTCCACTCTAAGTGTTTTCAAATTTTTAGGTTTCTCCCTCCCAACCCCCCCCCCCCACCCAATGTCACCAGATCTGGTCGGGTTTAAAATAAGAGCTCTGAGCCACGATATCCTTCTAAATATCAAATTTCATTGAGATCCGATCACCCGTTCGTAAGTTAAAAATACCTCATTTTTTTCAGAAATAACCCCCCCCCCCAGCAACCCAAAAGAGAGCGGATCCGTTCCGTTTTTGCCAATCATCTATCTAGGACTTGTGTTTATTTTTCCCACCATGTTTCATCCCAATCCCTCCACTCTAAGTGTTTTCCAAGTTTTCGGTTTCCCCCTCCCAACTCCCCGCCCCCATCACCAGATCCGGTCGGGATTTAAAATAAGAGCTCTAAGACACGATATCCTTCTAAACATCAAATTTCATTGAGATCCGATCACCCGTTCGTAAGTTGAAAATACCTCATTTTTCTAATTTTTAAGAATTACTCCCCCCCCAACTACCCCAAAGAGAGCAAATCAGTTCCGATTATGTCAATCATGTATCTGGGACTTGCGCTTATTTTTCCCATCAAGTTTCATCCCGATCCCTCCACTCTAAGTGTTTTCCAAGATTTTAGGTTCCCCCCCCCCTCCAACTCCCCCCAATGTCATCAGACCCAGTCGGGATTTAAAATAAGAGCTCTGAGACATAATATCATTCCAAACATCAAATTTCATTAAGATCCACTCACCCGCTCATAAGTTAAAAATACTTCATTTTTTCTATTCTTTCCGAATTAACCGGCCCCCACTCCCCACCCCAGATAGTCAAATCGGAAAAACGACTATTTCTAATTTAATCTGGTCCGGTCCCTGATGCGCTTGTCAAATTTCATCGTCCTAGCTTACCTGGAAGTGCCTAAAGTAGCAAAACCGGGACTTTAGGTTTTCCCCCTCCAACTCCCCCCAATGTCATCAGATCCGGTCGGGATTTCAAATAAGAGCTCTGAAACAAAATATCATTCAAAACATCAAATTTCATTAAGATCCAATCACCCGCTGATAAGTTAAAAATACTTCATTTTTTCTGTTTTTTGCGAATTAACCGGGCCCCCACTCCCCCCCAGATGGTAAAATCGGGAAAACGACTATTTCTAATTTAATCTAGTTCGGTCATTGATACGCTTGCCAAATTTCATCGTCCTAGCTTACCTGGAAGTGCCTAAAGTAGCAAAACCGGGACCGACAGACAGACAGACCGACAGAATTGGCGACTGCTATATGTCACTTGGTTAATACCAAGTGCCATAAAAACATATGGCACAAAGAAGTGCATGTTTTATCTTGCCGTGCAACCGCGAATCTGGTCGTAAGGTGGCTTTAGCCTGCATAATCCAAGCATCTACAGAAACAGGTAGGCTTTCTTTAGTATGTCTTTGCCCTTCCTTTTCAATGTCATTTTCCCTTGAATTGGTAAAATTTGCTTCAACTCCTCCCCCCACCAACCCTAGGATTTTGATGAGATTGCGCCACTATGCAAGATATCAGATCAATTTCAGATGACTATTTTGCTCTGAATAGTCGCAAATGTCCAATAATTGTACCTCTGGGAATGACATAGCCCACACAAGTTCATTCATTATTTTACGAAAATCACTGTTTTCTCATTAGGAATTAAGCTTCACAAAACGATTTTTCGTCCATTAATCCAGAAATAGTTTAATTTCCAAAGATCAACTAACAAAAAGACCCACACGACAAATCAATTTCTCGAAAATTCTCTTATCTCCAACCTCCATCCAAAAACACCTCCATTAAAAGCTCTCAAAAATACCTCTTAATATAGCTTTTCACTGTGTTTCGCAACACCAATATACAAAATATGAAGAACATAAAATTAGATACGATAAAAACAAGAAGAAAATACGAATAGGTCTGGAGAATGATTTTTATACAGCCTTTTTCCCATGTCACTATTTTTTCCCATGAGCCCCCTTAACTCCCAAAGTAACCAATCAAGTTTTCAAAATGCCTTTTTCTCAGAATAGTCAAAAGGCGAAGTAAGTATGCCTTTGGGGATGAGGGGATCTGCCTATGTTCAGACATATTTTTCGCAGCATGTTTCTCCTAAATGGGAGATGAAGCTTTTTCGAAACAATTTGACGTCCATTAGCCCTTAAATTGATTAGTTTTCGAAGACCTAATAAAATTAGATAACAATAATAAATTGAGAAGCTCTTAATATTTGCAAATTTTACGAGCCACCCAAAATTCTCACTTAATTTTCTTCTTACAAAAGTGAGTCATAAAAGTTAATCAGAATTTAGAGACGAGAGTGTTTACACTCTCGTCTCTAAAACCTAATAAGTTAAAACCTAAAAACCTAATAAGTTAAAACCTAAAAACCTAATAAGTTAAAACCTAAAAACATAATAAGTTAAAACCTAAAAACCTAATAAGTTAAAACCTAAAAACGTAATAAGTTAAAACCTAATAAGTTAAAACTTAAAAACCTAATAAGTTAAAACCTAAAAACCTAATAAGTCAAAACCTAAAAACCTAATAAGTTAAAACCTAAAAACCTAATAAGTTAAAACCTAAAAATCTAATAAGTTAAAATCCAAAAACCTAATAAGTTAAAACCTAAAAACCTAATAAGTTAAAACCTAAAAACCTAATAAGTTATATTGAAGCTTCAGTTTATTTTATTGCACTTCATATTGGCTTTAAATAAAATTCTAACTTTAAAACCACATGTAATTCGTGTACAACCGTTTAAACGTTAAAAATTTTGAACGAGTAAAGTTGTTCAACCCGAGTTTAATTTAAACTACTAAATTTTCCTCAAGGATCGAAATTGAGCTTTATTTAAGTCCTTATTAGTACTTTCCAATAAAAGTTTATGAATATATTTTAAGTTATTGGTCTACTCGATACTAAAAAATTTGAGTTCAGAATTCGTTAACTATATTTTTGCTTTTCATCTGCTCAACTAAAAGCAATCGCAAGTTGCTGTTGGAAAATCTTCACAGACATCAATTTTATGCAATCAAGTTCACAAATTTGAACTTGATTGTTCACAATCAAGTTCATTGTTCTCATTATGAACATTGTTCACAATTTTTCACATGTTCACAAATTTGAACACTTGCTCAAATTGTAAAACTGAATTAGTAAAACTACTGCGGCAATAAAATTGAATTATGGTTGCTTAAAGCAAAAGCTGGTAGCTTTTACCAATAATTTTGAAATGTTTCTTCGTGGTTCGTGGAATTGGACTTTAAGAATTTGGTTTGGCCAGTGTCTTTACACAGTCATATAGGCTCCCATTCACAAAAAATTTATTGAGATGCAATACTCCTTTTCAATGTGTTGTGTGGAACACCATGAAAAGAAAAAAGACCTAGTTAACCAAAAAAACCACAACAAAAAACAAAAAACAACGAGTTAGATTAACAAAGCTTAGAGTAGATCTAGGTCATTTATTGTCGTTGCGATAAATATCTTAATAGGAATAAACCAAGGGCAAAACAAGGATTTTTGTTCGGGGGGGGGGGGGTCAACACAAATTTATAAGCGCATTAAATTTTTGGCTTATATACATTTTTGCAACGTTTTTTCGAGCTGGACAAACATTTCGGGGGAGTTCAAACCTTGTAGCCTCCCTCCTCTTGGATACAGTGTAAAGCTTCTTGGAATGCATAAAACTTCTATAAAAAATATAAATAAATATAAGTTATATAAGTAAAATTCATGAATAAACCATTAAATATATATTTAAATCAAGCTCGGGGTATATAGATAAATCAAATTGTATAAATTTTCTGTCTGAGAGGTGGAGACTACCTCCTGAAAGGAAATCCTTGGAAAATTGCGCCCATGAAAGCTTCCACCAATAGAAGATTCTGAAGAGATTCTATCCAGCAGATTGAACCAAAAAGTGCAGTCAGAAGATTGCTCACAGGGATTTTGCTCTGATTTGCCATTACGTCCACGAAGTAGAGGACAAAGCTCATTAAAAGCAGCAAGGATTAATATTCCATGCAAGCTGAGAATCTAAGGCGTCCCCTCCCCACACCCAAATGTGCGCAGGCACTTTAATTTCTTTTATGCATGAGATGAAAATCATTAGGTGAATGCTATCGACGCTCAAGCTCACCCCTATCACTTCTAAACCAATACCAAAAATTCACGCTTGCACATGTCTTCGCTCAGTCTTGTTCAACTCTCAATCTCACATTCCAACTAACGTTTGAATTCAAATTGAAACCTTTTCACATTTTCCACACACTCACAGTCACAGAATCTTCAAAACAAGAGCTAAGACCTCATATGGCACTTGTGACGAGGCGAGAAGAGCTAAGAGCCAAGAGATCATATGGTATGAGCTCTAACAAAATTCTATGAATCAATAGATTGATTTAAAAAGGAAAATAAGAGGCTTAATGCCGGTCAAGATTTAAATAAGAGCTCTGAGTCACAAAGTCCTTCTAAATATCAAAATTCATTAAGATCCGATCACCCACTCGTAAGTTATAAATACCTAATTTTTTCTAATTTTTCCTCTCCCTTTTGCCCCCCAGATGGTCGAATCAGGGAAAACGACTTTATCAAGTCAAATTGTGCAGCTCCCTGACACGCCTACTAATTTCATCGCCCTAGCACGTCCAGAAGCACCGAACTCGCCAAATCACTGAACCCCTCCCCCCAACTCCCCCAAAGAGAGCGAATCCAGTACGATTCTGTCAATCACGTATCAAGGACATTGGTTTATTCTATCCACCAAGCTTCATCCCGATTCTACACTCCAAGTGTTTTTCCAAGATTTCCCCCTCCAAATCCCCACAATGTCAAAAGATCTGGTCGGGATTTGAAATAAGAGCTCTGAGACATGAATTCCTTCTAAAAATCAAATTTCATTACGATCCGATCATCTATTCGTAAGATATAAATACTTCAATTTTCATGTTTTCCAAGAATTCCGGTTCCCCCTCCAACTCCCCCGAATGTCACAGGATCAGGTCGGAATTTGAAATTTGAGCTTTAAAGCACAAGATCCTTCTAAATATCAAATTTCATTAAGATCTGGTCACCCTTTCGTAAGTTACAAATACCTCAATTTTCAAAATTACCCCCCCCCCAATTCCACCAAAGAGAGCAGATCCGGTTCAGTTATGTCAGTCGCGTATCTTAGACAGGTTTCTATTCTTTCCATCCAGTTTCATCCTGATCTCACCGCTTTAAGTATTTTCTAAGATTTCCGGTCCCCCAACTGCCCCGCCCCCCAATGACGCTTGATCCGGTTGAGATTTAAAATAAGATATCGGAGTTACGAGGTCCTTCTAAATATGAAGTTTCATGAAGATCCGATCACTCCTTCGTAAGTTAAAGATACATCACTTTTCTTATTTTTTAGAATTACCCCCCCCCCCGCAATTGAGCGGATCCGTTCCAATTATGTAAATCACGTATGCAAGACTTCTGGTTATTTTTCCAACCAAGTTTTATCCCAATCCCTCCAATCTAAGCGTTTCCCATCATTTTAGGTTTCCTCACCCCAAACTTCCCCCAATATCACCAAATCCGGTCAGGATTTAAAATAAGAGCTTTGAGACACGATATACTTCTAAAAATCACATTTCATGGAGATCCAATTACCCGTTCGTAAGTTAAAAATACCTCATTTTTTCTAATTTTTCAGAATTAACCCCCCCCCCAACTACCCAAAGAGAGCGGATCCATTCTGGTTATGTCAATCATGTATCTATGACTCGTGTTTTTTTTTCGACCAAGTTTCATCCCGATCCCTCCACTCTAAGTGTTTTCCAATTTTTAGGTTTCTCCCTCCCAACCCCCCACCCAATGTCACCAGATCTGGTCGGATTTAAAATAAGAGCTCTGAGCCACGATATCCTTCTAAATATCAAATTTCATTGAGATCCGATCACCCGTTCGTAAGTTAAGAATACCTCATTTTTTTTCAGAAATACCCCCCCCCCAACAACCCAAAAGAGAGCGGATCCATTCCGTTTATGTCAATCATCTATCTAGGACTTGTGTTTATTTTTCCACCATGTTTCATCCCGATCCCTCCACTCTAAGTGTTTTCCAAGTTTTCGGTTTCCCCCTCCCAACTCCCCGCCCCCATCACCAGATCCGGTCGGGATTTAAAATAAGAGCTCTAAGACACGATATCGTTCTAAACATCAAATTTCATTGAGATCCGATCACCCGTTCGTAAGTTGAAAATACCTCATTTTTCTAATTTTTAAGAATTACTCCCCCTCGAACTACCCAAAGAGAGCAAATCAGTTCCGATTATGTCAATCATGTATCTGGGGCTTGCGCTTATTTTTCCATCAAGTTTCATCCCGATCCCTCCACTCTAAGTGTTTTCCAAGATTTTAGGTTCCCCCCCCCCTCCAACTCCCCCCAATGTCATCAGACCCAGTCGGGATTTAAAATAAGAGCTCTGAGACACAATATCATTCCAAACATCAAATTTCATTAAGATCCAATCACCCGCTCATAAGTTAAAAATACTTCATTTTTTCTATTTTCTCCGAATTAACCGGCCCCCCACTCCCCCCCCCCAGATAGTCAAATCGGAAAAACGACTATTTCTAATTTAATCTGGTCCGGTCCCTGATGAGTTTGTCAAATTTCATCGTCCTAGCTTACCTGGAAGTGCCTAAAGTAGCAAAACCGGGACTTTAGGTTTTCCCCCTCCAACTCCCCCCATGTCATCAGATCCGGTCGGGATTTAAAATAAGAGCTCTGAAAAATAATATCATTCCAAACATCAAATTTCATTAAGATCCAATCACCCGCTGATAAGTTAAAATACTTCATTTTTTCTGTTTTTTGCGAATTAACCGGCCCCCACTCCCCCCCCCCCCAGATGGTCAAATTTGAAAACGACTATTTCTAATTTAATCTAGTCCGGTCACTGATACGCTTGCCAAATTTCATCGTCCTAGCTTACCTGGAAGTGCCTAAAGTAGCAAAACCGGGACCAACAGACAGACAGACCGACAGACAGACCGACAGAATTGGCGACTGCTATATGTCACTTGGTTAATACCAAGTGCCATAAAACATATGGCACAAAGGAGTGCATGTTATATCTTGCCGTGCAATCGCGAATCTGGTCGTAAGGTGGCTTCAAAGATTGTGAGCTAGCAAGACTATAAGAAATAATTGTCTGAATTTTAAGGATTCAAACAAGGTCAAATATACCTACAAAAAAATATGAGGCTCTTGGGTCTTCGAGTCCTGTTTAATAGAGCTTTATATTTCAATATTAGCCTCAGATTTGCAATCAGCAATTCAAGAGATTCTTGTAAACAAATTTTGAAAGAAATCAAACACCGTTTCTAAAGCAATTAGTATGTGAATTAAGAAAGATTTGTTGCTTCCTTTAAAATGCACATCTGCACTGCATATTAGATCTCATAATAGTTTGGTGAGAGAGAGAGAGAGAGAGAGAGAGAGAGAGAGAGAGAGAGAGAGAGAGAGAGAGAGAGAGAGAGAGAGAGAGAGAGAAGTTTACTAATATTAAATAGAAGACAATACAAAATACAATTCAAAATCGAATTACAATTCACATAATTACCCTCGAAAGGCTCCGTGGCCAGGGATACAATGGGGATAAGAAAAAAAATTATTATACAGGAAATAAATTCAATATAGTCAATCACATATAGCAGTTTACAGGCAATATATTTTTGGGGGATACAATATAAGGAACAACTAAAAGGATAAAAAAAGAAGAAAAAAAAACATAGAGAACATACCTGAGGCCTGGGAGCAAAGTGCAGAGAGGAAAACCACACACCACTAACAAAACACAGGGGCCATCAACTTCTCAGAGGAAAAAAAATAATCTATTTGATTCTGTAGGGGTAGGCGGAATGTGGATATTATTTGAAGAACGAAGGCTATATGGAGCAGAACCAGAAATAAACATAGGAGTTTTCCGAAGAGATTTTGGAAGAATGCCATGAAGTTGATCAAAGACAAAAGAAGCACAAGAAATAATGTAAATGGACTGTAGATTTAAGAGCTGTGTTGGTGAAGAACGGTTGGTGTCCATAACCAGACGCCAGGCTTTATTATACATGACGGAAAGTGACCACAGCGTAGACGGAAAAGTAGACATCCATACAATAGGGGCAATAAGAAACATATGACTGGACAAGACAGAAAAAAAGAAGTTTCAGAATAGATCCAGGAAATGTGTATCTAAGTTTTCGAATGATACCGAAACTCCGTGAGACCTTAACCCTAATCATGGCTACATGGTTCCTGAATGAAAGGTTATCATCAAGCAGGATACCAAGAAACCGGACCACCCGATTCTCTGGTCTACACAAGGAGCCTTGTGACACCTGAAGGTCTGTAAGCTGAGGGAAAGCTACACGAATTCGATAAAAAATAAGAAAATGGGATTTACCAACATTCTAGACCAAGTAATTGGCATTAAATCATGACATAACTCTCTCAAATAATGCCACAAGGTTAGACTTGATATCACATTCCGTCTGCCCAAGGGTCCCAAGAGTGGTATCATCAGCAAAAGCAACAAGAAAATCTTCATTAGAAGAAGCATTGGAACACGAATGAGCATCAGGCTGACACAGCTTGAAACATATCAGAGGCCTGGTGTTTTTAACAGCCGAAATCAGATCATTAACATAAATCAAAAATAAAATGGGACCAAGAACGGATCTCTGCGGGACGCCATAATATACTTCAGAAGGGCTCCGGAAAAGCAGATCAATTGAACTAAGCCTACCAGAAAGATATGAATAAAACCAAGAATAAGCGTTTGATCTTATACCAATATGTGATAGTTTCCAAAGAAAAATCCGATGAGTCAAGGAATCAAAAGCTTTACGAACATCCAAAAATAAAGCTCCCGGGATATGACCAGAATCTATTGCCGAATGAATGAAATTCGATAAAGCTGCGCAAGCATGCTCCGTAGAGTGACTCGCTCGGAATCCAAACTGGAAATCATGCAAAAAATCCTTTGCATCCAGAAAACTAAGAAGCCTGGATAGCATAGCCTTCTCAAAAATTTTGCTGAAAACAGATAGGAGAGAAATTGGCCTATAATTAGCAGGATCACTTCGAGAACCATCTTTATAGAGTACTGTAACCTTAGCTCGCTTGAGAGATTCAGAAAAAATACCTTTCTCGAAAGACAGATTGACGAGCTTAGTCAGTGGTGACAGAATAGCAGGCAAAATGACACGGATAACCCTTGTAGGAATTTTGTCCGGTCCTGAAGAGGATGATCCTTTAAGAGCATTCACGCTACGAGCTACCTCAAATTCAGAAACATAATTCAAGACCATCGACTTCAAACATGAGGGTCCAAGAAAGGCTCTGAAATCGCAACGAGAAGTTGCAGAGCTTGCAGAGGAAGCAGTTACCTTTCCTATATTAGTAAAATAAGAGGTAAGCTCTAGCTGAACATCTACATCTCCTTGGACGGCTTTACCGTCGATTTTCAGCATTGATGGAACTGAAGGCAGAGGGGGAGTAGGTCTTAGAACTGAATTAATTAAATACCATGTCTTCCTTACATCCTTCCCACATTCAGAAAATCTCCTATGATAATACTGAGACTTTGCCTTCCGAGAAAGAGAATTAAATATATTCCTATAGGCCTTGAATCGTTCGTGATGAGCTAAAGATGATGAAGCCTTGTAAAGCTTCCACAAATAATTTTTCCTTTTTCAGCTTTTATGGAGACCTGGAGTCATCCATGGATTCAGTGGTGCTATCCTTTTCGAAGTATGGGGCGCTGGACCCTGATTGCAAATTTCCAGGATTCCTTCTTTAACTAAATCATAAAAGGAATCAAAAGAGTGGTTAAAATCTGAATCAGAAACCAAACTACCCCATGGTACATCAGCCAGACGAGAATTAAGTAGACTAAGCTCAGTATCACCATAACGGAAAAATGGGAGATTAGATGGTAATGCTATACGCTGCTTGATCAGCACTCTTATATCGGGAAATAGCGGTAAAATGATCAGAAATATCACTAACCAGCGCCAAATTATCTTAAACATCTAGTGAGGAAAAAATATTATCGATAAGAGACGCTTGTGTTTCTGTAGCTCGGGTTGGTATACAAACTGAAGGCAGAGTTCCCGAAGAGAGCATCATTGATAAAATTTCAATAGTTGAAGCATAATTTTGATCCAGCAGGTTGGGGTTAAAATCACCCATAAGGATTAGTTCACAGGGATGTTTTTGTACTGAGTCCAAAACTTCTTCCAGCATTTTCAAAAACGAAGGAATAGATCCACTGGGGGACCTATAAACCAAACCCACAACTAAATACTTACACATTGATTTAATATCAATAAATAGGGATTCAAAGATTCCTGCCTTATTTCTGCTCAAATCATTTCGGACATTATATGCAAGACGATCAGCAATATAAAGCATAAGACCACCTCTCGCCATCTGTTTCCTATTCAGTCTCTCCATCGTATATCCTGCAATAACATCAGGAGTTCCATCACTAACGATCCGTTTCAGCTCATTCAAAGACGAGCAGAGTCCCTGAATGTTAAGATGAAACACAGAGAAAATATCATCTCGTTTAGAAGAGGCAGAACTATTTAATTGCGAAACATACTTACTTTTAAAAGCCGAATCAGAATCATTATTCATCTGATTTCTATAATGTTTGGAATATCTAAAGGATTATTTTGTAAATCAAGTAAACGATCCCTCAAAGAGTTGATACCAGCCTGGCCACTACTCATGGTGGATGGCAGTTTCGCCCCACGACCAAGCCCACCAGACCACAGGTATAAGAAAAAAATATAAGGAAAGAAGGGTAAAAAATAATATAATTAAGTTATGGATAAATAATGATAATAAAATCAAGGTAAGAATAAATAAGAAAAAACAGGGAGAGAGAAGAAAAAAGAAACAAGGAAAAACTAAGAACTCCTCCCCCATGCCTCTCCCATTGAAAAGTAAAAGCACTAAAACTCACAGTAAATGGGTTTGTTCTAATACTATACTGTTGGTGCAAAAAAAAAAAAAAACTGATAGCAATAAATTAAAAACGACACAATATTTGTTGTAGCAGAAGATACCATTATATAAGTCACTATTACTATTTTTATTGCAGCGGACCAAACTAACTCAACAAATAATTCAAGCAATACCTTTTTTCTTATAAAAACACAAAAAGTGTCCGGGCTTCCACAAACTCACTAAACAAAAAAGAAAAAAGATTATTCAGTCATGTAATCCAGTCCATAGAATTGCCCCGGCCATGTCCTTGCCTTCGCTGCCGTTGCGTTTGAAACAGGCTACTAATATCTGGTGGGATTTCATCAAACAAAAACATTTCCACTGCCCCTACCTTAAGGCGACGAATACATAGAGATGGTGGTATGGATCTCGCAATCCAAGTTTCAAAACCTGTTTTTTTCACGAATACTGGTTCGGATAGCTAAAAGTTTTTTCGAACATCTGGAACAGACGAGGGAAAATCATCGGATAGAAAAACATTCTGATTGCCCATGGTAGTTTTTCCACGAAGATTTCGAGCCTGTTTTAGAACTGCCACTTTCAGCTCCCTGTTCTCCATGATAACCTTTATCAGCTTTTTTTCAGGCTTAACATCAGCTATCGTGTATTTGGGTACCTTATGTATTCCAAGGCATGACGAAATTATACTACCGAACGTCGCCTTAGCGTTTACAGTATCAATCGCTGTCACGTTCCATACTAGAATATTTTTATCAGTTTCTTTACTTTCCAGCTTCATCATTGTATGCCTTAGGCTAGATAACTGCGATTTCAGTAAAGAATTTTCATCAACTAGCACAGAAATGTGCTAGAGGACAATAAATGTTCTAGAAATGTCTTAGAAATCCTTTGATCTAATCCTTTAAAATTAACATTCAGCTCATTTAACGTAGTTGAACTTTCTTTAACAGTCTGTAAAACTAGACTCAAACTATCAGCTAGTGATTTCAATGAGATTCCTTCCATAGGACTGGATGTGAGAAAAAACTCGTCAAATTTTTTCTTCTTCCTCTTTTCTCCCATTATACAAAATAGTAATTCAACTCCGAGAAAAAATAGACTGTAGAAATATACTACCACATAAAACTCCTTTTCTTACTTACTTTGCGTAATATTAGCATCTGAATCCATCCAAAAAAAAAATTAAAAAAAAAAAGTTTTTTTAACTGAACGTAAGGAGCGACATTAAAACTTAAAACGAACAGAAATTACTTCGTATATGAAAGGGGCTGCTTTCCTCATCAACGCTCCGTTCTTTACGCTAAAGTTTGACTCTTTCTCTCATCTCTTGTTTTTAAAACAGTAAAAAACTTTAGCGTAAAGAGTGGGGCGTTGATGAGGAAGCAGCCCCTTTCATATACGAAGTAATTTCTGTTCGTTTTAAGTTTTAATGACGCTTCTTACTTTCAGTTGAAAAAATTTGTTTTTTTTTAATTTCTGAATGTTTTTGAATTTATGCATCTTTTGATTTTGGCTCTCCGCAGAGGAATAGCTAAAACGAAATTTGCATATTTTTTTTTTTGCTAAATGGCTTTCTCATAATTTTGATCGAATGATTTTGAGAAAAAAAGAGCAGGGGAGGAAACCTAGTTGCCCTCCGATTTTTTGGTTAATTAAAAAGGCAACTAGAACTTTTAATTTTTACGAATCTTTTTATTAGTAAAAGATATACGTAACTTATAAATTAACTTACGTAAAAAAACTTTTGTATTCTCATTTTCTTATTACATATATGAGGGGGTTCGCCCCCTCGTCAGTACCTCGCTCTTTACACTAAAGCTTAAATGTTGTCCCAATTCATTAAGAATGACCCCTGAATCACGAAAGCCGAAGAGTAAATAGTTGAAATTACTAAAAATAATTTAGCGTAAAGAGCGAGGTATTAGGAGGAGGCGAGCCCCTCATATGGGTAATAATTTCTGTTCGTTTTAAGTTTTAATGCTGCTCCTTACTTCCAGCTGAAAAAATTTTCCATATTTATTTTTTTATTTTTGTTTTTTAATAATGCTAGTAAATCCTACGCTCCCTTCATGGAAATTTTCTTCCCCCATGACAAATTCCTCGATGGAAAGTTCCCCCAGCATATCTCCCTCTTCTTAACCTCTCCCCTCAACCAAAAAATTCTTCTGAAAACGCCTGTACACTTCCCAATAACCATTGCTATATGTAAGCACTGGTCAAAGTTTGTAACTTGTAGCCCCTCCCACGGGGACTGTGGGGGAGTACGTCATCCCCAAAAGGGGCACTAGAACTTTTCATTTCCGCTAGAATAAGCCCTCTCACAATATTCTAGGACAACTGGGTCGATACGATCACCCCTGGGAAAAAAAACAAAAAAAAAAAAAAAACAAATAAACACACATCCGTGATCTGCCTTCTGGCAAAAAATACAAAATTTAACATTTTTGTAGATAGGAGCTTGAAACTTCTACAGTAGGGTTCTCTGATACGCTGAATCTGATGGTGTAATTTTCGTTAAGATTCTATGACTTTTAGGGGGTGTTTCCCCCTATTTTCTAAAACACCACAAATTTTCTCAGGCTCGTTATTTTTGATGGGTAACTTGATGAAACTTATATATTTAAAATCAGCATTAAAATGCGATTCTTTTGATGTAGCTATTGGTATCAAAATTCCATTTTTAGATTTTTGGTTACTATTGAGCCGGGTCGCTCCTTACTACAGTTCGTTACCACGAACTGTTTGAAATTTCGACTGCAAATTAACCTTGCTGAACACTAAATGAACGGTCCGACGCTAAGTAGGAGTATTTACCTCGAATGCATTCTTGTTTTATCAAAACTTTGTGAGAGTAAATCCGGTTTAAGATGTTCACTGAATGAATGCTATATGTAAACTGATGAATGAATGCTATATGTGAACTGAACTGACATGTGAACTTACTTACTTGTGTAAGCAACTTGTCGTAGATGTTTTTTTTTTTTTTTTTTTTGTTGTTGATCTAGGTTTAAAAGAGTTTTGCTTATTAGTGAAACGAGTATTTGTATGTTTTTTAATTTGTTCTTTCAATAAATTTATATCTATCTATCTGGAAGTTGACTTTGATAAATAGTAACAGAGAATCTCATCAAACCATACAATAAAACTATAAGGTTTAGTTAAATTTAGCAATTGCTAATTAGAAAAAGAATGTAAATTATCTTTAAGTCGAAATATGAAAGCAGTTTTGTTCCGTACTAAGATTCTAAATGGGTATCTAAAATATAAGTGTAGAGGTTGACATTGATAAACAGTAATCGAACTATTAGTCATTCATGCAGTAAAAAATTAAGCTTTAGTCATGTTTAGTTATCGCAAATTAAAAATTATTGTAATAATGAAAAAAACTAATTATGTGAATTTTTTTAACTCAGACTATGTATTACAAATATTTTCTCGTTTTCTACAATTATGAGCACTGGTTAAATTTTTCAGTTAAGCAATTTTTCAATCTACAGGAGAAAGAATATAATGGGTCTAAATCGTGTTTCTAGTGATCTAGTCCGGTGTTTACTTAAGGAGGGGGTCTATCCCAATATGATAAAGTTAATTATGACCTTAATATGGTATTTTTTATGGGTGTAAATAATAAACCGGGAGACGGGGATTCAGCTCCTTCTTTCGAAACTTAATTCATCAATCATTTTTGGTGATTTTTTTTTAGAGGGAAAAATGAGTTTTCTGATGACCCATTACCCCTATCCTCCCCAATTTTGTGAAATTTATAATTATAGTCTCTATATAATCAAAAGTTATATGTTTCCTGTGATTTTTTTTATTGAATGTGCTCATGCCTGATTGACAAAACTTAAATCCCACTTATTAAGAATAAATCCCAAAATACGATTGACTTTACAAAGCTTCACTAGTGGGTAGTTGTCCTGTTGGTGGTTTTATTTTCAAAAGATTCAAAAATTATTTGGCTTGACCAGTAGCATCATAAAAGATCCTCAAAAAAGAAGAAAAAAAAGTTTGGTCAAAGTCTTCTAAAGAGTACTCGGTTGTAAGACGGTACTACTTAATTGAAAATGGATGATGAATGGTCATGATTTGCTTGTAGTTAATATTAGCTACTGCTCTTTAGTCGTATTTTGGGTTGTTTTTGTGGCGTCACTAGGAGGGTATGATTATTGGTCTTCTTGTTCCTTTTGCACGCATACTTTTAATTACGATTCTTCATCATTTCTTGTTTTCTTTGTTCAAGAACTATAAAGATGTGACTAATCGTTTGAAAAATAGACTATGTACAACTCATAATGGGTTTTCCACACTTAGCAAAAGGGGGATGGAGCTAATAAAAACTTACCTATCAGCTGACAGAGCTAAGAGGTAATGGTGAAGATTAACTATAAATAACTAATAAACTAACAAGTTCACCACTACTCTAGAAAAAATCCAAATGAAGCAGACAATGCAGGGAAACCAGAGGAATTACGACATCTTCAAAGGTTTTCGGCTCAAAACAGCTTCAGAATAGATAACCTGTAAACTCAATTTGGCTTAATTTTAACTCCTATTTATTTTGTATAGTTTACCTAATTTTAGGCTATATATTGGAAGATGAACTAAGCCCTCAAAGATTTTTCTGGGCCCGCAGATGCATATATACCACCATACACAAATAAGTTTAAAGAAAAAAAATAGTACTCACTTAAAATCCTTACTTAAAGGCATTACAAATTAGAATATGTCAAGATTAGCTTCTTGTTGTTTATTGTAGATGATAGCTTGTTGTAGATAACCTTCTAACGAATCTCAGTGATGACAGTATGTTAAACAATGGCAATATATTAATCTAATATATGGTTTTAAGTCATTTCCTTCTTCATTTCTTGTCTTCTTTGTTTAAAACCAGCAAAGTTGGGACTGATCAGTTAAAAATTGGACTATTTGAATGGGATAAATGGGTTTTTTCACTATTCCTCAAATAAGGAAAGGCTTGTTTATGCGTATTTGGTTAAATATAAATTTTTTTTTAATGTTTTGAAAGATAATTAGTAAATAAATATGTGAAATTGCACATAAACTCTTCTTTACACACAAAGATGCTTTTCGTGAAGCACCATTAAAATTTAGCGACAGCCCCCTGATCTAAAGGATAATTTCTTTTCAACCATAAGCTAAACCGACCGTCTAAGAGATGAGGAAAACTAAAGAAGGCTGAAATCTTTCACCACAGTAGTAATTAAAATTATTGCATATGGTAGCGACTGTGGTTGCTTTATCATATGTGTGGCCCCAGGTGGTTTCTCAGTAGCACTCAAACGAGCGATGGATTGCTGACGACGATGAGTAAGATCAACGAGAAGGTGGATGGATAACTTTAACCTCTGACGCCCATAACAACTATTCTGAACAACACTTTACAGATCATCGTATCGAGCCCTCGTTCATATCCCGTTGAAAGGAGTGACCTCAATACGCCCCGAAAGAATGGACGAGACTTAGGTAAGTAAGTAAAGGTGCAGGGTATCCAAAACGCCATGTGTGCTGTACAGTTCTGCCATGCCTAGCACATTTCCACATCGCTTAGAACAGTTCCACCAAGATTCCCATATCGCTCTGCCCACTCCGCACCGCTTGTGCCGTTTTGGAACTGAGACCGCTTGGCACAGTTCCAAAACACTCAGTAAGTGCCGCCTGGTGTACATAATTTCTGGGGAAGAATGAACCCTCAAGGGTTATTAGGCCTTGGATACTTCAGGGCCAGGAATGGCACATAAAATTAGACGAATTCCTAGCAGATATCACACAACTGAACTGCAGCCCTGATGTCCTCCCACTGCGGTTGAAGAGAAATCTCCCCTCTACTCAAATCTCAATCATGTTGGTGTCGTAAGGTTTGTGTTAACTCGGATCATCAGAATATCATCTGCCTCTCATATCAAATAGGGTATTTCTTCAATATCTTGAATGAAATTTAATTGTTTGTTTGGCTATCGGAGAGCACCCATGAGCAATTGTGAATTGTTTAATGTTAAATTATAATGTCGCCTTTAATCAAGCCGTTGCTTAGTGAATAGTGAATTAGAAGTGCTCCATTTTCGTTAATCTCTCCCAAGACATATGGGCCCAGAAATTTCAGACAGTACTGGTGGTTTACAATGACTTTCGGATTTAGATCGCCAACCAAAAAGAGTATCTTATGTCTAGGAACATCTTTGGGGGCAGATTACAATATATTATAGAAAACATATTTCTCTTCATCATCAGCTTCAAATAGTTGAGGAATAGTAGGCGATGATGGTTATTTTTTTTATCATTAGACATGAAGTAGACCCATCATTTTACGTCCACAAAATGGGTTTCAGTTTGTCATTGCTTTGTGCGAAATTAGCAATATCAGAAGTCTTACTCCAGCGTGGCGGACAGAAGGGTTGTCCATAATTACCGTGGCATATTCATCGCCAAACTTGTTCAATCCATTTTTCAACGGCCTTAATTCACTTAGACCGAGTATAACTATTAGGTAATATCCTATCTGTCTTATGAATTGCTTTGTCTTGGATGTCTGATTCATCGCTCTCACATTCCGAAAGCCCATTTTTAGAACCTGTCACAAATAAGTAGAAAATATGGTCTGGGCCCAGGCCCTTCTTTTTTTATTTTGGGTATGGCAGGCATGCAGGGGTCGTGGTGTGGGGAAATAATATATGCAAGTCTAGTGTAGACGTTTCGGTTGCAGAATGGTTTATTGAAGAATGCCCCTCAAGTTCCTGGGTGTGGGTTGCAAGCCCACAGCCCAACCTTCCTCATTTACGAACTTGAGACCATTAAGCCCCTCTGACTTCTGTGAAGAGAGGATCCTAACATGGTCGCCGGAGTGATTTGTGTTAAATGGCCGCACTAACAAGGTCAATGACATAGGAGATAAATGCTAAGGCATTATGGTTACAAAGAACCAGTAAATGTCAAATATTTTCTAATGATACCTAGATACAGTTGTTTGGATTATTATACTTGTAGAAAACTGACTTCTGAGGCTCTTGTATATTTTCCACTTTTGTCTTTGCACATTTCTTTTCTGATAGTCTTCTTATTGAAAAATATTAGCACATTAATATTGCAGCTAGCAGAGATATCGTAGGTTCAATTAAAACCCTTGAATAAAAATGAAGTGTAAAGCATACATGAAGTTTTAAGACAATTCCCAATTTTCATGTCTATTTTGTTACCAAGTAGAGAATTTCATAAGATTATATTATAAGACGTAATTTTCACAGGACAATATGAATGTTGAACAACATATTTTTTTTTTACTTCTCCTAGGAACGATATTTTCTCGATTGAAGTATTTTTCTTGGCTTCCAAGATATTTTAAATCATGTTGGTATCGAGTTTTTCGTTTTTCTTCTTTTTTTTGAAGGAAAAAAGGATACGTATTTAAAAAACAAAACAAACTAAACTTCAAAATATCAGGAGAATCAAATGTGATACGAGAAATTGGACTGAATCACATGCGTTCATATCATATCACAAATCATATGCGTTGTGTTGCAGTGTTTGAAGAAGGTCCTTTTAGTTCAAGAGAATAGCTTTATCGAATACCTCCAACCTTTAACTGAACAAACATATATTTAAGCCAATTTGTACTGAATTTACTTGATGCAAACAATTAATGTAAACTCTTTAATTATCTATGCGGCTCCTTAAGTTTACTTAAAAATCAAGGAAAATTTTTTTATAGGAGATTCTGTTTCGTTCTATGATGAAAATGGTGATATCAGTGTTTATGACCCAACGACTGGAGTTATTAAGAGTTTAGTTCCTAGCTCTGTCTTAGTAAGTATTTATTTTCGAATTCCTTATATTATCTCAAAATACTTAGCTATTTAGCTGTTTTATCAGCATTTAACTGCTTTTTTTTGGTATTTTTGTTCCGATTTTAATTTGTTCAATATGTGTTCAGATTGTGATCTCCATAGTTTTTTTATTATTATTAGACTTCTATATTGCAATAGTAGCTTCCTATTTGTAATCAAGAAGATCATAAATCTTTAAAAATCATCATTGGTAAGAATCAATGCTGGTTTTGCAACGTTTATGTAATTATGGTTTTGGCCGTTGTATTTCTTGTAATATTAGCGTCAGATTTGTAGCCAAGAAGCCCAGAAACCCTAAGAGACCTATTTTGGTAGAAATCGCGAACAATTTCGAAATTATACATTTACTGTTACAGATCTATTAGTCATGCTGCAATCTCGATGACTTTAGTGACAAAATTTTCTTCCTCGGGCCAAAGATCTCTCTTTTTGTTCTTACTTATCGCTGATTGCAAATCCTTTTTAGCTATGATTTCTAAGGGGGGGGGGGTCATGTCCATCTTTTGATTAAACAAGCCCATGGATCCTTTGTACACATGGCCTATCTTCATTACTTATGGCCTTTATCTTTAAAATAGCACTTGCTAAGTCGCTTTTGGAGGCATACTTTATGGAGTTTCGGCCATTCTGACAAAGGGGACTAGGTTGAAGTTTTGATTTGATGGGATGGAATTTTGCCTTCTGATCAATTTAAGTTTTTAATAGGCTATTGTAACTTTTGATTTTGTAGTCAAAAGAGTCATTCCCAAGTTTATACGTCCGTCCTTCCTGTATAAACAAGGTCGACAAAACGAGATAGAAATGCCTGGAAGACGTCTTTACTAACTAAGATGTCTACTTAGCGTGTTTCAATTTTGGTCGTCCATATGGCAGAATAAGGCCCTTTTTATTTTTGTAAGCATGTGATTTACCCCTTAAATGCCATTCTCAGTAAAAATTATGTTGGAAGGGAATAGGGGTTGAAGAGACATGAGATTAATAGGCTAATTTTGGGCCCTTCAATCCCACAGATTGAAAATATATGTATGGCTCTGATTTAACAAGGTCTAAGATGTACACCTTTTTATTAAAATGTGGACAATACCGGTGTGTTTCTGATTCTGATTCTAGTTCTCATTTTGCTTCGGTTTTTCAAGGAGATTCCAAGAATACATATTTTTCTACCCGATTCCAAAATACTAATTTTTTTGTGATATTGATAACAAATAGCCTACTTTTTGAAATTTTACTAATCCTAAACATTGAAACACTTTCCGATTCTTATTCAAATCCCGATTCCACCTTGATGTCTCGTTTCGATTCCAAGAATGCTTATCTTTTTTGTGATATTTAATGATGACTATAAAACTGTAGCCTATAACTATTCTAATTCTACTGCTTAGATAACTTCGAAGACCACACTGCCTTTCCATGACGAAAGTAAAACAGTTCAAAATAGGGATGATACCTTTTTATTGACAGTGAAATATAAAATTATTTAACTGGATATTTCGAACACATATACAGTGTTCATCATCAGCAGTAAAAAAAAGATATCTTTTGTTCTCTACCATATGTTCCAGGTTTGAGTGAAAAACCTAAAAGAATTTTACAAAATAATGGTTTAAAGGTAGCTTTAAGAGGTAGTAATACTTTGGCAAGTTTTTTAAATTCTGGAAAGGATCGGACTTCCGTAGAGCAACAAAGTGGGGTTTATAAAATTCCATGTACTTGTGGAAGCTCTTATGTGGGACGTACTAACCAGAATTTAAGAACGAGATTGCTACAACATCATAATTCCATTTCATCGTCTTTAAAGCAAAATACCAAACCTGAAGATTTCACGTCGGCCCTCGCGGAGCATATCTTTAATTTTCCAAATCATTTTATTTTGTTTGAAAATGTTTCTTTGATTTCTAGGGACCAAGGTTTAAAGCAAACTTTCAGGGAAACAATCGAAATTAAAAAAATTCTATTCAAGAATAATTCCATAAACAGAGATACAGGTGAATTTGGATTGAACTCAATTTATGATAATTTACTGAGGTCAAATAAAGTAAATATCACTTCACCTAAGAGCTATGACCTCTGTCCACGTAATACGTCAGTTAAATCTAATGAACCGGAACCGAAAAGGTCAAGGAGATTTGCCTCGGCTGTTGCATTGAAAAAAATAAGAGCAATAAACTATATGTAATTAGTTTATTAGGTATAAATTCTGTTTATTTTTATTCATGTCTTTTAGTTTTACTGCTGATGATGAACACTGTATATGTGTTCGAAATATCCAGTTAAATAATTTTATATTTCACTGTCAATAAAAAGGTATCATCCCTATTTTGAACTGTTTTAATTCTACTGCTGAAATAATTTCCGATTCTCCTGATTCCCCCTCGAAATTTTGAACTGATTCCGATTACCCTTGTCTTTTTTACGATATTGATGATAACTACCAAAATTTTTGAACGATTCCGAGAATATTTATTTTTTATGATATCTATAAAAATTATTGTACTTTATAATTATTCTAATCCTAATACTTTCTTATTCTAATTCTGATCCCACCTCAATGTCTCGATTCGATTCCAATAATACTTTTGTTTTTTTGTCATATTTATAACAATGTAACACATTATAATTGTTTTAACCCTAATACTGAAATTCTTTCTAGTTCTGATTCTAATCCTGATTTCACCTCGATGTCTTGATTCGAATCCAATAATACTTGTCTTTTTTGTGATATTGACAACAATTGTAATATTTTATGATTTTCTAATCCTAATGGTGAAAGACTTTCCGATTTAGATTCTAATCCTTATTCTGCCTCGATTTCTTGATTTGATTCTAATTATACTTATCTTTTTTTGTGATATTGATAACATTTATCTATAATACTTTACAATTGTGCTAATCCTAATGCTGAAATACTTACGAATTCTAATTCAAATTTTAATTCCGACTCGATATCACGATTTGATTATAATAATATTTATCTTTTTTGTGATATTTATAACAGCTATATATTATAATTATGCTAGTCGAAATGCTTAAATACTTTCCGATTCTGATTCAAATCCAGGTTCTACCTCGATGTCTCGTTTTGATTCTAATAATACTTGTCTTTGTTTGTGATATTGATAACAGCTATCTATAATACCTTATAATTGTGCTAATCCAAAGGCTTAAATACATTCTTATTCTGATTAAAATACAGATTCCACCTCGATGTCTCGATTTGATTCCAATAATACTTATCTTTTTTGGAGTATAGATAACAATTATCTATAATATCTTATAATTGTGCTAATACAAATGCTTAAATGTTTTCCGATTCTGATTCAAATCCAGATTTCACCTCGATGTCTCAATTTGATTTCAGAATTACTTTTTTTTGTGAAATTGGCATCGTATCAGCATTAGTTTCAGTATTAGTGTAAGATCTTCATACTGAAATGCTATCGGGTCCTGACTTAGATCCCGATTCCATTTCGGTGTCTCAATTCGAGTCCAAGAATACCTATATTTTTATGATACTGATACAAATTATAAACATTAGGTTGCATTACCACCTAATCAAGTTTATATTAAAATATTTCTTATGCATTAGTGTACTATCAATAATTTGATGCTTCTGAATATCAGTTTTAAAACCTAATACTTACAAAACCAAAAACTCATAGAACAGTGAAGATCGACATTAGCTCATAAGCCCAACAGAAGCTACCCTCTATCTCAAGAGAGATTTAGGCCCTTCTACCCTTCCTTTATTTAAGCTGAATTTTAACTTGCACCCAATTGCAGTTTGTACCTAGTTTCACATATGTTTCATGACTATTATTATTATTATTTTTAAATACAGAAAGAATAAAAGTGTGTAATTACTCATATGTGTAGCAAGACAACGGTTTTCATGTAAATTACACTTTTAGCAGTTTAAATTCAATGCAGTTTTTTAAAGGCAATAGAAAAATGCAACACCTGTGATTACCGTCCAACAGTATTCTTTACAGTTCTCAATAGAACACACATAAAATTTTAGGGTACAGGCTTGGGGAGACTACATCAACCTTAGTATTTAGGGCAATTAGATTTTTTTAGACATAATATCGCTGTTTATTATAGTGTAGAAATAGTCATTTTTGAAAAAATAGTTCTCCGAAAGTTCCCTGTAATTAAATATATTGATATCAATATGATTAAATATTAATTTTGTTTTATTTCTTTGAAAATTTAATTGATAGAATATATTTTTCAGCGACTACTAAACATCAACAATTATCATCCTTCTTGGGATCAGAAGTTCGTTCTCTTGCAATATGACGAAGCTTATTTGGAAAATGGCTGGGCAAAGGGACATAAATACAGCATATTTGTTACTAGTGAAAAGTAAGTGATTTCAACAGACTATGATAACAATTCTGCAAAACAAAAAGTACTAAATCTTCCACATGCTCTGAAGAAATAAAAAAGATTTAAGAAAAGGTATAAGAAAGAAGATTGGGAAGTTGGAAAAGTTTAAGAAAAATAACAGCTTAATTAACTAAAAATAAACTATTAACTAAAAAGGAAATGGAAAATAAATTATAAACTAAGAAGAAAGAAATTATTAACTAAAAATAAGTTAAAAAAGGAAAGAATAAGGAAGAGTAACAAGAATGAAAAGACTTAAAAAGAAGCAGGAACTTGTAGTAGTAGAAAATATAGAAGTTTTTAGAAACAAAAGAACGTCATTACTGCATTAGAAACCAAAGGAATCCTATCCTAGAGCCAGGCTAAGAAAGACTAAGCAAATATGACGAAGTGATTCGCGAAACCTCCACACTACCTTCCAACCTGAATGGGAGAACATCATCGCATCTTCAAATTGGAAGAAGGGCTGGTGGCTCCTAATTGGTGTCTCGGGCATCTTTGGAGGCAGAGGTTGAACTGAGGTCTGAAGAAATTTACTGGAGGGATTAAATATTAAGCTCTAAAAAGGCAGGAATGAGGAGCAGTCTATGCAGCTGTGGTGACCTTAGACGGATTTGTGTGATAATGAGTTGCTAGTTGTAATAAGGAGCTGATACTCGATTATAGTAGATTTTCTAATGTGGTAAGGAAGACAAGAAAGACTAGGGACCTCACGAATAATAATTTTACCATATGATTCAGAAAGTTAGCTTGAGGGATTCGTTTTAACCCTGTCTGGCAGTTTTATGCATGTACCACCCCTGGAATTTTCTGTTTTCTTTTGCAGGCCCGAACCATAAAAGTACATCACGCATGTTCTGAAAAATAATTTATTCACTTTTTGTATATAGAGGCATATTTACTTTAGTAGAAGTAATGAAGTCTGCTCAGTTTGCTCAAATATTGAAGACAAGCGTTTTGAAAAATAAAACAGTAATTTATGCTAACAAATAGAGTAATGGGGATATAGAGCGAAAGAGATGGACAAGAAAACTGAAAATTTAGATTAAATTCACTCATTTAAAAATTTTCTTCCAGAAACCTAAGACAATTGTATTTGCTACCTTAACATGGTCTAGAATAACCATGACCAGTAATAACGAAATAATAACAAATAAATTCAGAATATTCGTCGAATTATATCAAAGTAAATTAATTTAATTGAGCTTGACAATTTATTAATTTTCAGTTTTGAACAAAATCTAATGCAACATGTCAGCTCAGTAAACCAGAAACACTCATAGTCCAATTCATAACAGTAGCTAACAACAAATTAATATTATATCTATTCATTAGTATATTCATTGGTATTGATATTTATTCAAATTATACAAAGAAATACCACATTAAACTAATTATATTACAGGTATTTCATATTTTCCCCAGAATTTTCCTTACGGCATCATCCCACCATATTCAAGGACAAGCTGCTTTCCGTCTGGTCCTATACGGTTGACCGAGAAGGACAATTTTTTTTTCCAGGACAATCTAACAGTTTTTAAGATTCGGGATGAAGTTCAGTAAAACTGAATAAACATAGTAAAACACTTTTTCAAATTAGATTTGCAAGCTAAATGAAGAAATTGGGAGCAATACCTCTATTTTAATAGGTCTTGTTAATTTTATATTTTTTTTAAATTAAGTTGATAACTTCGAAGACCACACTGCCTTTCCATGACGAAAGTAAAATAGTTCAAAATAGGGATGAAACCTTTTTATTGACAGTGAATAGATATAAAATTATTTAACTGGATATTTCGTACACATATATAATGTTCATCATCAGCAGTAAAACATAAGCGGTAAGTTTTCAATTAATTGTCAAATAAATATTTCAGTCTTAAGGCATTTGTCTATTATGCGTTTTGAATTTTATTATGTGGTTCCTCTACAGTCTTCAAAGTATTCAATTTTTGTTATCAAAGTGACAATACCTCAATATTGCAATCAATCAATCAATCTGATAAAAAAAAAGAAAATGTAAGGATGCCATCCTCCCCTGCAAAGCTCATGTCATGGTAAGGTAGCAGTGAGCGAATAACAAATGGAATACTGCCCCCAGTAAGGAATTTTTTCAAGAATCGTAGGATACAAGAATCGTAGTGACCCATGTATCTATTGCCTCTCCTTTCAATTAACTCTACTGTATCCACAAATTTTTCGGCAAGCGGAGTGGGGAAGAGAATCATCTGGTCATTTACTTAAATATTTTCTTGATCATTAATTCAAGGTACATCTGCAAAATGGTTAAATATTTACAATCGCATACAGCACTTACTCATCAGCTCTTAAAATTTAATTTTTACAATTGTGCCACTTGCACCAAGCTTATGCAATAGTTTATCTAGAGATTAAATAGGAAGAAAACACGTTTTCTTTAAGCCATATTAACAATTATTTTGGAGAGGTCTTAATGAAAATGCCTCATTTCTTTGACTGGATATTAGATTTCAGTCCGCTACTGTGAGAAAAACTCTTTTAAAATCTCCAATCTTAACTTTAAGCTGTATAACATTCGAATCCAACAAGTTCACGTCTCTGTGTCACACTATGGATGGCACACGGCACCTTCCGCCACTCGTTAACGTGACGACTTCCGCGAAAATTCTCGTCACCGTGACAATATATAGCTACCCCCTGTGAGAACCCTTTAATACGCATTATCATTCCTAAGACATTTTCCAGATATGTTCTTAATAAAATTATACTTAAGTCCAATGACTCGTGTTTTTGCGAGCCATTCCTCAATATGATACCCTCCAGGGCAATACACGCCACCATATCACACTATAAATGACCCTCTGAAACCCTCTGGTATCCCCTCATCGCTCCTAAGACATTTTCCAGATATTTTCGTGGTAAAAATCATACAATAAATTCATTGGTTTGTTTGTTGTGCAAGCAAACCCTCCGTCATACACCTGACATTTCACGCCACCGTGTTACAACATGACTGGCTCTTTCCCACCCACTAACACCCAAATATAATTTCCAAGACATTTTTTCTAATATAGGTTTTTTTTTGATAAATTGATAACCATTTCCGTTTTCCCCGCTTCTGACCCCCGGTTAAAATGGTTCTACTTCCAATTCTGCTGGTTTCCATAACGTTTCAACTGATTCCAAATCTGGATCCAGTTGCGTCAGTTCCGGTTCCTTCACTTCCACCCACCACTCCAAAATTCCATTCCACCAATTTTGCTCCAGATTTCGTCAATTCCAAGATTTTTTGCGTAGCTACTTCCGCGGTAACCTATGGCTGGTAATTGACAATTGCTTGATTATTATCTGTTTTCGATCGGAGTCATTTTTATATTGGAAGGATAAACACTCACATAGAGCTTGTTGTTTGCTGATTTTTCTTTCGTAGAACTTTCTGCGTACTGATTTTTGTTCGTGAAACTTGTTGCATGTTTAATTTTCACTGCATGAAACTTGTAATTTCATTTTTCATGTCGTGAAACTGGTTTTGGTCATGGAACTTGTTGCGTGCTGATTTTAGTTCATAGAACTTGGTGCGTGCTGATTTTCGTTCGTTTAACTTGTTGTATCTTGATTTTTCTCTTCGTGAAAGTTGTATATTGATTTTTCTCTTCGTGAAACAGAATTTCTTTGTGGAACTTTTTGCGTGCTTGTTTTTGTTCATGAAACTTGTATATTAACTTTTCTCCTTGTGAAACTGATTTTGTTTGTGGAACTTCCTGCGTGCTGATTATTGTTCGTGAAAATTGTTACATGTCGGTTTTTCTCTTTGTAAAACTTCTACATTGATTTTTGTCCTCGTGAAACTAACTTGGTTCATGGAAACCGTTGCGTGCTGATTTTTGTTTTTGGAACTTGTTGCGTGCTGAGTTTTGTTCGTGAAACTTGTACATTGATTTTTCTCTTCGGAAAACTTGTTTTGTTCATGGAAAAAGATCCGTGCTGATTTTTGTTCGTGACACTTTTTGCTGTTTACGTTTCCCTTTGTAAAACTTGCACATTGATTTTTCTCTTCATGAAACTGATTTTGTTCATAGAACTTGTTGCATTCTGATTTTTGTTCGTGGAACTTGTTACATGTCGTTTTTTGTCTTCGTGAAACTTATACATCGATTTTTCTCGTCGTGAAACTGATTTTGTCCAAAGAAATTGTTGCGTGCTGATTTTTGATCGTGGAACTTGTTGCGTGCTGATTCTTATTCGTAAAACTTGTTGCATGTCCATTATGCTCCTCATGAAACTTGCATATTGATTTTTCTCCTCATGAAACTGATTTTGTTAATGGAACTTGTTTCCTTCTGATTCCTTGTTTGTGAATCTTGTTGCATATTGATTTTTCTCTTTGTGGAATTTTTGCATTGTTTTTTCTCCTCGTGAAACTAATAATCTTCTTGAAACTTGTTGCGTGCTGGTTTTTGTTCTTGGGATATGTTGCGTGCTTATTTTGTTCGTGAAACTTGTTGCATATTGACTTTTCTCTTCGTGAAACTTGTATGTTGATTCTTCTCCTCGTAAAACTAATTTTGCTGATGGAACTTATGGCGTGCTTAATTTTATTCATGGAGCTTGTTGCATGCTGAGTTTCGTTCAAGAAACTAGTTGCGTTTTGATTTGTTTCTTTGTGAAACTTGTACAGTGATTTCTCTCCTCGTGAAACAGATTTTTTTCTTGGAATTTTTTTACGTGCTGATTTTTTTTTCTTGAAACTTAATTTTCCATGATATGCTAGTAGGTTCTGTTTACTTAACCTATCCTGTGTAGATTAGGTTTCACGAGGAGAAAAATCAATGTATAAGTTTCATGATGAAAAAATTCTGTATGCAACTAGTTTCACGATTAAAATCAGCCCACAAAAAGTTCCACGAACAAAAATCAACTTCACGAGAAGAAAGAACAACGCACAAGGTTCACGAAGTGAAGAGTCAACAAGTTTCACGATCCAAAAAATTAGTAGGCAGCAAGTTCCAAGAACAAAAATCAGCACGCAGCAATTTCCATGAACAAAATCAATTTCACAAGGAGAAAAATCAATGAACAAGTTTCACAAAGACAAAAATCAACATGCAACAAGTTCCATGAACAAAATCAGTTTCACAAGGAGAAAAATCAATCTGCAAATTTCACGAAGAGAAAAACCAATATGTAACAAGTTTGCGAACAAAAAATCAGCGCGCAACAAGATCCATGAACATAATCATTTTCACGAGTAGAAAAACTCAATGCATAAGTTGCACGAAGAGAAAAATCAACATGCAACAAGTTCCATGAACAAAATTCAGCAGGCAACAAGTTCCACGAATAAAATCAGTTTCACAAGGAGATAAATCAATATACAAGTTTCACGAAGAGAAAAATCAACATGCAACAGTTCCATTGGATGGAAGTGCCCTTTCGAATTCTAATGGGGACCAAAATCAGTAGAATATAAAGGTTTCCTGAGAAAAACACAATGAAAGAAAATAAAATGTCTTAAAGTATTATATACCACCCAAGTGTGCCCTCCGTCACTACTTTCCACCCACCCGTAAGATTGCATCACATCCCACCTCTGTGTCACCACTACTTAAAACCCAATGTGTGCCCCATCATTACAATTTTCCCAGTAAATACAGCAAGTCAAGTGAGATTACATCATACCAGTAAATCTAACGATTTACGCAAGATTACGTCATCCTTAACATTGGTAAACAATCCCTGTTGCGTAAGAAGTAAAGAAATCATGAAGAAAAATGTCTTGAAGAAAAAATGTCTTAAAAATGTTTTGAAAGCTGTCTCGAAGAAAAGTGTCTTAAAAAAGTCTTGAAATGTCTTGAAACTACTCGAAAAACGTCTTGAAGTAAAAATGTCTTAAAAAACGTCTTAAAATGTCTTACAACGTATTGAAAAGATCTTGAAGAAAAACATCTTAAAAAATGTCTTGAAATGTCTTGAAACATCTTGAAAATGTCTCGAATAAAAATGTCTTTAAAAATATTTAAAATGTCTCGAAATGTCTTGAAGAAAAATGTCTTGATAAAATTCCCCTGCTTTGCTAGTGAACTCTAATACGTCGTATGACGCAACATTTGCATTAAAAAGCATTCCCTATGATGTATTTAACAGCTGCATCTCTTAGAAAACGTTCCCTTTGATGTAACATGCACCTAAGTCTCTTAGAAAATTAATAACAATTGCATCTTGAGGAAATCACCGTTCAATTTAAATCGTTAAAGGAGGAAAGGAATAGTGGGCATGCATCTGTTTAAAACTTGAAACTTGTCACTACTTTCTGTTCCTTAAAGTTTCAGCTACTATTGAGATGAGTATCTCCATACTTATAGTTTGCTACCACAAACTTTTTGTTGTTTACCAGTATTCTATATTAAATACATATCTTCTTTCTTTGTCACAAAAATTTGCAACGCTTCGATCATTTCTTAGCATATATGACTGGGATAGGGAAAAACTACAGGAGCCTTGATGGCGGGCAGCAATTAGCATTCTCGCTGCTACTTAATACTAAATTAAATACATGAAACAAGAGAAAAACAGTGAAATAATTATTAGTACTAAAGACTAAAATACATAAACTAAGTAAATCAACAAACAACAACAAGAGAGAAAGATAATATAGGATTGGATAACGATTCCCCAGGACCATTGCTGGCGCTTAGAACGTTAAATCGACGTTTTCAATTGGTAGATCTTTTACACAGGGACAAGGAGCAGGCCTGTTGCCTAAACCCAACCTCGCAGCAACTGGATCGATCCCTGGGTTCCGTAATGCCAAGCAGATCATCAATGCACAATGCTACCACAGGATCAAGAGAGACAGGAAAAAGAAAAAAAAATTCAGAACTAGGCAAAAACTAATATAAACGCTACTAAACTACTCTCTCTCAAAAATCATTTCTACAAAAATAAAAGAAAAAGAAAAAAAATATAAAAAAAATATTCATCATTTAAATTAAAATCCTTTTTGAATATGTGATATAAGAAAATATGTAAACAAGAATATGACTGAATATTTATTCATGTTATTTTACAGTTATCATTTTCCACTTCGGATATTTAGCAGCGTCTCCACTCCACCGCTTTTGCAGCATGTGGAATGGGCTGGAAAATCTTCCAGTCTTTTACTTGTTTATGAAAATAACTTATATTATAAAGAGTATCCGCTTGAAGATGTTCTGATGCAGCTGAACTATGATGGTAGTGAATATGTTTTGAATGGAGTTCCCGATTGGCTTTATCAAGGTAAGTTATTATGGGTTTAAATAAGTTTTAGCGGATATTTAATATGAGAAATATGAGTTTGTTGGTGGTGGCAATTATGGGGAAATCCTAAGTATCATAACCAGCAATTTGTCTCCGTTTTTTTTTCATTTTTAATGATGTTTGTTGGAGTATAAATTTGAAGTATCCCATTTCTGGAGTCCAAAATTTATAAAGCCACAAAAGACAGGTAAATTAGCTGAAAATGGATTGTAGAATATCATGCAAACTGTAAGATCTCAGGTTGTTGGGGCCGTGGCAAGATGTTTTTTCTGCGTACAACACTACTTGAAGTATGTCATGAAGCTTCTGTGAAGTTCAGAAGCTATAGTTTATGCTCCATAAGTTTGGTAATATTGACATAAGGAAGATACAATAATAGAAAGAGATTTAATGACCTGGAGTTTCATATCATAAAGCAGAATATGCTACTTATTTAGATTTTTGTTTGATTTCTTGAGGCATCGTCTACTGAAAGTTGCTATTAACAATATTACAGTTTGTGAAAAGCACAACAATTCTGGAAGACTTTACAGAAGCATAATCAGATTCAATCTCTGGGAGGCCCGCTATCCTTCAAGAAATAGGTATTTCATCACATTGAAAATAATATATCCTTATTCTAACTACAACTGTATCATTTCTAAGAAATATGGTGTTAAAAATAGTTTCAGATTCACCTAGCGATATTTTCATAGAGCGATCCCGCTTTCTAGGTCTATAATGAAAGAAAGATTCGGAAATTTTTCCCTTGATATTTCTTATAAAAGAGCAGAGAAGCCTAACCATGTATTATGTTTGAAATACTACACATATCTTGAACAATTTTTAGCGGCAAAAAAATTAACGTGTTACGCATGGCGGGGTGCTGAAATAGTAAACTATTGAGAGAACATTTATTTACTGCCTCTAAGAGGGAATTATGAAGGTATTGCTTATCCGAAAATAGATATTTCATCGCTTTTAAAATAATATATTCCTGTTCAAGCTAAACCCTTACCATTTCAAAAGAGAAATAACGGGGATGTAGGGGATATTGTTCGATTTTTCTGGGAGAGGTTTGAGGGAAATGCCAATCCTAAAATAAGTCATTCATCATGATGAAAATATCCTTTGAATTTATCCTTAAAAAAAATTTTTCGTCAACTCAAGGATGAGATGGTTGCCCTTTGACTCTAAGAATATGGAACTATCTTGCATACCTCAATAAAAATGATGGTGCTACACCCCTTTTGCTGCTCCAAAATATTTAATGAGTTGGATTTGACGAGGGTCGTCTTTCTCGCATTTAGGGTAACTCAGTGTGGACTGTTAAAACGGGCAGAAATTATAGTCTATTCTAAATGAAATTAAAGAGTGACATTAAAATGACTAAAAGAGCTTTTTACAGAAAACTGAAGGGTAAAGGTCAGTGCTGAAGGAAGTGGGGCAACTACCCTCATTTACGGAATAATTTCTGGTCATTGAACTTTTAAGTAATAGTATGGGGTCTCTACGTCCAAACGCTCACTATGTATCTATGCGGTTTTATGCATCGAGGGTTCAGATGTTAATATGACTAAATTTAAAAGGAATTTTTTTTAAGTGGGGGGAGGGTGAAGGGAGGGAATCATAAAATTTTAAAATATAGTTCAGAATCAAGGACTTGTGGGGCTGTACAACAAATCCATTTCGAGACGGGCCTAGAGTGTTTCAATTATGCATTCCTTATTGCCACCCATAAACCCCTAAAAAAGGATACTAGTAAGACAGATTTGGACGATTTGCTAGTTAATGAGGCTGGGGAGGGACAGAGTTTCCTAAATTAGATTTTAACTGTTTAAAGGGGCTTTATCCTATAACAATTAAAGGGATGAAACTTTTTTAGAGGGCTGACGAACATTTAAAGATTGGTGTTACGGTGTTACATTACAATAAAGAGCTTGAAGAGGTGGAACATGAAAATAAAAGGGAGTAAATGTTCACTGAGGACTTCGTCCTTTGAATCAGTAAAGCAATGGGTATGACTTCTTTAAGAGCCTTCTAGTTAACATGATTCAATCGGAAATTACTTACCAATAACTCATATTAGTCGTGTTTTAAGGAAAGATGTAAAAGAAAAACACGTATAAAACACGTGTTTTAACACGTGTTTCGTGTTAAGGAAAGAACCATAGTTCACGTGATTATTTTCTAATATGTGTATCAAGCTCTATACCGAAATAAAATTAAAGCACCACTTGAGACACTGCGGGTACCATTTATCTGTAGAGACAGTTTCGGGTGACAATGTCATCTTGTGGATCATGTATTTTCAGAATTTGCACTTGCAGAGCGAAAAGGTGGCCTTACATATCGAAGCTAAACTCACGCATGTGCACGGCCTATTAAATTTAAATCATATGAAAGAATATGAAGCCATTCCAATCTCTTTCACCCATACACAAAGAGATGCTAGTAATGCCATGCAATTGGTAGAGGTATTCGAGGCATTGGGTTAGAAGATTATGTGGGTGTTGCCGTGGTTGCACTTATTAAAACTATCAATAAGTCAATTTTACGGCTGTATAATTTTAATTATCCAATGAATTTATCATCAAAGAATGAATTGGGTATTAAAAATAAGGAAGTGATGATATATAAAGAAGGAATGGTGATATAGCTGAATCCATTGAAGATGGATCTTAAGGAATGTTAGAATTATTCACGGCCCGATCACATCATGAAAAATTTCCGTGAAAAAGTATGAGAATACTTGCTTTGAATTGTACTTACTATATCCTCTACAGGATTGTTCGTGATTATAGTTCCCTCGTAACTTTGAACAAACAAATATATCCCGATGAGCCGAAATTTTTACTCTCGGCATACAATCAGACTACTAATTAACCCTATGGTTCCATTGTAATGGATCTCATTCAAAACACGCCCGGAGATTTACGTTTAGTCACTGATATTTTTAGCAATGAAATTACCATATATCTACCAGTGAGCAGTAAATAAGGTCATTAGTCTCCATTATGACACTGAAAGAACTACATGAAAACACACATTTATTTTCCGTATTAGGTAATTCAAAACCACCAATTAGGAAGGTTATGCTCAAACATAGTATTGCCAAAGAATTTAATAATCTTCTCTCAGAGCTTTGTTTAAAGTTAACCTAAGGCAATGTTCAACTGCTAGAAGTATTTAAGCAGCGGACAAAGCAAAACCTTTCGCTTGTACGAGCCCTTGCATGTAAAAATAAGGGAACGGATTAAAAAAAAAAATGGTTTCTTCAAGCGAGTGGTAGCTTCTTTTCACTGTTACCACGAATAATTGTAGATCTTGTAGGCAGAATTTTCTAGAAAAAAAATGGCGTAAACCTACAAGCTGACACCAATAGAACTCTCTTTTTCACCAAAAGAGCACTTTGAAAATAATCTTAGTAGATTGATTAACAAAGAGACAATTGATGACGAAGAAAAATCAGCTTTGCTTCAAGATACCCCTTGAGGTTTGGACAGACATAAACCCTTCCGCAAAAAGACTGCTCAAAGTAAATGTCATTGATCGATAATCTTTATTATTAAGCATCGATAAGCTTTATTAAGCTTATCGCGAGCAATTGAATAGAATCTTGACCTATCTAGTTGAAAATGAACATGTACAAAACGATGGTAAAAATAATGAGGTTACAATCATTGTCATTACAATCTAATTGATTTGATATCAGATTTAATTGCAAATTATTAAATACTTGAATCTTTTGACATTCATTTGTGTAAATTTTTAAAGTTATCAAACATCCTAAAAAGTCTTATCGGGAATAAACATATTTTAAATCGATTAAAGGAATATGGTCAAATATCAGAAGGTGATTTTAAATCTTTTTCCGAAACTACTAGCACACCAAGTGGGGAAGATGATTCTTTATTAAAAGGTGCCCAGTGAAGGCGTTTTAATATCAGTGAATCATCTGTTAGTATGCAAAAGGGCAGTGGTAAGTTCACAACACGTTTACAAGCAAAAGGGCTCAAGTTCTGAAACGTATTTATGAGAACATTGGTGAAGCAGGAAGTTTAAGTTTCCCCACACACTTGCTCGAGGCACTGGACTTAAAAAGAAGCTAGCGACAAAAGTATTTTCAGAGTGAGCCAAGTTATACCGTTCATCAAAATCATAGAGTTCGCGGTATTCATAATCACTTTCGAAAAACTATAGTTTTTTTTCCCATTGCATATATTATAAGCACATCTATTGGCTCTAGATAAGGTTCAAAGGCGTCCAAATAGTCTTTAGTCCGTACAAGTATATATTACGTGCAATAAGTGTTTTTAGTCGATATGCATAAGATTTTTCAATAATCACCCAAGGCCATTTTTAAAAATTCTGGAAATTAACAAAATTGCCCCTTACGATCCCTGACAATTTTTGATCCAAAATCTATAATTTTGGAACCAGATTCACTTTTAAAAATCATAAGTTGTTTTTCAGAATCACTTGGTATTTCTGATGTCACGTGGCCCAGTGAAAACGGAAAGTTTCTCGTTTATGCAAAAACAGATATATCAGAAGTAGGCGAAGAAGAATATGTATTACTTGGATCCAATCCAAGAGAATATAGTAAAGCTTCAAAGATAAGATACCCAAAGGTAAGAAAGTAAATATATCTTTTTAATACCCGTCAGTCATTTGATACACCTCAGTCACACCAGCTGATACATTTTAGTCATTTGGACTGAGAGTCAGGAACACAGCTTAGATATCAATATACAATTATGAAAACTCGATTTATTTTTGGGACACAGTGCGCGGTAGCGATACTAGCGGCTGGTGACAGGAAGCTGGTATTGATATCTAATTGGTAACATGAAACTGGTATTGGTATCTAAGCTCTGTATGCAATTAAATAAAAAAAAACTAATCTTTTTAGCTGAAAGTAAGGAGCGACATTAAAACTTAAAACGAACAGAAATTACTCCGTATATGAAATGGTTTGTCCCCTCCGCAATCCCTCGCTCTTTACGCTAAAGCTTTTAATTGTTTTAAAAAGTAGAATTGTGGCAAAGAGTCAAACTTTAGCGTAAAGAGCGAGGGATTGCGGAGGGGACAACCCATTTCATATACGGAGTAATTTCTGTTCGTTTTAAGTTTTAATGTCGCTCCTTACTTTCAGCTAAAAATATTAGTTTTTTTTAAATTTAATTTCTGAACGTTTTTGAATTAATGCATGGTTGGTTTTGGCTCTCCGCACATAAATTATTAAAATGAAATTTGTATATTAATTCTTTTTGGCTAAATGGCTTTCTCTTAGTTTTGATCAGACGATTTTGAGAAATAAGGGGTGGAGAAGGAGGCCTAGTTGCCCTCCGATTTTTCGGTTACTTAAAAAGGCAACTAGAACTTTTAATTTTTAACGAACGTTTTTATTAGTAAAAAATATATGTAACTTAAGAATTAACTTACGTAACAATCTTTCATAACCTTATATTTTTATTATGTATACGAGGGGGTTTGTACCCTCGTTAATACCTCGCTCTTTACACTAAATCTTAAGTTTTGTCCCAATTCTTTAAGGATGACCCCTGATTCAGAAAGGCCGTAGAATAAATAGTTGAAATTACTAAAAATACTTTAGCATAAAGAGCAAGGTATTTACCTCCTCCTAAATACCTCGCTCTTTATGCTAAAGTATTTTTAGAACCCCTCATATGCGTAAAAATCTCTGTTCGTTTTAAGTTTCAATGCTACTTCTTCCTTTCATTTGACAAAAAACCTTTTCGTGTTTATTTTTCATTGTTTTCTTATAGTAATGCTAGAAAATCCTACGCCTTTTTCATTGAATTTTTCTTCCCCCATGACCAATTCCTCAAAGGAAAGATCCTCCAACATAGCCCCCTCTCCTCAGCCCCACCCCCAAACAAATTAAAATCCCCCTGAAAACGTCTGTACACTTCCCAATAACCATTACTATATGTAAACACTGGTCAAAGTTTGTAACTTGCAGCCCCTCTCCAGGGATTGTGGGGGAGTAAGTCATCCCCAAAGACATAGTTATTATGGTTTTCGACTATTCTGAACAAAATGGCCATCTCAAAATTTTGATCCGTTGACTTTGGGAAAAAATGAGCGTGGGAAGGGGCCTAGATGCCCTCCAATTTTTTGGGTCACTTAAAAAGGGCACTAGTACTTTTCATTTCCGTTAGACTGAGCCCTCTTTCGACATTCTAGGACCACTTGGTCGATACGATGACCCCTGGGGAAAAAAACAAAACAAATAAACACGCACCCGTGATTTGTCTTCTGGCAAAAAATACAAAATTCCACATTTTTGTAGATAGGAGCTTGAAACTTCTACATTAGGGTTCTCTGATTCGCTGAATCTGACGGTGTCATTTTCGTTAAGATCCTAAGACTTTTAAGGGGTGTTTCCCCTATTTTCCTAAATAAGGCAAATTTTCTCAGGCTCGTAACTTTTGATGGGTAAGACTAAACTTGATGAAACTTATATATTTAAAATCAGCATTAAAATGCAATTAAAATCAGCATTAAAATGTAGCTATTGATATCAAAATTCAGTTTTTTACAGTTTTGGTTACTATTGAGCCGGGTCGCTCCTTACTACAGTTCGTTACCACGAACTGTTTGACAAAACAAAATTACCTTCCCGCCTATGGTGTTGTAGTACGATCTACGCGTCGGAGCACGGGCTTGGAAGAGGCGCCAAGTTCAGAGTTGTGTGCCAAAAGCTTCTCGTGGGCAAGATTGGAGTTTTCATAACTGTATTGGTATCTAAGCTGCGGTCAGGAATGTTCGATGAAGCAGTGTTAAGTTTGTAAAAACTTCTGTATTTTTTAGCTTCGGGTCAGACAAAACATCTATTTTATTAAATAAGCAAAAATTTTCATTATAAGTTTTGATAGAAAAGCTAATTCCGATTTGTAAGATATAAAACAAGCATAAATATTTTTATACACTTCAAACTAAAAACAAACAAAAATAATATGAATAGATAAATAAAACCTAAAGCAAAAAGATATTTGAATTAATTATACAGTCAAAGATGGAACCGCCAGAAAATACAATGAATAAGAAATGGGCTGCTATAAATCATGTGTCGTATTTGGAAACCATAGGTACCCACAAAGAAACAGGGTAATTGCCCCTTCTCCCCACACTATGAAGACCAAAATGTACAGAAAGGGGACAATTACTGTACTCGCTCTCTTCAAGCGAGTCAAAACAAGGTTCCACTCTCTTCAAGCCTTTTTGAAGTATAACAAAGTGTCCTTTATGTTTTACCAAAAAGTATGAAAGTGTGAGCAAAATGAATGAATTTTTAGAGGTTTTACGAGTTCAGGGTGCTAAAATAGGCTTGAAAATTAATGTTAAGAAGACTAAGTCACTAAGGCTAGGAATAAGTGAAGATGAACAGGTGACATTAGGTAACGAAAAGATTGATCAGGTTGGGAGCTTCAGTTACCTTGGTAGTATCAAACAGTTCGTGGTAACGAACTGTAGTAAGGAGCGACCCGGCTCAATAGTAACCAAAACTCTAAAAAATGGAATTTTGATACCAATAGCTACATCAAAAGAATTGCATTTTAATTCTGGTTTTAAATATATAAGTTTCATCAAGTTTAGTCTTACCCATCAAAAGTTACGAGCCTGAGAAAATTTGCCTTATTTAGGAAAATAGGGGAAACACCCCTTATAATTCTTAGGATCTTAACGAAAATGACACCGTCAGATTCAGCGTATCAGAGAACCCTAATGTAGAAGTTTCGAGCTCCTATCTACAATTAAATAAAAAAAAACTAGTTTTTTTAACTGAAAGTAAGGAGCGACATTAAAACTTAAAACGAACAGAAATTACTCCGTATGTGAAATGGGTTGTCGCCTCCGCAGTCCCACGCTCTTTACGCTAAAGTTTGACTCTTTTCCACAATTCTACTTTTTAAAACAATGAAAAACTTTAGCGTAAAGAGCGTGGGACTGCGGAGGGGACAACCCATTTCATATACGGAGTAATTTCTGTTCGTTTTAAGTTTTAATGTCGCTCCTTACTTTCAGTTAAAAAAACTAGTTTTTCTTATTTAATTTCTGAACGTTTTTGAATTAATGCATGTTTGATTTTGGCTCTCCGCACATAAATTATTGAAATGAAATTAGTATATTAATTTTTTTTGACTAAATGGCTTTCTCTTAGTTTTGATCAGACGATTTTGAGAAATAAGGGGTGGGGAAGGAGGCCTTGCTGCCCTCCAATTTTTCGGCTACTTAAAAAGGCTACTAGATCTTTTAATATTCAACGAACGTTTTTATTAGTAAAAAATATACGTAACTTAAGAATTAACTTACGTAACAAACTTTTATATTCTTATATTTTTATTATGTGTACGAGGGGGTTTGTACCCTCGTTAATACCTCGCTCTTTACACTAAATCGTAAGTTTTGTCCCAATTCTTTAAGAATGACCCCTGAATCAAAAAGGCCGTAGAATAAATAGTTGAAATCACTAAAAATATTTTAGCATCAAGAGCGAGGTATCTATCTCCTCCTAAATACCTCGCTCTTTATTCTAAAGTATTTTTAGAACCCCTCATATGCGTTATAATCTCTGTTCGTTTTAAATTTCAATGCTATTCCTTACTTTCATTTGAAAAAACGTTTTCATGTTTATTTTTTCACTGTTTTTTTTTATAGTAATGCTAGAAAATCCTGCGCCCTTTTCATTGAATTTTTCTTCCCCCGTGACATATTCCTCAAAGGAAAGATCCTCCCACAAAGCCCTCTCCCATCAACCCCACCCCCAAACCAAAAAATCCCCATGAAAACGTCTGTACACTTCCCAATAACCATTACTATATGTAAACACTGGTCAAAGTTTGTAACTTGCAGCCCCTCCCTCAGGGATTGTGGGGGAGTAAGTCATTCCCAAAGACATAGTTATTATGGTTTTCGACTATGCTGAACAAAATGGCTATCTTAAAATTTTAATCTGTTGACTTTTGGAAAAAAATGAGCATGGGAGGGGGCCTATTTGCCCTCCAATTTTTTGGTCACTTAAAAAGGGCACTAGAACTTTTCCTTTCCGTTAGAATGAGCCCTCTCGCGACATCCTAGGACCACTTGGTCGATAAGATGACCCCTGGGAAAAAAAACAAAAAAAAAAACAAACAAATAAATAAACACGCACCCGTGATTTGTCTTCTGGCAAAAAATACAAAATTCCACATTTTTTAGATAGGAGCTTGAAATTATTGCTATAGAGTTCTCTGATATACCGAATGCGATAGTGTGATTTTCGTTAAGATTCTATGACTTTTATTGGATGTTTCCCCCTTTTTTCCAAAATAGGGCAAATTTTCTCAGGCTCGTAACTTTTGATGACAAAGACTAAATTAATTGAAACTTAATATTTAGAATCAGCGTAAAAATTCGAAACTTTTGATGTATCTTTTAGTATCAAAATTCCGTTTTTTAGAGTTTCGTTTACTATTGAGCCGGGTCGCCCCTTACTACAGTTCCTTACCACGAACTGTTTGAAAAGAAAATAATTCGGTATTTCGGGGCTTCTGACATTATTACTCCTTTGCGGAAGTTAGGCTCAAAATTGAAAAAGGATTATAGTTTTTTTCTGGGCCCCTTCCACCTCTTAGTTCGTTTATTTTCCCGTTAGTTTTCACCTGTTTTCGCTTTATAGTTGTGTTATCTCTTAGCAGTAGTTATGGTTGTGGTATATATGTTTTATCGCTCGTATAGTTGTGTTATTTTCAAATTATACTCCATAATAGAGAGGCTCCGAACACCCAGCATTGTATATTAAGCTCTTAATTTGACGTTTTTTTCTAACGTGACCAGATTCGTCCTGCGCCCTTTTCATTGAATTTTTTTCCCCCATGGCATATTTCTCCAAGGAAAGATCCTCCCACATAGCCCCCTCCCTCAACCCTACCCCCAAAACCAAAAAAATCCCCCTGAAAACGTCTGTACACTTTCCAATAACCATTATTATATGTAAAGACTGGTTGAAGTTTGTAACTTGCAACCCCTCCCCCAGGGACTGTGGGGGAGTAAGTCATCCCCAAAAACATAGTTATTATGATTTTCGACTATGCTAAACAAAATGGCTATCTCAAAATTTTGATCCGTTGACTTTGGGAAAAAAATGAGCATGGGAGGGGGCCTAGATGCCCTCCAATTTTTTTGGTCACTTAAAAAGGGCACTAGAACTTTTCATTTCCGTTAGAATGAGCCCTCTTGCGACATTCTAGGACCACTTGGTCGATACGATGACCCCTGGGAAAAAAACAAAAAAAAACAAAAAAAAAACAAACAAATAAACACGCACCCGTGATTTGTCTTCGGGCAAAAAATGCAAAATTCCACATTTTTGTAGATAGGAGCTTGAAACTTCTACAGTAGGGTTCTCTGATACGCTGAATCTGATGGTTTCATTTTCGTCAAGATCCTACGACTTTTAGGGGGTGTTTCCCCCTATTTTCCTAAATAAAGCAAATTTTCTCAGGCTCGTAACTTTTGATGGGTAATACTAATCTTGATGAAACTTATATATTTAAAATCAGCATTAAAATGCGATTCTTTTGATGTAGCTATTGATATCAAAATTCAATTTTTTAGAGTTTTGGTTACTATTGAGCCGGATGGCTCCTTACTACAGTTCGTTACCACGAACTGTTTGAAAATGTGGAATTTTGCATTTTTTGCCAGAAGGCAGATCACGGATGCGTGTTTATTTGTTTTTTTGTTTTTTTTTTCCCAGGGGTGATCGTATCGACCCAGTTGTCCTAGAATGTTGCAAGAGGGCTCATTCTAACGGAAATGAAAAGTTCTAGTGCCCTTTTTAAGTGACCAAAAAAATTGGAGGGCACCTAGGCTCCCTCCCACGCTAATTATTTTCCCAAAGTCAACGGATCAAAATTCTGAGATAGCCATTTTATTCAGCGTAGTCGAAAAACTTTATAACTATGTCTTTGGGGACGACTTACTCCCCCACAGTCCCCATGGGAGGGGCAACAAGTTACAAACTTTGACCTGTGCTTACATATAGTAATGGTTATTGGGAAGTATACAGGCGTTTTCAGGAGGATTTTTTTGGTTGGGGGGAGGGGTTGAGAAGAGGGGGATACGCTGGGGGAACTTTCCGTCGAGAATTTGTCATGGGAGAAGAAAATTTCCATGAAGGGAGAGCAGGATTTACTAGCATTATTAAAAAAAAAACAATTAAAAAATAAATGTGAAAAAGCTTTTTCAGCTGGAAGTAAGGAACAGCAATAAAACTTAAAACAAACAGAAATTATTACCCATATGAGGGGCTCACGTCTTCCTAATACCTCGCTCTTTACGCTAAAGTATTTTTAGTAATTTCAACTATTTATTCTACGGCTTATTTGATTCAGGGGTCATTCTTAATGAATTGGGATAAAATTTAAGCTTTAGTGTAAAGAGCGAGGTACTGACGATGGGGCGAATCCCCTCATATATGTAATAAAAACATGAGAATACAAAAGTTCTTTACGTAAGCTAATTTATAAGTTACGTAACCAATAAAAAGAGTCGTAAAAAATTAAAAGTTCTAGTTGCCTTTTTAATTAACCAAAAAATCGGAGGGCAACTAGGCTTCGTCCCCCGCTCTTTTTTTCTCAAAATCATTCGATCAAAATTATGAGAAAGCCATTTAGCCAAAAAAAAAAAAAAAAAAAAAAAAAAAAAAAAAAATGCAAATTTCGTTTTGATTATTCCTCTGCGGAGAACCAAAATCAAAACATGCATTGATTAAAAAACGTTCAGAAATTAAATAAAAAAAACAAGTTTTTTTAACTGAAAGTAAGGAGCGACATTAAAACTTAAAATGCACAGAAATTACTTCGTATATGAAAGAGGCTGCTTCCTCATCAACGCCCCGCTCTTTACGCTAAAGTTTTTTACTGTTTTAAAAAGAAGAATTGAGAGAAAGAGTCAAACTTTAGCGTAAAGAGCGGGGCGTTGATGAGGAAGCAGCCTCTTCCATATACGAAGTAATTTCTGTGCGTTTTAAGTTTTAATGTCGCTCCTTACTTTCAGTTAAAAAAACTTGTTTTTTTTATTTAATTATTAGTAAAGATGGTGGGAGCAGTGAAGATGTTAAAAGTAGAATAGCTAAAGCTCAGGGTGTTTTTTCACAGTTAAAAAAAGTTTGGAAGAATAGAAAGATAAGCCTACAAACCAAGATTAGAATATTGGAAGCTACAGTGATGACAGTGGTCAAATATGGCTCTGAAGCATGGGCACTCCGAAAAGCAGATGAAAATTTACTAGATGTTTTCCAGAGAAATTGCCTACGGATTGTTCTGGGTACCCGGCTGACTGATCGTATTTCAAACAGTAGGTTGTACGAAAAGTGTGGTTCAATCCCGCTTTCTGGGGCTATAATGAAAGAAAGGTTGAGATGGCTAAGCCACGTTCTACGGATGAAGGATGACAGATTACCGAAGATTGTCCTTTCTGGCCAACCGTCTGGGGCTACGCGGAAAGCAGGTCGTCCTTGTTTGGGTTGGGAGGATGTCATAAATAAAGATTTAAAGGAAATGGGAACTTCCTGGGAGGGTGTAAAGAGGGAGGCTTTAAATAGATTAGGTTGGAGGAGGAGCGTGCGTAGCTGTGTTGGCCTCAGGCGGCTTGGTGCTGCAGTGAGTTATTAGTAGTAGTAGTAGTAGTATTTTGAATAATATATTTGTTACAGCTTTTGAAAAATCAAAAGTTTGAAAATAATAATCAATTTTCTTGGGAAATAGCAAACCAAAATGAGCATGCCAACAAACGACGAGAATCAAAACAACAACAACCAAACAACAGCAAAGAAAGCTAGACAATAAATTTAGTTTAACTATTTCGAAGGTTCTTGACTGTCCATGTTTTTATTACTATATTTTAATTCGAAAACTAGTTCATCCAAAAGGATAGGAAATCGGTGGCTAAACGAAGGTTACACAACGTCCATTTTGGAAGCAGTCTGTCTTTTTTCAGCAAAACGTAGTATTAGCCAACTAATATCATTAAATTTATAATGTTAATCAATAAATTTAATTATTTTACATCATTGGTGTCAGGGCCACCCTCTTGTTTTAACTTTTAACTGGCAAATTTTTACTGTGGAAGGTGTCATGGCGCCTCTGATAATGTCGGTGCTATGTTATTTGTGTGTTGTTGCTATGTTGCATCAAATACAAAAATAATGAGCATAGTTTGAGGTAGAATTTCTTCAGCTTCTGCTAAAATGATTAGCCTTGTCAACCAACATCAGAAGAATCATCTTACTTTATATTTTCGGTGAATCTTCGTATCAAATATCTTGTAAGCCGATCAGAGAGGTTATGAAACAGGCGGCAGAAGCTCATATATTCCTCCGAGTATTTTTAAAATCTTGAGTCCAGATAATTTCAGCTTCAGATCATCTAAAGGAGCATACCCTATATTTTTCACGGATAAGGGTTGAGACAAGCCATTTTTAGGGGTGGGGGATGTAATAGAACCTGCAGACATCATGTTAGGGGAGAGGGCATGAAATAGTTTTTCTACCTTAGAAAAGGGTATATACTGCGTTTTTCTTCTTTTTTTTATACCAGTCGTTCAACAGAGTCTTTGGCTAGCATCATAGTACAGTTATTCATTCCAGTATCTTAATAGATGTAAAAATTATGTATGTAAGACACTATAAATTTCTCTTTGAAAATCACATTTCTTTGTTACGAAATTTTAAAAGAATGTTTGGGTATAAGAAGCTGGCGTCAATGAAAATTCCATTTTTAAATTAGCAAAGCTACTTAACAATATTTTATTACCAAAACTTCCGCTAATTGATATAAAACAAACAAAGTTTAAAAAAGAAAAACACATCCGTCTTCGGGTCAACCCTGGAAGAATTATGACTCTTTAATGATGATCAAAATTTTATCCGTTATGAGAAATGATATTACGCTCATAACAAGCGTAATCAAATTAAATACGGTCTTTGGGACAAGCGAGTATAGCAGTTAGTAATTACTGTAAAATTCATTGCATTAAACTGAGTGTTATTCAGGTGAAAAAAAGCAATTGAAAATTTTTGATTGGTCTCTTATCGAGAAGACTCAAAGAGTTACTTTATGGATTTTTAAAAATAGGGAGTGCTAGTTGAAAAACAAAAGAGCTGTCTGGTTACAAAAATGACTCGCTTTATATATTTTAATGACTTGGTTAGTTTACAGACTTTTAGTACTATAAAAAGTTCTTTCTTCAGATATATATTCATTTCCCGGAGGTCTACACTAGGGGCTAACCACTTTTTTTTTAATTGGGTGTATCTTGTGGTGAGTGCCATACGAAGCGAGAGGGGAAATTGCAAAATGAAAGCATACCTATGTATGTGCGGTATATACCACACGATGGGGAATAAGTTAAAAGCAAAGATACAGACCAGATAGTAGGAGAGTTGACATCCCCTCGGCTCTAAAGCTATTATACTCTTGACCACACTGAATATCTCTAACATCAATTTTGCTCGTGATTCCTAATTTTTATGTGTACAAGAATAGCCAATTTTTTCAGTAATTGAATATGAACAGTTTATGAACTAATGTTACAGTGAGAACATTTTTTAATGGACTCCACACGTTTTAAGACCTACGAATTCCTCCACTCCCCATTATCCTTCTTTTCACTAGATTGTTAGTTTTTCCAACATCCTCCAATGCCTGTTCTCCTTCTTTATTAGTATAGTAGTTTTATCCCTGTCTTATTTCCGTAATTTATGAAGTATATGAATCCAATCAGCATTCTGAGATTTTGTCGTCACAGTACGTGGTTGACTCTTACCTTTTCAAACGGTTTGTGGTAACAATCTGTAAGTAAGGAGTGAATTAAACTAAACTATTGAAAAAAGACAAAACAAGAAATATATCAATGAATTTCAAGATAAACGGTAAATTATACACCAAAATAACAAATACTTCAACATAGTCTCACCCGTAAGGCTCTATGAACAGGGAAAAACCGGGAAGAAACAAAACTAAAATAATTTAAACAAATGCTGTCATCAAACATTTTTTAAACAATAAACTCACATCACCAAACCAAACCATACCCCCGCCAAAAAAAAATCCAAGCTAGGCAAGGGAGTCATAGATGGTTCCGCCAACACAAATAAAGTGCAGAACATACAAATAAAATTTTGGTTTTATAATTCTCTAAATTTTTATTCAATTTGCTTTAATTACCCGTGTTTTTCTCTTTCTTTTCTTTTTTTCTCTCTTCTTCATTTTCAATTTTAGTTGCTATAGTCCTCAACAAGTTCGCTTCAAGGATCTTTATTATTATTGGGGTTATTTTTCATTTTTTATTTAAATAAATTGAATTTAGTTGAACCGATCCGGAGACATCAACTCATCGGAGAAGACACCAAACGAGTGGCAGCCCCGTGCAAACTCCGGGAAAGTGTTCCAAATCATGTAAGTTCTAATGTAAGCCACAGTAAGTTCTAGATGTTTTGCGCCTAGTATAGTTGAAGATTCAAAGTTTGTTGAAAGCTGATTATATATCTTTTCTGTCTGACACACCTCACATTGGAGTTCTTCACCTTTGAAGTTCTTTGTTTTTCTTTGACAAACTTGTTTTGCGGAAAATATTTTCAAATTAATTTATCTTCGTTTTTATTGACAGTCTTTTCCATAGCACCCCTTGGAAAAAGAAAAAAACAACAAATAAACATGCATACTTTTTCTAACATACTTTTTGAAGACAACAAACGAGTGGCAGCCCCGTGCAAACTCCGGTAAAGTGTTCCAAATCTATGTGTAAATTGTTGGAAGTGCGGAAATAGCAAGGCGATAGCTCAGAAACCCAAAATATATTATTACATAGGGCAGCAGGAACCTGGCAATATAACCTCAAAAAATTAAATGAAGCATAAGGCAAGAGAGATCTTTAGTACTTAAGCTTTTTTGGTACTTTTAAAAGAAGCTTCTTATTGTTCTAATTAAAAGAACTTTGCATTTCAGGAGTCATTCTGAAAGAATTGGGTCAAAATTCAAACTCTAGCGTATAGAGCTTGGTGTTAAGGAGGGAAAACCCCCCTCATAAACGTGATAATTTCTTCTCGTTTTAAGTTTTAGTGTTACTCCTTACTTTCATTTGAAAAAACTTGTTTTTTTTAAATTTAATAACTTCCATTAAAATCACTTGCCTTCTTGGCAAAATTTGGCAAATTAGGCTAGTTTTCTCAGCCTTTTAGCTTTCGATAGGTAACTTTAGGCTTGATGAATATTATATATTTAGAAGCACCATAAAAAAAACGGTTTTATTTAGGTATACACTATTTTCAAAATTCATTTTTAGAGTTTCGAGTATTATTAGCCCTGGTCGCTTCTTACTTACAGTTTGGCATCCTGAACTCTATGATCCAAAAACTACAAGCAACGACGGCAAATTACTGTTCTCCCAATTGATAACCATTGACTGTTCTGGAATACTCACTCCCCTAACAAAAAACAAATTTGCACCATTAGGTGGATGCCCCACGTTAGGAGATCTAGTTTTAAGAAATATTAATTTGTCCAATAAGTTATAACACTCCTGACAATGCTGATAAAAAAGAAATCAATCAGATTTATTCCATGTAATGATTGTAAAAAAAGAATAAATAGTAAGAAAGTAGCTCTTTATTGACCAATTTCAGGGTTGTCACAAGTGTAACAGAACGAATGGAGTCAGATGATTTCTATGACAAAAAAAAACAAAAAACAAAACAACCTGTATGGTCTTCAATGGAAAAAATAGCAAATTCAAAATGTGCAGATAAGAAGCACTTAAAGAGTATGAAATAATCGTCAATATATTCGGTTGTTTCTTCATTTAACTGTAAATGGGGCAATGTGTAATTTTGATGGAGATAGGGAGTGAGATAAAGGAAAGTGATGTTAATTCATAAAAAATTTAATTTATTTTTCGAAATGTTGAAGGGAGGGGCAAATTTGTCAGTTTTTCAATTGTCTCAACAAAATACAGTAAAAGACATTTTCAATAAAGAAAAAACTTCTCTTCCGAAAAAGGTATTTTGTAAGTCTAAGGGAGGGAGTAAAATCTAGGGGGTAAGCCCCCCTGCTCAATAAATTAAATTTTTTACGCTTGCTTAACCGAAAGTATTTAGAGTGTGCAAAAACAATTTAGCCAGTGATTGCAAGTGTTTTGCTCAACGGATAAATAAACCCCTCCATTGTCGAATCATTGTGCAGAAATACTTGGGACGTTTATCACTTTGCTCTTGTGCTTGGCAATTCTTCCACGAGCCATTGATAGAAAAATTGAAAATTCAGTATAAGGAGTGAAGGGGGCGGCTCCATCACATGAAAGGGTTATTTTTGATAATTTTGGGTTTTAATATCACTGTTTAATTTCATCAATTTTTTTTTATTAAATTCAATTTAAATTTAATTAAATCCAAATTAAATTTCATTTTGGCTTGCTTTTGTCATCATATTGAGGATGTTTCAGGGAGTTCACCTTGAAAATCATAGTTTTTGTATGTTTCATTGCTTATCATTAGAATAACTGCACTGACTTTTAGTCTTACATCCTGTTTTGCCACGATAGGACCCTGCAAAAGAAATCAAGGAAGGGGTCATGTCCTCCCCTCTTCGCTGTTATCTTCTACGACCATCGGTTTGATTTGGACATACCTCTTGATCATTGTTTCATGAGGGTATAGAGGCACTCAAAAAACTTTATGCTAATTTTTTGTCAAACTCGCAAAATCCGTCCAGTTCTTAAATTTAGCATGATATATCGGTTGGTTTGACCAATCTCACCGTATCTTATTTGGGTGTCAAGACGTGCAAATTTATTTTTTGCGGTCCTCAGTTCGCTAAGCCCCTTATATCACTCAGGAAAATAGTTAGAGAATAGATTTTACTAAATCAAAATCATATTTAGAGTATCTCAAACATATTTAAAAATGTTCAATGCAAAAACAAATGGTAATAAATACTAGTCGAAAAAAAGAAACGAATTTTTTATTTTTTCTGCTCTCCTATAAGATTTTCTGCGAGATTTTTTTTTCTGTCTTAGTTTTTCTATGTTACACTTATATTGCTGAAATTTCAGTGTTAATTTTCCTAGTTCTCAAAATTATTAATTTTTCAGACTGGTACAAATGTGCCATCCTTGCAACTTCTGGTTATCAATCTTAATGAAAAGGAGGTTGTGTCAGAAATCTTCTCCTTAAACGTTACAGAGAGGTAAGAAAGCATCATAACTTTCATTATTTTGGAGGTTTTATTCACAGCCCTAAAATTAATATTTATATCATTCACTCAGCAATTATCCTTGACGATATATATTTTGTATATAAAACAACTCTACCCCTCATTATTACGATCATGAAAAAAGAGGGATAAGACCCTGAATTCTCGATCCACTGAGCCTCCTACGTAGTTTTTACAACCGGGTATAAAATGGTTTGAAAAACACATATTTTGAATAATATATATTAAATTTCCATTTTGAATAATATATATTAAATTTCCATATATATATATATATATGTATATATGTATATTCCATATATATAATTATATATGTATATATGTATATATATGTATATATATACATAAATATATGTATACATATATATATATATATATATATATATATATATATATATATATATATATATATATATATATATATATATATATATATACATATATATATGTATATATGTATATATATCCATATATATAATTCCATATATATATATATATATATATATATATATATATATATATATATATATATATATATATATATATATATATATATATATATATATATATATATGTTTAATCTATACAAATAAAAATTACAAACTAATATAATGCATAATCAAGAGCTGTTTAAAAGATACAGCCTCTGATGGTGTAATACGTTTGAGACAATTTAATACATCGAAGCCTCGGAGACAATATAATATGTTTTGCTATTTACCAGAAGCAAACTCTATGAATTTTATTGAATTTAAGAGTATTTTCGTTTTCAAGAAGCTCTAGTTACAATTTTACTCCAGAATTTTTGAATGCAATATTTGGAACGCATATAAAAGCGCCTAAACCGATTCCAGTTTCAAAGTGTCTGAAATTTAGTTGGGAAAAGGAACTAAATTGTTATGGGTAACAAAGTACAAGGCTACAGTTCAGGTATATTGAGGATGCAGCCATTGGAAAGCCCCCAAGACATTAAAATGCGAACCACGACCTAAGCTAGCAATAAATCTAGTTGATTTTTATAGCTTTTTATATGTAACATTTAAAAACCAAAACATATATCATAACATGAAGCATGAAAGCTCCCATATGTAGTATCTCTTGAATTTCCAATCATACAAATTAACAATGACAGGACTAATATTATCCTAGACTTACAAATCAGCATATTTAGCTTAACACCAGAGTGAGTACAACCAGTCTGACGCCAAATATCAATCAAACACTAAAGTAAAAAAGGCGGGGAAATATATTGAATTTGAGGTTTTTGCTTTCATCAAGATCAGTTGGAGGTGTCTTTCCTATTTTGAAAAAAACTTCAAATTTGAATGCGCCCTAAATTAAAAAAAAAAAGTGTCAAAAGCATTTTCGTCGGGGAGCCGTTTTTACAGTTTTCAAAATTTCTCCTAGGAAATTCCAATGAGCTATCTCTGGTGGGGAATTTTGATTTTCTAGAAATAAACGCATCAATTTTTTTCTGAATATGCGAGGGTCATTAACATCTGAGACTAAAAAATTCAACGAATGCCTGAATTTATCTAAAAAAAAATTGGTAGTGTGTTAGACTAGAAAAATGAAGAATAGGTATCAAGAGCAAACTACTGACTCCAGAATTGTTTCTATATTTTTTTTGTGCGTAAATTAGAAAACAAACAGTTTTAACTGTTATTTTAACATATTTTAACAGTTTTAATGCTTAAATTTATATTTAAAAAAGGTAATTTTTGAAGCCATCTTAAAAAAACATATGTAGGTACATCTTTTGCATTAATTAAGAAATTAAATAAAAAAACAACTTTTTTCAACTGAAAGTAACGCATAGCATTGATGCTCAAAACTAACAGAAATTATTTCGTATATGAAAGAGTTGCCCCCACCATCAATATCTTGCTATATACGGTAAAGTCTATAGCACTTTTATAAAAGCTTGTTATTCTAATTAAACGCTTCTTGCGTTTCAGGGTCGTTCTTTAAAAATTAGGATAAACAGTCAAACTTTAGCATAAAGAGCAAGGTATTGAGGAGGGGGGCAGCCCTTCGTATACTGAATCTGTTCGTTTTGAGTTTTAATGTTGGTCCTTACTTTCATTTGATGAAACTCCTAAATTCCATCCTCGCTGAAAATCCCCCCTCCGTAAAATTTCTTCCACAATTTTCAGCCTGAAAAATTCTCCTTGGTGTACCTTCATTTGAAAAAGTCTTTAGTTTCTAATCATTTTTTCGATCACTCCGGAGAACCCCTTTTCAGTGGAAATTATTTCCTGAAAATCCAAACACGCTGAAAATTTCCACTGGACACTTCCCCTGGAACATCTCCATGTGCAAAATTATGTAGGCAAAGAGAAAGTAAGACAAATAAAATTAATTTCGTAAAGAAGTTTTGTCAAATCCCAACAGTGTAAAATTTACCCTGGAAAATTCACCACCTCCCAATAACCAAACACTATAATACCTCCCAATAACAAACACTATACCACTATACGTAACCAATGGACAAATTAATAACTTAAAGACCCATCCTCAGGTTCTGGGGGAGGGGATCATATTATCTCTAAAGGCATAGTTTTGGTACTTTTCTACTATGCTGAACAAAATGGCTATTTCAAAAACTTTGATCGGAAGATTTTGGAGAAAAAGGGGCGTGGAAGAGGGACTAGCTACCCTCCAATCTTTTTGGTCACTTAAAAAGAACACTAGAACTTTTAATTTCTGGTCAAGTGAGCACTCTCCTGATGTTCTAGGACCATTGGTTCGACACGAACACCCATGGGAAAAAAGAAAAAACAAACAAACAAACAAACACGCATTCTAGGTCTTTCTTCTGACAAATTTTGTTTTTACTTTTAAGGCGTGTTTCACTCCTTTATAGAAAATCAAGCACATTTTCTCAGGCCCGTAACCTTTTATGGGTAACACTGAGCTCAATGAATCTTCTATGAATCGACATAATAAGCCAATTCTTTTGATGTATCTATTGATATCAAAATTCCGTTTCTTAGAGTTTCGTTTACTGTTGAGCCATGTCGATCTTTACAGTTCGTTGCCACGAACTATTTGATATAATTATTTAAATTTATTGAAAACAAAGCAATCAGTACACGGTTTTAAGGAAAAAGAATAATTTAAGAAAAATAAAAATAGGGAAAATTGCTTTAATACACTAAAACCTCTTAATTAGGGGGGAGGGTCTATTCTAACCAATCCAGAGGGAAAGGCAATCCTCGTCTCTCTGCATTTAAATTACAAAATTCGTAGCTTATCAAATGTTACCAAAGTCCAAATTGAGCGAAATTTCCCAAATTTATGTCTTTGTAGGGGATAAAAGTTCTTATGAGGCGGTACTTTTTCTGATCAATCGAGAGAGAAGAGCGATTCACTGCTCTCTGGATTTAAATCACAAAATTCTTGGATTATTAAATGTTATTGAAGTTCAAATTGTGCAAAATTTCCCAAATTAAGTTTTTCCGAGGTATAAAAGTTCTTATGTTATGTCGGGCTGTGCCAAAATCAAGTATTTATGCATTCTACTGAGCCCGTTCTAGCAATTATGCTGCGATATTTCCAAATGTCAAACATTTAGTCAACACAGCCAACTCTATTAATACTTTTCGAATTACTATAGCAAATTTTGAACTCTCCCCGAAAAAACATTCCAACAAATTTACATGAATCTCGATCCAAAATCAAAGCTAATTAAGACAAATAATGCTAAATCACATTGTTTCCATTAAACCAAAAAAGGGGATAACTACACTATGATATTCTACATAACGAAGCGAGTCCCCCGGTGACGGCCTTTTTTTGGTTTTCAATGTGATCGCACGGGATTTAACGCTTCATTTCCTTTCTAGTTCATAATCTCTGAGGGTAACCTAGAACTTAAGAGACAGAGTTTGACAATCCTGCTGAAGTAAAATGGTTTTTTATTTTTAATCTGATTTCATGGTTCCAATGGATTTAATGCTTCATTTCCTCTCTAGTTCAAAATCACTAGGGAAAAACCAAAAATTATGATACTGAGTTTGACAGCGATGGGCGGCTATTGGGGTAGGCGAAGTAAGCGGTTGCGTACGGTGCCGAAAGACAAAGGATACCTTGAGCATAGGGCACTCTCAGTGGCAATGGGTATCAGAGGTGCACTCTTTGTCGGAGGGAGAGACCACCGCCGGGTGCCATCTGGCTTAATCGAGACAAAAATTATAAGATCATCATAGAGTCTCTTAAACCGATTCATATCACCTAAAGAATAGTTTGATTTCTTAGGCATGTAATTGCGTCAACTTAAAGAATCCCTCTTGGTGCAACGAGCGTCTGTTGCTAGTGATTTTATGGCACTACTTTCAAATTTCTCAAGGAGAGTCATTTTTACGCAGGGCAAATGTAATAATAAATTAACGATTAATGCAAAAGAAACAAATATTCACTACTTGATCAAAAGTGTACAGAACGATTTGTTTGTCTCCTTTCAAAATAGATCCAAGATCACATTTTAGAGCAGCTACGGCATGCAAAAGGGCATGCACTCTCGATGTCATCCGCACAGAGCAACTGACATTGGCAATAAGATTCGTCAACATTGTAGCAGATGAGGATGCGTTCATTAGGGAACATTTTTTAGGCTTTATTCCTATTACCAATTCTTCTGGTGAAGGCCTCAATGTATTACTAAAAGAGTTACGAACACGAGGCATTCCTTTAAACACTATGAGAGGCCAGGGATAAAACAATGGTTCTGCAATGAAAGGAAAGTATGTTGGAGTTAAGAAAAGGATTTGTGCTTTAAATCCTCGTGCTTTTTACGTACCATGTGGAAACCGCTCACTGAATCTTGTAATTAACGATAATGCTCTCTCTTGCAACGCCACAGTAGACTGTTTCACCACAATTCAAGAAATATACAAATTGTTTTACGTTCTAATCACAGATGGAGTATTTTTCTCAATAACATCTCAAATCTTCCAGTAAAACCACCCTTTAACACCCGGTGGGAGAGTTGAGTTGAAGCCTTGCTGCCTTTGAGGTACCATATTGATGAAGTATATGATACATCTTCCTAAAAGTCACGAATGAGTTGCTAAGTTCGATGGATCTATTAAAAAGTGTGCAATTATTTCTAACTAAGTCCAAATCTGATAAAGGAGTAAACAACGTAATCACCAATGCTATGGAACTCACAGAAAAAAATCGGTATTGTTTCAGAGTTTGAAAAAGAAACCACAGTCCGCCGAAAGAAAAAAATAATTATTATGAGGTTGAAGATGAAACTGTAAATTATGAAGAACATTCATTTAAGGTCAATTTCTTTTTTGTCGTGTTAGACACTGCAATATCCTCACTAAATGAGAGATTTCAGCTAATACAAAACCATAGTGAAAGTTTTAAATTTCTCTACGACATTTAAAGCTTGCCGAATTTCGAGGATGAAGAAGAATGGAAGAAAGCCTGTAAACATCTTCAAATCGTTTTGAGGGAAGGAAAAGACTGCGATGTGAACGGTGACGGGTTATTTGAAGAGTTATAAATTTCTGCAGAAATGCCGCCCTCTAAGAGTTCCCAACTTCGACAGCTTTGTCGTATATAACAAAACATAGTTATATGAACACATTCCCAAATGTTTTGATTGTACTGAGAACTCTATTAACGCTTCCAGTATCATTGCCAGTGCCGAAAGGAGTTTCTCCAAGTTAAAGTTAATAAAAACTTACTTAAGAACTATGTTGAGTCAGAATCGACTGAGTGGGCTTGCATCCATGGCCTATGAAAATGGCATCTTAAGTGAAGTCAATACGGAAAGACTGCTCAATGAGTTTTCATAAATGAAAGCTAGAAAATTTGTTTTCCGTTATAAAAAGTTGTTCATTGAATTGTTTTATAAGTAGTATGTTCAACCGATAAAATTGCGAATCATATTTTAACTCCTCATTTTCAACAAATCGCCTTGTTGTTTATTGACATATTCCATTTTACTATTTAAGTTAAAATTATGCTACACAATATGTATTTCGGCGTATAATTGTATTTCGGTCTACCATGGAGGGGGGAATAGTCCTTTTACCCCCAAAACGTCTAGTAACGACACTGTAGAAAACCCTGCTCAAGTGAAATGGTTTTGTATTTTTAACGTGATTCCACGGTTCCAATGGATTTAACACCTCATTTTCTCTCTAGTTCATAATCACGTGGGAAAAACTAAAACTTAAGGGATTGAGTTTGACAACCCAGCTCAAGTAAAAGGATTTTGTATTTTTCATTTCATTTCATGGTTCCAATGGATTTGCCGCCTCAATTCTTCTCTACTTCATAATCTTTAGGGAGAAACTAGAACTTTAGGGACTGAGTTTTGAGAACACGGTTCAAGTATGATGCTTTTGCGTATTCAGTGTAATTCTATTTGTTTACTGGATCTAACACCTCATTTCCTTTTCAGTTTATAATTTTTTTATTGAAAAACTAGAAGTTAAAACTAAAGCTATAACTTAAAAGACTTTGACAATTTTTCTCAAAGAAAATGAAATATCCCTTAGCTAAAACTAAATAAAACTTGTAGAAAGTGACACACTTCAGTTGATATGTTTTTAATGGAATCGTTTCGGGAAAAATAAAACGGTTTACAAGTTTTTATTGCTCTTTTTTACCGAAAATATTTTTATTCTGTTAAATTTATTTCATATGTAGAACAAAATTACATTTTGATTTCATTCAGGTTTCAGCGTTTCGCATTCTACTTTACTTAAAATTTGTTTTATTGTTGAAGTAAATTTAAAACTAGATGAAGTGCTACTAAATAGGGTAATATTTTTAGAATTATTGCTCGATAAAATTTTGATCGCCTGCATGTGTTGAATATTTAATATTATTATTCTTTGTTAGATTTATTTTTGAAATGACAATTCCTTAACTAATCTTTTTTTTAAAGAGCTAACATACCAGGGGGCAGGTGTTTTTAGTTTTGCTATTCAAAAGCAAAATATCATCTGAGTACGCAATTTTAATTTTTAACTTTAACAGCACATCTGCGCCAGTATCAGGCAGATTGGTGCTGCAACTAGTTGGCCTCACCAAGGGGGGTAGCGGCTCTTTTCTTAATGATTTTTCTTTAAGGAAACCCCCCTTGAATAGAAAATATTCACCGTCACCCAATTACATATTATATGTAAAACCAAGACGTGAGTCATTAAAATTCGCAAAAAAGTAAATAACGAGAAACAAGGCACAATTTTCTTATTAAAAGTGTAACTTGCTTTACAGTTTTCATTTTACTTGTTTTTCAGAAGTGAAATGTCAAACTTCAGCAGCTAAACTTCTGCAATCTATATCAGAAGTTGCTTCTATGGAATTTATTTGCTCTGATTGATTTATTTATAAAAATTCCTCTCCCAGCAAAGTTATTAATACCCCATCAAAAATACCCCCTTTTTAGGAGGGGGAAATACTCTCTTTAGGGTAGTAAGAAATCGGAGCAAATCCGTACCATCTTTATAGCTTAGTTCTTTCTAAAAGATGTTAGCCCAATCCCGTCTCTTTTGCGAATTAAATAGAAAAAAACAAATTCTTTAACTGAAAGTAAGAAGTAACATAAAAGCTTAAAACAAAGAGAAATTATTTTGTATATTAAGGAGGTTGTCCCTTTCTTAACCCTAGCTCTTTAAGCTGATATTTGACTTTTTGTCCTGATTCTTTAGGAAAGATTAAATGAAAAAAAAAATAAGGAGCAACGTTAAAACTTAAAACGAAAAAGAAATTATTATGTATTTGAGGGTGTTTGCCCCCTCGTCAATACCTCACTCTTTACGCTAAAGTTTAGATTTTGTTCCAATTATTTAAGAGTGGCCCCTGAATCACAAAGGCAATTTTATAAGAATAAATAGCTCTTTTGAAAGTACTAAAAATATTTAGCGCAAAGACTGAGGTATTGACGAGGGGGAGAGCCCCTCATATACGCTATAATTTCTGTTAGTTTTAAGCTTTAATGTTGCTCTTTACTTTTTGTTGAAAAAACTTGTTTTTTATCTAATTACTGATCGTTTTTAAAACAATGCAGGGAAATCCGGTGCCCCCTTCATAGAAAATTAACCCACACTATGGAAAACTCCACAATGGATAGATCCTCCCCCGTAACCCCCTCCCCTGACCCCCACCCATCAGAAAAATTCCCTGAAAATGTCTGTATACTGCGCAATAACCTATACTATACGTTAACAATGGGCAAAGTTCACAGCTTGCAGCCCCTCCCCCTGGGACTATGGGGGATTTAGCGCTGCTTAACAACATAGTTGTTGGATTTTTCGACTATGCTGAACAAAATGGCTGTATCAAAATGGCCAAATGGAGGTGATTTTGGGAAAAAATGAGCGTGGAAGGGGGTCTAGTTGCCCTCCAATTTTTGGATCACTTAAAAGGTGCACTAAAACTTTTAATTTCCGTTCGAATGAGCCCCCTCGCTATATTCTACGACCACTGGGTTAAAACGGTCAGTCCTAAAAAAAAAAAAAATAAATAAGCGTGGATCTGTGATCTTTCTTCTGGCGAAAAATACATAATGCCACCTTTTTGCAGAGAGGAGCCTGAAACTTCTACAGTAGGTTTCTCCGATACGCTGAATCTGATGTTGTGATTTTCATTAAGATTCTATGACTTTTATTGGGCTTTCTCCCCTTTTTTCGAAAATAAGGCAAATTTTCTCGGGCTCGTAACCTTGGATGAGTGAGATTAAAATAGATAAAACTTGAGTAAAATTTTTAGAATTTCGGTTACTATTGAGCCAGGTCCTCCTTACTTACAGTTCGTTACTACGAACTGTTTGACAACTCAAATACAGTGCCTTTGATTTTGAAAGAGAAGTATTTCTGAGACTTAAGCGTAAAGATTAAAGGTTGATAAAGAGGCAATCCTCTCATATACAGAAATTTTTTGGTAGCTTCAAATTTTAATGTTGCTTCTTACTTTCAGGTAAAAAAAAACTTGTGCTTTTTATTTAATGTCTAACTCTTTTTCAAATAATGCCAGTAAATCCCCTTCCCTCCCCCTCCCTGTGTAATATTTCTCTTTGAAAGTTCCTCCAGAAACTTTTTTCCACAAGGGAATTTTTTCCCTTGTCCCTGCAGAAAATTGCCCCGACAAATTTCCGTGTATTTCCTAATAGCAAATACTATGCGGGAACAATATGAACAAACTACTGAACTTACACCCCTTTTCCCAGGGACTATGGGGGATTGTGTTATCACCAAAAGCATAGCTATTCGACCCTTCAACTGTGTCATGCTTGCAGCAGTAGCTGCGACCTAGTAAAGAGCGAATTAAACCCCATTGTAACCAAAAGTTTAAAAACGCGTTTAGAAAAAAATCTGCCTAATGAAAAAAATTGTATCTGACACAGATTCAGGAATGGTAACTATATTTCGGTCGGTCTTAAAAGTAAAATTTTTGAAAGTAAATTTCAAAAAAGCCCTGAAACCCCTTGAAGATTTCGTCTGATCAAAATGAAAAGCGAACCTTTTGAATCAGCATAGTCGAAAACCCTGTACAGGGAAATTACAGACCCCAACATCGAACAATAAGGAAACTCTCTTTTTTGCATGGGTTTACAAAAACATCATAGGGAGATACTTAACGGCTGATTCAAAATTCATTTTTCCTTTTACGTAGTTTTTATAAATTCTGCCATGTACAAGTGCCACAGGGCACAAAAAATGGCACTTTTTGTGCCATTTCTCAAGGGGTAGGGCTAGTGGCCTACCAGAATACCGTGGACAGATGTTTAATAGCTCATATAAAAGATACACTTCATATCTAAATATCTATCAATTCTAACATCTGTAAGTTCCAAATGGCACTAAAAACGGCACTTTTGGTGCCCTGTCTCAAGGGGAAAAGCTTTTTAGATTTATGTCTAATGGCTCCTTTGAAAGTTATTGCTTGTATCTACGTGATTTTTCTCAATTTTACCATCTTGAGTGTGATATAGTACTAAAGCAATACTTTTGGTGTCACTCCTAAAGCAGAAAAGCTTGGAAGCATAAAACGGTATCATAGTAACAATTATGGTACAACACCCTTAACTGGTGATTTGCAAAAACTCCTCCCGTAGTTCCCATAAGAAGCTACGCAATTAAGGTCCTAAAATGAGCATTATATAAAATTACATTGTTTGAGGCATGGTTCTGTTGAGCTTGAAATCAGAGTGTCTCGTGTTCGATTCCTGCTTGGGTATTTTTTTTTCAGTCATGGTTTGGTCCCTTCTATATGATGTTGTTTCAGATAGTTCTCTATTTTTGCAAATGTGATGTACTCATTTTTAAAGCATGTACCACTAAGGTATTTTGTCAAGCTTTTTGATTCAAAAGGGAATAGAGAGTCATCCAGTTCAAGGTTTGCAAAGGCATTCTTAGTAAATCATTAAGTCCATACCCTCAACCAATGGCGTAATTTTTTCAAAATCCAAGTGGGGGGGGGGCCAAGGCGGAGCCAATTTTACCATATTAAGGGGAAATGACAGAAAAAACAGAAAAAAGTAGCTATAAGTAATAAAAAAGGTAAAGATGTACTTAAGAAAACTAACCCGTTTCTGTGGATGCTTGAATTATGAAGGCTTATCTTAGTCTTGAGAACATTTTTCGAGATACTAAATATCACTTGAGGGGATGGGGTCTGGGGGAAAAAGCAGGATCTTGGAGGGGTAGTTGCCTCCTCTGTCCCACGGTAAATGACACCCCTGACCCACCCCTTGCCACTTAGCGGTTGGAGAAGCGTAGGCATGTGGCTCTGGAACCACTCAAAGTTGTATATTAAACGATGGATTACTAACTGTTATACTTACTCATTCAAATTATTTACTTGTTTCACTATTTAATTGATAGCATAAACTATCTGTAATTTATACCCTCTAGAGAAATCATAGTACTAAAACCTTACTTTTTTTTTCTGTGATATTTTAATAGTTTTCAGATTAAATTCTATTTTTTTATGAACGTTTTCTATTACTTTGGAGGGAGTTACACCTGTGGACTTTTTAGAAGGTTGAAAGGATGTCTGTATTTTCCTAAAAATAGTATACAAGGATGAGAGTACCACCTGGAGTAATGATTTGATATTAAAGGATATTATGTTGAAAAATCCATTGTAACAATGAATGTTTTAAAAGCATTGTATGCTGAAAGATCTATTGCAATAGAATAACCACTAATTAAACAATTACATAAGGTTGGACCTTTTTTTCTAATGTCCTTTTGCTATCAGAAAATGACTTTGCTATAGGGAAAAGGGCTTAAGAAAAGGACAAAATGACAACCAGAGTCAAATAAAATTTACCCCAAAGCACATATCTGTTACGTTTTTCGATTCGTAACAATCTTTGTATTAAGCCGTGCTCACACGTGTGCTTAGCTACAGACAAATTTCTAGCCGTGATCACTTGGACAAATCAAGGCCACTTATAAAAGAGGAAGCAATTAGTTTTTTTTCTTTTTTTTGAGGGGATATTGTGAAGGAGATTGATTTTTTTTTTTATATATTTTTCTTTTTGTTAGCTATTTGTTATGCTATTTTTTGGTGTATTGAGAAAACGGCTAGTTTTAACTACTAAAGGCCAACAAAAACTCATGTTTTTCCATCAGTGCAGTAGATGTATAAAGTAAAGAGTTATAATCGTGTTTATTAATATTGTATCGTATCGTATCGTAAATAATGACTTACCCAGACCATGTATGTTGCTATCTCCTCTGTTGGCAGCAATCTTTACATATAGCCCCTTTAATGCGTGTCGTTGACTACAGAAACATATCTAGCTATGATTACTTCAACCAATCACGGTTCTTTATAAAAAAGGAAGCAACCAATGATTGATCGAACATGGGAATTACTAAGTGAAGCCGTCTAGCTGAACACACATGTGAATTGGCCATATAAATCTAGATTTAATTATTTACTTACCATGGAATATAAAATACGAATTTACTTTTTAGTGACCCGTATCTGAGATCAGTCATTTGGTCTGGTGACAATTCAGTTACTATAGCTTGGACGTCAAGAGCCCAAAATGTGACATCGCTGCTAACTTGTTCAGCCCCTACATTTGAATGTGAAGACGTGAGTACAGTATATTGACATGAAAAGTGAAAAAGAAGTGTGCCTATGATGTAAATATAAAAATGAGCGATGTTAAATCTTAAAAAGAGTAAAAATTATTGTAAACACAAAATCAGTGAAAGTAGGCATTTATTCATATTAGAAAACTGACAAATTTACAAATAGAGCAAGGAAATACGATTACTTTTTGTTTTTGAAGTAAAAGACTTTAAAAGAAGTAGTTGAAAATTTCATTTTATGAAAATGAAATTTTTACTCCATTTTTCATTATTTCTCGTGCAAATATATTTTTGTTCCTAAAGGCTAAAATGTTTAGAGGCTATTGCCCCAATCAACATCTGAGTCGTAACTTTCAAGTGATTGCTGGAGCTTAAATGAAAACCGCTAAACAACTTTAATGAAAACAACAAACAGAAAATAAATATTCAAAAGGCACATTTTAATTGTTTTCGTTGAAAACATGGAAACTTTTGTTTTTTAGATAAAATCGTTGTGTTCACCAGTTGATCATATTTTCCAAGTTTTCACTAAGGCACAAGAAACCATTTGAATTTTAAGAGTGGGGCTCTAAGTGATGAAAGCAACCCCAGCCAATATCGGGGACTAAGTTGCTCACTTAAGTTTGTAACCCACACTTTACTCTTTTGAAAATAAATGTTTTATTTTATTGTAGTTTCTCATGCAAATACATTTTATGTTCCTCCCTAAAAGAAATATTTACCTCATTTATAAGTATAAAGTTTTTAAACCTCAACAGCTTGTCTTTTTATTTAATGTTTTAATGTTAGGAAACACATAAGGAAATACTATGGAAAGAAAATATATTTAAAAACAATATTTTGTCTTATATTTTGCCTACAAACGACGGTCAGCGTTGCAAAAATCGCATCCCCTGTCCTGGCTCGTTCACGGGACTTGGTTTTTTCAAGGGAAAAAGCTTTAGTAAAGGGTAAGGAATGAATCTGAAAAAAACGCATGAAATTGACGATTTATCACAAATAAATTAGAAAATATGGGTGAAATCATAGAGAATTCTATTTTTGGGGAAAGTGTGGGTATCTATTGGCAATCTGTCCCTGACAAATTATTTTAAGTAAATTGCAAATTGTCAAATTGAACAACTTTTGAAAGAAATAATCACAAATTGCCCTGGTTGTTGATTATTGATTATTCAAATTACACTTTGAAAAACAAATTTTCTCCTTTTTTCTGTATTTGTGTTTTTCTTAATAAATTAATCAGTGCTGCCATTTTTAACACACATATTTAATACAAAAAATCACAGCAATAGACAAAGGACATATTTTATTATTACCAAGTTTACCAATCGCATACTTGGACGTTTTTCCCCTTAACTGTTAACAAAATCCAGATCAGTCAGTGTCCGGAAAATTGGGGAAAAAGACAATTGAATTCAGAACTATGTTCTTATATGGATTATCTTAATCACTGCAAAAACAATATTTCCTATTCATTAGAAATTTAATACTCCCATGCTTCTTTTTTGCTGGTATTAGTTTTGTATGTATGAATAGATAAACTATGCTTTTGACATATCAAAAGGATGGTATGAACTCATTGTTCTTGAAATAAATGGTTAAGTGGGTAGCTTTTGATGTCTTAATGTTAGTTAAAATTTCAGAGCTGATTTTGCATAAAATGCCTCTGGAGCCCCAGATGAAAAAAAAGAACCGTGTCCTAAGTTGCCCCTTAACGGATAAAAAGACAAAATATGACTTAATTCTCCATTCTTGAAAAATTAAGACGAATCTGTCTTAGTTATTGTTCAAATACCAAAGTAAGCTTTAGATGGAATTTTGGGAATTCAAAAAAAGAAAAAGAGTGAAAAAAATAAAGAAAAAAATTAAAAGAGTGTACTCTGGCCTTAAATTAAGTGACAATTTAAAAAACTTTTAATAAGGATTCGGCATTAAATTAAAAGTCTGTTTTCAGACTTTACAGCTATATGTTTTGAAGGAGTGACCTTTGGGAGAATATAAGCAATTACGCTACGACAAAGTTGGGAGAAGAAAAATAAGCAGAAGAGGGGTGATAGAGTTAATTGCAAGAGCCGTGGTACCCGCCGGGCTTGCCTTTTGCGGGGACAAGGTACAGCCTCCAACGTTTCCTTTACTTCTCTTGCAAGTGAATTTTTTTTTCTTCACTTCATACTTTTTGCGGTTTATTTTTTGCCACCTTAAAATGCCAAAGTTTAGGCAGTTCGACTTGGTTTTAGTCCACTTTGCAGGATATCCTCTCAGGCCATCAAGAATAATGAAAGTTACAACTGAGGGTGACGGAGATTCCAAATACCTTGTTTTTTGCTACGGTCAGTATAGTGAATATATAGTCGCTGAGTCAAATATCACGTCCAAAAAGGCTAAATCTCAACAGACCTCAAAAACAAATCAAAAGGAGTAGATAAAGTTGTCGCTGAGTTAGAGTCGATGCCCGATATATATCGTAGAAGTAAGACTTTTGCCGCTATGAATCTTACTCTGGCTGACCCTGAACCTGCGACTTCAGGTCTACTTGGCCAAGTTCCCCAAGAACATTCAATTAACATTTTCCCAAGAACATTCAATCAAAATTTTGACATAGCCATTTTGTTCAATGTAGGTGAAAGGTCCGGAAATTATGTTTTTGAGGATAGAAACCCGCCTAAAGCCCTCAGGGCGAGGGTTTTAAGTTATGCCTCGGAGGCATATAAGGCTTTTTTTTCTAGAAAGCACTGTTGTAGAAAATTCAAAAAAGGGCTTATTGGAATGGGAAATTGAGAGAACTAGTCCCCTTTTTAATAGTCAAAAGTGATCAGGAGGCAGCTAACTATCCTCCCACGCCCTTCATTTCCCCAAACATTCCCAACCAAAATTTTGAGGTGACTCATTTGCTCAACGTAGTCGAAAGGTCCCGAAATTATGTCTTTGAGGATGACAAACCCCGTAAGCCCTCAGGGCTAAGGCTGTGAGTTATGCCCTAGGGACATATAAGGTTTTTATAGAAAGCTTTGTCGTAGAAATTTCAAAAAGTGCTAATTTGATTGGAAATTGAGAGGGCTAGTGCCCTTTCTAATGAGCTTTATTAAGCCAAGAATGAACAGAAATGGTCAAACAATCTTCCAAGCGTAAAACTACCACAAATCCCTATCAATAAATAAATGAAACTCAAAACGGACAGACATTACAATAAATAGCCGAATCAAGCTCAAAACGAGCAAAAATTAGCAAGAGTAGGGCTGATAACCCCTATGCCCTAAAAAGGCATGGAATTCTTAAAAAGCCATTTTATTAAAAATTGTCACAACGTCTAATAGCTAGCCTCTGGGGATGCCAAGCCCCCACACCGTCCGGGCAAGGAATGCAAATTATGCAATGTATCATTGGAAAAGTGGGTAACATGTGATCCTCAGTATGTCCGAAAAGGCTAATGATATGGCGGCAAAATATTGGGAAATGCTGAGGGGTTGGTTGAGCTAAATCGTAAGAAACTTTTTGTATCCAAGTTATAAAAGGCGTATCTGCAATATCTTAGGGACGGGTAAGGGTATTAACATGAAATTTTCAGGGCCGCTATACCTACTACCACTGTTATGGCTTCAAATTAGACTGGTTAGGACTGCAACTTTGACTACTTCCAGCTGCGAAAAATTGTAACTATGACTGCGACTGCTTGTAACTGCTACTACATCTACTTGTGACTTGTTTCGGCGAATGTTGAGGGGAATGCTGAATTTTGAGACTTCGTTGTTGAAAAAACGTTTTTAATTTTAAAACGTTAAAAACGTTTTTTAAAATGAAATTTTAACGTTTTGAAGCTTTTATGAAACTCTGATGTCGAAAAAAGACTCAGATGTTTAAATTGGGAATATTAAAAAACCTGAACCTCTGGCAACAAAAAACAAACAGAAATTAATTTTAATAATATAAAGTTTTTGAAAAAGTCGTATTAAACTAACGACCATTAGAAACAAATTCCTCTAACAATTTAAACTTGGCACGGCCAGATATTACTATTAAAGAATATATGAGACCTACAAAGAATAGAAATTAACTAATAAACCATAGCAAATGTACCGGTAACAGGTGCTAATATAAATGAATAAACAAACCTTAAAAAATCTAAAAATTAATTTGAATATTCAGGTTATATCTGAAACGAACAAAAATTACTATTTAGCAACTGACCCCTCCCTCTTTCCTAACTCTAAAAGTCTAAAGCCTTGCGTCACTTGCACCTTACTGGAAAGGAATCTCATTACAAATATTTTCTTTTATGCTCACAGCACTGAAAAATAAAAATAAAAATTATTTCGAAATACAATCTTAACTTGCAGAACTTTCAGCAATAAAAACCTTTATATAGTAACTACTCATTTTGCTTTACTAGTTTTTTTTTTTCAGGGACTGTTCTTTCCAAATATAGTCTTCAATAAAACACAAATGACGCAATAGGCTTTGAACTTTTACGGTTATGGGGAGAGGGAAGGGGCTTTAACAACCTGAATATTGAGAAAGTAAAATCTAGATGTTTAAAAGTTGGAGTATAGGTATGCGCAGGAATAAAAAGAAACGAAATGGCAAAATTACAAGGGTTGAAGGGTAGGATAAAACAATAGGTAACTATAAATCACATACAAGAAATTTTTTAAAGTAATAAATAATACACACCTTATTAAACATTGTAAGTTATGTGATCCAAATCAGCCATGTCGGAGAAATTTTTAAACTGTACAGTAATATAAATCGTACAAAAAGTCTGAAAGGCAAAGCAAAATAACATAAACACTTAAATCTGGTAGAATATATAAAGGAAGACTCAAAAAAATATATTTATGAATTTTGTGATAAAAACTTTTATTTTTGTCTTTTAGTCAAGTAAAATATGATATTGAAACTTTGATACAAAATAGCCATACTGTTTTGTGTCGGGATAATGGCATGGTTTCTACCGCAACCCACTCAACTACTGGGTGATCTATCGCTATTTCTTAGATATAGGAGTATTCCGCTCTCTAAATGGAAAAGTGCTGTCCGAATTTGGCAATAGTCTATTATCGAGTGGTTATATCAAATATAGTAGATTATGGAAACCCTTTTGAGATCGAAAATATTATATAGACCATGGATTTCTAAGCTGACCATTTTCCACTCAAGAATTTGAAAATCAACCAAGTTGTGGCTCAACTTGAAAATTTTGCCTTGGGTGAAAGTGATAAACTAGAAAGCAAAAAAGAAAATATGTCATGAATTTTTTGTAAATATGGTGATCAATAAAACTTTCTAAAAAGGATAAAGGATAAAGTTTAAGGATAATCCTTTATCCTTTCTAAAAAGGATAAAGAATAAATAATCCTCCTGAGCCATTGCTGGCGCATAGGGCGTCGATTCAACGTTTCAGTTGCTGGTTGTTTTTTACAGGGACAAGTAGCAAGCTTGTCGCCCAGCCTTGCTGCAGCGGCGATCGAACCTGGGTGCTCCGTATTGCCAAGCAGAGCATCAATCCACTGTGCTACAACAGATTATAGAACTCTCTATTTCACCCAAAATCCGTTGAATCTCTCTTTCTTCACTTGCAAAAATAGTTAGAAAACTAGGTTTTTGTTATCAAAAATGCCTTCGTCGTACCTTGAAGACTCAGAAAAATTTCCCTGTGACAATGACTGGTCAAGAACTTGCTGGGAGATCCAACCCACCCCACAGTAAAAAAAAGTCCGTTTATCTACACTCCTGTCAAGCGCACAAGGTGGAACTTAGCGTCTTTTGAATCGCTATAGAACTGCTTAATAAGAAATCGATCCATATGAAGGAAATCCCCAAACTACCTAACATATTTCTTATGAAACGTATGCTGAATGAGGTCGATCTTATTATTGATATAAAATCTTGTTGCAACTGGACAATTAAAAATTAGAAGAATATTTGATGCTATAACATATATTAATTACGGAGAGATCAGCATGTTGCCTCTTTTAATGTTTCTACAATTACTTTTGTATTTGAATAATATTTTTCAATAAAGAACATTCTGAAGTATTTAACTGCACTAAAAGAAGTGTAATTTATATGTATCTAAAATATTTTGACTTACATTAAATGCCTCATTGTCTTTTCAGTGACATTATGTAAAAAAAGCATGAAATGGTATTCGAATTATTGTATAGTTCTTGAAATCTCTACATTGACATGTCAGATACAATTTAATCGTTTATGATAAATTGAATCTTTTAATTTTGCCTTTTGTCGCTAGATCTTTTACCTACTTCACAATTATTATTATAGCAGTTCGGCTTTATGGCCGAATATCATCTACAGTCTTGAGGCCCAAGTGGAAAAGTTAGATAACATTTTATACATAAGTTCTAACTTGTGGGTAAAATAATTGAAACAATTTTCTTCAAATGAAAGTAAAGAGCAAGATTGCAACTTAAGAAGAACAGTAATTTTTCCATACGCGAGGAGTGATCCCCCCCCTCTTTAGCCCCCACTCGATGTTATTTTGTACCGCAAAAAGGAGCCAAACACCAATTTGCTGTGGAACGATAAAATGCTATTTAAGTATTTAAATGCTAATTAAAAAGGGCACTAGAATTTTCAATTTCACTTTGAAAAAGTCTTCTCCTGAGAATATAGGATAACTGGTTCTAAGTGATCACCCCTAAAGGACAAAAATATTAATAAACAAATAAACGCTCAATCTTAATCACTCTTCCAAGTTCGAAGAGAGATTCTCTTGTAAGATAGAGAGTAATTCTAAGTTAGAATCATTTTTGTTATCTTCTAAATAAAATAAGAAAAAATGCAAATTTCGTGATTTTTAGGTAGAGAAATAAAAATCTGTAAATATGTTCTCTGACATGTTGAATCCTTGGGGTGTATTTTTCCGCTTTTCAAAAATTAGAGAAATTTTCTCAGGTTCGTATATATTTAGAATCACCATGAAAAGCTCATTTTTAAGTATATATTGTTAGAAAAATTCTATCTCTTATAGTTTTGGTTACTAATAGCAGGTGTTCCTCCTTATTTTTAGTTTGCTAGCAAGAGCTATTTAAAACAAAAGTTTCTAACTTTCTGACTCGATATTTTTCGAAAGTTTTGACGGCCGGACGAGTGCCTCACAGGTTGACATGAAGCCAAAGCTTGGCTTGACAATCTAGAGTATAATTTAACCGCACACTATCGTTCTCGTAGTTTCATTGCTGGCATGAACTCCTAGAATCATTGATGCCAAAGTGACGCTTGTTTTTATTTCGGCACTTTTTGCAGACTGTAAAACCTTATAAACTCTTGGGATACATTTCTGAATTTTCTACTAATAGTCAGGGAGCCACTCAACGAAAATGTGTCGGGTAGGTGATCAGTGAGCAGCAGAAGGTTTGACAACGGAATATGGGGTAATCGATAGCGCTGATCACGAAAATGGGCGTTATATACTCGGCCAGGGGGTGCTTGACCCCGAAAATTGAAAATTTCGCGTTTTTTTTACTATTAAATCACGTTTCGGAAAAATTTCCACAATGATCGCCAAATCTTTCGTAACTGATGCCAGAAGTGACGAGTACAGTGGGGACCATCGCGAATGACCTTGAAACTTGCAATTTTAATTTTTTTATTCGCGCTGGAAAAGATTTCACGCCTAGATTCAGCTGGTAGCGGATAGTTTTATTATCTCAGACAGGAAGATTGCCACTATACTCAACAATGACCTTGATTACAACTATCTTTCATTCCTAATCAGAATTATTAGTGAACTTGACAAGATTATTATTTTAAGATTTATTTTATTTTATTATTTTATTATTTTAAGATTATTGACAAAATGCCAAAGTGACACTTGTTTTTATTTCGGCACTTTTTGCAGACTGTAAAACCTTATAAACTCTTGGGATACATTTCTGAATTTTCTACTAAAATAAAACTTTTTTAAGGAAGAATTTTTAATTTTTTCAATACAACAAGCTTAGCATATGTGGTTAACTTTTTGGTGTATGTGACACTGTTCTAACTTTTGAGCCAAATTTTGGCTCTAATCATAGTTTGATTGTTTATTTATTATTATTTATGTCTTTTTTTGTCTGTTTTGTTCGTTTGTTAAGTGCTGTTATATTTGTGTCATTTTTTGTTTCGTTTTTTCTGGTGTTATGCTGAAGAGGGCCCTTGGACATAGGGCCTAACTTCATGGAATTGAATTCTACTGTCTTCGAAAGATTTCCCTATTTTTTCTAAGTTGTGTTTGTTTGATATATGTGGTTGTCCAGTATTAAGTGATTTTATGTTTTTCTTTTGGCAGCCACTTAGATTAATGTTATGTGTTATATTATTTTGTAATTAAATGAATTGAACTGAAAAATTCAACTGAATTAGCTAAAATTATATTATTATGAAATGTTTTAAGCACTGTTTTATAAGTAAATCAGAATATGTACTTAACGGTTATGAACGACGACCATCACATCCTGGATCTTTGTTACCTCCCTCCACAAGCTTGGGGCTTCAAGCCTTGCTACCTAAATAATAAGCTTTATTAGTTTTTTTTTATTCGCTATAATGACGAAGTTAAACTAATGCGCGTTTATCCTCAGATTTTAAAACTTAGTGGTAATTTGATTCACTAAAACACCACTCTCATTGAAAGTAGCAATATACTTTTTCAAACCTTCAAAGTGGCGATTCTCATTAAATCGGTAATATATTGTCTTACAAACAATATAATGTGCTAGTCTTGATGCTCTCACGTATTTCTTTAGCATTTAATAGGATTCAATACCTTTAAACATAATTTTGTGAGCAACGTCGGCTGACTATCTCAAAGGCAAAGTGTCCATTAGCCAATTCTGCCAGGGGACTGCTTATCATTGAAACTTATTGAGAATTATGAAATTTGACTGAAAAGACAATGGAATTGTGTCGGCAAAGTTTTTAATCAAAGCGGGTTACAGCACTGAAAATTCAAAGAGCTGTCTTATTAATCAAATGACAATTCTTCTGAGGTTACTTGCGGCATTTTCCTAGCAGGTATACTAGAAAATTTTTCGAGATAAGCATTTCCTGATTTTTAAAAAGAAAATTCTCCTCCGTTTAGTCGAAAAAACTAAATTTACACTTCCTAATAATACAAGTTTCGCTAAAACTAAACATCTCTATCTTCGGCACGGAACGAGAGGAGTTGCATGGTTTTTCTAAGATTTCAGGGAAAGTAAATGTTGACTTTTAGTTTTCCGCCGTTTATTCGGATCGCTTATCGGATCACTCCACAAGTTATGACAAGACCACTCAATCAATGCGAAGTCGTTTGACCACACAAACTAAAAAATTATAAAAGTTTATAATGGGCGAGATAGGCTGATTTATTATGGTATCGAATCCCCTTAACATTTGTTAAAACATCATGAATAATAACTATTTGTGTTTTTCCAAAGAGTTTACAGTTTAATAGCGTTTTATTTAATTAAAAATGGCCACTGAATTGCAGTATTTGGTTTATTTAGTTTACATATTTAGCTTATTTAGTTTATATATTATATATTTTTATATATTTAGTTTATTTAGTTTATATATTATATTGCAGTTTATTTAGATGCTACTGACACATAAGTGTAGCAACATAACTGTTATTTACTATTTACCATATCCAACTTTAAGATTTTAAACCTAAGATCTATTGTAGGTATATATTGCAAGAACTCGTATTGAAAAGCAGTGGCTATCAACACCAAAATTTGTTCCATCTTCTAAAAGCAACCAAGAGATATTGTTTGTTAATGAGGTCTCTGATCAAAAGGGAACCGTTTCAAATCAAATTTTGCATGTAAGGAACCCCCTGCATCGAGCAAAACCGTTGAAACACGAAGGGATATCTGTTGCTGATGTAATTGGATGGGATGAGGAACAGCACAGTGTGTAAGCGTCAAGATATTTTTTTTTTACTACGTCCCTTCAGACGTTTTTTAAACGTCTTTTACAACATCTAAAAAATAAGTCTTTTTAGACGGTCCGCTCTTCAGAGGTCAAACTGTTAGAGAGTCAAAACACCGTTTACAGATATGGTATTCCCCATAAAACGATTAGCTATGCCTATTGAAGGTGTGAATGAGAGGTAGGCGTGGTATCTACACATAATTTTATAAGGAATATTTGTTGTTAGAGACTATTGTTTGAAAAATATTAAAATGTCTAGTTTTCTGTTCTAAAAGGTTTACGAAGGACCAATAACAGTAAAGTCAAAATATGGGGGAAAATTTTGTCTCCTAATTTACTAAACACAAAAAAGGAGATTTTTTCGCTAGCCTAAAAATGAAAGCGTAGGATAGTACTAACACATTTTGTAACTATTCATAGACGAATTTTTTTTTATGTATTGACCTCCCCAAGCTTTCATTTTTGTTCATAGAAATTTTCAATTTTTCAGGAAAAGGGAAAACATTTTTTACTGCAATTAGCGATAAAAGCATATTTAATTTTATATTTATATTTTAGGTTTGTTCTCTCGGCTGAAACCTCGGTTATTTTTCCTATTACAGATGATGGATTAAAGGGGTAATATTTAATGTCAATATTTTTTCACGATATTCTCTTGATCGACATAATTTACCCAAGTGACCGGCAATTACGGTTGGTGAGAAATCGTTATAGAAGATGAGGTTTCGTCTAAGAAATTTTTTGTCCATTGGTAAATCGTTGAAAAGCGACATCGGTCAACAATTATTTATTTTTTAGATATTAGCTCTAAATCATGGTTCCTAAAAATTAATTTAAAATTTGTAATTAAAAATTGTAATGCCACAAAAACAACAGTGATAATAAACAAAATATTCCTTTTTTTTTATTTTATTCAATTTCATAACACAATAAGGTTAATGTTTTAGACAAATAAGTCAGACATGATAAGAAAAAATATAAGGGCTCACATACTCTCCACCAACTGGGGCACATTACGGAGGATCACTTGCTCCACCACACGTGACACAGTTCCTCCATATTCCACATCTTTCAACCATGGATGGCAGAGTTTGCACTACCTTGGAAAACACCACCAGATGCCCGCCGTTTTTCAAAGTGGACAGTCCCTCGTACAACAGTCCGAAGAAATCGATGGGATGACGCCAATATGAAAAATAAAATGGCAGATATTTCAGGCCGATACCCTTGAGGCCTATTCGCAATGAAATTTTACTAAAACTGAGATTTAGCTAGCATTAATTTGAGCCATTCGGAATTTTTCATTTAATTTCTCAACTGATCTGAAAACTCTATGAAAATCTGGTTGAAATTGGCACTAGATAATTCTGTGTGTTAATGAAACATCACTGTGGATGGGTCTTAAGTTTCGTCTTCAGCGACAAATTATTAAAATACAAAAAAAAACCTTGGTGCTTGTTTCTTTAGCCACCACACTCAAGTTCTGTCGAGAAGTGAAGTTTGGTTAATGCTAATGAAATAAAGCAAAAAATGATGAAAATATAATACTTTATCAACAAAATTATGGAAACTACAACAAAGAATTGTTGGAAACAGCGTTATATTAAATACGTAAACTAAACTAACCTAACCAAAATACCAACTAAATATTTAATTAAAACATAGCTACAATGTAGTTTCCCACCGAGCCGAAGCTAATATTGTCTGGTGTAAAGACCATGAAAACCGGTTATTGTCTCATGTTCTCGATATAAGATCTTGAGTGTGGTGGCTATAAGAGAAACGTATCAACAACTTATATGTTAGAAAAAAATAGGATAGAATATGATAGAATATTATATGATAGAAACTTGAAATCGTTACTTGAATCGTAAACTTGAAATCGTAAATCGTAAATCGTAATCGTAAATCGAAATCGTAAAATCGTAAATAATAATAATCGTAAAAATCGTAATTGTATGTAATTGTAATTGAATCGTAATGTATAGTAAATAATCGTAAATCGTAAATCGTAAATCGAAATCGTGAAATCGTAAATCGTAACTTGAAATCGTAAACTTGATTTTTTACGATTTGAAATCGTAAAAAATAAAGCTCGGTTACAGTTTATCGTGCGTGTATCCGTATGCTGGTGTACCACAATGTGGGACAGAGAAAACGATTTTATATTGCTCATTGCCCTACATGAACAATTAATGTACAATTGTGTTCATTATATTCGAATGATGAGCCAAAGGTATAAATTTTTGGACGTGGTGTCCAGACTTCACTTTAAATTGTGCATAAATTTTCGGTTACAACATTCAAGGAATAGAAATATATACTACTTTTTATAATTTAATTGCGGTTGACTTTCAACAGAAAATATTAAAATGCTAGAAGTGGCTCGAGAACATATTTCATTTCCTTCTAACACTCCTTCGTCGTGTTATAACGACCACACTTTGTTCTTGATCTTTAATGAAACTAGTTTTCTGTCTCCACTCGGACAGAGAAAACTGGTTTATCTTTGTTCTCTGTTCTCAATCTTTCGAACAAAACACTTTGTTCTCGATGTTTAATGAAGCTGATTTTCTGTGTCCACTCGAACACAGAAAATCAGCTTAAGAATCATCTAAGAAATCAGCTAAGAAGATAATAAGCTTAGCTTGAGGGAGATAAACGGTATCTATGCAGGTATATATTGATTAAATATTTAACATATAGAGGGGGATAGGTATTTAATACAATGCTTTCGGGGTGGCCCGCTCTCCAAAATTCTCTGCTGCAGGTTCCATAGTTTTGTTACTAAAGTATTGTATTTTCATCGCATTTTGGTATATTTCATTGTGACTAGCCTAACTTCATCTCTATGGCGTGATCGCTAAAATGGAATATACCTAAGTAGGATGAAAATAAAATACTTTAGTAGCAAAATAATGGAAACCGCAACAGAGAATTATAGAAATCAGGCCTCCCAGAACGCATTAAATCAAATGGTTTCTAACTTAACCTAACCAAAATACCAACTGAAATATTTAATTAAAATATACCTACATTGTAGTGTATATGTTACCGTGAATATCCGAAATCTGGTTAATGTCGACATTCACCGGTGAATGTTCGAAATTCCCTTTTCTCTCCTTCGCTTCAAATAGATTTGCAAGTCAGCGTTTTCAGACTTGTGCAAGCTAAGATGGCAAAAGTTAAAGTTAAGTTTGATTATGTTAGTTTAGGTTAGGATACATTAGGGTAGGTTAGGTTAAATTTGGTTCTAAATATCAGAAATGAGCTAAAAACTAACCTAAGCAAACCTAACATAACCTGACCTCACCTAACCTACTCTATTCTAACCTAATCTGTTATCATCAAACCTTGCATTAAATTGAAAAAGTTGACTGGCAACGCTGACTAAATCCAAGAAAAAAAAAAGGTATTCCGGACATTCACCGGTGAACGTCGACATTCATTACTTTGTAGACATTCACAGTACGATAGAGACACTCTCTCAAGCTAGGCTGATTATCACAGAGTACATACTGAAATACAGGAAAAAACCAGTTCTGTCGGACCAAGAACTTGAGTGTGGTGGCTATAAGAGATAAGTACCAACATCTTTATTACCCTCCATAGCCTGTACTTGCTAACTATATATATCCTAATTAGCCCCCCCCTCCCTTTTTCCTTATCAAATAAGGATCTAAAGCCGAACTGGCCAACCATGACAAAAAAAAAGAGAAGAATCTAATAATGAAGAGTAAAACAACAGGTCTAAGGCCAGTAAATGGAAAGGAAAACAATAACTAAACGACCAATATTTGACCTGCATAAAACAAGGCGTCTTCAGCGCTTAATATACAAGGCACTAAGTTTTAACTAAACGCCACCTAAACACCGGAAACGCCTAGTTCTATTCAGAAGAAATATCCGTGGTTAGTTATTCCTTGCTTTTCCATTTACTTGCCTTAGACCCGTCGTTTTCTCCTTCATTTGAGATTTCTCTCTCTTTGTTTTCCCGCTTATCAAATCTAGGTGAGTTATCACCAGGGGTGGATCCAGGGGAACCCCAGGCTCCCAAGTTTTTTTCTGACCCCCCTCATTCTGCTGTTTTCATTTTTATCTTTTTAAAAAATAAACTTGTCAATTTGGTCAATTATTGACGCCTTTGTCACATCCCTCCCAAGATTTTTCTCTATATTGGCCTTTGGCTATATCTGTGATTTACTGGTATTTAGTCATCTAAAAGGTGACTAAATTGCTTTCATCATTCCTTTAAAGAAACTTTATCGTGACTATTAGTTATGCTTAAAATGTTCCTTATTCAGCAGTTGCCTCCAAAGTTAATTCATAAATTCCTTCCAAATCCAATTTGTGTGTACTATATCCGACTTTCATCTTGACAATAGTCGTCAACGCCCCCCTAATTAACTAAAACCATCTTTAGATCTATTGCCTCGCCAGCAAAAAGACGGATAACCACCGTTCATTTTGAACGTTTGTTAGCCAAAAAAAAAAGATGAATTGTTTGATTAGGCCTATGTCTATTCATCTTATGCTGGTCACCCTAGACAATGGATTACAAATTGAACAAAGCAGTTTCATTGAACAATGCAAATGTGCCAGTTTTATGTTCGCTGTCGCCAGAAATTAAATGCTGCTAAATTTTGTAACCCTGAAGAAAACATACAAATTTATTTTATTCTTGACATTTGGAAATTGATTAGACTGATAGAGAGAATAATAGGTGATATTACCACTGTTGTACACGATTGAAAAACTTAATGAATTTTTCCCCTCCCCAAGTACTTTTAAGATTGGATAACAACAAGTTATAGTTTTTGATTATGGAAGACCAAATTAAATACTTAACGTCAGCAGCACGATCTTCCTGTACTTTCCGTATCGGAAAACATAAAAAATTTATGACTAAAATCATCAGTCTTTTCAATTTCTAAATAAAAGCATGGGGTGGTCATAACATAGACAGCCGTTCTTGAATAGTTATTAAAAAATCAAAAATTACTCTAATTGAAAGTAAAAAGTGACATTAAAATTTAAAATAAACAAAACGCTTCAAAAATGCTTTTTTTTTCAATCAAACGACCCATTTATTTGAGCTGCCCATGTGTTTAGAAAAGATATCAAAGGAGGCAGTCTTCCTCATATACGGAAAAATTATGTTCACTTTAACTAAAGATCGACATTAAGTCAATCTTTACTTATATTTCAAGAATCTTGTTTCTTATTTAATAACATGCCTATTTAATATACTTACTTACTTGCTTAAGACAAGACACAGTCTATTTAGCCCAAGTCGGCATCACGATGCTGCTAGACCAAATGCTTCCATTGAGATTTGTCTTCTATGAGTGGTCGAAGAAATTCCAGCCGCACCTTTTTCTACTTGTAACTATGCCTTCGGAATCCTTCAAACGGTTTGACATCTTCTCTGACGATGTTATGCCAAGATTTCATCTGGCCACCGGGTTTTTTCTTCCATGAGGAACGGGGGGTTGCTAGTAGTACCTGGCTTGTCAGGGTCTCTTCTGGGCACCTCATTACGAGACCTAGCCACTTGAAACGTCTTTTCTTGATTATGGTGAAAATGTCATGCTTTTGTCCGGATACTTTTATTAGCTCTTGGTTGCTGATTTTTTGCGCCAGCTGGAAGTTGCGAATAGCCCACACTTTCAGTCTAAAGTATCAAGCTGACAGTCTTCTTCCAACTTGATGGACCAGGTCTCATATTCATTTAACCACATTGAACGCGCGCATGCTGAGTAGATCCTCAGCTTTGCCACGATATTGATTTCCCTTCTAGTCCAAAGTGGTTCGCGAGCTGGCCAAAGGCGAGCCAAGCTTTACTAATTGCGCCTCACTAGTGGCTCCATCCTTAGCATCTATCGATGACTTTAAGTATTTGAACTCTTCCACCCTCTCAATAAGTTATCCGCTGGTGAATACAGAAGTGTTCTCTTTGGTTGGAACTTACTCTATTTTTGGGATACTAATCGTGAGTCCTGTCTCATTAGCCGTTTTTACTATTCTTTCTATCATATTTTGCCCTTTCTGTGTGAAGTCTACAAGTAGATTACCATCGTCTGCATATTTGAAGACAGTAATTTCTTCTTGAGCTGAAAAGAAGACGATATCATCTTCTTTCAATAAGTTTTTCATAATTCAATCTATAATATAATTGGCTATGCTAGACTTCCTTGGCAGAGGCCATATGCTATTTCAAATATTTCCGTTAGCTCACCATATATTCGCACGTTACCACCACTCGGCGTTACTACCTCTGACAGCTGGGGAGTTCAATATGCTGTTTTTTAATAACTTTAAATTGATCGATCATCTCAGAGTTTTCACTCCATACAAACTTTTGCTTCTTTGGGGCAAAATTTTATTTCTTTACCACAAAACTTATTGAAAGTAAATTAATTTATGCCACTTAACCACTTAGTATGAAAAATTACATGTACAGTATGATTGCAACTAAGCTTGTCTTAAGAATTATCCAACAGATTAGTCTGATAGTAATTCAACAGACATAGCTGTTTATTTCTATTTCCCGAGTTTTCCCCCGGAAAATCAGTCCCTAGAAAATTCTGGAAATAATTAAAATGAAGTAATTTATTAGCTTAGGATAATTGTATCCTACGTCGTGTTTCGGCTGAAAGTGGGGCAACGAGGAATAAGCCATAAATTAAACTAAGTGCAGAAAAAAATTATTTTCTTTTCCAGAAACAAATCTTCTAAGGTTTCCTTGTCTTCCCTAGACCCGAACAGTATCTCTTAATTTAATTTTATAATCCCTGAAGTTGACCTGAAAAACAAAACTTAATATAATTCCCAAAAGATTCTATGTATGCTCTTTGACAACCTGGATGCACTTACACACTTCTTATTTACTTAAGTTGTAAGGGCAGAAGTAGTAATAGTAGTGTCCCCAAGAAGTTCCAACTTAATTCCCCTAGTCGGTCTCGATATATTGCTGAGGTGTCTTCTTGGCAACCATAAACACAAGGCCTTTTGATTTATTTTAAAGAAACATTCAGTTTTAAAGCATTCAGTTGGTATAGCTAATATCCCAAAGGATATAGTAGCTGGACCATTGTACTATGCTGAACAAGATGGCTGTCTTAAAACTTTGACTGGATGCATTGGGAAAATGAATGGGCTTGAAAGAAGAACTGCTTGCCCTCCAACCTCTTTTTACTGTTAAAAGAAAAACTTTTTACTCTTAAAGACACCAGAACTTTTAATTTTGAATCAAAGTAGCTCTTTTAAAATTTTCAATAACATTTCTAGCTATTTTAGAGTGGTGCAGACTATGATATTGCTTATATGCCCTTTTGAAAACCTGAATGTAAACAGTTTTTTCGTCTAATTGAAATCATCACTTAGCGTTACTAGATACATTAACTGTAATGGTAGTATTAAAAGAATACACATAGTGCCTTCTGGCTAGTCCAAAATCCCCCAATACTTACCCTTAAAGGTCTAACTTAATAATATAATTGTTCTTCAGATATTGTTGTGTCACCCTTTTGAAAGTCCACATGTTCATAGTCTGTTTTGATTTTGTTGAACATCCGCCTAAAGATTCATTAAAAGATTCACCTTTATAGCCTTTGATTACACAGTAGGGGTAGCAGCATTAGTGGCAGTATGCGCATAGCATCTTTGGTTTCTTCAACATCCTCTTCAACACACGCTGAAAGTTTCAGCTTAATACCCTCAACCGTTCTTCAAGCATTTCTGATGCGGCCACTTGAAAATCTGTGCGGAATAGTGTGTTTCGATTTAATTCCTTTTAGTTACTATGCATCCCAATTTTTCACCTTAATATTTTTATATTCGATAACAGTAGAAGTTGTATTAGCAGCAGAGTTAATTGTAGTAGCCTAATCTTTTGTGGCAGTAGTGGTTAGAGAAAAACAGAAAATATTTTAAAAGTCACGCGGTATCAAATATGATGGCTATTTCAAAAATTGTATGTTTTCGGCAAATGATGGCACGGGAGGGGGGTTAGTTGCCCTCCAAGCACTTTTGACTACTAAGAAGGGCAGTAGCCCTTTCAATTTCCAATAGAGTGAGCTCTTTTTGAAGTTATGGAGGGGGGATATCCACCCTCTAATGACTTACAATCTTAAAAAGAGCATTAGAACTTCTAATCACCAATTCAATGAGCCCCCTCCAAAGTTTATACGATCACCCTTCCTATATATACCTTATATTCCCCCAGGACATAACATATAACTCTTGCCCTGAGGACTGTGGGCGGGGGTCATCCTCAAATCCATAATTTCTGAACCTTGCAATTACGTTGTCTCAAAATTTTGATTTGATATAACTGGAAAATGGTGGGCGTGGGAGCAAAGGTTAGCTGCCCTCCAATCACTTTCGACTACTGATAAAGAAACCAGCACTTTCAATTTCCAATCGAATGAGCTCTTTTCTAAATTTCCACGATAAAATTGGCCATCCCAAAATTTCTATCAGATGTATTTAGGCAAAACACGAGGTGTTGGGAGGGGTATCCACCCTCTGATCACTCTGAACCTTAAAAAGGACACTAGAACTTCTGATTACCTATCCAATGAGCGCCCTCCGAAGTTTATACGATCGCCGTTTCTATGTATACCTTAAATATCCCCGGGGCAAAACTTAAAACCCTTGCCCTGAGGGGTCTGGGGGTTTGTAATCCTCAAAGACATAATTCATGCACCTTTCAATTATTTCGAACACAATAGCTATTTCAAAATTTTGATTGGATATGTTTGGGGGTAATGATGGGCGTAGAGGGGGTTTAGTTGCCCTCAAATCACTTTCAACTAAAAGGGGCACTATCCCTTTCAACTACCAATCGAATGAGCTCTTTTTGAAGTTTCCACGACGACAATTGGCCATCAAAAATTTGTATTAGATGCACTCCGGGAAAATATGAAGTATGAGGGGGAGGAGGTATCCACCCTCCGATCACCGTGAATCTTAAAAAGGGTACTGAAACTTCTGATTACTAATCCAATGAGCCCCCTCCGAAGTTTATACGATCACCCTTTCTATATATACCTTATATGTCCCCAGAACATAATTTACAACCCTCGTCCTGAGGGATGTCAACCTCAAAGACACGATTTCCGGACGTTTCAACTACGTTGAACAAAATGGCTATTTCAAAATTTTGATTGGATGTATTTGGGGAAATGGTGGGCGTGGGAGGGGGTTAGTGGCCCTCCAATCACTTCCGACTGTTAAAAAGAGAACTAGCCATTGTAATTTCAGTCAAATGAGCCCTTTTTAAAGTTTGTGTGCCCATATAGCTCTTTCCTCGGGCACCAGCGCTATTGTGCTGCCTTTTATATGAAGCTGTAGCAAAATTTTGTGTTCTGCAGGGAGTATAAACCTTTAGATGTACATTTTATCTTATTGAACGAATAACAATCTTATATATGTATATGTATTTATTTGTCTGTAATTTTCTTTTTGAAAGAAGCACTGCTTTTTTCTGTGAAAATTGCCCTGCTACCACTTTCAGCGTGGAAGAATTCGTGTAGGGTCTTAATTTTGGAAAAAAAAATTCATGTGAATGATGTTACAAATACTTGGAATAGTTACAATAAATGTTTCCAAAGATGAGTGTTTGTCCGGAATATTTTGAAAAGTTTACAATTTAATCTGATTGTTGACAATAAAGAATAATTTGTTTGTATCAGCATGCGAAAATGTTTCAACGAATAAGATAAATGAAATTTATTTTACGAAAGATATTAAATAAACTTTTTTTTTCACAGAATAAAGTCCATTCCTTTGCTCTACGTATTAGAGGGGCTTGTATATTAACATAATCTACACATTGATTTGCACTTTACATTTATTTTTGTTTCAGGTACTTAACAGGCTCACCAGATATGTATCCTTACGAACAGCAGATATACAAGATATCTGACGCAAATGACCTTGAACACTCCTACCTTATTTGCCTTACATGTCAAAACACAAGTATAAACCTAGCACAGACTTGCTCATACTACCGAGGTTCTATGAGCAGATCTTATAGATATATAATCATTGAGTGCCTTGGACCAACTGTTCCTTACACTTCTGTTTACAGTATAGAAGATATGAAAGTTGTAAAAGATTTAAATAAAGAAAGTGATATAAGGAGGGAGCTGGTGAATGGATTGGAGTGGAGGGAAAAGAGGTATACTTTCGATCTAGCAGATGGCTCTTTGGGATATATTCAATTGTTCCTTCCGTTGAAGTGGAGTGAATATTTGCACGGGCGGTTGCAATTCCCAATGATCATTGAAGTGTAAGTAATTTTGGAAATTATTGAAAGATTGGACCGCAATTTATCTGTGAAAGGTGAACATATATTGAGCTTATAAATTTAATCATTGTAGACTGATACGGTGGAGTATTATTAAATGAAGTATTATGTTGAGGTACGGTAAAGCTGAAAAATAGATGAAGCCTTATTTAACCTTCTACCAAGGGCCACTGGTTTCAAACCCAACGCTATTATGAATAAGTTAGTTCAGATATGGGGAAAGAGGTGATGATAGGTACCGAGGAAGCTAGACAAGTGTAGGTTCGCATACCAAGGTTGCATTATTAGTGGGGAAGAAAAGGTCCGTGGAGAAGTAAATGTAAAATAGCCATTGCACGAGGCATTTTTCATAAGGAAATCATGTTCGAGAGAACTAAATGAAAAAAAAAAAACCAACAAGTTTTTAAAGATGAAAGAAATAGCGATATTATAAACTGGAAGGGGACTTGAATATTCAAATTAAACAAAATTAATGTGAATTAACACATGAAAAGCAAACAAAAATCTATTTTTGTAGAAAAGATAAACTTAAGACGGCAAGAAATTTAAACGAATATCAAATGAGATGCCGTATTCTCAAGCTCTCAAAAGGCTAGAATATTTTTGCCCAAGTGAAACTTTTTTTCTAACCATAACATGACCTGAAAAAACTCATGGGTCTATATGTCTCCGTTATCTAATTCAGATGGTAGGTTCATGTTGCATTATATAGCCTTTCAATTCTGTGCGAATTTATAAATTAATACGAGATAAATTAGTATGAATAAATAAATGAAACCTAAAACAAATAAAAATTCATTTTGAATAATCAAGCCAAACCTCAATCGAAAAAAAGTTGCCACGACTAACAGATGAGTCGCCACCCTTCTGAAACTCTCAAAAGGCTAAAGAATAATTTTCGCGCCACTGAAAATGATACATACTGTGAGCTCCCATTTTACTTCTTTTTTTTTCTTATAGACTGACCCACATAAACTTATTGGTCTTAATACCTTCATGGTTTATTTCACATGACAGATTCTGAATGCAAGCTACTTTTGAGTTTTCTACAAATATTAGATGATTAAAACGTAAGGCTTTGGACACAGAAAAATCAAGTGGAAGCCTCAAAAAATAGAAAAAGAAAACGCAAGCGAGTTAGAGCGACTGACTTTGGTGACAGATTTAGTGAAAAATCTAGGGCAGAGAATAAAATATAAATGTTTAACGCAATCCTTCCATACAAGAGCCATGGTAGTCGTTGGAGTTCAACCGCTGAAAATCCATTCGGTCAGAATTGAGTTCAGAACGTGGAACAATTTTCGGCATTTAACATATTAAATCTATAAATAAATACTAAGTAACTAAAATAACAATGGGTAAAATAACCGAGACTTTCTATAGGTTGAATCAAAGGCATGATCATAATTTACGAATAAAACTCACTCAAGGGTTTGATGATTCAGATATTTCTTTATTACCAGCCTAAAGGTACAGATTTCAATCAAGACATTCTCTCCGCCTCACTGTTCGTCTCTTAAAATTTTATCTACATCATTTACTAGTCCAATAAGCATCATCATGCAAAAAATTTGCTTCCTAATGAAATCGAGCAATAACATCTATAGCTTCTACACTCCCTCTTAGTGCATTCTTCTCTTATAATGTGTCCTTCTTATACACATAATTTAATTTTGCCAATTTTAACCTCACAATCTAGGGTAAACTACATGGTGTCGATGCAACTATCCTATTGTTCCAAATTTTTCAGGATTTCTCAAAACTTCCCCACAAAGAAAACTAGATTATCCAAGATCTCTTCTGATATTAACGATTTGTGTTTCGTATTAATATTCTTGTATTCAAAAATGTTCATTTTCGGGAAGATTTTCGGAGGACCAATATTTGGAGAAACTGAAAGCACTGTTTCCAAGAGCAATTGAAAAATCTATTTAATAATGATTCTAGGCCAAAAGGATGACAGGAAAGACCATAATACCTATTATGTACATATTCTCCAAAGTATTTCAATTTAAAGTACCATGGACATTAAAATAAAAAAAAATTGCCAGGGAAACCCTTCTTAAGTCTATTTATATTTGAAAACTGTGGTTCTCAAAGATTTTTCGTCTCGCTTTTCCAAAATTATTAGTAGAGCCAAATTTTATTCAGTGTTGCCATGTTGAACTGCAAAAATTAATAAGTAAAATAAATTGGATAAAACTGGTAAAGCTTATCGTCCGTAAAATTCAAGCATTAACAGCCTGTTGATTATCAAAAGCGACTACACCTTGGAGGAAAGCTAAATTTATCTTCAGCTGCTTGGTTTATTTTGTTTTTAGCTTTTAAATTTACTGGTTTGTCAACAACCTTTTTCTTTTTAGATTTTGCTGAATAACTGCACATGGACTTTCCCATTAAACTTTTCGTTCTTGATTTTTACCACTTTCTAAAATACGTGTGGTTATGTAATTCCCACTTAACCAATTCAAAAATCAGATTAGATTCTCACCTTCCTTGGTACTTTAAGAGTCAAGTTACCTTGAAACTGAAAAACTTAAAGCTAACCTTTGTCGAATTATTTATAAAAAAAAGCCTGTTAGCATAATTTGTGTCTGCAACCATAAATAACTTATAATGTATCGCATATTTTTGTCGCATTGTAATTAATTTTACCGGTCGTAAATTACCTGAGAATACCGGATTTGCTCGCATTTGTTAAATACCTTGGTTTAATTTGAGAAGTAAAGCTTTGTGACTACTATAATTTATTGGTCTTGTACAAAAAAAGAAATAAAAACACAGATTTTAACTATGGTCATAATTTACGCCAATCAATCCAATTATTTCTTCCTCGCTTTTTTCCCTCTACAACAAAACGAAATAAATCTTTTACGATCTAGATAATAAGCGTCTTGGCTTTTTTTTTTGCACCTTGCCTAACTAGCCGCAGCTGAAATTTGGTGATATAATTCTTAGCAGTAACAACTAACAGCAGCAATATTCAACTATATTAATACGGATTTCAACTAGTATTATGATTCACATATGTTGCAGCAATTTTTGATTTTATCAACTATACTGCTATAATTATTTCTATTTACAAAAGTATATAGTATTTTTTGACAAAAATTAGACAGTTACTGTGATTATCTCTATTTTTACAAGAAATGTACTACTAAAATTATTTTACTTTATCTTTTGCTGCAATTCCATTACTTTCTATTTTCATCCACACAGACAAGAATGACAAGGGGACAGCCTGATTTCGTCCTATGAAAATATCAAGGATTTTATTATTTCTACTATATTTTCTACATTTATAACATAGTATTCCATTTTATATTTATTCCCCCCCCCCACCCAGTTAAATAATCTATTCTACCCAGAAATAGTTTTTGTGTCTTTGCATCAGTTGCAGCAGCCTATATCTTACATATAGTGGGAATTCTCCGAACATTGTAGGCTGCTTATTAGAATTTAAAATCAGTTATTATTTTACTTTAAATAATTTTTTTTATATTATTACTATAGTAACTTGATATTATTTACAACAATATATCTTTTGTGTTTATTTGTAATATTGTTATTTGTTATACCAATGATCAATTCGATTTAAAGAAATCAAATGAAAATAGAAATTATCTTTATTTCGTAATATTTAATAAAATCTTTATCAGAAAAAAATAGGACACAAAACTTAACCAAGACACTTACTTTTACAACTAAAGACGTTTGATTTGTTACAATATTATTTATTTTGTTGTGATGCTGTTTAGGAAACTATTATATACTATTAAACAATGTGATATTATCCATAGTATTTTTATGAAAATATTTGTCTGGTTTTGTTTCAATATTATTTTTTTGTCTTTATATTCATTTTGGATTTAGTGAATGTCATTTTTCAGTCAGGAAAGCCCAGAAGAATTTCAAGTGGAGAGCAAATGGAGAAGGGGGTTCGACATGTACCAAGCCCTTGGTCTTCAAGTACTATACGCTAGAATGGTTGGCCGGGAGAGACGAAATTTAAAAGGATCAGTCTTACTAGCGTCCCAGGTCAGACTATTTATTCTTCTAATCCAAGTTACAGTCAGAACCTATTTTGCCAACAGGTTAAAACCCTGATTGGAACCTGATTTCATCGATTACATTCAGCTTGTTGTCTGTCATAGCCGCCCATATGCGCAGTGGCGTAGTGGGCTAGAATTTCTGTACCAGTAGGCATATGAATGTAATATTTTAAAGTAAAAGAAGAAACATTTAACTGTTCCAAGGTATTGAAAGCATTATAATGTATTTAACGCTTAATATACTATAAGGAGGTTGAAGGTTTAATTCTGATTGAATAAAAAAAAAGTTTAAAAAGTAAAATTCTTTTTGTAAAATCTGAATAGTGTAATATATGTATTTTCTTTTCAATGCTGTAGTAACCGGAAAAGAGAATTTTTGTAACGTAATTTGCTTTCAGCGAAACGCTAATGACACAGAAGGCCTTAGGTTTTTAAAGTTAGGAAAGGAGGCAATAGCTAAATTCTTGCATGCGGTGAAACTAAATTTGTCATGAACAGTCTTGAGAAGAAATAAGGTTAAACTAAACATTTAGTGTATAATAATATCATCTGCTGAAAAGCCCATCAGCTCAAAATTTGATTTTACTGTAATTCTTTTCAATGTTGTGATAAGTGCGTAAGAAATGTTTGTAATAAAGCGATTAATTCAAATTTGGGCTGAAACTCAATGTGTACTGCATCATAAATTTCTGAAACCATCGTTTCAACTGGAAAATTAGCATGGATATTAGCTGTAGTTTGGGATGTCAACTCCTTAAGCTTTTCATCAATTTTTTTCGTGATTTCTTCAGCTAGATTTTACTTTGTAGCCGCAAGTTCATTCTCTGTAGCGGCCGCTAGGCTACGGAGATTAGCAGCGGGATCCGAAATCTAAGGAGCACAGGAAAGGCGATGGGAGACCATGGAACCAAATGGGGAGGAAAAATTCTCCTGGACTTAGATTATGCTGATGATTTAAGCATCCTAGATGAAAGTGTGAACAAAATTAATGAATTTTTACAGGTTTTGCAAGTTAAGGGTGCTAGAATAGGTTCGAAAATTAATGTTAAGAAGATTAAGTCATTATGCCTAGGAATAAATGAAGATTAAAAGGTGACGTTGGGTAAAAATAGATTAATCAGGTGGAAAGCTTCACTTACCTTGGTTGTATTATTAGTAAAGACGGTGGGAACAGTGAAAATATTAAAAGTAGAATAGCCAAGGCTCAGGGTGTTTTTGCACAGCTAAAAGAAAGTTTGGAAGAACAGGAAGATAAGTCTGTAAACCAAGATTAGAATATTGGAAGGTACAGTGATGACAGTGGTCAAATATGGCTCTGTAGCATGGGCACTCCAAAAGTCGGATGAAGATTTACTAGACGTTTTCCAGAGAAATAGCCTACGAATTGTTCTGGGTACCCGGCTGACTGACGGTGTTTCAAAGAGTAGGCTGTATGAAAAATGTGGTTCAATCCCACTTTCTAGGGCTATAAAGAAAGAAAGGTTTAGATGGCTAGGGCAAGTTCTGCGAATCAAGGATGAGAGATCGCTGAAGATTGTCCTTTTCATCGAACCGTGTAGGGCTAAACGGAAAGCAGGTCGTCCTCGTCTGGGGTGGGAAAATGTCATAACAAAAGGTTTAAAGGAAGTGGGAATTCCTGGTAGGGTGTGAAGAGGGAGGCTTTTAATAGATTGGGACGGAGGAGGAGCGTCCGTAGTTGTGTTGGCGTCAGGCAGCTTTGTGCTGCGGTGAGTTGTTAGTGGTAGGAGTAATATTCACTTATATTAGTATATGTCGTATGTATTATTGGCTATGATTGTTTATTTAGTTTATGTTCGTTTTGGGTTTCATTTATGCTACAATAGTAAAAATTTGTGTTCATTTAGCCTGATTTAATTAAATTTAAGCTGTACTCATTTTAAGATTTATTGATTCATTTTTATTAATACAACAAATTAATGAAAACAAAAGCAATACCAAACCAGAAGAATGGAACATCAAGAATAATGCAAGAAGAGATAAGAAAACTAGAAACAACATTAAAAAAAATGAAAACCAAACACAATTGACCCCCCTCCCCCTCCCGCACTAAAAAGAGTAAACTAGATATATTTAAGCTGCTCCAAATGTATTTAAGCTGCTCGATTCTGCTATACTAATCTATACTAAAAAAAACTTGTGAAAACTGGATCTTTGGTGGTTTAGCATAGGGCTAGGAATAGCATCGGGTTAGGGTGATTTAACATAGGAAAATAGGGACACAAACTAATAACCTCAGTTATAGCGTAGCATCTGATGACCTCATTAAAAAAAGTAGAACATTTTAAAGAAATTGAATGTGTGGTAGAATTAACATACAACCCAAAAAAATTAAAGCTAAAATTTCTCTACAAGTGATAATTAAGCAGTATTTTGCATTTCTAAATTATTTTAGGTCAAAATCCAGTCCACACAAATTAGGCCAAGTTTACCGTGGAGAAACCTTCACAGGTTAAGTAGGTTATTTTATTTTAAGTTGGTATATTTAGTAGGGACCTAACTCTGCTTTTTCTGCTCTCCTCAGCCTTTTAAAGTACCTGGTTATTGGGGAGTATACAGACATTTTTTCTGTGTGTGGGGAGGGGAGTCTGGTGAGGAGGGGAGTTTTCTTTCGAGAATCTCTTCATGGAGAAAGTTCCGTGGAGGATGATAACTTTCCATGGAATGGGGCCAAATTTCCCAGCAATCCTTAAAAAACGATCAGAAATTAATTAAAAAAGGTTTTTTTCAACTGAAAATAAGGAACAACATTAATACTCAAAACGAACAGAAATTATCTACATATATGAGGGGTTTCCTCATCCTCAATGCCTCACTCTTTAGGCTGAGTTTTTATTGAAATTTTTGAAAAATCTTATTATTCTAATTAAACGACACATGTGTTTCGGGAGTCCTTCTTAAATAATTGGAGCAAAAAGTCAAACTTTAGCGGAAAGAGCGAGGCATTGAGGGTGGGGCAACCCACCTCATATATATAAATAGTTTCTGTTTGCTTAAAAATTCCATTACCAGGGGTAGGAAGCATGTAAGGGGTAGGAAGCTGTTAAGAACGTGGCTAATTTTACTCCTTTTCAAAAATAACAAATCGTAATGTCTCGAATTTTCATTTTTCAGTTAGTGTCAAGTACTTGAGTTAATATTAAAGTAATTAATACTTTTAAAATTATAAAATTTATAAATATATTTTATTTTATATTATCTATAACAATTTAGGGGCTTGTTACCTTGGTTCAATCCTAGAAAGACATGTCGTTATAACCGAATTCAATTGCAGTCAAATAATTTTCTTAATCTTGGAATACAATGTTTTTTTCTTGTTTCTTGTTTTCATCAGTATGAACTATGTTTTTTGTTTTATTTTTATTTTAAGAAAAATATACACGACTCTAATTTTTATCGGCCTTTCCATTTTCAGGCTGCACAGTTAGTCTTTGATTTGCAAGGGTTCGGAGGGGGGATAGGACGAAATGCTTCAGTTCAAACATTCTATTCCATCGTTGCTTCACTTTAAAAATCAAACCTCCTGGATTTGTCAAATTCATTTCCAAAGATCCAATATGAAACGGAACATGGAAGTTTTTCATCTGAAACACAGTCACCTTTGTTGTTCAGAAATTATGAACTATGAGTTATGGTTATCTCAGTTTAATCTAAAGCTGAACCAGCGTCTCTTCTTTCATCTCTGTTTCGACTCATCTTAACACTTTGGACTCTAACCTTCAGTTCACCTTAAAAGTTAATCATAAACTGCCTTTTCTAGATGCCTTGATCTTCAATAATTCCCTCAGCCTCGGCTTTTTGATTTATACAAAGCCTACACATAACAAAATGTATTTGTATTTTTTTCCAACCACTCTCCTAGCGTTAAAAAAGGTGCAGTTATACCTTCGGTTAATCGTATAATAAAAGCTCAGAAGATCATGTAGTCCCACAATTCAATCACTATTTTATTTTATTATATATTGCAAAATTTTATTTTATATATTTTATATATATATTTTATTTTATATATTTATATATATATATATATATATATATATATATATATATATATATATATATATATATATGTATGTATATATGTATGTATGTATATATATATATATATATATATATATATATATATATATATATATATATATATATATATATATATATAGATTATAAATAATATATTATTTATTTTATAGTATTTATTTTATTATACTATTGTAAAATTTTATTTTGCAATAGGTATCTTATAGAAGTGATGGAATCCATCATAAGAAATGACAAAAAAGGCAGAAAAGGATACATCAACTCCAAACCCCAAAAATATTTTCCCTTTGGTGGGTTATAAGAGACTTTTCACTATTTTACATTATATTCCCGAATTGAGTGACAAAATGAGAAGAATCCTAAAAAAAAACTTATTATCTTAATGCCACTTGAATAAAATACAGAACCCAACAAAAATTGGGGGAGAGGTTATCCAGTGCTGAGTGTGCTTTGATGTATACGTAGGGAATACTTGTTTGATTGTAGTTCTTCTTCTTCCTAAAAGGCCATAGCAAGGCTATATCTAGGGGGGGGGGTGAGTTTGAGCCCCTTGAAGTTTTCGTCACTAGTGAAAAAGTAAAAAAATTGTTATAAGGCAATTTCTGATACATATTTTTATAGTTTTATTTATATTCCCCCCGTAGAATAAAAAAATCTCCACACCCAAACAAAAATCCTCAAAACGGCCAGTGGTCATAGACCTGTCCGTTTTTTAAATGTACACTCGGTCATGTTTCCTCGACATTTCAGGGGACCTTTACATCAGACGTTTTGCTCAGTTTATTATTTTTTAGCCCTAAGGAGTAAAGATTGTTCTTACGGAAAAGGACGCTTGTCCTCTTTGTCCTCCTGTTTCAAAAATAGAAGTAATCTACTTTTGATTTACGGCTTTAAAGAGATAAAGCATCCTCTAAATATTCTGGTTAGTTTCATTAAAACATTCTTTTGTTATAAATACATAGTCTTTTACTGAGTAATGATAATAATTTACACACAATATGGTTCATTTAAAATTACATTCGAGATTAACTGCTAATGAAAGGTTGTTAATACCTGTATTTTGTATTATTAGATGCTTGCAAAGAAAAAAAAATTAATGATGATAAATAGAAGTTGTTTTATATACCACTTCGACATGGTCTACCATGGTTAACACTCTTAGATAAGATAGTGTTGAAACTGAAGTTGACCATCACACTATGTTTTTCCATTTCTGCTGTTTTTTTGTCAAATCATACAATATTTTGGAAACCTCGTGATAAAAGATTCGATCACTCGATTTACTAATTATCCCTACTGTCCTTCATTCCAAAAAAAATTTTTGTCATTGAGATCAAAAAACCTTCACGTCATTTTATTTGTGATTTGGGAAATATAGTTCAGCTCAGGTTTAACTCGGATTAAATTGAACCTATTCAATTCTAGGCATTAGAGACAATGTGTTTAAGAACATATGTGTTTTAGAACATATAACAATTAATTATCCCTACTGTCCTTCATTCCAAGAAAATTTGTCGTCATTGAAATCCAAAAAACCTTCACGTCAGTTTATTTGTGACTAGCTGTTGGGGCATTTCGCACCCCCCAAGCCCCCCCCCCCGCGCGCGTAAGTCGCTACGCGCCATATTAGTTACGCGCCATTGTAGTTGTGTCCCTGTGTCCCACCTGTGAATATAGATATATATATATATATATATATATATATATATATATATATATATATATATATATATATATATATATATATATATATATATGTTTTTAACTACGTAAAACTTGAGAATATACACCATTCTTCGCTGTCCCATTGTCTCTACATATGAATAGATTGTCAGGTTTACCGACTCTTGAACATGCAACATATAATTGTCCATGGGAAAAACAATCCGTATTCAGATCTATACCTCATTATTCTAATGATTGCCCTTGAGCTTTGTTGATGGTGATTGCTAATCAAACATTCCCTGTGCCCCCATCGTCATTTATATATCCGCGCTGTGCCCCCCGGCGTCCCCGTTGTAGTTGTGTCCCTGTGTCCCAGTCGTCATTTATAGTCGACAAACATGACGTCAATCGACACACAAACATGACGCCAGTCGACACACACGTCCCAGTCGTCATTTGTGTCCCGGTGTCCCAGTCTGTAATTTCTCTTTGAGTGTCCCGGTCGTCATTTATAATCCCCGTGTCCCGGTCTGTATATACATTCGTTTTTGAATTGGTATATGATGAAATAATTTTTTTTTTTCCTTTTTTCTTTTTATTTTTTTTTTGGTTTTACCTTTCTTTTAGCTTTTTTTAGTTTTTTTTTCTTTTTCTTTTTAGTTTTTTTTGTAGTTTTTACCTTTTTTATTTTTTTATTTTTATTTTTATTTTTTTAGTTTTATTTTTCTTCCTTTATTTTTCAGTTTTTTCCTTTTTTTAGTTTTTTTTCTTTTTCAGTTTTTTTAGTTTAGTTTTTTTATTAGTTTTTAGTTGTTTTTTTCTTTTTAGTTTTTTTGTAGTTTTTACCTTTTTTTAGTTTTTTTTTTATTTTTTTACTTTTTTAGTTATTAGTTTTTTTTATTTTTTTTTTAGTTTTTTAGCTTTTTTAGTTTCTTTAGGAAATAAATTTTTTGTTTTTTCCTTTTTTTCTTTTATTTTTTTTTTGGTTTTTACCTTTTTTAGTTTATTTTTATTTTTTTAGTTTTAGTTTTTTTGTAGTTTTTACCTTTTTAGTTTTTTTTCTTCTTTTATATTAATGCTAAAGCCGAGGTTCGAGCCTGGAACCTTTCGGACCTAGAAACTGGAACATAACGCTTAACCAACTCAGCTACTTCGGCTTGAATACATTTACCTTTTTTAGTTTTTTTATTTTTATTTTTATTTTTTTAGTTTTCCTTTTCTCCTTTATTTTTCAGTTTTTTTCCTTTTTTTAGTTTTTTTTCTTTTTCAGTTTTTAGTTTTTTTTAGTTTTTTATTAGTTTTTATTTTATTTTTATTTTTAGTTTTTTTTTGTAGTTTTTACCTTTTTTTAGTTTTTTTTCTTGTTTTTCTTTTTTAGTTTTTAGTTTTCTACCTTTTTTGGTTTTTTTTTTTTGGTTTTTTAGCTTTTTTAGTTTTTTTAGCAGTTTCTTTTTAGTTTTTTTTGTAGTTTTTACCTTTTTTAGTTTTTTTTGTAGTTTTTACATTTTTTAGTTTTTTTTTCTTCTTTTGTATAAATGCTAAAGCCAAGGTTCGAACCTGGAACCTCTAGGACCTAGAACCTGGAACATGACGCTTTACCAGCTCAGCTACTTCGGCTTGAATACATTCGTTTTTGAATTGGTAAATGATGAAATAATTCAGACGTCATATGCGGACAGACAGACAGACACACAAACAAACAACTTATTTATATATATATTTATATATATATAGATTTGGGAAATATAGTTCAGCTCAGGCTTAACTCGGATTAAATTGAACCGTGTAAATTGAAAACAGCAACTGGTTTTTGAAATAAAAGTAAGGAATAATCTTAAAAAAGAGCAAAAATAATCCTGTGTATGCGGGGAGCCGCCAACGCTTGGTCTCCACCCACTGCGCCTAAGTACTACTAATACATAGTTGCCAGCTTTCTGTTTGTAACAAATCTACACACTTGGTAATTTTAAGCATCTTGTGAAAATTTGCTTTTTTTCGGAACAACGAACAACGAATGGGAATAACGAAAGAACAACAACGAATCAGAACGTCCTTTTAATCTCTGGGCATTATGATAAAAAATATCTTTTAGCACATTCCTCTTTTTCTAGAACATTTATTAACTAAATTCCCAGAAATACATTGAGAAGTCTCATATCACCAAACTTCTTTAGTCCTAAGTCTTGTAGATTACGAACATCAGTCCAAAAAAATTATTTGTCCTTCTACTGATCCTTCTACTAACTGCCAAATAAGGCAGCCATACATCTTGGCTAAATTGAAAGCAGAATATCCTTATGTGGGGCAAGTAAAAGTTATAACAAAGTATTTGAAGAAAACGAGAACTTCATGAGATGGAAAAAAAATGAAGCCTTGAACAGATTGGGGTGAAGAAGAGGAACAGAGGAAGAAGGGGTTAACGGATTAGGGTGGAAGAAGAGGCTACCAATCTGCGTTAACAATGTTCTGATCATATTTATTTTTTTTCGAGCAGGCTACACATAAAAGAAATCGTAAAAGTTGCAACTGCTTAGTTGTGTCCAAAGTTGGGGATTTAGTTGCGTTTTGATTCTTAAGCACCAATTTCAACATAGTTACCAGAATACCTAAAGTAGGGCACAATAGCGCATTCCACTTACCATAGTTGACGAGAAGAATACTTTATTTGGTTCTCAAAATGAAACAGAGACCGCGTATGGAAAAGCATTTACCACAGAAGTAATGAGGCCTCCATGGTTTTTGCCAACAGCCCTATCCGTTCGTATCCCGATCCGGACACTTTTCTTAGTAGCTTCTTCAGGAAAAAGGTGCATGTTACGTCATAAAGAATATTTTTAGGAGATACAGGTGCATGTTACGTTGTAGGGTTTGCTTTTTACATAATAGAGAGTGTTTGGGAAACCTAGGGGTGTAAGGGAAAAACCTACGAAGCCCACCAAATCTGGATTTCCTTGGTTGTTACCATTAAAAACCTACGAGGGCTAAGAAAAAAGAACATGAGACCCCACTAAATCAGGTTTGTATTCGATATTCTTTAAGAAACCTGCAGGGCCCCGCCAAATGAGGACGTTTTTGCTTGTTATGTTTAAAAACCTACAAGGATCCTCCCTCAAGTAAGGGTATGGTTCTTACATCATCCTATTATTTTTACGCTTTTTCACCATTTTGTGCCAGCAAACAAGGGGTTTTACTGCCATTTTAATGAGTAGAACTGTTAGACTTTTGATTTTCCTATGAACAAAATTTTGTTGGTATCCCGAGACTTCCAGAAAACAGAAGCGTCACCTCATCCACTATTACTCTAACAGGAACTGAGTGATTTTCTGTTGTCTATGGGGGGGGGGTATAAAAACGGGTATTGATTGAATTTTCCCATCAATATTACATAAGATTTTGAAGGTAACACATCTTTCTTAAAAAGGTTTCCCATAGAAAATTAAGAAAGGATCCTATGCTTATATGCTGGTAACCCTCTCTTTCTGTCCCTTCCAAAAAAAAAAAAATAACAAACGCCTAAAAAATCTTCCTTCTGCTATTGCACGATTCTCAATATGTTAAATTAATCTCATTTTCGCGCAAAATTCAGTAAAATGATATTAAACATATCACGTTAAACTTAAGACAGATAAACTTAAGACATGGAGTATATCGTCACTTCCATAATCAAATAAGACATCACTCCCCTATGGTTTGAAAGCTGTAGACACCCAAATTGAATTTGATGTATATTTTTGTAACTTTATTTATAAAAAGGGCGAGCATTCTCCACTTCTAAGCGCAAAGCTCGACTTTTGTTACCAAAAAGTTACCAAAAGCTATATACTTTGGTCACGTTAAACTTAAGATATGGAGTATATCGTCCCTACCATACTTAAATAAGACATCCCTCCCCTATGGTTTGAAAGCTGTAGACACCCGAATTGAATTTGATGTATATTTATGTAACTTTATTTATAAAAAGGGCGAGAATTCTCCACTTCTAAGCGCAAACCTCGACTTATGTTACCAAAAAGTTACCAAAAGCTATATACTTTGGTCACGTTAAACTTAAGACATGGAGTATATCGTCACTACCATACCGAAATAAGACATCTCTCCCCTATGGTTTGAAAGCTGTAGACATCCGAATCGAATTTGATGTATATTTTTGTAACTCTACTTACAAAAAGGGCGAGAATCCTCGACTTCTAAGCCCAAACCTCGACTTTTTTTACCAGAAAGTTACCAAAAGCTATAGACTTTGATCACGTTAAACATAAGACAGATAAACTTAAGAGATGCAGTATATCGTCACTACCATAATTTAATAAGACATCCCTCCCCTATGGTTTGGAAGCTTTAGACACCCGAATTGAATTTGATTTATATTTTCGTAACTTTATTGACAAAACGGACAAGAATTCTCCATTTCCAAGCCCAAAGCTCGAGTTTTGTTACCAAAAAGTTACCAAAAGCTATATCCTTTGGTCACGTTAAACTTCAGAGATGGAGTATATCGTTCCTACCATAATTACATAAAAAAAACTAGTTTTTCTAACTGAAAGTAAGGAGCGACATTAAAACTTAAAACGAACAGAAATTACTCCGTATATGAAATGGGTTGTCCCCTCCGCAATCCCTCGCTCTTTATTCTACAGCTTTTAATTGTTTTAAAAAGCGGAATTGTGGTAAAGAGTCAAACTTTAGCGTAAAGAGCGAAGGATTGCGGAGGGGACAACCCATTTCATATACGGAGTAATTTCTGTTCGTTTTAAGTTTTAATTTCGCTCCTTACTTTCAGTTAGAAAAACTAGTTTTTTTTTTATTTCTGAACGTTTTTGAATTAATGCATGTTTGATTTTGGCTCTCTACATATAAATTATTAAAATGAAATTTACATTTTAATTCCTTTTTTGGCTAAATGGCTTTCTCTTAGTTCTGATCAGACGATTTTGAGAAATAAGGAATGGGGAAGAAGGCCTAGTTGCCAGGCAATTTTTCGATTACACAAAAAGGCAACTATAAATTTTAATTTTTAACGAATTTTTTTATTAGTAAAAAATATACGTAACTTAAGAATTAACTTACGTAACAAACTTTTATATTCTTAAATTTTTATTATGTATATGAGGGGGTTTGTACACTCGTTAATACCTCGCTCTTTACACTAAATCGTAAGTTTTGGCCGATTCTTTAAGAATGACCCCTGAATAAGAAAGGCCGTAGAATAAATAGTTGAAATTTCTAAAAATACTATAGCATAAAGAGCGAGGTATTTATCTCCTCCTAAATACCTCGCTCTTTATGCTAAAGTATTTTTAGAACCCCTCATATGCGTAATAATCTCTGTTCGTTTTAAGTTTGAATGTTACTCCTTACTTTCAATTGGAAAAACTTTTCCATGTTTATTTTTTCATTGTTTTTTTTATAGTAATTTTGGAAAATCCTGTGTCCTTATCATTGAATTTCTGTTCCCCCATGACATATTTCTCCAAGGAAAGATCCTCCCACATAGCCCACTCCCCTCAACTCCACCCCCAAAACCAAAAAAAAATCCCCTGAAAACGACTGTACACTTCCCAATAACCATTATTATATGTAAACACTGGTCGAAGTTTGTAACTTGCAGCCCCTCCCCCAGGGACTGTGGGGGAGTAAGTCATTCCCAAAGACATAGTTATTATGGTTTTTGATTATGCGGAACAAAATGGCTATCTCAAAATTATGATCTGTTGACTTTGGAGAAAAAATGAGCGTGGGAGGGGGCCTAGGTGCCCTCCAATTTTTTTGTCACTTAAAAAGGGCACTAGAACTTTTCATTTCTGTTAGAATGAGCCCTCTTGCAACATTCTAGGACCACTTGGTCGATACGATGACCCCTGGAAAAAAAAAAACAAAAAAAAAAAACAAACAAAGAAACACGCACCCGTGATTTGTCTTCTGGCAAAAAATATGAAATTCCACATTTTTGTAGATAGGAGCTTGAAAATTTTGCTATAGGGTTCTCTGATACGCTGAATGCGATGGTGTGATTTTTGTTATGATTCTGTGACTTTTAGGGGTTGTTTTCCCCTATTTTCTAAAATAAGACAAATTTTCTCAGGCTCGTAACTTTTGATGACAAAGGCCAAATTTGGTGAAACTTATATATTTAAAATCAGCATGAAAATCCGATTCTTTTGATGTATATTTTAGCATGAAAATTCTTGTTATTTAGAGTTTCGTTTACTATTGAGCCGGGTCGCTCCTTACAACAGTTCGTTCCCACGAACTGTTTGATTAAATAAGACATCCCTCCTCTATGGTTGAAAGCTGTAGATATCCGCATTGAATTGTATGTATATTTTTGTAACTTTATTTACAAAAAGGGCAAGAATTCTCCACTTCTAAGCCCACAGCTTGACTTTTGTACCAAAAAGTTACCAAAAGCTATATACTTTGGTCACGTTAGACTTAAGATATATAAACTTAGGACATGGAGTATATCGTCACTACCATATTTAAATAAGACATCCCTCCCCTATGGTTTGAAAGCTGTAGACACCCGAATTGAATTTGACGTATATTTTTGTAACTTTATTTACAAAAAGGGCAAGAATTCTCCATTTCTAAGCCCAAAGCTCGACTCTTGCTACTAAAAAGTTACCAAAAGCTATATCCTTTGGTTACGTTAAGCTTAAGAGATGAAGTATATCGTCCCTACCATACTTAAATAAGACATCCCTCCCCTATGGTTTGAAAGCTGTAGACATCCGAATTGAATTTGATGTATATTTTTGTCACTTTATTTACAAAAAGGGCAAGAATACTCCGCTTCTAAGCCCAAAGCTTGACTTTTGTTACCAAAAAGTTACCAAAAGCCATATACTTTGGTCACATTAAACTTAAGACAGATAAACTTAGGAAATGGAGTAAATGATCACTTCCATGCTTAAATAAGACATCCCTCCCCTATGGTTTCAAAGCTGTAGACACCCGACTTAAATTTGATGTGTATTTTTGAAAATTTATTTGCAAAAAGGGCAAGAATTCTCCACTTTTAAGCCCAAAGCACGACTTTTGTTACCAAAAAGTTACCAAAAGCTGTATACTTTTGTCACGTTAAACTTAAGACAGATAAACTTAAGACATGGAGTATATCGTCACTACCATACTTAAATAAGACATCCCTCCCCTATGGTTTGAAAGTTATAGACACCTGAATTGAATTCGATGTACATTTTTGTAACTTTATTTACAAAAAGGGCAAGAATTCTCCACTTCTATGCACTGGGCTTGATTTTTTCTTCTCAACAAACCTATTTTCTAGAAATAGTAGCCTAACCAGAGGCTGGAACCAACACCCGCCGTGTTTGCTTGGTAGATTTACCATGGCAGCATGACTTTTACTTTAATTTTTCCTTGAACTGTTTTTTTTATAATCTGCAATTTTTTCCATAATTTCTATCTCCAACCACATAATTTGAAGCAAATGCTGTCAGATCCATAAATTTGAAAATAATTAATTAATAAAGAGTGCTAATGGGCAGCCTAAATGAGTGGGCAGCTGAAGTTTTATTCTCAGGAAAGAAAGATTTATCGTATGAATGAAGGCAGATTTGCAATAGCAGGAGGAATCCACAGAAGTTATTCAAATAGCAATAAAATAATTTGAACTACAAAATAATTTCTTGTAATGACTTGCTGCATAATTTGTGGAAAAGATCCTGCCAAATTTAGGGATTTAGAAATTGTAAATTTATCCAAGATGGTTAAAACGAGTGGGCAGCTGGAATTTTACGGCCAATTAATGAGCAATTTATTTTCTGCAACAAGTCAGACAGCAGCAACAAGAGGCGTCAAATGTATTGCTGAGCATATTCAGTGTAAATTCAGTTATTTACAAGTTCATTAAACTTATTACTTGTGTTAATGGTGATTTTACTAATGGTGGGACTACATAATGAACTGTACTTTTTAACAAAAACACTGGAATATTTTCTGAAGGACCACATTGACTAGTCGTCTGTAAGTCCTTCGATAACATTCTATGAGTCTTTGTTCCATCTCCGACTGTGTATTTGAAAGCCCCCAGACGGTTTCAAGTTCTTCTCAAGCTATTTTTGGCCGGATTTTCGTTATCCTCAGGCTACTGGGTCACACACTATTTAGTCTTGTGATATCATCCATTGGGGGCGACACAGAGTATTACCAAAAATACTTAGATGACATCTATGAACAATGAGCGACAGCTCGTCTGATAGGCCTCAACGACTCCTTATTTCACTACTTGACATCTTGACACAACTGCTAGTGCATAAAATATAGCGAAAAGAGCAAGGGATAGACGCGTTCATGCTTTGCTTGTCCCTAACCTGTTTAACCATAACATACTGGGTATAGTAGTGCGGTTTGGATAGTTGCTACATTGGATCAAAGACTATTCGTCACAAATTTTGCATACTGTGGTACACTTACGAGTTATAGATAATCAGGACATAGAACACGAGGGTACCTAGCTTATTGATATTAGAAAGAAAGTGGCAAAGGCTGTTCGATTGGATTAAATTGTTGGTGAAAAAATCAAAATTATTATGATAAGAAGCCCCCTATTACGAGACATAAATGTACTGACACTAGGCGGCTCCAGCGATAACACTCAGATAGCTTTTAAGGACCTTACTCCTATTGTCATATTTTTAGGCGCCTTTTTAGAATTCTTTGAAAGGTCTAGAGGCTTTCTCTAGAACCTCTCTTTCGCGTAGTTCAGCGTAGCACTTCTTTCAAATACCCATTTAAATTAAAAATGAAGGTAAATGTCACTTTGCTGACATTTGCTGACAAGGTTGTGGTACAGTCTCTTTTGCTACTTAAAGGGCACTAGAACTTTCATTTTCCTTTCAGATTTGCCCTCTCGTGATATATTAGTACCGCTGGTACGATAAAGTTATCCCTGGAAAATAAACAGTAGCATAAAAACAAATAAACGCGTGTCTGGAATCAACCTTCTCGAAAAAAAAAAAACAAATTCCGCTTTAGAATAATTTTAAGCTTAATGAACTTTATATATTTGGGATCACTGTAAAATTTAATTCTTTTGATGTATATATCGTAAAGAACTTCTTTTAGAGTTCTGGCTACTCTTAGCCCGAGTCGCTCCGTCCTTACAGTTTCTTACCACAAACTATTTGTAAATCAACATCAGTCTATTGTTTTTTGTCAAGTAATTTTTTTTTTGTAACATGTGGATGATCTCATACTGAATGTACTACATAGTGAAATAACCTAGATGCAATAATTTAAATTGGTTAGTGATGTCGGACAAATTTCTTAGACATTTTACGTTTTTTTTTTCTTTTTGTATTTACCAACAATTGAAAATTCATTGTTTATCCTCGTATGGCATATAGCTTATAATCTTCAAGCTCCAGTTACTCAAAAAGTATTTATAGTGGATTGTCTTAGTTTCATACGGAAGATATAAAGTCATATGAGTAGACAGGTCAAACATATTGAAACGACCTTTCTTGATTATAGCTTCAAAATATCGTGCACTGTTTTCTCTTAGGATATCATAAGGATGGTTAGAGCATTGCTGATTGAAGAGAAATTCATTGACAAAGACCGAATTTCAATTTGGGGAAAAGGTTTTGGAGGATATGTAGCCACGGCCGTTATGGGGTCTCCACAAACCGAAATCAAATGTGCTGTTGGGGTTACTCCAATTACTGACTGGCTAAGCTCCGGTAAGTTCGGCCAAATAATTCTTGCATGTAATGCAATATTGCATATGTGTGTGTGTCACGGTATAGGTATCACGAATTCTGAGATACCTTCAGTATCTTTTCACTTAACCCGGATTTTCTTAGGCTGATGTGTCGATGTGTTTGACCAGTTGTCAAAAAAAAATGAGATAGTCAAATTGCGAAACAAGGCTCATTGATTTTTACAGATTTTTACCGATTTCGCTCTTTCACTTTAATTAAATTTAAAGTTCTGGTAGTTATAAGTTTTGCTTTCTTATTTCTCTTTTCCCCTCCTTTTATGTTTTCAATTTTTTTTGTATCTTCTATTTTTTATGTGTTACTTTGTAACTGGTTTCCATGATGTTTCTATCTTGATTTGCATTGCATTTTATTTATTTTTCTTCGTGTTACTCCACATGTTATACAATTGTATAGTGTGGGCCAAAAATAAATTATAATAATGATACTATTACTAATAATAATAATAATAATGCGCATTTCCAATATGGTGTCTGTATTACAACTATAGATTTATAGTTGATTTATAATTTATAATTTTAAATAGATTAATAATTCATACATATATTTAACTATACATGTATATAAATTGTAATCTTAATTAAATATATTTAATTAATTAAATATATTACTAATTCAATTAATTATTAAAGAATATATTTAATTAAATATAGTGTAAATATATTTAATTAGTATACATAAATTATAAATATATTTAATATAATTTACAAATATATTTAAATAGATTTATAATTTATAATCTAGCTATTTATATAGATCTACAATTATATAATTATAAAATTGCAATTGTAAAATAGATTTATATATTCAATTATATTTGTTTGAGAATACAGAGTTTTTAGCATAGAGATAGAAAAAAAAAGAATATAAAGAATAAGAATAGGCCAGATTCTACAAAACCTCTTCGGTTAGATTTCGCTGTTAGACAAGATTCGTGCTATTGTCAGAATGAAATTTCTGAGCCCTCTCATATTTGAAGTAGTTCTTCTTCGGTTTTAATGACTAACGTCACTCCCTTTTTAGTGGGAAAAGCTACTTGTGTTCAGTTTCACTTGTTCCGTTTGTTATTTGTTTGTAACAAATAAATTAAAAACATTCCTTAACTTAAACAAACCACTAGAATAAAAATATTTGTTGAGATGAGCCTTAACGATATAGTCACATATGAAAAAAATATGAAAGGTCGCATTCATGTCCCTCCTGACCCTCTCCAAAGCTATGGTTTGACCCCCTACGACCCTCATCGACCCTCAACAAAGCTATTGTTAACTTATGGTTTGTGTGAGGCTCCCATTTCAATATAGCTACTGATACATGATCTCTCCCTCCCTTTTCTTTTCAAATTTTGCTGAATTCTGTGACAAGGGGAAAAATATAAAAATTAAAATAAAACTATAAAAAATTATTACGACTTTATTTTTTTCGAAGGTATTATGAGCCACCCAATGAGGTGAAAGCAGTTTATACCTTTTTCAAGAAATCGTGACGAAAAGGAGCAATATCAACTGAAAATTAAAACTGGAAAAGAAGAATTATGCCAAAAAGATAATTAACGATGAGAGAAAACCTTGAATAAATCCCTATTTGATTTTAATTTGATCTAAAATACTTTTTCAGATCTGAGTGTCTTAATATTTTTCATAAGCTTTTGCTTTAAATTTTGAGCATTTTCACTTTTTAACTAATTTTCTTGCATGTTTCAGTTGTTTATTGAATTTTTTCCCCAGTAATAAAGGTTTCCAGATATGAAACTTATATATTCGGATGTTTTTGGTTTATTTTATTCACTGTCTTGATTATCAGCTTTACCTTTTGCTAGAATATTTCTATATTTCCTTTTATCTATAAATCCTTACCTATAAAGAAATAGTAGAGATAACGAACCTTATCAATCGATTAGATTTTAAAATCCAACCCATTTTAATATATTTATCCTCTTATCATTTAGATTGTGTGGTTTATCTTCTATTTTTTCAGATTTATTACCTTTTAATGAGTAACAGTGGTAAAACAATCAACCAGTTCGTGGTAACGAACTGTAGTAAGGAGCGACCCGGCTCAATAGTAACTGAAACTCTAAAAAATGGAAATTTAATACCAATAGTTACCTCAAAAGAATCGCATTTTAATGCAGATTTTAAATATATAAGTTTCATCAAGATCAGTTTTACCCATCAAAAGTTACCAGCCTGAGAAAATTTACCTCATTTTAGAAAATAGGGGAACAGACCCCCTAAAAGTCATACGATCTTAACGAAAATCACGCCATCAGATTCAGCGTACCAGAGAACCCTATTGTAGAAGTTTCAAGCCCCTATCTACAAAAATGTGGAATTCCGCATTTTTTGCCAGAAGAAAAATCACGGATGCGTGTTTATTTGTTTTTTGTTTTTTTTCCCCCAGGGGTGATCGTGTCGACTCAGTGGTCCTAGAATGTCGCGAAAGGGCTCATTCTAAGGGAAATTAAAAGTTCAAGTGCCGTTTTTAAGTGACCAAAAAACTGGAGGGCACCTGGGCCCCTTCCTGCGCTCATTTTTTCCCCAAAGTCACTGGATGAAAATTCTAATATAACCATTTTATTCACCATACTATAAAAACCTAATAACTATGTCTTTGGGGACGACTTTCTCCCCCGCAGTCCCCGTGGGAGGGGCTGCAAGTTACAAACTTTGACCTGTGTTTACATATAGTAATGGTTACTAGGAATTGTAAAGACGTTTTCAGGGGTCTTTTTTTGGTTGAGGGAGTTGAGGGGAGGGGTTACGTGGGAGGATCTTTACATGGAGGAACTTCTCAGGGTGGAAGAGACTTTCAATGGAGGTGGCTCAGGATTTTCTAGCATATTTAAAAAAACAATGAAAAATAAATATGAAAAGTTTTTTCTACTGAAAGTGAGGAGCAGCATTAAATCTGAAAATGAACAGACATTATAACGCATATGAGGGGTTTACCTCTTCGTAATACCTCGCTCTTTACACTAAAGTATTTTTAGTAATTACAACTACTTATTCTACGGCGTTTTTGATTCAGGGGCCATTCTTAAGGCATTGGGACAAAATTTAAGCTTTAGTATAAAGAGCTAGGTATCGACGAGGGACGAGCCCCCTCATATACGCAATAAAAACATACGAATACAGAGGTTCGCTACGTAAGTTAATTCATGAGTTACGTATATTTTTTACTTATGAAAACGTTCGTAAAAAATTTAAAGTTAATGTCTTTTTAAGTAATCAAAAAATTGGAGGGCAACTAGGCCTCCTCCCTCGCTCCCTTTTTCTCAAAATCTTCCGATTAAAACTATGAAAAAGTCATTTAGCCAAAAAAAATTAATATGCAAATTTCGTTTTAATTACTTATGTGCGGAGAGCCAAGATCAAAACATGCATTAATTAAAAAACGTCCAGAAATTAAACAAAAAAAACAGGGTTTTTTTAAAATGAAAGTAAGGAGCGACATTAAAACTTAAAACGAACAGAAATTACTCCTTCTATGAAAGGGGTTTTTCCTCCTCAACGCCCCGCTCTTTACGCTAAGGTTTGACTTTTTCTCTTAACTCTACTTTTCAAAACAGTAAAAAACTTTAGCGTAAAGAGCGGGGCGTTGAGGAGGAAAAGCCCCTTTCATAGACGGAGTAATTTCTGTTCGTTTTAAGTTTTAATGTCGCTCCTTACTTTCATTTAAAAAACCCCTGTTTTTTTTAATTTCTGGACGTTTTTGAATTAATGCGTGTTTTGATCACGACACTAAATCTTGTCACCTTTCTTACACAGTGTTTTGATTAAGGTTTTCCTAAAATCATTACGAACTTCCCCTTTTTCAAAAATCATGTTCATTTTCTTCAGTAGGTTATTCCTAACCTCAGAGCCACCATGTTTAAGAAAGTCATTTATCACACTATCAGCACCTGGGGCCTTATTATTTTTTAATCCTTTTAGTACTGTCGCTAATTCTTCCTCATTAAACAAATCTTCCTTGTGACACACATGCACGGAAAGGTGTAGCATAAATGGCAGACAGTAACAACGGCAATCAAAGGGATAAAATTAACCCTTGACTGGGCTGCCCACTTAATTCAACAATCTGTCTTGGCTTTTTTCTACAATTGGCCATGACTTTGACTTTTCCCACAACTATTCCCTCTTTTTTAAATTCAAATTCAAATTAACCCTTGACTGGGCTGCCCACTTAATTCAACAATCTGTCTTGGCTTTTTTCTACAATTGGCCATGACTTCCACTTTTCCCACAACTATTCCCTCTTTTTTAAATTCAAATCCAAGGTATCACAAACTTTTTTCATTTTCAACTATATCTTTTTCTGCAACTTTATCTCGGTTTAGCACATTCTCAAAATGTTCCACCCATCTTTCTTTAACTTTTTCCTTATCACTAATTGCGGCCCCATTTATATCTTAAACTGGGACTAGTCTCGATTGACTATCCCCTTTTAATTTATTAACATGCCAGTATAATATTTTACTATTATACCGTCTAGCCACATCTTTGTCCTCAGTAATTTTATCCATGGCCTCCACTTCACATCTCCTTAGTTCATACTTTAATGCTTTCTCCACTTTCTTTACATTCCTTTTGTTTTCATACGACCTATCACTCAGATAATTTTTGTACAAACCCCTTCTACTCTCTATTAAACCTAAAGCTTTTTCACTAATATTCCTAGTTGCAGTCTTAGTACTTTTCTCTAAGACACCATCAGCAACTTCACAAATTGTTTTTCTTAAATTATTCCATCCACCTTCCACATTGTCAAATTTTAAACTCTCAAGTTTATTATTCAATTGTTCCTGGAAGTTTTTTCTCAAACTTTTATCTTGGAGTCTATCAACATCATAACTTTCCTGGAGTTAGTTATCCCTTATTGTTTGAATTTGATTTGCTTATCCTCAATCTTTTGAGATATGTGGGCCAGTAATAAATAACAATAATACAAAAAAAATAATTAATATAATTGACGATACGGGGAAACCTGAACATGTTCTTTTTTTTTGTTTAGTTCGACCTAAAATAGTTTTCTAGATGTGAGTGTCCTAATTTATTGTTTACAATTTTGCTTTACACATGAATTTTTAAACTTTTTATTTAACTTTATTGTATGTTTCAGTTTTCTAGATTATTAGTTTTACCTTTTAATTATATGTTTCTGGAATTTAATCTTGCCTTTAAGTTATTGGCCATAAGAAGGATTAAAGACGAACCAACTTAACTAATTCATTTCAGAGAGAAATCTAACCCAGTTTTGTGTTTTCGGTCATTTATTATCGTTTATTATCGTATCGCTTATTATCAATCCTTGTCGTTTGGATTGGAAGGTTCACCTTCCATTTTTTGGGATTTATGGCCCTTTTATCTGGGGTATAACATGCTGTCGGGTATCGAGACCCAAATTTGCCTACCCAGACCTCGGTTTGCCCCCCCTCCAGGTGAATTTTAGTTTCTGCAAAACAATCATGTCAAAATTTAAATAAGCCTGTATAATTCAAGCATCCAGAGAAACAGGTCAGTTTTCTATAGTTTATATTTACCTTTATGGTACTATATGACTCATTTCTAAGTTTTCACTGTCATTTTCACTTGATTATGGAGAAATTGGCTCCATTTTCACCCTTCCCCCACACCACGAATTTAATTGAATTATGCCACTACTCTTAATAAATAAAGTAATAAAAATAAAAACAATAATAGATATAACTCACAATGGGAAACATCTGTATAAATTCTATTTTCAGTTAGATTGTTCTAAAATAATTTTTCAGGCGTGAATCTCCTAATTTTATGTTTATAATTTTGTTTGATATATGAAGTTTCTAAACTTTTTACGTAATTTTCTTTTATTTTTATTTGCTTTATTTTATTCTGATTATTAGTTTTACCTTTTATTTTATATTTATATGTTTGGATTTTACCTTTAAATTCTTAGTTATAAGAAGGAGTAAAGACAAACGAACTTCACTAGTCGATTTAATACAAAAATTTAACCCAGTTTAGTATATTGAGTAACAAATCCCGTTATCGTTTCGATTGGGCGATTCATCTTCCATCATCTGAGATTTATGGCACTTTATAAATAACAATAATAAATTATAGATGCCGTAACTAGTGAACGATACTTGGGCTCTATCGAAGAAGCTTACAAATCATATATAACAGGAGACTTGTCAATGATTTCGCACTCAATACCAGATGAAAGTTTTCTTTTAATTCATGGGAGTTTTGGCAACCCTGTACAATTACAACAAAGTATGAAGCTGGCAAAAGCACTCACCAGAGCAGAAACTAAATTTGAGCAAAAGGTAAAGGAAACCACAACTTTCTATTTTTCTCAGAATTTTTACTTCTAGGCTGGGGTTTTGCAGGATTATTGTCTAACCATAAAAATAAGTTAGTTTATACGTAAAAAAACACACAGCTATGATGTCAGGAACGCCTACAACAGGGGTATGAGCGGGGTCTTTTGGCCCTGTATTTTCAACTGTTTATGGAATTGCCAAATTTCAAAATAAACTATATTTTCAAGTTTTGTTTCATTTCCAAACAGTTCGTGGTGACGAAATGTAAGTAAGGAGCGAACCAGGTCTATAGAACCGAAACTCTAAAAGCCGATACTAATAGATTTTTATACTAATAGATGCATCAAAAGAATCGGAATTTTTTTCTGATTTTAAACATATAAGTTTCATCAAGCTTAGTTTTACCCATCAAAAGTTACAAACCTGATAAATTCACCATATTTACGAAAAAGGGGAAAGCATCTCCTAAATGTCATAAAATCTTAATAAAAATCACACCATCAGATTCAGCGTATCCGAGAACCCTACTATAGAGGTTCCAAGCTCCTATATGCAAAAATGTGGAATTTGTTATTTTTGCCAGAAGAAAGATCACGGATGCGTGTTTATTTCTTTTTTGTTATTTTTTTTCTTTTCCCCAGGGGCGATCGTATCGACCCAGTCATCCTAGAATGTCCCGAGAGGGCTCATTAAAATGGAAATTAAAAGTTTTAGCACCCTTTTTAAGTGAACAAAAAATTGGAGAGCAACTAGGCCTCCTCCCACGTTTTTTTCCCAAAGTCACCAGATCAAAATTTTGAGATAGCCATTTTGTTCAGCATAGTCGGAAAATCTAATAACTTTGCCTTTGAGGACAACTGAATGCCCCGCAGTCCCCTGGTTAAGGGCTGCAAGTTATGAACTCTGCCCATTATTTACATATAGTAGTGGTTATTGGAAAGTATACAGACATTTTCAGGGGGGATTTTTTCTAGTGGGGGGTCAGAACAAAGGGTTAGGTGGGACGATCTTTCCATGGAAGAATTCTTCATGGAGGAATAGAATTTCCATGAAGGGTGCGAAGGAGAGACCCGGCTCAACAGTAACCAAAACTCTAAAAAACAAAATCTTGATACCAATATATGCACCAAAAGAATGCGATTTTTATGCTTTTTTTAAATATATAAGTTTCACCTCGTTTAGTTTTAACTATTAAAAGGTTCAAAAAAGGGGAAAACGCCCCATATAAGTAAAGAAATCACACCATCAGATTCAGCGTATTAGAGAACCCTACCGTAGAGTTTTCATTTCCTATCTGGAAAAATCTGGAATTTTGTATTTTATTTTTCGCCAGAAGAAAGATCACGGATGCGTGTTTACTCCCCAACCCTTTGTTTTTCAAAACCGCCCGATCAGAATTTTGAGATAGCCATTTATCCAAAAAGAGTAAAATTAATATGTAAATTTCGTCTTAATTATTCATGTACGGTGAGCCAAATTCAAAATTTAAATTAATTCAAAAACGTTCAGAAATTAAATTAAAAAAATTTTGTTTTAACTGAAAGTAATGAGTGACATTAAAACTTGAACGAACATATATGAAAGGGGCTGTCCCCTCCTCGGCACCTAGCTCTTTACGCTAACGTTTGACTCTTTCTCACAACTCTACATTTTAAAACAATAAAATACTTTAGCGTAAAGAGCAAGGCGTTGAGGGGGGGATAGCCCTTTTCATATACGGAATAATTTTGAGAAAGTCATGTAGACAAAAAAGGTAAAATTCATATGCAAACTCAATTTTAATTATTCCTGTCCAGTGAGTCAAATTCAAGACCTGCATTAATTAAAAAAATGTTCAGAAATTAAATAAAAAAACAAGCATTTTTAACTGAAAGTAAGGAGTGGTTATAAAAATTTAAACGAACAGAAAGTTTTCCGTATATGAAAAGGGATGTCCCCTCCTCAACGCCTTGCTCCTTACGCCAAAGTTTGACTCTTTCTCACTACACTACTTTTTAAAACAATAAAAAACTTTAGCGTAGAGAGCGAGGCGTTGAGGAGGGGTAAGCCCCTTTATATGCGAAATAATTTCTGCTCGTTTTAAATTTTAATATCGTTCTTTAATTTCAGTTAAAAACTTGTTTTTAATTTCAATATAGGAAGAATATTATGCCAGGAAAATGGGTGGCCTTCCATTGTATTTTCTGGATACTATACTGCTGCTACAATGATTCTAGTGTAAGTTCTTGATAGTCTTCTCGGCTTGGACCAAAGCCAGATTATTTCATGACATGAATCTGAAGGGTTACTAAGTTTTTGTATGACAAATCTTCGTGGCTGTAAATGCCTACGTCGTCTATCTTGTCTGTCGCGCCTGGTATTAACAAGAGTTAAGAGCTCATATGGCACTTGTGACGAGGCAAGAAGAGCTAGGAGCCAAGAAATCATATGGTATGAGCTCTAACAAAATTCTATAAATCAATAGATTGATTTAAAAGGAAAATTAGAGGCTTAATGCCGGTCAGGATTTAAAATAAGAGCTCTGAGTCACGATGTCGTTCTAAATATCAAAATTCATTAAGATCCGATCACCCACTCGTAAGTTATAAATACCTAATTTTTTTTCTATTTTTTCCTCTCCCTTTAGCCCCCCAGATGGTCGAATCTGGGAAAACGACTTTATCAAATCAATTCGTGCAGCTCCCTGACACGCCTACCAATTTTCATCGTCCTAGCACGTCCAGAAGCACCAAACTTGCCAATTCACTGAACCCTCCCCCCAAATCCCCCAAAGAGAGCGAATCCAGTACGGTTCCGTCAATCACGTATCAATGACATTTGCTTATTCTATCCACCAAGCTTCATCCCGATTCCTCCACTCCAAGTTGTTTCCAAGATTTCCCCCTCCAACTCCCCCCCAAATGTCAAAATATCTGGTCGGGATTTGAAATAAGAGCTCTGAGACATGAATTCCTTCTAAATATCAAATTTCATTAAGATCCGATCACCTATTCGTAAGATAAAAATACCCCAATTTTCACGTTTTCCAAGAATTCCAGTTTCCCCCTCCAACTCTCCCCAATGTCACAGGGTCTGGTCGGAATTTAAAATTAGAGCTTTAAAGCACAAGATCCTTCTAAATATCAAATTTCATTAAGATCTGGTCACCCTTTCGTAAGTTACAAATACCTCAATTTTCAAAATTACCCCCCCCCCCCCCAACTCCACTAAAGAGAGCAGATCCGGTCCGGTTATGTCAGTCACGTATCTTAGACAGGTTTTTATTCTTCCCATCCAGTTTCATCTGGATCTCACCGCTTTAAGTATTTCTTAAGATTTCCGGCCCCCCCCCCAAATGCCCCTACCCCCAATTACGCTGGATCCGGTTGAGATTTAAAATAAGAGATCTGAGTTACGAGTTCCTTCTAAATATGAAGTTTTATGAAGATCCTATCACTCCTTCGTAAGTGAAAAATACATCATTTTTTCTAAATTTTCAGAATTACCCCCCCCCCCCCAATAGAACGGATCCGTTCCAATTATGTAAATCACGTATCTAAGACTTCTGCTTATTTTCCCACCAAGTTTCATTCCGATCCCTCCGATCTAAGCGTTTTCCATTATTTTAGGTTCCCCCACCCCAAACTTCCCCCCAATGTCACCAGATCCGGTCGGGATTTAAAATAAGAGCTCTGAGACACTATATCCTCCTAAATATCAAATTTCATTGAGATCCGATCACCTGTTCGTAAGTTAAAAATACGCCATTTTTTCTAATTTTTAGAATCAGAATACTTCAATTTTTCTATTGTTTCCAAATTAACGGGCCCTCACTCTCCCCCCGATGGTAAAATCGGGAAAACGACTATTTCTAATTTAATCTGGTCCGGTCCTTGATACGCCTGCCAAATTTCATCGTCCTAGCTTACCTGGAAGTACCTAAAGTAGCAAAACCGGGACCGACAGCCAGACAGACTGACAGACAGACAGACCGAGAGAATTTGCGATTGTTATATGTCACTTGGTTAATACCAAGTGCCATAAAAAGCTTCAGATAGTCTTTAATAGCGCCTGTTTCCATTGTAATTTTCATACTGTATTCACATTTTATTTTCATACTGCATGAAAAGTCTTAAACGATTCTTGAAGTCTTAAAGGCATATCTACCAGCATCAAGAGGTTTGGGTTCCAGCCTGTTCTGGGAGTGGGGCCCGAAACTTTTTTTGGAATTGTGCACAAAAACCCGAGGTAATTACTTGTATTCAATAATGTATCCAGAATTTTTTTCTGGGGGGGGGGGCGCAAAATAAACTTTAAAAACATATCAAAAAGTTGTTTATATTCATTATATTACCTTCTTACTAGTCAAACAAGCTTTTCATGGGGGAATCCTACAACTCAACCCCCCTCCCGCTGGATACGACCTTGCTTGTGCTTATAACGGACCTTGAAAAATTAAAATAACGTACCACATCCCTCTCCATAATTGACCAATCGAGCCCTTAATGCAGTTCAAAACCTCGAGTCCATCAACATGGTTGGTTAATATAAGAAAACGATTTCAAGGGGACATTAAAAAATACTAAAAAGAGACTTAGAGAATTCATAAGCACTTAAATTAACATCTCAATAATTTCAGAGCAATTAACTGTAGTATCTGAGTAAAAATAAATAGCCAGGGACTAAGTTTGACGTCCTAGGAATTATTTCTGCTGGGAGAGATTACGTGTTATTTCCGTCAGAAAGCTTTCAATTGCCACTAAATTGTTTTCAGTTTTGTCTTGAACGCTGTTGTATTTATCAAGTTTATACTGAACTTTCTGTAGCCCCCTCTCAAAAAAAAAAAATAAAATAATAATAATAAGAGCAGAAATTATTGGTTTACCACGATGAAACTGTGAAGCCAATTACCGTTTGGATTAATTCAGAAAAAATTCATGTCTGATGTCTGCCAAATCATAATAAAGTAGTCATCATAGTAATTTTTTAGCGATTCAATATATATTTCTATAAGTCGGTATAATCACAAAACTAGCAGTTTAATGATTATATGAACATCAGTTGGATATAATGAATTCAATTCAATGATAATAAACCTGACAGGTCGTAAACAACCATCAGTGAAATCTGGTTATGTATTAATCATAATGTCTTTTTATTCTAGATTTATCCCGACGCAGACTATCACCTGAACAACGTGGAAAAGCAAATCTATATTTCAATCCAAGATTTCTTTAGTAAGTGTAACACGAAGAATAGAAGTTGACAAGTTGATAATTATAATTACAGTTTTTGTTTCGCATATATATATATATATATATATATATATATATATATATATATATATATATATATATATATATATATATATGTATATATATATATATATATATACATATATATATATATATATATATATATATATATATATATATATATATATATATATATATATATATATATATATATACATATATATATATATAAAAGAGAGAGGAAAGGGAAGTACGATCGTTTTATGTTATAAATACACACAGACACATACAGACTTAAGAATTGACAAAGGCATTCAGCGTACAATTAATGTATATCAGTAACAAAATGGTATTTTGAAGGCCACCTCCCTCCCTCTTCATTCCGATATCCAATTTTGTCATTACATTCAAAATTTGAACCTCTACATTTGTTCGATACTATTATAAAACACAAATGTCAAGCATTTCTACAAAAATATATTATTTATGCCAGGTGTAAAAGAGATACGCAAGATCTAAAGGCGGTTGCCAATTGAGGGGGAAAATGCCTTGTCCTGATGCAAGTAAAGGTAAGTAGCACTCTGGATGGTCAGTCCAGGGTCCACTTGTAAATTTGGTATAAAGGCAATAAGCAGGGGCGTATCTACAGTATTTTTATTGGAGGGGGGGCAAGATGTACTATTGAAGTAGGTGCTATTCAAGCGGTAGTAAAGAAAATTAGCTATATGACAAACACGCTACTTGGTGAATTTGAAAAACAATACTTAATACGTTTAACAATAAACACACATTAAACAATCATAAATTTAAGTTTAGGTGCTTGACTAAAATTGTCACCAAGGAACAAGCTTTTGGGTGGCGAAAATGAATGTCGAATAAACTCGGCTTTTTTCAGCCAGATTCACGACTAATGCTGCAGTAGGCCTAAATGTCCCCCTCCACTTGCCCCAGCCCCCACGCCCAGGACAGGATGTTCAATTTTATAATTGAAACAAGCTCTATTCTAATAGCCTCGGGTATCGCGCTGTTCATTTACTCGTAACTTTGAGCGGATTTAGACTCTGTAAGATTTAATTTGTTGTACTAAACTTATAATATACGTGAATTATTGAAATATTATTTATATTTTTTATCAAATTGATTTGTTTGTGGGTTCGCCTATTTATATTAATAAATAGCATTAATACCAGCGGGTCAAAGCCGAAACAAAAATCACAGGCAGCGCAATAGCGCTGTCTAAGTAAAGATATAGGATCAGTTAAAGTATTACCACAGATTGTGAAACATTACATTGTGACACATTCCTCACATTTAAATAGAGACCGTATTTTAAATTTGAAAGTATTCGAAAAATAAAGTTATAATTATTAACTTATCCGTTGGGCATTGTTTGACAAAGAATATCCGGAAAATCTTAACAATTTGGCATCACAGCGGCAGAAACTTCAAATAAAATAAAACGGCCAGGGATGCCAATTGGAAGGGAAAATTGATTCCTTGAGTTTGAAAATTATCTTCTCCTTTGTATCTTTGCTTTAAAAAACGTACTTCTATAAAGATTAAACAGATTTTTTTCTTGTGTAAATCAGGGTATGGAGGGTATACATCTCCAAAGTGGGTTACATTGAATATCATTTTTATGTCTATAATTGCTTTCACAAGCGAAGCACAGTCTCCTAGAGTAAATTAAATAAAAAAAACTAATTTTTTTAGCTGAAAGTAAGGAGCGACATTAAAACTTAAAACGAACAGAAATTACTCCGTATATGAAATGGGTTGTCCCCTCTGCAATCCCTCGCTCTTTATGCTAAAGCTTTTAATTGTTTTAAAAAATAGAATTGTGGCAAAGAGTCAAACTTTAGCGTAAAGAGCGAGGGATTGCGGAGGGGACAACCCATTTCATACACGGAGTAATTTCTGTTCGTTTTAAATTTAATGTCGCTCCTTACTTTCAGCTAAAAAAATTAGTTTTTTTTTTATTTAATTTCTGAACGTTTTTGAATTAATGCATGTTTGGTTTTGGCTCTCCTCACATAAATTATTAAAATGAAATTTGTATATTAATTCTTTTTTTGGCTAAATGGCTTTCTCTTAGTTTCGATCAGACGATTTTGAGAAATAAAGGGTGGAGAAGGAGGTCTAGTTGCCCTCCAATTTTTCGGTTACTTAAGAATGCCACTAAAACTTTTAATTTTTAACGAATATTTTTATTAGTAAAAAATATACGTAACTTAAGAATTAACTTACGTAACAAACTTTCATAATCTTATATTTTTATTATGTATACGAGGGGGTTTGTACCCTCGTTAATACCTCGCTCTTTACACTAAATCGTAAGTTTTGTCCCAATTCTTTAAGAATGACCCCTGAATCAGAAAGGCCGTAGAATAAATAGTTTTAATTACTAAAAATACTTTAGCATAAAGAGCGAGGTATTTATCTCCTCCTAAATACCTCGCCCTTTATGCTAAAGTATTTTTAGAACCCCTCATTTGTGTAATAATTTCTGTTCGTTTTAAGTTTCAATGCTACCCCTTCCTTTTGAAAAAACGTTTTCATATTTATTTTTCATTGTTTTCTTATAGTAATGCTAGAAAATCCTGCGCCCTTTTCATTGAATTTTTCTTCCCCCATGACAGATTCCTCCAAGGAAAGATCCTCCAACATAGCCCCCTCCCCTCAGCCCCACTCCCAAGCAAAATAAAATCCCCCTGAAAACGTCTGTACACTTCCCAATAACCATTACTATATGTAAACACTGGTCAAAGTTTGTAACTTGCAGCCCCTCCCCCAGGGATTGTGGGGGAGTAAGTCATCTCCAAAGACATAGTTATTATGGTTTTCGACTATGTTGAACAAAATGGCTATCTCAAAATTTTGATTTGTTGACTTTGGGAAAAACATGAGCGTGGGATGGGGCCTAGATGCCCTCCAGTTTTTTTGGTCACTTAAAAAGGGCACTAGAACTTTTCATTTCCGTTAGAATGAGCCCTCTTGCGACATTCTAGGACCACTTGGTCGATACGATGACCCCTGGGAAAAAGAAAAAAGAAAAAAAACAAACAAATAAACACGCACCCGTGTTCCACATTTTTGTAGATAGGAGCTTGAAACTTCTACAGTAGGGTTTTCTGATACGCTGAATCTGATGGTGTGATTTTCGTTAAGATTCTACGACTTTTAGGGGGTGTTTCCTCCTATTTTCTTAAATAAGGCAAATTTTTTCAGGCTCGTAACTTTTAATGGGTAAGACTAAACTTGATTAAACTTATATATTTAAAATCAGCATTAAAATGCGATTCTTTTGATGTGGCTATTGATATCAAAATTCAATTTTTTAGAGTTTTGGTTACTATTGAGCCGGGTCGCTCCTTACTACAGTTCATTACCACGAACTGTTTGAAACTGATAGCAACAGAAAAAGAGAATGGGTTGGTACCGCTTATAAGTGCTCGTAAAATTTCTAAATTGAGAGAAAATATGAATAAATTTTGTTTAAATTCACTTTATTCTATTCTCACAGACATTTCGTAAATCTTCGGGGTTCGGAGAAAAATGTCCCACAAGTAGCGCTGACATTATGTGAAATGCGATTAATTTCAGTCATAATTCTTAGCACATTTATGTCAGTTCTTTTTTGGAGCTGGTTAAAAAAAAAAAAAAAATAGAAAAGCGAAAATATCAAAAAGTCAGCATGGTATTGTGCGTAGAGGCAGATCCATATTTATGTGTTAGTATGTGACTCCAAAACGCAAGGAATATGACGTTATTAGCGCTTATCAGGCATTTAAATGACAAATAAGAGAATCGGAGTTTCAATTTAATAATGGAAAAAAATAAAACAATTGAATGATTCTTTGAACGGATCCCCCTCTACCAAATCCTATCACCAAATTACAACCTATTCGGCCTATCTAGCTATAATGCGAATATCACTATAAAAAGCACAAGGTCTTATATTCTTTTTCAATGATTTTTTTTTTCATTCGGGAAATTGAATTCACTGTATTCTTGCTCTTCAAGAATTTCATTTCTGTTCTATTTGCAGACACAGAGTTTGTATTCATTTTTACTTTTGAGAGTTTTAAAACAGGAGAATATAATCTCGAACTAATAGATTTTAGGAATTAAAACCCTTTGAACATCAGGAGAAAAAATTGACCTGACCAAATTTGGAGAAAAAGGAGGCATAGAACATATTTCAATTTTACCATTAACTGGGCTCACATTTTTACTTAATAATTGAATAATAAAAAACAAGTTTTTTTAAATAAAAGTAAGGAGCAACATTAAAACTTAAAACGAACAGAAATTACTCCGTATATGAAAGGGGCTTTTCCTCCTCAACGCCCGCTCTTTACGCTAAAGTTCGACTCTTTCTCTTAACTCTATTTTTAAAACAGTAAGAAACTTTAGCATAAAGAGCGGGGCGTTGAGGAGAAAAAGGTTTCAAAGGTTTAGGTTTCAAAAGGATAAGGATAAGGTTTCAAAGGCAGTAGATTTGGAAAAATATTAACACATATTATGAAGCGTAATGGACTTCTATTTTTCTTGTTTTTCTTATGTTAAAAATAAGCATGGATTAATTTTAAAAAAGTATCTGCTGAAAGTAAAGATAAATTTTGCGCTTAAAACGAGCAACAGTTTTAAAGCTACTTAATAAATTTATAGTTTTTTTTCCAAATTATTCCCAAACCGAGCATTGCACTCAAGGCCAAAGGCCCTGAATCAGGAAGTCGGTACATGCGCAATCCAGACCATTGGTCAGCCTACGAAATTTTTCTAAAAGTAATAAATTATATTTGTCCTCAAATTATTGGGCGGAGACTACCCCCTCTCCAGCGACACCACTGGCAACAAGTATACAAATCTATAGTAAGATTTCTCAGAAATTCCGATTTCGCGTTTCTACCTTTCATCATTCATTAGCCATTATGTAAAAAGAAGGTAAAGGATACGGCATTAGACTTTACAGTCCGTACCGGCGGTGCTGATCTCCGTTTCTTGGCCCTTCAGCCAGGAAGTGCAATGGGGGGTTGGGGGCCAGCCATCCTGTGCTTTCGCACACCCTTCCTGTTTACCTTCCCCAGATTTCTCCAGGTACCCATTTAGAGCTGGGTCGACTCTGGCTAAGCTTACAGAGTCACACCACTGACCCCCGTCCCAAACTGAAGAATTGGGTACACTGGGATTCGAACCCGCGTCCTCTCAGACAAGGGATCCCGAATCCAGGTTAGAGTCGACCATTTCATCCAGGTGAAATTAGACATTATGACACATAAATGACGGTTAACCTAATAAATATTTGCCTGCACGGGTGGGTGTTTATTTGTTTTGTTTTTTTTCCCAGGAGTGATCTTATTGACCCAGTGGTCCTGGAATTTCGCAATGGGCTCATTTTAACGTAAATTAAAAGTTCTAGTGCCCCTTTTAAGTGACCAAAAAATTGGAGGGCACCTAGGCGCCCTCCCACGCTCATTTTTTGCCGAAGTCAACGGATCAAAGTTTTGAAATAGCCAGTTTGTTCAACACAGTCGAAAAACATGATAATTATGTCTTTGGGGACAACTCGCTTCCCCACAGTCCCCGGGGGAGGGGCTGCAAGTTATAAACTTTGACCAGTGTTTACATACAATAATGGTTATTGGGAAGTGTACAGAAGTTTTCAGGGGGATTTTTTGGTCTAGAGGGGAGGGGATTAGGGGAGAGAGCTATGTGGAACGATTTTTCATCGGAGGAATTTTTCATGGGGGAAGAGAAGTTCCATGAAGGGGGTACAGGATTTTCTAGCATTATTTAAAAACAAAAACAATGAAAAAATAAATAGAAAGTTTTTTTCAACTGAAATTAAGGAGAAGGATTAAAACTTAAAACGAACAGAAATTATTACGCATATGAGGGGCTCATCTCCTCCTAAATACCTCGCTCTTCACGCTAAAGTACTTTTAGTAATTTCAACTATTTATTCTACAGCCTTTGCGATTCTGGGGTATTTCTTAAAGAACTGGGAAAAATTTAAGCTTTAGTGTAAAAAGTGAGGTATTAACAAGGGGGCAAACCCCAAAATATACGTAATAAAAACTTATGAATATATAAGTTCGCTACATAAGTTTATTTTTAAGGTAGGTATATTTTTTACTAATAAATTTTTTACTAATAAAATTATTCATGTGCGGTGAGCAAAAATTAAAACATGCGTTAATTCAAAAATATTCAGAAATTGAGTTAAAAAAACATGTTTTTTTAACTACAAGTAAGGTGCGACATTAAAACTTAAAACGAACAGAAATTGTACCGTATATGAAAGGGATTGTTTCCTCATCAACGCCTCGCTCTTTACGCTAAAGTTCTTTATTGTTTTAAAAAGTAGAGTTGTGACAAAGAGTCAAACTTTAGTTTAAAGAGCGAGGCGTTGAGGAGTTGACAGTCTTTTTTATATACGGAATAATTTCAGTTCGTTTTAAGTTTTAATTGTCGCTCCTTACTTGCAGTTAAAATTAACTTGTTTTTTTAAATTTAATCACTGTAAAGGGCTGAATTCAAACAAGACTCTGTCTTTTTAGATATGACGCTGCCATCCATAGGAACGTGGCTTAATATTTAACTTAATAATCACAAATGCTAATTCTAACTTTCATAATGTATATTTCTTACCTTGAAACAACACTTTAATTGCCCCTAAGCACAACAATCGACTACCTGAAGCAAAGTTTTCATTTTTAGTTTTTCTAGAAAAACCGAACAGCCAAATCAACAACTAATACTACAAGAAAACTTCTCTTTTTTTAATTTAGCACAGAAAAAATTGGTTTCTGAAAGGCGCATTTGTTTAGCGTTTTATTTGGAAACCACCAAGTGAAGAAGCAAGTGTTGCAATGTGGTAAGGACAAATTTTGTATGAGGACATTTGTGTTTGTAAGGACAATTGTAAAGAGACAAGCAGACGACAAAATTTCAAATAAAAACTTTTCTACAGATATCCTTTCAGAGGAAATAATGTATCTTTTTGCATGCAGACATGACAAAAGGCTGTCTCTCGTTCATCAAATTGTCTGTCGTATACTTTCAGTTTGGCATTGAGGTCTAGCAAAAATTAAATATTTTATATGTTTGATAGAACTTACATAAACCCATGATTAAAATTACAAGGCTAAGATCTGTTGTGCTATATAGACAATCTAAGGTTATATATATCAACAGGTCAAAGAAGCTTATGTACTACAACACATAAGTTTCTTCAACATGATCTGAACTAGCAATAACTTCTCCAACGCAAGCCGAATTAAAATTATAAAACAGCATAGTTTATTAAAAATAGTTGTTTTTCTGAAAATGAAAAACAAACCTTCATACAAAAACCCTTGCAAATGGTCTAACAAGGATAGACTGAGTATGAGAATCTGGATTTAGTCACTCCTGGGAAATGATCGTTAGTACCAGTGGTGTCCTCTTCTGTGCCTCTACACCGGAAAGGAAGTCCTCCCTGTTAACCTCTTATTTATGTCATAGTGAGCCTACTATAAGTTAACCTGACCAGAACTAGGACTGCAAATAGCGGTGTAAGACGATCTTGAAGAGTCGTGCCCTGAAAGAAATTATGGTTTAGTTAATGATGCATCACTGCCCTGGATTTAAAGCAATGGATATTTCTTCTGAGTTATATTTCTTTTAGTTGGCTTTCTTGTCTGTTTAGCTTTTCCCTTGCTGTTAAGCATATTTTGGATTGCCTCACCGTCGTAGTTTAATATTTCTGAGTTTGACTATTTACTCATAATGGTACTATTGATAAGAATTCCAAGATTGATTAGTGGTTATAGCATAGCCAGCACAGAAATCATAGTTACAAATGATTAAAAAACAATAAACAAAATTAAAGGTTGCCCATGGCTTAGGAATCTTATTTTATTTATTTTTCACTTTTCAACATTTCTTTTCTTGCCTTGTATTAGGTCAAATTTTCTTATGTTACCGTAATTATTTTCAAGTATAACTGTTCATTTCCACGTATGTTTTTTTTTTTTTTTCCTTTCCTATATTTTCTCAGACACGTTTTCAATTCAGTAAAATCAAATAAAATAATGTGTCAGGGGAAATCGGCCAAGAAATTATTTTTACTCGTCGCCAACTGCCGTTGATTGGAGCGCATCGACAAAGGCTGAAAAATGCGTAATGACTAAAATGGGCTCAGACATGCATGAAGTCGGTGTTCAACTTCAAGTCGTGGGGACTGCTTACTGTCCGGTGGCAAGCAGCATAATCGCTTCGTGTAGACTTGAGAAGAGGTTATTGGTCTCCAGCCTGGTCGTGTGGGAGAGTTGCCCCTCCACCTGAAATGTTTGTCCGACTCGCAAAAATGAATATAAACAAATTTTCTATGTACTTTTGTATCCTATTAGTGAGGTAGGAAGGATAGGGTATACAAACAGCAAATAGAGTTTGTGATGAATAAGAAAACGTTTAATTCCCTTTTTTATCTTGCCAAGATGCTAAAACTAGAAGCCTAGTTGCAAAATTTATTATAGAAAAGTCCACGGCATTTGCAGGAAAGACGTTCAGTCCCCTCTCCCATACTTCGGTCTATAATAGGCATTACAGTTGTACTGCCTAATTAAAGAGCAAGCTCTGTGTATTATTATTATTTTATTATGAGTCCCCAAAAATTACTATAATTTTGATGTATATTCATTTGTTGCTATCAAAACTCTTTTATTAGAGTTCTTGCTACTAGTAGCACGAGCTACTCCTTATTACAATATGCTGTCACGAACTGTCTAATATATAAAAAATAAAAATAAAACCATACATCTATTCAAATTCGATAAAACACAATTCATGGTAACACTTCCCCTCCCCCTGCTTCTGTGAACTTCCCGGGTAACGCCCAAGATGCCACCCTTCTCTCCATCTTTTGTACCAGTAATCATATGAATGCAAACTTTTATTTTGCTATAAAAAAAAAATCCGTAATTAGAAGGGATCTATTATTCCCGAGTCCCTTTTTTCAGCCTTAATCCAAATGAGGGGAGGCTAGAGATTAATTAATACACCCTATTCCCAAGATCTTCGTCTAATTTCACCTGAAGTATCCCATGAAGTTGTAAAATTTAGGTGTCAAAATTCATTTTTTGGACACCCCCCCCCCCTCACATGCAAAAGGACCATAAGCCCTTTTACATAGTAGCTTATGCGCAATTATACATCACCATGCATAATTCTATTAAACATCAAGCGATTTTCAAACCATGCTAGGAAATCCCCTTCCTTACCCCTTCCTGGTGTAAAATTCCCCCCTGATAAATTTCCATTTGAAAATACCCCGGAAAATTTCCTCGCCACAGAAAATATCCCTCGTGGAAACTCCCTCCCCCCGTAGAAAACACTCCACAAAGAATGTCCGTATATATTTTACAATAATAAATACTATATTTGAATAATGGGTAAATTGTGTAACTTAATGCCCTTTCCCCAGGGACTATGGGGGTCATGTTGTTCCCAAAGGCATAGTTATTGTACTTTTCAACTATGCCGAATCAAATGGCTCTCTCAAAATTTTGATTGGATGTCTTTGGGGACAAAATTGGCGTTGGAGGGGAGCTATCCTGTCCAATCCTGTTCGTCACTCAAAGAGGGCACTAGAAACTTAAAATTTGATCAAATGTACTCTGTCTCGATCTTCTAGGATTACGTGTTTGGTACGGTCATCCATGGGGAAAAAAATGAATAAACACGCATCTGTGATCTTTTTTCTTAAAAAAAAAGAAAAGAAAAAAAATCCACACTTTTGTATATAAGAGCTAGAAACTACTACGTTAAGATTTCGTGATATGCTGAATCTGATTGTATAATTTTCATTAAGATCATTTAACTTCTTGGGCTATGTTTACTACCTTTTTTGAAAATTAGACAGATGCTCTTGGACTTGTAATTTTTGATGAAAAACCTATTGTACCCTATATATTTGGATTCAGCATATAAATTCAATTCTTTGGATGCATCCATTGTTACTAAAATTCTGTTTTTTAGAGTTTCTGTTACTACTGAGCCAAGTCGCTCCCTGTTTACATCTACCACAAACTTAGCTCTATGAAGCTTAACCGTTGGTTTTCCGGTATAACTTAACCGTCTATATTAACTATTATTTTTTTGTTTGTTTTTTATGAAATTAACTCTTTAAAAACAAATGCACCACTGCACTACATTGCTTCTAATTGCACTGCATTGCCTCAATGCACTGCATTGCCTCTAAACTCTAAAACTCACTATACAGTTTTCCGACAATTTTAACTTGACTGGCAATCTCAAAATTTTTGATAGTAATTTGACCTTTTTTGGGGCAAAATTATAGTTTTATGCCAAAAATAGGAGAAAACACAACCTTGGTGTGATACGATCTTTTTGGATGCTTAAAAAGGCCACCAAAACTTTTAATTTCAGTTCTAATGAGACATCTCCCGATTTTCTAGAAACACGACCGACATGACCCTTGGAAAAAAAACAAAAAACAAATAAACACGCATCCGTAATCTTCCTTCTCGAATTCCACATTTTTATAGGTTGGAGCTTTTAACCTCTGTAATAGGGTTCTCTAATGTGTTGAATTCTGTGGTGTAATTTTCAACGAGGTCACCTAGCTCCCTGTTTTCTCTCTTTTTCAGATATCAAGCAAATTTTATCAAGTTCGTAGCTTTTCATGTGTTACTTTAAACTTGATTGATTTTTTATATGTGAATTCATCATAAAATAGGATTCTTTTGATGCATATATTGTTGTCAGAACTTTTCTTTTTTAAATTTCGGTTACTATTAGCCCAAGTCCCTCCTTACTTGCAGTTAAGTTGGAAATTGTTGTTCATCAAAGATTGTTTGAAAAGCCGTCATTTGACATTTTCCCAATAAAGTTAGATTGACGACCTTCAAAAAAGCAAGTTCTGTCAATTAGTCCAAATTGTTTTTATTTACCTTATTTATCCTCTCTTAAAAAAAAGTATTTAATAAAAAAAAACTTTTTTTCATTCGTAGGAACAGTTGAATATTTGAGCTCTTGTAATCAAATTTTATTTACCGTGTGTTGAATATAAAAAAAAATACAGGTTCTTCCAAATTAAATAGAAAAACAAGATTTTTCAAATGAAAGTAAACAGCGACACTAAAATAAACATGAATTATTCCTTATATGAGGGTGTGAGCCACTTCCTCAACCCCTCGCTCTTTGTCCTAAAGTCTTTTTGTGCTTTATTAAATGCATTTGTGAGGGCAGCAAAAATAGCTAACTGGTATTTGCAAGCGTTTTATCTCATTGTCTTTCAAAATACTTGAAGTAAAACTTCTATTGTTTAAACCAAGTGTATATTACTTACTTACTTACTTAAGTCTCCTGCCGGGTGCTGCTCGGTGGAGGAGAGTGACTTCCTCTGCCTCCTCCATCCGCTTCGGTTCATGACGAGTATTTGCTCTTCGCCCTGTCTGATGTTTGCCATCGTCAAGAACTCAGACTGGCTGTCGGATCAACGTTCCTTGGGTCGGCCGTGAGGTCACTTCCAACCGGCTTTGATAGGGTCGAAGTCGCAGATCGTCTTTGTGGGTAGATGTGGTAGTATTCGAAGCAGGTGCCCGAACCATCGTAAGGTTCACTTGGCTGCTTGAGTCGAAAACCAAGACTGCTTCGTGAGCTGCAGAAACTTCTTATTGCTGACAAAGTCAGACCATCGTAGGCCCTCGATCCTCCTCAGGCTCTTCGCATAAAGTACATCGATTATCTTGAGGGTTGCAGCTGATGCTTACCATGTCTCAGCTCTGTAAAGTATCACAGAGTCGACTAGAGCGTTGAAGATCCGTAGTCTCGTTGTACGACTGATATTCTGTTTTCGCCAGAGGTGACGGATTCAGTCTGCCCATGACAGATGACGCTTTGGATAATCTTGCTTGCAGCTCGGGGAGAAGCGAGCCATCGGAAGAAATTATGGAGCCCAGGTAGGTTAAGTCTAATTAGGTAGGTAAAGCATATTAATAAGCTTTATTTTTAATGCATTGTGGTAAATACTTGTCAACCCATTCAAAAAGCTCTATTATAACCCTTTGGCCCCCATCCCTATAAAAGCCCTCCCCCGCACACACAGAGACTCGCTGGTCCTAATGATAATAGATGATGAACAATTATGGACCGCCATATATAATTACGAAACTTCAGATGAATCAACTCATTTGTATGAAACTTAAAAATGATTGTCAATATTAACCATTTATTTTGGCTAAACTATGTACACCCTTTAAGAGTTAAACAAAAAAACAAGTTTTTTTTAAATGAAAGTAAGAAGCGACATTAAAACTTAAAACGAACAAAAATTACTCCGTATATGAAAGGGGCTTTTCTTCCTCAATGCCCCGCTCTTTACGCTAAAGTTTGACTCTTTCTCTTAACTCTACATTTTAAAACAGTAAAAAACTTTAGCGTAAAGAGCGGGGCGTTGAGGAGGAAAAGCCCCTTTCATATACGGAGTAATTTTTGTTTGTTTTAAGTTTTAATGTCGCTTCTTACTTTCATATAAAAAAAACTTTTTTTTGTTTAATTTCTGGACGTTTTTTAATTAATACATTTTTTTTATCTTGGCTCTCCACGCATAAATAATTAAAACGAAATGTGCATATTAATTTTTTTTGGGCTAAATGACTTTTCATAGTTCTAATCGGAAGATTTTGAATAAAAGGAGCGAGAGAGGAAGCCTAGTTGCCCTCCAATTTTTGATTACTTAAAAAGGCAACTATAACTTTTAATTTTTTACGAACATTTTCATAAGTAAAAAATATACGTAACTTACGAATTAACTTACTTAGCGAACTTCTATATTCGTATGTTTTTATTGCGTATATGAGGGGGCTCACCTCTCGTCGATACCTCGCTCTTTACACTAAAGCTTAAATTTTGTCCCAATTCCTTAAGAATGACCCCTGAATCACAAAGGCCGTAGAATAAATAGTTGAAATTACTTAAAATACTTTAGCGTAAAGAGCGAGGTATTACAAGGAGGTAAACCCCTCACATGCGTAATAATTTCTGTTCGTTTTAAATTTTAATGCTGCTCCTCACTTTCAGTAGAAAAAACTTTTCATATTTATTTTTTCATTGTTTTTTTTTAATAATGCTAGAAAATCCTGCGCCCCCTCCACTGAAAGTCTCTTCCCCAATAAAATGTTCCTCCATTGAAAGATCCCCCCACATAACCCCCCTTCAACTCTCCCCCCAAACCAAAAAAAAACCTGAAAACGTCTGTACACTTCTCAGTAACCATTACTATATGTAAACACAGGTCAAAGTTTGTAACTTGCAGCCCCTCCCACGGCGACTGCGGGGGAGTAAGTCGTCCCCAAAGACATAATTATTAGGTTTTTCGACTATGTTGACTAAAATGGCTATCTCAAAATTTTTATCCGGGGACTTTGTGGAAAATATGAGCGTGGGAGGGGGCCTAGGTGACTAAAAAGGGCACTAGAACTTTTAATTTCCGTTAGAATGAGCCCTTTTGCGACATTCTAGGACCACTGAATCGATACGATCACCCTGGGAAAAAAAAAATAAAAATAAACACGCATCCGTGATTTGTCTTCTGGCAAAAAATGCGAAATTCCACATTTTTGTAGATAGGAGCTTGAAACTTCTACAGTAAGGTGCTCTGACACGCTGAATCTGATGGTGTGATTTTAGTTAAGATCGTATGACTTTTAGGGGGTATTTCCCCCTATTTTCTAAAATGAGGCAAATCTTCTCAGGCTCGTAACTTTTGACGGGTAAGACTAATCTTGCAGCATTAAAATGCGATTCTTTTGATGTAACTATTGGCATAAAAATTCCATTTTTTAAAGTTTTGGTCACTATTGAGCCGGGTCGCTCCTTACTACAGTTCGTTACCACGAACTGTTTGACAAATGCACCATCGCGCAGTATTATGGCCTTTGAAACTGGGAAGCTCAATGCATATTTTTGAGGACATATCTACGACCATCCTTCACAGTGTAAACTACTAAATTTCAAATTTTTGTTGATAGGGACTTTAAATTTCTATTCTGTGATGGGACCAATGTTTTTTTTTTCCTGGAAACCGCCTGCCATCAGAAAATTCTCCTCGAGAAAAATTCTTCATGGAAAATTCCCCCGCAATCCCCTTACCAATAAAAATTCAACTATTCGCATAATTGAGCTGTCGCCAATATAGGCACCTTCAAAATAGGCACCTCCAAATATCAATCAAATGCCCTAAGGGGTAACGAAAGAACCAACCACACATCAAAAACGGTTCGAAGACAGGGGCTGGTAGGTCTCCAGTCGGTTCCGACTTTAAAAAGAAAACAAGAACTCTCAATTTTTGATTAAATGAGGAGCCTTAGAAATTTTAACGACCACGAGGGAGAGGTCTAAGATGAGGAGGAGACAACCCCCCTCCTCTACGTATTAAATTCTGATCGTTTTGTGGTTAAATGTTACTCTTTACTTTCATAATAACGCCAAAGACCAGAAATACGCTTGGAACTCAAGAGAGATTATAAATCAATTTCTACCTCTACCTCCCTTTCCTTTGAAATAATTATGTATTTATCTGAAGGCTCAATGAGAGCTATGAGGTTTTTGCATAAAAATACACCCCTTGAGGCACCTTCCCCTCTTCCTACCAAGCAATCTGAGAACTCTACTACCAACTACCAAGTAATCAGAGAACCCCACTGTAGAGGTTTTTAGCTCTCATCTACAAAACTTTTAAATGTTGTATTTCCCTAAGGATGATCACATCAAACCAAGGATCCTAGAAAATTTGGAGAGGGTTCATTTCAACAAAAGTTTAAAGTTTAAGTGTTACGTTAAGTAATCAGACAGAATGAAGGGGAACTAGCTCCTTTCCCATGTCCTCTTTTCCCCAAAACACATCCGAATGAAATTTTGAGATAATATCTTGGTTAATCATAGAGACGTCCAATAAATATGTCGGGAAAGGAGGCTGGTTGAACACCAATCCCTTTTGATTCTTAAAAAGGGTACTAGAACTTCCGATTTCTAATCGAATGGGCACCTTCCAAAGTCTACACGCCCATCTCTTTCATATGAAGTGCCTCTGATAAAAAAAAAATAATAATACATGCGGTTCAATTTTACACGCTGGGTAATTTTCAGGGGGGAAGTATCAGAGAGAATTTTCCAATGGGAAACATCTAGCACCTTCTCTAAGATGCAGAAGATGATGGTCCAATTTTCATCAAAATGGCTTTACTTTTCCTGGTTTTCCAATTTTACTTTTTACTTTTCCAATTTTACTTTTACACTTTTACAATTACTTACTAATTGTAAAACACTTACTTTTACAATTTTACTTTTCCAATTTTCAAAAATTAGACATATTTTAAAATAACTTTAGAAGGATAACTTTAAATCTGAATAATATTATGTATCTAAAATCACTCTAAAAATTCAACTGCTTTGATGCTATTATTGCGATCAAAACCTCTTTTTTTTTAGTTTCGGTTATTATTAGCAGGAGTCCCTCCTTACTTGCATTCTGTTACCATGAACTGTTTCATTATTACCTCTTAATAACTGTCATCTCAAAATGTATTAGATAGTAATTTTTTATCCTCCCATAAAATATCTGCAATATAACATAACATCTTTTGAGTTACACCAGCTAAGTCAGTTCATTGCTTAATTCAACTTGAACGTTAACATGTTCGTGTTATACATCACATACTAAATCTAAAGAATGCATCACGTTTTTACTTTTTCTTACAGATTTTCATCCTTGCCACAGTTAAATATGGAACTGAATAGCCTGACAGCCAGCTCACAGTAAATAAAAACATAATTGCATACATATCCATTTTACATGTTAGACTCCATTTTGCATATTACCACAATTACTAATATTTCAAATCCGCTCAGGAATGGCCGTTAAAGACAATTGATCACTCGAAGAACAACGGACATTCTTAGCTAAACTGTCAAAAGTAATAAAACACCAAGAAAAAATTAGCAAGAAAGTATTACTCCATTAAGGTTTAAACTAAACAATTGCTCACCACCCGCCCCCTTTCCAGTTTAATTTTTAAACATAGTACAATTTAATGTAAAAAAAAACAACACCAAAATACCAATCTCAAATAAATACTCAATAGGATGTCAAACGTAACATTGAATATTACATCATTTTTACGTAATTCATTCTTGTTCATGTGGATATGTAATTCCCATAGCTTTTTTTTAGATATTTACATCAACGGAATAATGCAAATTAAGTTTGATTTTCACATATTTGATTTTGCTTGAGTGATTAATTTTGAGTTCCTGGGATTGATCACCAAGATGTCATATTAAAAATCAGGGAATACTTAGGTTACAGGGTACTCTATGTGAGGGATAGGAAAAAAAATGTATTTACATGTTTCCACTGTTTAGAATTGGTGTTTTTGCTCCTTTTTTTTGTACCGTTTATCGTTCGGTTCCGTTTGCTCAGAAGTAACCTTTTGATGACCTGAGAACTTTAATGCATTACCAAATATAGCAACAGATGATTTTCAAAACCTTTGAAAAAAATATCTATTTGATAACAATGAGCATGTCAAAAGAATCCCATTTGTTTTTGCAATGATTCCAGATATTTATAAAGTAAAAAAAAAGTTTTTTAACTGAAAGTAAGGATCAACATTAAAACTTAAAACGAACAGAAATCGTTATGCATTTGGTGGGGGTTGCCCATATCTCAACACCTCACTCTTTACGCAAAAGTGTTTTAGTACTTTTAAAAAAGTTTCTTGCTGTTTTAATTAAACGGCCCTTGTGTTTCAGAAGTTGCTCCTTAAGGAATTGAGACAAAATTCAAACTTTAGAGTAAAAAGTGAGGTATGAAGAGAGGCAACCCCCTTTATACACGAAATGATGTCTGTTTGTTTTAAGTTTTAAAGTTGCTCCTTTTTTTCAGTTGAAAAAACTTGTTTGTTTTCCTTAATTTAATTTCTAATCGTTTTTTAAATAATACCAGGAAATCTGGCACCACCTCCACGGAGAAATCCCTTTCCCACGTGAATATCTTCCAGCCAATTGAATCCCGGTGAAAATTTATCCAGGACAATTACCCTTAACAGCTCCACGCACAAAACTGAGATGGAAAAGAGAAACCGAGATATATAAAAAAATATATATATAAAGCAATTCAGGCAAATTCCCCCAGTGTAAATTTTCCTCTGACAAGCTCATACCCTGGAAACTTCCTTCCCCCATGATAAGTTCTCCCGTGGAAAAACCCCCAGCGGAAAATTCGTTCTTCGAAACCCGAAAATGTCTGCATACTTCCCAATAAAAAATACTCTGTGTAAACAATAGGTAAATTATAACTTACAGACCTTTCCCTTGGGGCTGTGGGGGATCATGTTATACCCGAAGATATAGTTATTGGGCCTTTCAACTATGATGAATAAAATAGTTATTTCAAAATTTTAATCGGACTATTTTGGGAGAAAAGGGGCAGGGGAGGGTGCCTAGCTACCCTCCAATTTTTTTAGTAGCTTAAAAATGGCACTAGAACTTTTGATTTCCATTCGAATGAGCCCTCTCTCGATACTCTTGGACCACTGAGTTAATACGATCTGGGGAAAAAATACGACCCCTGGGGAAAAACCAACAAATAATCGCGTATCCTTAATCTTTCTTCCGAAAAATAGAATATTCCGTATTTTGGGGGATATGAGGTAGAAAGCTCTGGAATAAAGGTTCTCTGATATGCTGAACCTGACGGTGATTTTTGTGAGGATTCTTCAACTTTTAGAGAGTGTTCCCTCCCCTTTTGAAAAATCAGGCAAATTTGTCAGGCTCGTAACCTTAGATATGTAACATTAAACTTAATGAAACTTATATATTTAGAATCAGCATAATAAGCCTATTATTTTCTATCAAAGCTGTGTTTCTAGTACTATTGAGCCGCGTTGCTCCTTACTTACAGTTCGTTATCACAAACTGTTTGATAATTTACGTATATGTGGAGGGGGTTGCCCCTTCCTTAACACCTCTATCTTCACGCTGAAGTTTTTTGGAAGTTTTAAAAAAGTTACTTATTGTTCTAATTGTTCTAACTTTAGCGCAAATAGGGAGGTGTTGAGAGGAGGGCTACCACCCTCATACACGTAATAGTTTCTTTTCGTCTTAAGTCTTAATGCAGCTCTTTACTTTTAGTAAAAAAAATTCTTTTTTTTTATTTAATTACTGATCATTTTTTAAATAATGACAGGAGATTGGCTCCACCTCCACGGAAAAAATCCCCCCAAGGAAATATCCCCTGGATGATTCATTCCTATTGAAAATTTACCCCGGATAATTACCCTTAACACCTCCAGGCGTAAAATTGAGTCGGTAAGGAGAAAGCAAGACCTATAAAGAAATTTCGTATAGGAATTCTGGAAAATTCCTCTAGTGCACAATTTCTTCTTAAGAGTTTACCCCCTGAAAACTTCCCTCTCTTTGTAAAATTTTCCCGTGCAAAGTCTTCCCAGCAAATAATTTGTTCTCCTCTCCCCATCCGAAAAAAAATATTCTTATTTCCCAATAGCAAATACTATACGTAAATAATGAGCAAATTTTATAGCTTAAAGACCTTTCCCCAGGGGCTTTGAGGGGTCATATTATCTCCAAAGATACTTTTATTAGACTTTTCAACTATGTTGAACAAAATAGCAGTCTCAGAATTTTGATCAGGGGATTTTGGAGAAAAAGTGACGTGGTAGGAGGGCTAGATGTCCTTTAATATTTTGGGGCACTTAAAAAGAGAACTAGAACTTTTAATTTCCGTTAGAACTAGCCATCTCCCGATTTTCTGGGCTCTTTGGGTCGAAACGACCCCCCACGGAAAAAAAACACACAAAAAAACAACAATAATAAAACAAATAAACATGCATCCGTGACCTTTCTGGCAAAAAATACAAAATTCCACATTTTTGCAGAGGAAACCTCTACAGTGGGGGTTCTCTGATATGCTAAATCTGATGGTTTAGTTTTTATTAAGATCATGTGACTTTTGGGGGGTCTTTCCCCCTTTTCTTTAAAATCAGGCAAACTTTCTTAGACTCGTAATCTTTGATGGATAAGACTTAAAACTTAATAAACATTTAAAATCAGCGTAAGAATCCAATTCCTTTGATATATCCAAAGGTATCAAAATTGCGTTTCTTAGAGTTTCGGTTACTATTGACCCGGGTCGCTCCTTACTTACAGCTCGTTACTACGAACTGTTTGAAAATCCATTAGACTTAAAACTACCTATAGAAAACTACGAGCCTAAGAAAATTGCGCAGCTGAAGAAACAGGGTAGGAACACCCCTTAAGAGGAATGCAATTTGATGAAAATTGTAGCTTCATATTCAGTATGGCAAAAAGACATTTTGCAGGGGTTTCAAGCTCTTATGTCAAAAACGCAAAATTTCACATGTTTTTTCGAGAAATTTGCTGTTTGTTTGTTGTTGTTGTTTTTTTTTATCAGGTTTGACTTATCCAAACTAGGGGGTCATAGAATACCGGAATTTGGCATATTTGAACGAAAATTAAAAGTTCCAGTGCCCATTCTAAGTAAAACTGGGCTTATCAAGAGAGGGATTATTTGAACAAAATTAGAAGTTCTAGTGTCGTTTCTGAGTAAAAAAAAGAGATTGTACCAAGAAAGAGCTGATTTTTTCCATTTTGAGCTGTGAGTAAATTTTTTTCTTTTGCGACTGTTTTGATATAGTCAATTAGCTTTGACCCTTTAAAAAAAACTGTATAAGTTCACTCCTGGTTTTGGAATTTATGCTGTAACATAGTGCCGCAATCGCCAATAAACATAGTAAAGAAAAAAAAACAAGTTTTTTTCAACCGAAAGTAAGGAGCCACATTAAAATTCAAAACGAACAAAAATTATTCCTAATATAAAGGGATGCCCCCTCCTCAATACCTTGCTCTTTACCTTAAAACTGTTAGCACTTTTAAAAAGCTTCCTATTCTAGTTAAACGTTCCCTGTGTTTCAGTAGCCGTTCTTAAAAATTGGGACAAACAGTCAAACTTTTGCGTAAAGACTGCGTAAAAAAAAAAACTTTAGCGTCAACTATACTGCGTAAAGACTTTAGGCTATCTCAAAGTTTTGATCAGATAGCTTTGGGGAATAAACGGGCGTTGGGGGACAGTTACCCTCAAATCTTTTTTGTCAATTAAAAAGTGCACAACTACAACTACTAATAGCTCACTGCAGCACCAAGCCGCCAGAGTCCAACACAGCTACGCACGCTCCTCCTCCAACCTCATCTATTCAAGGCTCATCACACCCTTCTCTCTTTACACCCTTCCAGGATATTCCCTTTTCCTTTAAATCTTTATTCATGACATCCTCCCAACCCAGACGAGGACGACCTGCTTTCCGTGTAGCCCCAGACGGTTGGCCAAAAAGGACAATCTTCGGTAATCTGTCATCCTTCGTCTGCAGAACGTGGCCTAGCCATCTCAACCTTTCTTTCATTATATCCCTCGACAGCGGGATTGAACCACATTTTTCGTACAAGCTACTGTTTGAAATACGGTCAGTCAGCCGGGTACCCAGAACAATCCGTACTCAATTTCTCTGGAAAACATCTAGTAAATGTTTGTCCACTTTTCGGCGCGCCCATGCTTCAGAGCCATATTTGAACACTGTGATCACTGGGCTTTTACTACTGACACTAGATCTTTTAATTTGCGTTCGAATGTGCCCTCCCCCAATGTTCTAGGACCATTATTCCAACACGCTGGTCCTACAGCAATATTCTCTCATATTATGAGTCTAATGGTGTGATTGTCATTAAGATCCCTTGATGTTTTGGAGTTTTTCCCCTTTTCAGAAAGTCGGGCTAGTTTTATCAGGATTGTAACTTTTGATGGGTAACATTAAACTTGATAAATTTTAAATATTCTGAATTAGCATGAAAATTCAATTCTTTTGATGGATTCAGTGTTACCAAGACTCTGTTTTTTAAAGTTTCGGTTATTTTTGAGCCGCATCGCTCCTTAATTACAGTTTATTACCACAAACTATTCGATATACAGACCATACAAAAATGAAGGGCCATAAAATAAAACGTGTATACAGTATTACTAGCGTTCATATAGAATTGCATTACTACATATCAACTTTTATGGTAGGATGGAGGCTCAGTGAGTTTTTTTAGGGGGGAGGGGGGAGGAGTTGCCAGAATTCAACTGAAAAGGGAAAAGAAACTACTTAGAATATATTTACTTCGATCCTTTTAGCTGCATATTGGCTATAAATAAACAGTAGAGCATTTATTACAATCACTTTAAGACAGGGGGATGGGTAGCCTGCTTTTAAAGTCCTTAATTTTGAAACTGGAGCTCTTCCTGACTAGTTTGAAAAAAAATTATGATTTCGAATATTTACCTGATGCTACGTGAAAACAGGAGTTTCAACAACCAGGATTAATATCTTCGGGTTTCGAAGCTTTTTCAGGTTGATCTTTGAAAATTGGGCTGACAACAGGTCGACGATGAAGCTGAGTCGAAAAAAAATAATAAATGTTTAAGTGAAGAAATGATAATATCTCGCGTAGAATTTTAAAGAGAAATCATCGGGTAATAAACTACTAACATAGATTCTCACATAGTCTATACTCAACTAGGAAGAAAAATACAAAAAAATTTACTTTTATAGTCTCAGATGTTATTGAGGTTTCAAGAATTCCTTCCGAATTTCATAACTTAACATTTACTTTTATAGTCTCAGATGTTATTGAGGTTTCAAGAATTCCTTCCGAATTTCATAACTTAATAGATCATAATATTATAAATTCTATCAGAATCTCCCACTGTTTGTACGGTAGTTTTATGAAAATTCCTGCGAAAAAAAATATTTCCCAAAATTCCGATCGCAAAATTCTATTTTCACTCTGATGTGTTTTATAAAATGTTTTTCTAAGAAGGTGGTTCTTGACTTTTGGGTTTTTTTACTACATACTGACGAAGGGTTTCTAAAGTTTTGACTAAGACTCCAAAATTGTAGTTTTGCTTAAAACCGTAGTAGAAAACAAAACAAAAAATTATATTTTGTAATTGTAGTGGATATACTATCATGTTATCAACATTAGTCTACATTATTGCTTTTCCTGATTTACCAATCGTATCACCGATTATAGTTACCAATTGGCATCACCGGCATCAAATATTACAATAATCAGCATTTCCTCAATTACCAATCGGCATCACCGATTCCAGATACATAAAAATGTCTTGATTATCAAAATTAATCCAGCTTCTGCCTCAATTGCAGCCTGATCTAATTACTAATGAACGGACTTAAATTTTACCGGTTGTAAAATTGATTGAGTTTCCAAAGCAACCTGTACTTCTCATGTCCCGCAATTTGTGGAAAACACAATTCCAATAACGGATTTAATTTACGAAAAAAACGCACAAACTATTTTGAAAATCGAAGGAATTATGCAGAAAAATCGCAACCTTATCTAATGGTTCATTCAGGCACATGGGAAAACCAATGAGAAAACCGGTCGGTACGAGGGGAAAAGTGTTCAATCAATAGGTGCAAACCTTTTCATAAAAAGAATACATGCACTCGTACTAAGTTTCTAAGCCAAATTTATTTCATGACAAGTATCTTCTTATTTCATATTAGTTTTATACTAAGCATTACTTGTGTTGGATAAAAACTAATGGTTCTACATAAAAGAAACTTCTACATAGAGCATGTGGAAACTAAGGGTAAATAGGCAATCTATTTATTTTATTAATTCAATGTGAAAAGTCAATGTCAATATGGATCCCCTCCAGTCAATGTGAAGGAGGATGTATCCTTTAGTGTTCTTTCACTTGAAATAAAATGTTTGGATAACTATGTAACATGGATAATAAGGGGAAAATGGGTCCCCTATTTTCCCCATTCCATGTCTCTTTTGTTTTACATTGAAACAATTGAAAAAACAGCAATTTTCACTGAAAAAAACAGAAATAAAAAGCAAAATTGCCTCCACCCTAGACTATGCAATATGGATACTAAGATGAGAATGTGCCCCCTATTGCCCTTTCCCATTGTTTTTGGTTTTACATTGAAAAAAGAACATAATCCCCCCCACACAATTTTGACCCTCTTATGATGTCGTCACTGAAAAAAAACCTTTTTTTGGTCTTTTCATTGAACAAATTGAAAAAAATTCCCCAGCTCTAGATTTAAAAAAAAAATACACCCCCCCCTAAATTCTCATGAGTTGGCACCACTAGTTTTGCGTCAAATTCGGTAAATTTCATCTTTGAAATTTGAAAAAGAAAGCTTCGTTCTAAGTCTAAAGTAATGACCCTGAACTAACCAAACTTACTTATTACATTTACCCACCTTTTAAATTTATATCACTTCACAGTATGTAATCTGATTGCTAAAGGAATTTCTTCCATAACAGTAAAACATAGTAAATTACATCCTCGTGAAAAATACTCCATGTCAGCAATTATACAGAAGCAACGTAACTACAGAGATAAAAATCTGTTTAAAAAAAACTCGCTTAAAATTGACCATCTTCTAAATTATTTCTTCTTTTCAATACCGCCAAAAAGAGTACTAAAAAACAAACTGCAACAAATCCTACCGCACACAGACTATCAAACAAATATATTACCATCATTAAGGATTGGAAAACCGGAATGGCTCAAGATCTGATTATGGAGAATTTAATTCCATAAATATAAATGATTTACTGTAATTCATGGCTAAAATAAATGCATACTAACGATACAGCTGCGGTAATTCAAATAATGTTATGTGATGGCTTTTATCAAATGATAGATAAATAGATCATTGGTGTCAATTACCGAAGATGTATAGGGGGAGGAAGAAAAAAAAATTTTTATGGGATTTTTTATTTTAATTGTTTTCATAAACTAAAAAAAAAAAATGTATCTTTCAACGAAAATACCAAGCAGATGTAATTTCCAAAATCGGTAGGGAGTGAACTAGGGAACAAATATTCCAACAATTGAATTTATATTCAACACTTGAAGTACTGAGGTAGGAGGTATATCCAATTGACGCCAACAACGATTACGTTTTTATTCTTTGAGGATTTTTTTTTTAATTCACTCAACCTAGATTTTCTTATTGCTTATTTAGTCATTTTCTCATGATTCACATGGGAATCATTTTCAAGCTTGAACATCAGCACAACGAAAAGGAATGGAATCCCTGTAGCTCGGGGGCTTGGTTGTTCACTTTTTTCAATTATTTATTTTTATTTATTTTTTATTTATCTAATTACTTTTTTATTTTCTTATTAATGTTTATTTTCATCACCTGTGAGTTTTGGTAAGAAACATTGAATTTGCCAAGTTAGTAAAATTGGCTTACTATCACACAATAAGGGGTCATTCAATATGGGCACCGGCAGGAGGGGGACAGGGGGAGCATGACCCCCCTGGAAATTTGGGACTATAAATTAATTATAAGGAAACTAAAGGAGAGAGAGAAGAACAGGGGAAAACCATGGACAAAATCAGTTTTGCCCCAGTGTTGGCTGCCTGCCAATAAATTTTGACCCTTAATAAAAAAATATAAGTTCTAATTTGTGACTAAGTGACCCTTTCCGGTATTTCGCAAAAAAAATTTTCTATATGATTTGGTTGGATTAACAAAAAAAAATCAAATTCTTCATAGTAATGAATTGTAAGTAAATAACGATCCTTATCAATAACGAAAGTATAAGATCCAAACTGTTGATAACATTCAATTAAAGAATCAGCTTTTTATGGTGATCTTAAATATCTATTTGTTCATTAGTAATTAGTGTAGTTATTAGTACACAAGAAAGTTCGTATAAGCATAGAAAACACAAGGCAAATAACTTAATAAGGAGCGATTTCGGTAAGAAACTTTTGCTTTCATTGCAAGAGCGCCCATGAGCTGATATATGAAGCTAATATTTCATTGATGTTTCCTTTGAACAGAATCCAGGGAATTTCTGTAATTTCTCCCTGAACGGATCCGTTTTTTTGGTTTTATTATCATTTGTTTATTTTTTTTTTTCATCATTTTTTTTACACTGATGATGCATAAAGATGTCAAATATATCTTGGGTTTTTGGTATTCAAAATTAAATTAAAAATACTGAATTAAGAATAGCTGTTTGATATACTTATTTTTAGTTTTAATGGTCTACTTTGAACAAACTTCTTTGATTATGTGTCACTTTTTATAAACACTTAGTTTAAAAGCATTAAATATTTTGGTGTTTGACAACCAAGTTCAAAACTGTCAATACTGTTAGTCCAACACTTCTTGCACAACAGAAATGAATGCTGGGAGTTTATATTTTAGTTTTTGTAAGTAGGCTATTCTTTTGTGTCTGTTTTTGTAATCACTGACTTTTTTCATTTCTACATACTTTTAGTTTAATTGACATACTTCTTTGATTGCCTTTAGAAAAATATTTGTCTCTAAGCTTCATTGAAAAAAAATAGTTTTTTCACTGAAAGTAAGTAACAACATTAAAACTTAAGAGGAACAGAAATTATTAAGTAAATGAGGGGGCTTGTCCCCTCCTCAACACGTCGCTCTTCACGCTAAAGTTTTTTAGCACTTTAAAAGAAGTTACTTATTGTTCTAATTAACGACCCTTGTGTTTCAATAGTCTTTTTTAAAGAACTAGGACAAAATTAAAATTTAACTTAAAGAGCGAAGTTTTGAGGAGAGGGCAACCTCTTCATTTATTTAATAATTTCCGTTAGTTTTAAGTTTAATGTCGCTCCTTACTTTCAGTTGAAAAAAAATTATATCTAATTTCTAATAATTTTTTAAATGACGCCAGCTTATCTGGTTCCATATTCATGGAAAAATCCCTTTCCACACAGAAATATCCTCTGGAAAATCCAATCCTGGCGAAAATTTACCCCGAACAATTACCATTAACATCTCCACGCGTAAAACTGAATCGATAAAGAGAAAGAAAGACATATAAAGAAGTTTCGTATAGGAATTCTGGCAAATTCACCAGTGTAAATTTCCCCTGAAAAATTAACTCCCTGGAAACTTCCCTCTTCATGTACTATTCTCCCCGTGGAATTATGCATACTTCCCTATAACAAATACTGCATGTAAACATTGGGCAAATTTTTTAACATAAAAAACCTTTCCCCAGGGGCTGTAGGGGGGAATTTTATCTCCGAAGAGATTGGCATTGGTCCTCATAAATATGCTAAGAAAAATTGCTATCTAAAAATTCTGGTCAGACGATATTGAAAAAACTAAAATATTATACTGGCATGTTAATAAATTGAAAGGAGTAGTCAATCCAGACTAGTCCCAGTTAAAGATAGAAATGGGGCCACAATTATTGATAAGGAAAAAGTTAAAGAAAGATGGATGGAACATTTTGAGAATGTGCTAAACGGAGATACAGTTGCAGGAAAAGATATAGATGAAAATAAAAAAGTTTGTGATACCTTGGATGTGAAGGAAGATTGTTTAGTGAGGAAGAATTAGCAACAGTACTAAAAGGATTAAAAAATAATAAGGTTCCGGGTGCTGATAGTGTGATAAATGAGTTTCTTAAATATGGTGGCTCTGAGGTTAAGAATAAGCTACTTAAGATTATGAACATGATTTTTGAAAAAGGGGAAGTACCTAATGATCTTAGGAAAACCTTAATTAAACCACTGTATAAGAAAGTTGACAAGAGTGAGTGTCGTAATTATCGAGGCATTAGTCTGGTCTCTGTAGGTAGCAAATTACTTAGTAATACGATACTTTTTAGACTGAGAGATGCTGTAGACAAAGTTTTAAGGGAAGAACAGTGCGGTTTTAGAATTGGTAGAGGATATGTCGACCAAGTTTTCACTCTTAGGTTAATAACTGAGAAGTTGTCAAACACCTTTGGTCCTTAGTTTTGTCGATTATGAGCAAGCTTTCAATTCTGTTGATAGAAGAGCGTTAGCAAAGGTCTTATCCTTATACGGTATACCAGAAAAATACATTAAAATGATTTATGCTATGTACGAGAATAATACTGCTGCGGTTAAGGCAGGAAATGACGTTAGCAACTGGTTTTGTATTAAATCAGGAGTTAAGCAGGGTTGTGTTCAATCCCCTTCATATGAATCATTCTGATGGACTTCGTCTTAAGGAGCACAGGTAAGGCAATTGGAGACCACGGAATCACATGGGGAGGAAAAACGCTCCTGGACAAAGATTATGCTGACGATTTAAGCATATTAAATGAAAGTGTGAGCAAAATGAATGAATTTTTAGAGGCTTTGCGAGTTCAGGGTGCTAGAATAAGGATGAAAAGGTGACGTTGGATAACGAAAAGATTGATAAGGTTGGCAGCTTCACTTACCTTGGTAGTATTATTAGTAAAGACGGTGGGAGCATAGAAGATGTTAAAAGTAGAATAGCTAAGGCTCAGGATGTTTTTTCACAGTTAAAACAAAGTTTGGAAGAATAGAAAGATAAGTGTGCAAACCAAGATTAGAATATTCGAAGCTACAGTGATGACAGTGGTCAAATATTGCTCTGAAGCATGGGTGCTCCAAAAAACCGATGAAAATTTACTAGATGTTTTTCAGAGAAATTGCCTACGGATTGTTCTGGGTACCCGGCTGACTGACCGTATTTCAAACAGTAAGCTGTACGAAAAATGTGGTTCAATACCACTTTCTATGGCTATAATGAAAGAAAGGTTGAGATGGCTAGGCCCAGTTCTGTGGATGAAGGATGACAGATTGGGTTGGGAGGATGTCATAAATAAAGACTTAAAGGAAATTGGAACTTCCTGGGAGGGTGTAAAGAGGGAGGCCTTGAACAGATTAGGGTGGAGGAAGAGCGTGCGTAGCTGTGCTGGCCTCAGGCGGCTTAGTGCTGCAATAGAGTTATTAGTAGTAGTATTAACAGTAGTAGTGTAGGAGGGGGCCTAGTTGCCTTCCAATTTTTTGGTCGCTTGAAAGAGACCACTAGAAATTTTCATTTCTGTTAGAATGAGCCCTCTCCCGACGTTCTAGGTCCACTGGGTTGATACAATCACCCCTGGGGAAAACAAAATTAAAAAATAAAGACGCATTCGTGATCTGTCTTCTGGAAAAATTTACAAAATTCTACATTTTTGCAGATGTGAGCTTGAAACCTTTACAATAGGGTTCTTTGATATGCTGGATCTGATGGTGTGATTTTCATTAAAATGCTATGACTTCTACTGCTACTACTACTACTAGCAACTTACCGCAGATCCAAGGCGCCTGAGGCCAACACAGCTTCGCAACATAGCTTTACACCCTTCCAGGAAGTTTCCATTTCCTTTAAATCTTTCTTTATGATATCTTCCCACCCCAGACGAGGACGACCTGCTTTACATTTAGCCCTAAACGGTTGGACGCAAAGGACAATTTTCGACAATCTATCATCCTTCATCCACAGAACGTGCCTTAGCCATCTCAACCTTTCTTTTATTATAACCATAGATAGCGGGATTGAACCAGACTTTTCGTACAGCCTACTGTTTGAAATACAATCAGTCAGCCGGGTACCTCGAACAATTCGTAGGCAATTTCTCTGGAAAACATCCTGTAAATCTTCATCCGCTTTTCGGAGCGCCCATGCTTTAGAGCCATATTTGACCGCTGTCACCACTGTACCTTCCAATATTCCGGTCTTGGTTCGCAGACTTATCTTCCTATTCTTCCAAACTTTTTTTAATTGTGAAAAAGCTCCCAAAACCTATGTTATTCTACTTTAACGTCTTCACTGCTCTCGCCGTCCTTACTAATAGTACTACCCAAGGTAAGTGAAACTGCCCACCTGACCATTCATTTCGTTACCCTATGTCACATTTACATCTTCACTTATCCCTAGCCTTAGTGACTTGGTCTTCTTAACATTAATTTTCAAACCTATTCTAGCAACCTGAACTCGCAAAACCCCTAAAAGTTTATTCATTTTGCTCACACTTTTATCTAGGATGCTTAAATCAATTCTCTTGTTATATCCATTGGTATAAAAATCCGTTTTTTAGAGTTTTGGTTATTATTGAGAAGGGTCGCTCTTTACTTACAGTTCGTTACCATGAACTGTTTAATTACCCATCACAATCCAAACAGAGATCGTTTTTTATGCGTTCCCAAAAGTATTGTATGCATAAAACCTTACAGATACATGAAATGTAATTAAACAAATAGAAAAGGTTTTTCAACTAAAATAAGAAGCAAGTTTAAAATTTAAAACAAGTTGAAATTACTATATATATAAGGGAGACTGCCCCTTTCTCAACACCCTGCTCATCAAACATTTTTTTTAGTGCTTTAAAAATCTTTTTTTTTCCAATTGCAAATTGTCTTTAAAAATTTGGACAAAAGAAAATATTCACAGTAGAGTAAGGAGCTCAGAAGAGATAGCTCCTTTCATATAAAGAACACTCTGTTCAAATATGTTTCAAATCTGTTCTTTGCTTTCAGTTGAAATGCTCTTTTTTTTATCTAATTTCTTATTGTTTTCTAAATCATACCCAGACCTAACTAAGGTACCAGTGGCTTAAATCTCTGGTTAATGACTTTTAAAATGTGTAAATCAATAATTGTACGTAGATTAGTACCGTCCTATGTTTAAATTTGCAATTTCAAATTTGGATAGAACTTGAATACACTTAAAAATTGGTGATGAATAGTCATTTTGGTAAGAAGTCCTTATTAATATTACTACTAGAAGATTTCAGTTATAAGAGAAGAAGTATTATTGTTTGTATGGATGGAAATTCTGTGAGAATTTGATCTACTACATAACTGAAGCCACCACAACCTCAATAATGTTGTGTGTGTTGCCCCTAGAGAACAACTGCTCATGTCAACGATAAATGCAGCAATGAGCAGGATATGTACATGGCTTAAAATAAACCACCTTGACCTGAATTTTGTTATTTTCTCTCGATCTCCGAATTTTTACCCTTGGTTTGCGGAAATAATTTCGGAGCGGGGAATTATTAAACGAACAAGATTCACCAAATACCTCGGAATCAATGTCGATGAAACCATATCATTTAAAGATCCTGTGAAGTCAGTTTCGAAAATATTGTCACGTAACTTAGGTATCATGCGCAAATTAAAACATATTTTCCCCCCAAATGTTCTACGATTGTTATATTTTTCCCTGATTCACCCTTAAATTTTGTATTGCTCGTCGATTTGGCTTGGTACTTTCCCTTCGATAGTTCGTCCAATCCGTGTGATCCAGAATAATGCTATCCGAGGTTTTTGTGGTGTTGGGAACCAGGAGTCTTTGAGGTCTTTGTATAGAGATTTAAATATAATGCCTGCAGCTGGATTACGTGATTTTTATACGTTGATTTTTATATATAGGTATTACAGAGGTAGCCTTCCTGATTGTTTTACAGGAATATTTTGTGAGAGGTCTGATGTTCACCACCACATTACTCGGATACGAGGTAGTACTGAGGCTCCTCGATTAGTTTCAAGTAGGTCTTCTTTTTCACTTATTTACAGAGCTTCAAAACTTTGGAATAAATTGAGTACAGATATCAAGGAAATAGGTAGCCTTGGCCAGTTTAAGTCTGATTTACGTGTGGAGTTGCTCGGTAGGTATGCTTTTGAAACATATTAACTAAAATAAATTTTACATAGGTTATTCATTTGTAATATTTATGTATTTTTTTTTTTGTTGTCTTGGGGTCACGCAAAGTAGTGTATTGTTTATGTTTTTTTTTTTTTTTTTTTTTTTGTTGATTTCGGTATATGGTCTCATTCTCCATATTGTCTCTTTATTTTCTTTGAATTTAGCACAGCCTCGCAAGCTTCGCTTATGTTGTGCTATTGATTAAGAAATGTTTATTTCTAATAAAATTGTTCTACTGCTACTACTACTACTACTACTACTAATGGGGTTTTCTTTAAAAGTGCATTACATACATTTGTTTAAATGCATTAAAGTGCTTCATATAAATAGAAAAAAATATTACTATATAAAATTGCTGGAAACTAAGTTCCTAGCAGTATTTGCCAACCCAAAGAAATTTCCTGGCGGGACTGGTGATGGCCTGCCGTGCCTTTTCCCCCTCTGTGCTGGTGGATACGGAAATGTAACGTTTTAACTGTATATAGAAACATTTTAATTAATTCATCTCCCCCTACCTCGTTCAACATTTATCTGAAGCCTCATGATGAGTATGCAGTTCGTCCATTAAAAGGTACTTTTCTTAGGAATCCACCCTACCCCCACCTAAACACTAACCCCCCCTAATTATAGCTGATCCACAATTACAGGTCACCATTGTAGCCTAATTTCATTACACATAAAGCGAATCAACTTGGCTGAATCCAGTACTGCCACCGTGTGGTATTACTGTTTTTTTACAACTGGGATGCCTAAAATATAGTTAATGATACTTTAAATCAACTAGCTTCTCAGAATTTTAAATTGATTACAAATTTGTCCTCGTCGAGGTGCCCTAAAATGGCAGAAAACAAGACTATTCCCTGGCCTAATCTGTATGGTAACTTAAAAAAGAGCTTTAGTTAACGTTTAAATGAGCTCCCTCCCAATTACTTTGGACCTTCGGTTTGATACATTCACCCTTGGAAAAAAACAAAACAAATAAACATGCATTGACGATGTTTCTTCTGAAAAAAAAGAAGCAAAATTCCACATTTTGAAGATTGGAACTTGAAACCTCTACGGCAGGGTTCTCCCATATGATGTATCTAATAAAGGGATTTCCAATAAGATCGCTTGCTTTTTTGAGGGTGTTTCTTCCTTTTTCAAAAATCAGGCAAATTTTCTCAGATTTTTGGTTTTGGCTGGGTAATAATAAACAAAACGAATTTTATATATTTAGAAACAGTATAAAAAGCAAATACTGCCTGTATAGCAATTGTCATGAGACTTCTGTTTTTAGTTTCGGTGAATATTGGCCCAAGTTACTTTTTACTTCCAGCTTCTTATGAAACTATTTGACAAGATTCTCTTGTGACGAGAACTTTTTTGAACCTGTTCATTTCATTTATTTGAATTGGACAATATTAAGAAAGAGGGTCAATTTGGCAGCTGGAGAGTAAGTTTAAATTTGTTCTCTTTTCGATATTTTATTTTTGTTTAATGTCTGAATATATAAGAGATTTAAGTTCGAGAGCAAGACTTGTCCTGTTATGAAAGAGGTACATTGTACATGGCCGTCATAAAATCAAAATGTGGTATATATGCAGAGAGGATGATTTTTGAGTGTGTCTACTCCTTCTCTAAACTATTCTGAGGCATAGACAATTGCATAAAGACAAGTGTACATCTGTTATAATCTGCGGAAGCAATAAATCTATCTGTAATTTTGGTTTGAGTTTGATTTTCTTTTAAGATTAAATACATAATAAATAAATATATTTTTGATTAAATAAATTGATCCCTTTGCCAGGAATCCTTGTTGTTTAAAATTTACTGTATTTTGTTTCATTTTGCATGCAATTTGACTGTTCTTTTTAGTTGAGTTTTTCCTAAAAGCATTTAAAAATAAACTTATTCCTACAAAAAAAAATCATGAAAAATATTCCCTACCAACCAACTATCACTGCTATTTTGGCGTCCCCCCCTCCTGGAAAATTTTCTACTGGTATCCTTGTCATTCAGGGCCCCAAAGACAATGTAAAACTTAATGTTACTATTTTGAACAAGAAATTGCTTTTCTATGGCAATTTTTCATTCCCCTCCCATGGGCCTTTCGACCCTTATCCCTCTAAAAATAGCAATATTTTTACAGGCTTCTTCGCACCTGGAAAATCCAAAATGCGGCTTTACTCTTTAAGGTCCTTTTTGCGACTTCATCCCCCCACCCCTCTCAGTCATACACACAGTGGTGTAATTTCGTCAAAATCCTTGAGGGGGAGTAAATTTCGAGTAATTTTCCCCAATCCAGTGAAAAATGATAAACGAGCCATATGGCACCATAAAGGCATGGATATACTAAAGAAAACTGGCCCGTTTCCGTGGATACTTAAATTATGCAGGCTTATCATTGATTTGACAAGATTTTTGAAGAAACTGAGTTTCAGCTGGAAGAGACTGGGGTCTGGGGGAGGAGGAAACTGGGGTCTGGAGTGTGCAATTGCGATTCCCGTCTATTTCTTTCATTTCAAATTTGTACATTTTAAGACGCAGGATCAAAATTATAAATACACCTTATATGCTGCATTTTAAAAGAAGCCATTTCGATAGGAATGAGCAAAATAGTATACTAATAGATTCTTCCTGTCGCTACTAATTGCTCACGCCTCATCACTGCTATTTAGAAGAAAATAGTATGCAAAATCACAAACAATTGAATACATTTGCCAAAAAAAAAAAAAAAAACTTGAAGCCTTTTGGCTAGGATCACCACCAATACCAATTACTTTAATTTATCGCTTATGCCAGTGAATCTATATGTTAATTTTCAAAATTTAAAACCTTACCTCCACGCTAAGAAAATCTTCATTTTGTGCAAAAATGCCATCAACAAAATTTAGTCATTTTCACAAAATTGCTGGATTTGAAACCAGTGAGTTATGATGAACAATGACATTAATTAACCACAAGCTAAACTGAGTGTTTAATCCCTTGTAAGTGCAGGTCTTACGTAAGTGAAAACAAAAAAAAAAGAATCATTTATTCAATTAGGGAACCACAAGGCCCGGGACAAAGGGACTACGAGGGGAACTGTTACCGGAACACATAAAGCTCCTGTCTTTACAAATATGTGCAGGTCTTACGTAAGGGATAACAAAAGAAAATAATCATTTCTTCAATTAGCGGACCACAAGGCCCAAAACTCCATATACCACTTGATTTTTTCTACACTCATGATTCAATAAATCAATTTTATGCAGGTTGGTAGTCTACCCCTCCCCTCAAACATATTTATATGTACATCCTAATGGTAGCTGATTTCATTAGCACAACAAAAAAATACAGCAATGGACGTCTTACTGGACGAAAATACTTGCAGGATTACTAAAAAATATCTCGACTCAAATAAAATTGTATGAGAATCTCACAGATCAAAGGTGAGTGGAGGCTAAGAGTTAGAAGTAAATTAACAATAGTTTTATCCAAGAATGTATGAAGCCATCGGATCTAAGTTAGCTAATCATCCTAACTTGAGCTACATTAAGTGGACTAGGAAAATTTCTCAAGAATATTCTTAAGAGGAACTCATTTAGAAAGCTACAAAAAAGTTAACAGTTGTCAATCTTAAATAACAGGAAACAGATTTTTCAAAGCTATTTTAGCGGCAAGAAAAACGAATTTGTCGGATACTAGAATAGAAAATAGCTCTAAGAGAAAAAACAAATCAAACAAGAGCTAAGACGTCATATGGCACTTGAGACGATGTCGGAAGAGCCAAGAGCCTAGAGCTCATATGGCATGACCTCTAGCAAAATTCTATGAATCAATAGATTGATTTGAAAGGAAAACCAGAGGCTTAATGCTGGTCGGGATTTAAAATAAGAGCTCTGAGTCACGAGGTCCTTCTAAATATCAAAATTCATTAAGATACGATCACCCACTCGTAAGTTAAAAATAGCTCATTTTTTCTAATTATTCCTCTCCCTTCAGCCCCCCAGATGGTCGAATCGGGGAAAACGACTTTATCAAGTCAATTTGTGCAACTCCCTGACACGCCTACCAATTTTCATCGTCCTAGCACGTCCAGAAGTACCGAACTCGCCAAAGCACTGAAATCCCCCCCCCCCGAGAGTGGACCCGTTCCAATTATGTCAATCAAGTATCTAAAACTTGTGCTTCTTCTTCCCATCAAGCTTCATCCCGATCTCTCCACTCTAAACGTTTTACAAGATTTCCGGTTTTCAAGATTTCTGTTTCCCCCTCCAACCCATAATGTCCCCGGATCCAGGTCGAATTGAAAATAGAACATCTGAGACATAAGATCTTTCTATTTATCAAGTTTCATTAAGATCCGATCACCCATTCGTAAGATAAAGATACCTAAATTTTCACGTTTTCCAAGATTACCAGTTTCCCCCTCCAACTCCCCCCTCCGAACGTTACCGGATCCGGTCAGGATTTAAAATAAGAGATCTGAAGAACAAGATCCTTCTAAATATCAAATTTCATTAAGATCCGATAAGGTAAGTTAAAAATACCTCATTTTTTTCTAATTTTTCCGAATTACCCCCCGACTCCTCCAAAGAGAGCGAATCTGTTCCGGTTATGTCAATCACGTATCTAGGACTTGTGCTTGTTTTTCCCACTAACTTTCATCCCGGTCCCTTCATCTAAGCGTTTTCCAACTCCCCCAATGTCACCGGATACGGTCAGAATTCAAAATAAGGGCCCTGAGGCACGATATCCTTCTAAATATAAAATTTAATTAAGATCCGATCACCGGTTCGTAAGTTAAAAATACCTCATTTTTTCTATTTTTTCCAAATTAACCGTCCTCCCACTCCCCCAGAGGGTCAAATCGAGGAAACGACTATTTGTAATTTAATCTTGCCTGGTCCCTGATATGCCTGCCAAATTTCATCGTCCTAGCTTATCTGGAAGTGCCTAAACTAGCAAAACCGGGACCGGCAGACAGACAGACCGACAGAATTTGCGATCGCTATTTGTCACTTGGTAAATACCAAATGACAGAAAAATGGAGAATTTTTTTTTTAGAATTTGGATTTAGAGCACAAATTGGAATCTAGCAAATAGCTTTATAAACGAGTCATTTTACTAAAATGCTATTTGGAATCAAGCAATTTTTGCGAATGATAATAAAGCTGACAGTGCCCTGACTAGACCCGTGCTAAGCAAGAAAATAACTGCCGTAAAGAAAAAAGAGAAATCATAAAAAATTTCAATAAATACACATATTTTTTCCATAAGAAGCAAAAAAATCAACTGGTTTTGTAACACGGTAATTGTTCTAATTTTAGGATACAACTTTTTCTAAGTGCCTATTTGGGGGGACGAATCGAGAATAGAAAAAATTGTTACCAATTGTTTTCAAGCTACTACTACTACTAACAACACACCACAACACCAAGCCGCCTGAGGCTAATGCAGCTACGGACGCTCCTCCTTCATCCCAATCTATTCAAAGCCGTCCCTTTACACCCTCCCAGGAAGCTCATATTTCCTTAAATCTTTCTTTATGACGTCCTCCCACACAAGACGAGGACGACCTGCTTTCTGTTCACCCCTAAACAGTTGGCCTAAAGGACAATCTTAGGCAATCTGTCGTCTTTCATCCGCAAAACGTGACCTAGCCATCTCAACCTTTCTTTCATTATAGCACAAGAAAGCAGAATTGATCCACATTTTCTATACCTCAGAAGATCCTTCAAGTCTTACCAATAGTAGGACTTGCACGTTGTTTGATTCTCGAATTGAGCACAGTTTCGACTTGACATAGAAATTTTTAGGTCAGATTAAGTATTTCAAATACTCCACAAAGCGACCTTTCCAAAAAATGAAACTGCACATTGAGTACATAGTCTAATTTCACCAAATGAATCGTTTTTGCTTAAAAATGTATTCGAAAAGTTCACCTCAACAATTTCAAAACATTTTTAACATATACCTATCCCAAGCATATACTTCCCAGTAATCCTAAAATTTACAAAAAACACATCATCTAATACTGGCTTGCTTTATTTGCAATCACCTAACTACAAAAAATCATAATAAAAAGACTCGCATCTCTCCCCAAAATACGTCACTATCTCTCCTAAAGATGAGTGCCGAAGAGGGATTCGAGTCCGAGGAGGGGTTCCGACTAGGTCAGGTTCGCAAAGGTGTACCCACACAATTAGCGATATTCTAAGAAACAAATGTGTACAACCCAGGAACAGTGTAGTGCAAACATAACTTTTTTCTTCGGTGTTGTAAAGAATTACTTAGTTTTGCAATGAAACTGGACCACAAAATTATATAAAATAAGAAACTATTGCTATGCACTATGCACCTTGTGTAAATACACCTTTAAAACTATGAAAATTACCACTAAAAGCACAACTACATTACAACCAAGGCATATCTATTAGTAATTAAATAAATTATTAGTTTTTTATGCTTCATTTAACAAACAAAACATTAAAAAATCATAATTTAATCATTTTAATTACCTAATAAATCAGATATTAACCATTATTAAACGAGAAGGATTATTACTTATTTCCAGATAGTTTGGTTTCGGGTCATTAAAGGGAGAGGATATTTTAGCAATTTTCAGCCACAAAAAAAACTTGACAGTAGCCCATTAGCTAAGCTACGTAACTTCGTATGTTTTAATTAAATGAAATTGATATAAGTTCTTTATGAGTATTCAATGCAGACAAACTTGCTTCCCCTTCCAAAAAAGATCACTATCCCTTCTTGGAATGAGTGCCGAAAGGTGACTCAAGTTCATAAGACATCGCGAGATATGCCCAGGTATCCAATAACTTCATCACAGTAGCAGAAAAAAATAAAAATTCCAGAGTAACGGATCGCTTTGCATCCACCTTTAGCTCTAAGCTTTTTTTCTTTTTCCGCTAGGGGCACCTATGTTTGCCAAGTGCATACCTTCTGAACATTTATGTAGGGAAACATTTTTTTTTGGGGGGGGGGAGGGGTCGACTGAGAAACCCTATGAGCTGTTAATTAATTACAGTGACTTCGTTTATTAGAAAAAAAATCAGTAGGAAAATATAAGCATTTTTCTTTTTCACAGCTTTCCCCCCCTTTTTTTTAATATAAAAGTACAAGACTTCTCTTTGTCTCTCTGGTAACACTTTTTATTATTATTGTCCCCCTCCCCCGAGAAATTCTACGTAATTGCCTGACATTTGTCCCACCTTTGTGCCGGTGATATGTTGAAATCCCGGATTTTCTTTACAAGAAGGCAGGTACCCTCTCAACAGCAATTATATTATACATCTAAGCATTCTTTTTCATTATAAGACACTTGCATTATTTTACATACTGTAAAACTGAGCAATTAAAATTTTACTGTGGAAAAAGCGATACGTTACCCTTTTATAAACGATCGCCCTGGGTTTACACAGCTGCTTTTTTACGCAAAGCTTATGCACACAAAATACAGCAAAAACGCAAAATTTTCATATCAAAACAGTCAATTTCACAAATTACTATGCAAATAGCAAAGTTTTAACCATTAGATTGACAGTTTCTGCAACGGGTCCATTTTTCAACGGCTCAGTTGAGCGAATTTCGACACAACCACAAAACCATCATGGCGCCCGAGTTTGCTGCAGAAAACGGATAAAATCTGACGGGAAACATAAAAACAGCCGTTTCTGCACGATACAAAGTTATGTGAGCCCGGGGTTATACAATTTTTCACATTCAATTAACAAAAAGAATAATGAAATGAAACTTTATCATGCCTATTAAACATTATTTTTTTGGATGTTTTGCATCGATAATGCCCTACTTAAAGGATCTAATTCCCGAAAGGACTCCTATAGGCAACTAAGACTATGAGTCCTAAACTCATAGACTCAATCTGAGACTAAGACTATTTAATCAGCAAAATGTTAAGCCGCTTGAAACTGACATACTGACAACCCTTCCTCCTCCATTTTTCGACATTTCTAAGCCCCCTAACTACTTTCCAAGCGACAAAGATTCTAGATCATTTTTTAAATCCCGATTCAGCCAGAAAGCCTACCTTAATATATTTTATCTTTAAAATCTTTCAAGTAGCAAAAAAAAATTAAACAAATGTTATCACAAACTCATAGTTATAAGCAACTATCATATAAAATAAGAGGTGAAAGTGCCTGTGTCTCCAAATAAAAGGAAAAAAAACTATTTTTTTCTCTTTCTCTGCCAGCAGACTGGGTTTGATATTAAGGCAATAGACCATTTAGTGCTGAAGAACAAACCTAGATGACAGCAAAAATTTTTTTTTTAAGAATTTTAAATGCGCCAAAACATTTTATCGGGTATAATTTCTGGTATATATCTTGAATATTCTTATTATTTTGGTCACAATAACAAGTTTTTATAAAACTGACCAGCCTAATCTAGCTTAGGACCTTTAGTTACAGCACCATCGATGCATAACCCAGATTAGCCCGCAGCCCAACTATGGAGCTAAATACGGCCTCAATTCTTGGTTTCTAACATTTAAGGTGCTGAATGGCCTGTTGCCCCTGTTAACAGTGCCCATGTTATAAAAAAAATGACATTAGAAATTTGATGTCCGAACAGAAAAACTTATTCTAATGTGACAGAAAATTTATTTCCAGACCAAACTTTAGTGCTCCTCACTATACGTTTCCACGTACAATATGGGGGGGGGGGGGGGGTTTGGACAATCTTCATAATGACTAGAATTTTTCTGTATGGGTGAAAGCATGAATAGGTATGCATAGTATGTATGCGGGTTTTATGGGTTAAACATATCTATGCAGGGCCAGAAATGAAGGTAAATGAAGAGGAGATTGGGATTTAAAGAGGTCCCTGGGATCCCCCTGACCTAAACGTATCTCAAGCGAGGTTTTTGTTGCAGCCTTACACTGTATTTCCAAGCAATTCTGATATCAGTTTTTCAGTCTAAAGTATTAGTCCTACTTAAAGAAATACACTATTTTTTTCGGAGGGACCAATGCACAAGCTATCGCATTCAATAGGCCTATTTTTATAAGAAGGCCCTAATTACAAGTTTCCCTCTTTTCAAAATCAGAGAAAACTTCACCCCCAGCACCCAAAATAATGTCCCTACTACCTTCCCACAGTAAAATTCAGGAATAGCACCCTAAGTTCAATTACAAAGCTAAACTTGCACACATCAATGTTTTCTATTACCTATAAAAAGGGAGAGCAAACTCAAATCTCAAAGTGTCAGCCATAAAGGTCAACCGCTTAGCGCATAAAGGCGATACCTTTTCATATTTTATCTAAAAGCCCAAAATTTCTGTTTTCACGAAAAAAAAATAAACATTCCTGTGCTTTTTCATAGGGCCTTGATTAAACCGTTTTATTCAATTTACCTTTACGGAGAATTAGGAGTACATATAATTTTGCGGCGAAAAACTTTTCAAAGCTCCAGAATTTTTTTTCAAATATTTATTCCAAATTGTTCCGTAATGATGAGCATTTTAATATATTAAGACGCCGAAAATTGTGGGACCAGATATTATGGCCGCTATATTGAGATACCAGATATTATGGCAGTAATCACTCAAGTATCTATGGAGGTATTCATGGAATACAGAACTTTAGTATCACGGATGTTGAAGTTTTTACTATATTGAAATACCGAGCATTGTGGCAGCAATCACTCAAGTATCCGTTGAGGTATGCATGGAACACATAACTTCAGTATCACGATGCTATATTGAGATACCAGATATTATAGGGGCAATCACTCAAGTATCTATGGAGGTATTCATGGAATACAGAACTCACGGAAGTTGAAGGTTTTACTATATTGAAATACCGGGCATTGTGGCAGCAATCACTCAAGTATCCGTTGAGGTATGCATGGAACACGTAGCTTCAGTATCACGGATACTATATTGAGATACCAGATATTATAGGGACAATCACTCAAATATCTATGGAGGTATTCATGGAATACAGAACTTTAGTATCACGGATGTTGAAGTTTTTACTATATTGAAATACCGGGCATTGTGGCAGCAATCACTCAAGTATCCGTTGAGGTATCCATGGAACATAGAACTTCAGTATCGCGGATTCTATATTGAGATACCGGATATTATAGGGGCAATCACTCAAGTATCCGTTGAGGTATCCATGGAACATAGAACTTCAGTATCGCGGATACTATATTGAGATACCGAATATTGTGACAATAATCACTCAAGTATCCATTGAAGATCTATGGGACACGGAACTTCAGCATCACGGATTTAATACATTACTGAATTACCCAATGTAGCAGCAGCAATGATTCAAGTATTGGAAAAATATTCAATACTTGCGGTATTTGCTGTAAATACTTAAATGTTAAAATAAAAAGGATAACTAGAGTTGTACAAGAAGAAAGAAAGAAAAGTAACAAGAGCTTATCGAGCTTATCGTCCAAATTGATTCAAAAATTGATCTAGTTTATTTCTTAAGAGTTTGCTTCTTATGCACTGATTTCATCATAATTATCAGTTATTTGAAAGTTCTTGGATGCCAAACCTCTGCTAGTTTTATCAAAACCATTTTATTGAGTTTAGCCCTGATTTGAAGCCAGTACCCTAACGTCAACTCAATGTCTCCCAGTGATCTAAACTATTTAACGTGTATCACTTTAATTTCAAGGCTTAGAAATAGCTGTAAAATTTGAACTTTTCTCTAACAACTGCCAATAAACCCTTTTATCTAGTTTCTCTGAATTGAAGCTAATACCCAAAATTCTAATCAAAGTGCTTCGACTCAATGTCTCCCAGAAGTCTAAACTATTCAGGTCAGATCAATTTTAATTTCATGGCTTAAAATAACTGAAAAATCTGAACTTTTCTCTAACAACTGCTAATAAACCCTTTTATCCAGTTTAATCTTTGAATTGAAGCTAATACCCTTAATTCAAATCAAATTGCTTCGACTCAAAATCTCCCACCAGGTCGAATCACCTTAATTTCAAGGTGATTTATATAGTCTCACCTTAATTTCAAGGTGATTCGTAAAATTCACCTTAATTTCAAGATAATTCATTAAGATTACCTTAATTTCAACATAAAATTTGGGCTCCTCTAAAAACTGCCAAAGCATTCGAATATCATATCTAAAAAAGCACTTGAGCCTTTTTGCCACCGGTAAAATCAGGCACAAAGTAACTTCAAAATAGGTCTGAGCAATCACAATACATAAACAAAACAATGACTCAGAATAATTCATTCGTATTCTTCAACAAGTTGTATTTCTCTTCCTTTTTATTGTGCCTTGTTCCATTGGGACGAGTTTTTGGCTCAAAACATGGCTAAAAATAAATAACAACTATAAGTACCCAAAATCATTATTAGTATAATATAACCAACAAAATAGGTACCATACTGGTTATTTATGATCAATGAATAACAATAGCAAATAAATTAAATTCTTCTCGTATAAAACAAACCACTTTGAGTAACGACATAATGACATTGATATAAAGAAAAGAGAAATCACCAATGCAACAGCACAAACACATTAAAAAAAAAAAAAAAAAAAAAAAAGGAAGACAGAAGGAGAAAAGGAAGACTGTACCCCTAAATTAGTAATTAATATAGACCAGCACTTTAATGAGGCCTTAACCCTACTCATCCATACAATCACATAGGTCAAACAGCATAGCCATACACAATCAACCATAAAGAATAATCCATGGACAGGCAGTCGTGTCGTCATTTACCAAACAATAAAAACAGTAAAGACAAATAATTCAGAGGCAACAACCCAACACAAGGGCTCATCAGGAGAATACACACTTGCCTATAGGGTTTCGGCCCTTTATATATATATATATATATATATATATATATATATATATATATATATATATATATATATATATATATATATATATATATATATATATATATATATATATATATATATATATATATATATATATATATATATATATATATATATATATATATGTATATATATATATATATATATATATATATATATATATATATATATATATAAAAGTCTGAGGCAGCTGGGATCGAACCTGGGCCCCGGGTTGCCAAACAGAGATCAATCCGCTCTGCCACCTCATGCTATTAAAAACAATCGCACATTTCCTTGTCTCAATTAATCTACGAATTTAGCGATTAATCTACCGTCAAGTGCCTGTGAAGATTTGCGAACACCTTCGAGCCCCATTTTGTTAACAAGTTGCACTTTTTGTGTTTTCGTTATAATCATAAAAGTAGAAAAATTTTACGAGTGCTATGATAGCCTTTCAAATAAACGCATACGAGTTGAATAAACGCTAATAAGCGAATCAGCTGCATCAATTCAAAAGGCGGTATGTTTGACATAATTTTTACAAGCGCAAAAAACTGAACATTATGATTTAAATATTGGATTGTTATTGACAATTGACTTGCTTAAATATCCCTAGTTGTTTGTAAAAGGAAGATTTTTATCCAGCCCTCAAAATCCCTGGAACAAGAAAAGTAGAATCGAAAGTAGAAAACAGTTAAAATTGAAAGTAGAAAATAGTATGTGGTACAACATTACCAGACATTGTATAAAAAAATATGATAGGACAATGAATTGGAATCGTAAGAATCGAAGTTTTATACCAAAATCTTACACTAAGTTTACACAGAATTGTAGCAAGATTCATCAATAGCATCAACTAGCACTTTTGATTTCTCTTATTCGCACCCAAATCCTTATATCATCAAATTTTTCACCCGCAAATCGTTTATTCTTCCATGGATATTAATGTTTCTTTGATTAGAAATGCTTAGTTGCTCGATAAAAGATGATTTTCTTACAAATCAATTAATTGCTTTATAAAGGACACAAAATATCAAAAGTTGGCAACAAAATTCCTGAACAAAGGCGAAAATTAATTTCATGTTAGCATTTGTATGAACCTACGGCTAGTCCTATGCATTACAAAAATAATTATTTTTGGAATTAATATAAATCTTTCCATATTCAAAACTATTTGCAGGGCTAACCAGGGCTTTTAGAACGTACAGCGAAGAGTCAATACAACAATTCAAACGTATTAAACCTTGAGAAATTACACAGCTAGAGCATACCAGAACAAAGCATGTACAAAAAACTTCAAACAAAATAGAAAACGCAAAAAAAATTGAAGCCTCAACTGCAAGGAGTGAACACAGATTACAAAGAGCATCTGACCTTGAAATTACGATGACATTAGGAAATTGTAACAAGGAACGAAAAAAAGTTATAATACTGACCAGGACAGAAGATCCGACACCGTTCGCAGCAATAAGAAGCGTATAAAAACAAATCAAAGTTGTCCTCAAAACCAGAAAACCAAAAACCATTTAAATTTTGAATAGTAGGTCATATTGCTAATTCTGCCCCTGATCTTTCAGCAGTGGATTTACGCAAGGAGCTCTACTGCCCACGTGGACCCCATTTCCAAGGTGCCAGTAGATCAAAAAGCTTAAAAAGGAAGTACGGTACTACCAATAATACCAGAGCCCTTGATAAAAAAAAACTACCTGGAATCATACCAACATTATCGAAGAGGCATCTTCGCAGTAATCTAGAACAAAAAAATTACCAAATGTACTGAACTCAATTAGTCATGTCAGATATACAAATTCGTTATTTCTTTGTTCCCGCTAAATTTTTTTTTTGTTTTGTTTACTTGCTACACAAAGGTTTGAACGAGGTGCCCTGCGATTGTGAGCCTTCGCCACATCCACTGCGCTACCACGATGTGTATAATAATAAAATATGTCGAACAACCTGTTCATAAACTTTTGATTGAGTACCTATAATCGCAAATAATTCCTATAATGCGAAAATGAGCCATCATATTGGCTCAAAATACCTCAATGGCGGGATCAATTAAGAATAACTAAAAATTTCTATTCAGTAGTAATCTTTCTACCAACTCTACATCAGCTCTCTCGAAACCTTGTCTTCAAGTGACAACATTTGATAATTCCTTCCAATCAAGCATTGTATACAAAGAGATTTATCTCTTTCTTGTGCACTCAACCCATCCTCACAAAATTCTACAATGGGAAGTTCGCCGATCGATCGTTAGTGAGGCATTACGACTGTACCCTAATCCCTGCATGTATATCCTTACATGTCGGGAGTCTTACGAGTGCATAACTCTTGTACGGTGTATCAAGTCATCAGCACTCGCTGAAGGATGGGAACTACACCTAATTCAATTAGAACGTAGCCTTAGTTTTACTACTTTTGGTGAAAACTCAAAATCGTATTTTTATAAAACATCTTCCCCTAAGAAAAAAAAAAAAAATAAAGTCTCAAAAATTTGTCATTGTTTGCCAATCAAAGTAATCTGTATTACAAAGAAAAACGGTCTCCGTTTTGAATTCTCTGTCACCTGTCACAGAGTTCAGTCCTATGTTTTAAAAAAAGAGAAAAAAAAACACAATCAACTTTTCTGGAGACACTTACTTAGTAAAGTTTCAACTTTCAACGCCCCGCTCTTTACGCTAAAGTTTGATTCTTTCAATTCTACTTTATTAAACAGTAAAAAACTTTAGCATAAAGAGTGGGGTGTTGAAAAGGGAATATCCCCTTTCATACACGGAGTAATTTCTGTTCGTTTTAAGTTTCAGTGTGGCTCCTTACTTTCAGTTAAAAAAAAACTAGTTTTTTTATTTAATTTCTGAACGTTTTTGAATTAATGCATGTTTGATTTTGGCTCTCCGCACATAAATTATTAAAATGAAATTTTCATATTAATCTTTTTTTTGGCTAAATGGCTTTCTCTTAGTTTTGATCAGACAATTTTGAGAAAAAAAGGGGGAGGAGGCGTAATTGCCCCCAATTTTTTGATTACTTGAAAAGACAACTAGAACTTTTAATTTGTAACAAACGTTTTTATTAGTAAAAAATATACGTAACTTAAGAATTAACTTACATAACGAACTTTTATATTCTTATATTTTTATTATGTATATGAGGGGGTTTGTCCCCTCGTTAATACCTCACTCTTTACACTAAAGCATAAATTTTGTCCCAGCTCTTTAAGGATGACCCCTGAATCAGAAAGGCCGTAAAATAAATGGTTGAAATTACTAAAAATACTTTAGCGTAAAGAGCGAGGTATTTAGGAGGAGATGAACTCTTCATATGCGTAATAATCTCAGTTCGTTTTAAGTTTTAATGCTACTCCTTACTTTCAGTTGAAAAAACTTTTTCATATTTATTTTTTCATTGTTTTTTTTATAATTATGCTAGAAAATCCTGCGCCCCCTTCATTGAATTTCTCTTCCCCCATGACATATTCCTCCAAAGAAGGATACTCCCACATAGCCCCCTCCCCTCACCCCCCCTCAACCCAACATAATCCCCCTGAAAAACGTCTGTACACTTCCCAATAACCATTACTGTATATAAACACTGGTCAAAGTTTGTAAATTGCAGCCCCTCCCCTGGGGACTGTGGGGGAGTAAGTCATCCCAAAAACATATCTGTTATGGTTTTCGACAATGCTGAACAAAACAGATATCTCAAAATTTTGATCCGTTGACTTTGGGAAAAAAATGAGCGTTGGAGGGGGCCTAGGTGCCCTCCAATTTTTTTGGTCACTTATAAAGGGCACTAGAACTTTTCATTTCCGTTAGAATGAACCCTCTTGCGACACTCTAGGACCACTCAGTCGAAACGAGACCCCTCGGGAAAAAAAACAACAAAAAACAAATAAACACGCACCCGTGATCGATCTTCTGGCAAAAAATACGAAGTTCCACATTTTTGTAGATAGGAGCTTGAAACTTTTACAGTAGAGTTCTGTGATACGCTGAATACAATGGAGTGAATTTAGTTAAGATTCTATGATTTTTAGGGGGTGTTTCCCCCATTTTCCAAAATAAGGAAAATTTTCTTAGGCTCGTAACTTTTGATGACAAAGACTAAATTTGATGAAACTTATATATTTAAAATCAGGATTCTTTTGATGTATCTCTTAGTATCAAAATTCCGTTTTTAGAGTTTCGTTTACTATTGAGCCGGGTCACTCCTTACTACAGTTCGTTACCATGAACTGTTTGATATTGTGTTATTTATATACATCTTCCATGTTTAAAGTTTGTATTGTGTCATATATTATTGATATCTTGTAACTATTAATTGTTGCATATTATATAATTTATATATCATTTTATTTAACATTTGTATTGCGTCATCTATGTTTGTTATTGTTATTCGTTGTATATTATGATATTTATATATTGTTTAATATTTAATATTTGTAATGTGTCATTTATTATTGTTATTGTGTTATCGCTATTTGTTTTACATTGTATTGTTAGGTATTTTTTGATGTTTGACATTTGTAATGTCATTTATAATTGTTATCGTGTCATTATTATTATTCATATACTGTTTTATGCTTAAAATTTGTGTCGTTTCGTGATTTGATCATGAAATAGTGAAGTAGTGAGTACTGTAGCACTTTTTCAGCGCTGTAACAGTTATTGTAACACTTTCATTGCGTTATCATAACGATTTACGTATGACGTGATCTATTATTATTGTAATTGTAGATTTTGATATGCTATTGCTATTTTTTATTGTGTTATTACTTGCATTGTGTTTAGCACTTATATTGTTTCACAGACATTCATATTATAGCAGTTTTCTAGTTATCTAACAGTTTTATAGTTTTATCACATTTGATTGTGAAGCAGTGAAGTAATGAGTATTATAATATTTTTTCAGTATTGTACTGTTTATCTGAACATTTGTGTTATGCAATGGTACTGCAAATGGCTTAATAGCTTTATATTAAAAGTTTATACTGGTTGCGAAAATGCTTGAATTATTCAAAAACAAATACGTTTTTTTTTATTAATTTAAAAACGAAAAAGTAGAATCCACTTAATTAAAAAACAAAATTTGGAACTTTTTTTTTACTTTTATACCCAGGCTAGTTAGGCTAAGGAGGAAAGTTAGAAGAGAAGGAGGAAAAGAAAATGGCCTAATAACAAAACTGATTACTTGACACGTTTTCCTAATGGCTTGACCGAACTCAGAGAATTTTCAATATTAAAATTAAAAAAATAAAAATATAATTAAAATGTTCTATAATAAGAATTAAGTGGAGTGAAAAAAAGTGAAAAATGAGTTTCAGAATATTTGGCTACAAATAATGAATTTTAATGTTCAGTTTCCTAGGCCTTCACGACATGACAAAACTAGGTTTGCAACAAAACGCTCATTTTTTCAAGGATTTACCCAACTCAAAAAGAAGAGACGCAAAATTTCGAAAGAAAACATTTAACAAAATGTGGGAACAAGTAAGAATATTTGAAAAAAGAGAGCAGTGTTGAGGAACACACTGCGTCCATACCCTGCCTTGGACAAACAGTTCTGATGACAAATTTTGATTCAAAGCGCATCATGTTCCAAAGATTTATGCAACTTAAGCACACAGACAAGGTGCACTTCACAAAAACCTCCAAGCATCCCTAATGAGCAAATGATATTTTGAGAAAAAAAAAAAGATGGAATGGACAAACACCCAGTGTCAGTTTACGAAGCTGAAGTACGAATTTCAGTTATGAGAAAAAGATTGAAAAGAAATCACAACTAGATGTCTTTTTATAAACTTCAAAATGCACAATTTCACGGACAGGTATCAACCAGCACATATTCAGATCAAATACATATTAGCCATGCCAAGACTAGAATTAAATACTACTAGTACTACTACTAACAACTCACTGCAGCACCAATCTATCTAAGGCAAACGCGAAAGCACATACTGCTCTCCCCCCGATAAGCTCGAAGTTTCTCCCTTTACTCCCACCCTCGAAGTTCCAGTTTTCTTTAAATTCTCTCTTTCTGATCTATACCCTACCTGTTTGTGGAAAATTAGGATTAAACACAAACAGTGCTGCTATTTAAAATTCATTGCGGCACTCATGTACCTAAGGCAAACACGACTCCGCATCCTCCTCCTTCACCCCAATATGTTAAAAGCTTAAATATTTACTACCTCCCACGAAACTCTATTTTTTTAATCCTTTTCTTCTGATTGGCCTCCAATGGGTGGCTGTGATGGTAGATGGCTCCAACGTTTGGATATCCAACTTTACTTTGAGTGTCAAGTAAAGATAAAGTGTTTATCAAACTTATTTTCTTTTTATCTTAAGTAAATAACCTTTTCAGTACAGGTAGGTTGCTTAAAATAGTCTAAGTCAATACACCAATGAATCTGGCCGACTCGCCTAAAAAGGGGAGTCTCAACTGAGAAACTCAACTGAGAAAGTTTCATCGTTCACGCTTTTTTTTAATCTTTTTCATACAAATATGGAGACACCTTATCAATATTTGGGGGATTGAGAAATACCTTGGCAACCCTGGGCAGAATACCATCATATTAGTTTGAGCACCAAAAAAAAAAAAAACAAAAAAAAAAAAAAACAGAAGATACGTTCCAGAAGCCTCTTATCATAAATCATAAGTTATTATTTGTTATTACATCGATCTTATGTAATAAGTAATAATCTTATATTACAAAGAATCAAAATAAAATAAACAAAAGATGTTAACGTTCTATGTGTTTCTGCACTTATACGAAAAAGAATTAACCGAATTGGTTCATAATATGTTGTGTTGGGACGTAACTAATAACAATAATTAATTATGGTTAACGACTACAGTCTTCTGAAGCGCAACCTAAAACTAAAAATCTAAAAAAATCTAAAAAGTCTAAAACTAAAAATAGAAAAATTGAAATTTAAGAATTTACAGTTTCGCAGATATTCGTATAAAAGCAGTTTTATAATAGTTTAACGTTTCGACATAATCGAAATTTCAAAATCTACAATTTCACAGACATTCATAATGCAAGAATTTTTTAGTTTCCTAAAACACTTATACGCTATTATTACTACTAAGAACAACTCACTGCTGCAACAAGCCACCTGAGGCCAACAGAGGTACGCACGCTCCTTCTCTGTCCCAATCTATTCAAGGTCTCCCTCTTTGAACCATCCCAGGAAGTTCCGATTTCCCTTAAAATTTTCTTTACGACATCCTCCCACCACACTCGGAGACGACCTACTTTTCGTTTGGCCCTAGACAGTCGGCTGACAAAGACAATCTTTTTGTCCAATGACAACCTATCAGTTTTTAAAATTTAATATAATCAAAATTTTCGAAATAACAGTTTCCCAGACATTCATATTAGAGTAGTTTTCTAGTTTTCAAACAGTTTTCTAGTGATAACATAATCAAAATTTCAGAGCTTACAGTTTCCAGAGACATTCATATTACAGCAGTTTTCTAGTTTCCAAATGGTTTTATAGTTTCGAACTTACCGAACTTACCAGTTTTCTAGTTTTCAAATGGTTTTATAGTTTTGATATAATCAAAATTTCGGAGCTTAGAGTTTTCAGAGATATTCATGTTACAGCAGTTTTCTAGTTTTCAAATGGTTTTATAGTTTTAACATAATAAAAATTTGGGAATTTACAGTTTTCAGAGATATTCATGTTACAGCAGTTTTCTAGTTTCCAAATGGTTTTCTAGTTTTATCATAATCAAAATGGAACTTACAGTTTTCAGAGGCATGCATATTACATCAGTTTTCTAGTTTTCAAATGGTTTTACAGTTTTAACATAATAAAAATTTCGAAGCTTACAGTTTTCAGAGACATTCATGTTACAGCAGTTTTCTAGTTTTCAAATGGTTTGATAGTTTTATCATAATCAAAATGGAACTTACAGTTTTCAGAGGCATGCATATTACATCAGTTTTCTAGTTTTCAAATGGTTTTACAGTTTTAACATAATAAAAATTTCGAAGCTTACAGTTTTCAGAGACATTCATGTTACAGCAGTTTTCTAGTTTTCAAATGGTTTGATAGTTTTGACATAACCAAAATTTCAGACCTTACAGTCTCCACAGACATTCATGTTGCGGCAGTTTTCTGTTTTTCAAATGGTTTATAGTTTTAACACAATCAAAACTACTGAACTTACAGTTTTCAGAGACATACATGTTACAGCAGTTTCCTAATTTTCAAATGGTTTTAAAGTTTAAACATAATCAAAATTACAGAACTTACGATTTTCAGAGACATTAATGTTACAACAGTTTTCTAGTTTCCAAATGGTTTTATGATTTTAGCATAGTCAAAGTTTCATAAATTACAGTTTCTAAGATATTCATATAACAGCAGTTTTTTGGTTTTCTAACAGTTTTATAGTTCAAACATAATCAAAATTCCAGAGCTTTCAGTTTCACACACATTCATATTACAGCAGTTTTCTAGTTTATAGTCTTATAGTTTTAACATAAATGAAAATTTCAGAACTTACAGTTTCACAGACATTCATATTACAGCAGTTTTCTAGCTCGAGGTGTATTCCATCTGACCCTCCATGTAGTCCGTTAGAAGTTGGTTTGTTCACAACATAGTGCTTTCGAAGTCTCGGCCTCTTACGAAGACGCCAAACTTGGAAGGCCAAAAATGCCACTGCCAAAAGTAAAATAAAGCCCAAAACACATGAACTAATTAACGGAACCAGCAGTCCTTCATTGCTGGATAGTAGAGAGAGACTAACTTCACATCTTAGGCCAGTAAAGTCATTTGCACAGCTAAAAGCAGTAAAACTGAGTTAAAATTGCACAATAAAATGAAAGTCCACTTCTGTAAACAATCTAAGCTTCCAGTTCAAAGGACCTCTTCCCACGATTTTCTGATAAATTCTAGTCTTAGAATGGACTTTGACAAATCAAAAAAATTTCTTGTATACAAACACTAGAATATTTTACCAACACATGTGGAAGTCTTTATCAGCAGGAAACAAGGAAAAATTTAAAGTGAGTTAAGCAAATTAATAAATATTATAGATAGCATAAAAAGTAAAAAAAACGCACACAAATGCTATACAAAGGAAGGGAGAAACTAAAGGAATTTGTATATGATTAACTATAGACGTTGTTTATACAACTATATATAAACTAATATAGTTAATCATATATGAGGTCCTTACGTTTTTTTCCTACTTGTGCAGCATCTGTGTTTTTTTTTTCATTTTATGTGTTTTTCCTCTTATGTGTGGACTTGTTCTGTCTGGTATAATTTTTATTTTCTTCTTTTTCTCCTTTATAAAGGCTTCTGAATATGAAGTCGAAAAACCCAGACATATATAAGTATTTGTAGTTTATTCAAAGTTCACTGTCTCAATTAAAAGTTTTACCCAATCTTATATTTTGATTTCCATTTTAAGTATAAACAAAAAGACAGTGTTGTCTAATATCTATCCTTATTCATAACAACCTTGGCATTAAAACTTTCTAATAAAAATACCATACTTCCACCTGATATTTTTTTTGTCACTGTGTGTAAAATTTAGCTAAGTCAATACTGTCTCTTGTCAGTCAGCTCTACTGGTGCATGTATTGCTAAGACTGACCCTTTGCTTTTTGAAATTAATAACAGCACTCATACTATCAGCCGTCTTACTATCATGTGAATACCATATTAGCTTATGGGCAATTTTATGACCAAACATTGTTTTTGTTATCACTAGATCGTTATGCCTACAAAATCCGGCAGTCTGAAACCATTACCGTTTTCTTTTCCAACACTAAATTTTCCTAAACTAGGATACAATCTCTCCCTATTTCTACCAAACATGGCCTACTAATATAAATACCATCTTTTTATCTTGGATCCTGTCTGTTTATTCCTGTGGCTGTAAGTAAAATTTATGAGAGTCACTACTATACTAGGATTATTATTCATAGCGTAAATGAACATACGCTACGTATATATATATATATATATATATATATATATATATATATATATATATATATATATATATATATATATATATATATATATATATATATATCAAACAATTCGTGGTAACGAACTGTAATAAGGAGCATCCCGGCTTTTTATGCTGATTTTAAATATATAAGTTTCATCAAGTTTAGTCTTACCCATCGAAAGTTACGAGCCTGAGAAAAATTGCCTTATTTTAGAAAATAGGGGAAAACGCCCCCCTAAAAGTCATTGGATCTTACCGAAAATCACACCATCAAATTCAGCGTATCAGAGAATCCTACTGTAGAAGTTTCAAGCTCATTTCTATAAAAATGTGGAATTTTGTAATTTTTGCCAGAAGGCAGATCACGGATGCGTGTTAATTTTTTTTTTTTTCAGGGGTGATCGTACCAACCCAGTTGTCCTACAATGTCTCGAGAGGGCTCATTCTAAAGGAAATTAAAAGCTCTAGTGCCCTTTGTAAGTGACTAAAAAATCAGAGGGCACTTAGGCCCCCTCCCACGCTCATTTTCCCCCCAAAGTTGACGGATCAAAATTCTGAGATAGCCATTTTGTTCAGCATAGTCAAAAAACCTAATAATTATGTCTTTCGGGACGACTTAATCGCCCACAGTCCCTGGAGGAGGGGCTGCAAGTTACAAATTTTGACCATTATTTACATATAGTAACGGTTATTGGGAAGTGTACAGACGTTTCCATGGGGACTTTTTCGTGTTGAAGGGGGGAGGGTTACTTGGGAGGAGCTTTCCAAGGAGGAATTTATCAGGATGAAGAGGCTAAAGGATTTTTTAGTATTATTTATGAAAAAGAATGAGAAAATAAATTAAAAAAAATTTCAGCTGGAAGCAAGGAGCAGCATTAGAACCTAAAAAGAACAGAAAGTACTACGTAAATAAGGGGGTTCATCTCCTCCACAATACTAAGCTCTTCACATTAAAGTATATTTAGTAATTTCAACTTTTATTCTATGGCCTTTGGGATTCAGGGATCATTCTTAAAGAATTGGGACAAAATTCAAGCTTTAGTGTAAAGAGCTAGGTATGGACTAGGGGGCGAATCCCCTCATATACGTAATAAAAATATACAAATATAGAAGTTCGGTACGCAAGTAGATTCTTAAGTTACGTAAATTTATTACTAATAACAAGAGCTAAGAGCTCATATGGCACTTGTGACGAGGCGAGAAGAGCTAAGAGCCAAGAGATCATATGGTATGAGCTCTAACAAAATTCTATGAATCGATAGATTGATTTAACAAAGGAAAATAAGAGGCTTAATGCCGGTCAGGATTTAAAATAAGAGTTCTGAGTCACGATGTCCTTCTAAATATCAAAATTCATTAAGATACGATCACCCACTCGTAAGTTATAAATACCTAATTTTTTCTAATTTTCCTCTCCCTTTAGCCCCAGATGGTCAAATCTGGGAAAACGACTTTATCAAGTCAAATTGTGCAGCTCCCTGACACGCCTACCAATTTTAATCGTCCTAGCACCTCCAGAAGCACCAAACTCGCCAAATCACTGAATCCCTCCCCCCAAATCCCCCAAAGAGAGCGAATCCAGTACGGTTCCGTCAATCACGTATCAAGGACATTTGTTTATTCTATCCACCAAGCTTCATCCCGATTCTTCCACTCCAAGTGTTTTTCCAAGATTTCCCCCTCCAACTCCCCCCAATGTCAAAAGATCTGGTTGGGATTTGAAACAAGAGCTCTGAGACATGAATTCCTTCTAAAAATCAAATTTCATTAAGATCCGATCATCTATTCGTAAGATAAAAATACCCCAATTTTCACGTTTTCCAAGAATTCCGGTTTCCCCTTCCAACTCCTCCCAATGTCACAGGACCTGGTAGGAATTTAAAATTAGAACTTTAAAGCACAAGATCCTTCTAAATATCAAATTTCATTAAGATCTGGCCACCCTTTCGTAAGTTACAAATACCTCAATTTTCAAAATTAACCCCCCCCCCCAATTCCACCAAAGAGAGCAGATCTGGTCCGGTTATGTCAGTCACGTATCTTAGACAGTTTTCTATTCTTCCCATCCAATTTTATCCTGATCTCACCGCTTTAAGTATTTTCTAAGATTTCCGGTCCCCCCAACTGCCCCCCCCCCATTATGCTTGATCCGGTTGAGATTTAAAATAAGAGACCTGAGTTACGAGGTCCTTCTAAATATGAAGTTTCGTGAAGATCCGATACTCCTTCGTAAGTCAAAAATACGTCATTTTTTCTTATTTTTCAGAATTAACCCCCCCCCCCCAATAGAGCGGATCCGTTCCAATTATGTAAATCACGTATGTAAGACTTCTGCTCTTATTTTTCCCACCAAGTTTCATCCCGATCCCTCCAATCTAAGAGTTTTCCATGATTTTAGGTTCCCCACCCCAAACTTCCCCCAATGTCACCAGATCCGGTCAGGATTTAAAATAAGAGCTTTGAGACACGATATCCTTCTAAATATCAAATTTCATTGAGATCCGATCACCCGTTCGTAAGTTAAAATTACCTCATTTTTTCTAATTTTTCAGAATTAACCCCTCCCCCAACTACCCCAAAGAGAGCGGATCCGTTCCGGTTATGTCAATCATGTATCTAGAACTTGTACTTAATTTTCCCACCAAGTTTCATCAAGATCCCTCCACTCTAAGTGTTTTCAAAGTTTTAGGTTTCCCCCTCCAAACTTCCCCACTCAATGTCACCAGATCCGGTCGGGTATAAAATAAGAGCTCTGAGACACAATATCCTTCTAAATATCAAATTTCATTGAGATCCAATCACCCGTTCGTAAGTTAAAAATACCTCATTTTTTCTAATTTTTCAGAAATACCCCCCCCCAACTACCCCAAAGAGAGAGGATCCGTTCCGTTTATGTCAATCATGTATCTAGGACTTGTGTTTATTTTTCCCACCAAGTTTGGTGAGACCAGTTTTGACCAGATGGTCAAATCGGGAAAACGACTACTTCTAACCCCCCAACTCCCCAAAACAGAGCAGATCCGTTCCAGTTATGTCAATTATGTATCTAGGACTTGTGCTTATTTTTCCCACCAAGTTTCATCCCGATCCCTCCACTCTAAATGTTTTCCAAGTTTTAGGTTTCCCCCTCCCAACTCCCCCCAAATGTCACCAGATCCGGTCGGGATTTAAAATAAGAGCTCTGAGACACGATATCCTTCTAAATATGAAATTTCATTGAGATCCGATCACCCGTTCGTAAGTTAAAAATACCTTATTTTTTCTAATTTTTCAGAATTACCCCCCCCCCCCCCAACTACCCCAAAGAGAGCGAATCCGTTCCGGTTATGTCAGTCATGTATCTAGGACTTTTGCTTAATATTCCCACCAAGTTTCATCCCGATCCCTCCACTCTAAGTTTTTTCCAAGTTTTAGGTTTCCCTCTCCCAACTCCCCCCCCCAATGTCACCAGATCTGGTCGGGATTTAAAATAAGAGCTCTAAGACACCATATCCTTCTGAATATCAAATTTCATTGAGATCCGATCACCCGTTCGTAAGTTAAAAATACCTCATTTTTTTTAATTTTTCAGAATTACCCCCCCCCCCCAACCACCCCAAAGAGAGCGGATCCGTTCCGGTTATGTCAATCATGTATCTAGGACTTGTGCTTATTTTTCCCACCAAGTTTCATCCTAAAGTGGTTGTCCCCTCCGCAATGCCTCGCTCTTTACGCTAAAGTCTTTTATTGTTTTAAAAAGTAGAGCTGTGAGAAAGAGTCAAACTTTAGCGTAAAGAGCGAGGCGTTGTGGAGGGGACAACCCCGTTCATATTCTGAATAATTTCTTTTCGTTTTAAGTTTTAGTGTCGCTCCTTACTTGCAGTTACAAAAACTTGTTTTTTTTTAATTTAATATATATATATATATATATAACAGCAATTCCAGAGATATCGCAAGGTTTTTATATCTGGCGTTTTTTATTTCGTCACTTTAAAAGTGACGTTTTTATTTTTTCCTCCATATCAATAACTTACCGAAACTTAACTGTACATTCAAACTAATAATTTGAGTCAAGGAGAGATTATTGAGGAATCAACAAGCCCCCCTCTCCCCATCAAAAGATCTAAGACATTTAGACAGAAACAATTTGGCTCATTGTTTATTTGGCTCATTTTTAATTTTTATTTTTATTTGCATTAAATGGCCAGTTGGTAAAATAGTACTCTGACACCGATCACATGGCACAGTAAAAGTCACTTAAATTTACATATAACTATATTTGCACATATATTATGTTTCTACCCCTTTTTTACGTGCATAGAAAAAGAAACGTTATAATTTAAACTAAGAAATATGTATCGATCGGAATAGTTGTCTTCTCCGTGATAGCATACAGAAACAGGAGTGTTAAAATTCCCAAACATGAGTATTTAGAAAATAAAATTAAAGAAGAAAAAACCTGCAAATAGGTCCCCCGTCTTCGGTTGCAATACAACTTCCTCCATTGAAACAATAGCTCTTGCAAACACTTCTACTATCCAAGACCCTTTTCTCACATCTAGAGCCACTCCATCCGTCTTGACAAAGACACACTGAAGTCCTATTGACAACACTGCACATACCGCCATTCAAACAGAAGTGGTCGCACACCCCATATTGACATCGTTCACCAGCATATTCCTCACCACAGGAACATTGGGGTCCTTCAACAGATACTGAACAAACCCCATTATTAAAACAGTGATCTTTACAAATGTTCCTTTCACAACGGTCCCCAGCATACCCTAAGTTGCAGCTACAAGTGGGTTTGTTATTTCGAATAGCACATATACCGTTATGGCAGAACTGGTAGCATTGATTAATTTCGCACTTAGAACCGGTGAAGCCTGGAGGGCATACACAATAGGGTTTATCACCTCGGGATTGACAAGTACCTGTATTGAGACAGTATCCAGAAGGGCATATTTCAACTTCACAACGTGAACCTTTATACCCCAGTTCACAATCGCAATATTTTACTAAACCATTCAGTATTTTACAAAAACCATGCAGACAATAACCATTGCACTGATCTGAAGAAGTGTCTTTCAATTGCATTACGGGGTTGTCTACCATCGCAATCGGTTCCTCAGATGATGGTTTATTACAATATACATATTCAGGATGGACTATAGATATAGCATACGGTGCGTAATTACCACCATATACAAAGAGCTTTGGTGTTTGGGTGGTAGAAACATCATTTGAGATGTACCAGACGCTGCTCGATCTCTGATCAGACCAAAAAATATGCGATCTTGTAACTGCCAACTGTATTGGATATTGGTCATGACCTTTCACATGAACTTGCCTGAAAATAAAAATTATTTGTAATTCGGTTAAATCAGTCAAGCAAAAGTTCATATGAACTGCTCCCAATATTAAGCGAACCTCTAAAATCAAACTTTCGATAGCAAAAAATATTTCTAAAAAAATCCCACTCTTATGTTGGTTCCAAATATACAAAATTTATTAAATTCAAAATTAATCAAAAACAGTTAAGAGATCCAGAAAATTTGCATAATTTTAGAAAAAATTTGCGTAATTTTAGAAAAGGGGACAAATCCCTAAAAGGATACGCTCTTATTGAAAATTACATCATCATCTTCACAATGCCCATGAACATTATTGAGGAAGCTTCAAATTCTTATATGCAAAAAAAAGAAAAAAATCCTAATAGGTAACTAGTGCATGATTATTTTCCCCTAAGACAATCATATTAAAGTCGTGGCTATACAATATCGGGAGAGGGTTCATTCAAATAGAAATCTAAATTCCTGCTGCCCATTTTAAGTAAAAAAGAGGGATTGTGATGCAGCAAAATAATGATTTCTGGCCTTTTTTTTGCCGCGAATCCAAATTCCTGGCCAGAACAGGGACAAAATGCTATCAAGTGAAAATTCTGATATAATCGATTTTAATTTAAAGCTATATACATACAATAATAACTTCAGATCTTGCCGAAGAAGAGCACCAACTTCAGCCATTTTGTGCCGTAAAACTGGAATTATGCCATGAATAAAGCCACGAGAAAGATCTGGTTGAGCAGGATACCAGTAATGTCCATCGACGGAAATCACAGAGGAGGTATACTCCACTCTGTACTCTAAGCAACACCCGGCAGAAGATTCAGTGGAAGAGAACTAAGCCAAATATTTTATGTTTAATTAAAAAGTTGAAAATGCGGATATTTGAAATCGTAGTGCAAATCTGACAATGATAGCGATCTCTTTTTCCAATACAAAGAAAACAGGTCTTAGAAGAGTGAATGATATAGAAAAGAAAGTATCATTTAAACATAATAAAGAAAAACAAAACACTCAGTATTTCAACGAAAATAATAGTAATTATACAGTTTTCTTCTTACTTTATTTTCAAAAGTCAATAAGTTTCTTCTAATAACCTCTTTTCTTTTTCTTACGATTCTTTTACGATTCAAGAATCATCACTAATCGCTATTTCCTGCAAAAATTTTGTCAGCAAAAGAACAACCATTAAAAAAAGATTACATAAATTATTTCTTTTTGATAAAAGAAGTGCGCCTGAAATTTTCTACTTGCACATTTTTCCAACATTCGTGTCACGTGCTGGCATCACTTCTAAGAACAACATCTGGTGTTTAGGCCGATTACCAACTATTATAGTCAAATGTTACCTTATGCAAGAGTAAGATGTATTTGTGATAATTTGATTTAGCTCTTCAGGACAAAACACCCAGTTTATCACGTAGAATTTCAAGAAAGAGATGGAAACAAAAACAAAAACATTGAGTAAATGACTCTTAATTAATTAGTTCCATTAATCAGTTTTTAATTAATTCATTAATTAATTATTTTTCAATTAACTAAGCTTCAGTGGCTCACCTATTTTTCTTCTCAGGAAAACTTTTGAGCTTCAAGAAAGGGGGCGATGACCCGAGGTATACAAAAAAAAATTTGGAATTTTGCGAATTAAATGGGAAATGCGTGAAATAGTAGAAATGCGTAAAAATTCTAGTTGTAAAATTGGAGGGGGCAGGGATTCAATACCTCCTACGTAAATGCCCGATTCAAGGCTATTAACATTTTCTCTGTTTGTGTAAACATACTAATCATTTCTGTCAAATTAAAAAAAAATGAATTATTCGAATCAGGTGTCAGACCACAACAATCAGTGACATATATAGCCACTTGTTAGATGTGTTGTTCCATCTCAGAGAATCAACTGGCTGTGATTAATTTGACTTAATTATCAGCATAAAGCTTTAGGGTTGCACTCATTTTTCTTTTCAGGGAAATTTTAACTTTCAAGGAAGGCTGGGACATACAAGAAAACTTTAAAGATCTAAAAATAGGTGAATTAAATCAAAAATAAACGAAATCATAGGAAAAAGCATAAATTTGAAATTTTTGGTTAAAAAAAAAGGGAAACCCATATTCCCGTCCTCTCCCTGAGTGAATCTTTCACCTTAAACTTTTCCAATATTATTTCGTATAATTAAAGACTTTTTTTAAAAGTGCTACCATACCATTATACTGACATAACAACCATTGCATAAAGCATGTTGTTTTGGCATGATGTTTTTTAACAGCTTGCTATTTACTATTTTTTATTTCGTAATATGAAAATAAAATTATTGTTATAGCTTACTAAAGACACTACTTTGTTAAAAAGAATTTTAAGAGTTTTCAAAATCAAATTTACTATTTTTGACTTCCTGATAGAAAACATCTGTAACAACATATGTTTATAAGGAAAGTTCTAAAATATTCGAGGTCAACGGACAAGGTATCATTGATTAAAAAGTATTTACAGTATTCAATAGTATCTGATAGCAAGCTATTTTAAGCAAATGTTTATTACATTATATTTTCTATTATAGTGTAAACTCTAATTATATTATAATTATTTTAGAAACATTTTTTTATCTTTAAAATAGGTCAAAAATTGGCGGGAGAATGATTGAAATAAACGAAAATTTTTCTATTTTCTAAGCAAGTTTCGAGAATTCTTTTAAAAAAAAGTCCAAGCAGTCAGAATCCTAGATGGATCTCATACTGATGATTCCAATGATATAAGTGTTTTGTCCTTTCGATACAAGTCACATCTGAAGACTTGTCCCAAAATTACATGTCTACCAGGGAGCATAAATCTTAATGCTTGAAATTTATACAAAGTTCTCAACCCCCAGTGGCCTAAAATACGAAAGACAAAATTCGAGGAGAGTGGCGAGCAAAGTGAAAAGATGAGATAGTTAAAAGCCACTATCCGGAGAGAAGTCTTGATTACGTTTCAATAATGTACATCATCTGGATCAATATCTTACCGCGGTTGAACACTCGCTAATTTTTCCCAATATAAGGAACTAGGTCGTTTGAAGTCAAAGACACAATCCTTGCAGAGAGCAAATCAACAGTAAAAATACTGAACTATTCATGTTGATTATTATCTGTTTTATCGGATATCCATCACCACCATCACCTTTACGGCTGGTATTTAGGTACTTGGCAAGGCTTAGGATCATCAAACAAATCAATGGCACACAGAAACTTTTTGTTCAAACAATCTCCAAGAAAGACAGAATCTTATCAGCCCTTACTCAAGAGGAGAAGGCTAAAGAATTCAACCTAGACCCACGTAGAAGAGCAAAGTAGATCCGTATAGAGGGCTTCAACCAATACTCAGGGTTGCCAAAACACACTAAGAACACATTAGAGGTCGTTAACCTAAGAACAAATGTGGTCTCTTGAAAATTATTATCTATTTTATAGGATATCCCTCCACATGGCAGGTATTTAAGTATTTGGCATGACTTAGGCACGCCGTGCAGCAACTGAGGGCACATAAAAAAAACTGTTGTTAAAACAATCTCACCCACAGGCACTTAGGAAGAGGATAGGGAAGAGATTGAAGCTAGACCGTATAGAAGACTGATATAGATTCACAAAGAGGGCTCCAGACCATTATTTAGGGTTATCAAGAACCCACTAAGAGTTCATGAAAGCTCACCAACCTATATAGCAATGTGGTCTCTTGAAAATCATAATCTGTTTTATAGAATACCCACCCACGAGGCTGGTATTTAAGTACTTGCCAAGGCTTAGGCAGGGATTCCTCCTCCGAGGAGGAGGGGAAGGGATTCAAGCTAGACCCATATAAAAAAATTAAATAAGACCCATATAGAGAACACTGGTGCCTTGGGTTACATGAAAGGTCGGTTTCCTAAGAAGTCACTCCAATAATAAAGATTGGAAGTCTTTACTTGACTTCACTTCTAACAAGGGGATACAAAATCAATTCTAAAAAGTCGGCAGTAAGAGGGGTTTGGAGGGGGAAACGGAATTATTTTTTGCCTTTGTGCTTCTAACACAACCATCTTTCTTCTAAAAAGTTGGCAGTGAGAGGGGTTCGGAGGGGGCTTGTGCCTCTGACCATACAGACTGAAAATCATTGCATGTCTAAGATTAAAAAAATCACTACCTGTCAATATTTCTGCTAAACGACTGGCAATGGGGGAGAATTAAGCACAGCTTGGATTTGACCCTGTTTTGCACCTGCATAGTACTTATTCTGTTTATTCCAATTAGTTTCCACGGGTCACCCTTTTGCCTTCCAATAATGTAGACTAAAAATCCTTGAGTGGCTCTAGTTAAAACACTGTACAGTATGTATATATTCATTTCAAACATTGGCGACGGAGGAGGGAGGGTTTTCCAGGGGGTTAAGGCTTACTGCACTCCTCCAAATCTAGATTTATATAATGGGCATTAGTTCGGTTTAACAAGCTGATACATGCCAACTTTTCAACTACAATGCATGTGTGAAGAAAGATTATTTGCATGATTTGGAGCCCTAGCACCTGGGGCCGTATGAATCAAACTTACAGAGAAGGCACATTGTAATAACATTTGGATCATTCTGAGTGAAATGACTGTCTTAAACGTTTGATCCAGTACTACGGGGAAACAGTGATACTGGGATGCCCGGGGTCAAATAAGACGCGAAAACTGGTTGGTTCTCCTCTAGCTAGTTTTGATCCCTGGAAAGGGACATCAGAGCTTCCCATTCCTTTAAATTAGAAAGTAGGAAAATTAAATAAAAAAGTAGAAAGAAGGAGTAATTTAATCCATGCGAAAAGGAGAAGTTTCCGTTTGAGTCTAGAAGGGGGCAGCCCAACCCTTATTTGCGACATTTAACGTTGGTTGTACGCTTGAACTAATTATTCACTGGAAAGTTATGTTAATTTTATATTTCATTTTTTTTAATTTTAGGTTATTTGCTAGTAGTAGTATCTGTCCATTATTAGTCTGATTTAGTAGATGACTACATTTCTTGTCACTAATGTTTAAATATCTTTCTTTGCTTTTCCTTCAAAAATTTATTTTGAACTTTTTTCCATAAATATTCAAAATTTTTACAGTAGTAAAAAAAACAACTTTCATCGCTGAATTTTCTTGAAAGGCAAAAATTAATACGGACTATGGACGATTTAGAGTGTCAAAAGTCTCACCGGTTACTACCATCTGTCGTGACAGACTCTATATCATACGTATAACCTGGTTTAGCATTTGTGAAATACAGTCGGTTGCCGAATATCGTCAAACCATGTGGCTGGTAGAGGGCGTCTCTTACTACGTCAATTCGACCAGATCCATTGGTAAATGCGCTCTCAATGCTTGGACTCTCAAAGTTCCAATTTGTCCAGAATAAACGACTAAAAGGCAATATAAATATTATAATGAGTAAATGCGACAAATCATGGTAAATAACATAATTGAAAGTCTATCTCAGAACCTATCCTGTGCAAAGCTTCTGCACGAAACTTATGTATACAGGGTTGTGATCGTGGTCTATGAATATCACGGAAGGGTTACCACCCGGTGAGAAAATCACTAGATTTTAGTGATTTTCAGTGATTTTTTTCAATAATTTAGTGATTTATGTGCTGATTTAGTAATTCTTTGTATGAACAATATAGAAAATCACTAAAAATAGTAATATACCACCAGGGGTGGCAACCATGTATCACAATCATCTTAAAAACGTAACCCCCTAGCATCGCAATTCTAGACCAGCGCATTTGTGCACTATCAAACGCTTGATTAATCTAAAATACGAGGCAAAAATGCTTAACAACATTTATCACAGACTATGAAGATTAAAATTAAAATATAAACTCCTTTTCACCCAAATGCATAAGACAATAATTTTTGTTTGCCTGTTACCAGTATAAGTTGATTTTTTTCAATTACTAAAAATGGAAGCAATTAGCGATCAGAATATTTGCCATCATATGTCATATGTCATCATATTTCTTGATTGCACCGTGCTTTCAATTTTAATCCTAAAAAATAGAATACTTATGGGTGGCAAGAAATACAGTCATTTCTCGATCCCTTTCTTAGTTGCCGGTATGACGATAAGCCATCTTTTATTCATCAACTAAAGAAGTTCAAGTAGCCCTCTTGATATTAATTAAATAAAAAAAACTAGTTTTTTTAACTGAAAGTAAGGAGCGACATTAAAACTTAAAACGAACAGAAATTACTCCGTATATGAAATGGGTTGTCCCCTCCGCAGTCCCTCGCTCTTTAGGCTAAAGTTTTTAATTGTTTTAAAAAGTAGAATTGTGGCAAAGAGTCAAACTTTAGCGTAAAGAGCGAGGGACTGCGGAGGGGACAACCCATTTCATATACGGAGTAATTTCTGTTCGTTTTAAGTTTTAATGTCGCTCCTTACTTTCAGTTAAAAAAAACTAGTTTTTTTTATTTAATTTCTGAACGTTTTTGAATTAATGCATGTTTGATTTTGGCTCTCCGCACACAAATTATTGAAATGAAATTAGTATATTAATTTTTTTTAGGCTAAATGGATTTCTCTTAGTTTTGATCAGACGATTTTGAGAAATAAGGGGTGGGGAAGGAGGCCTAGCTGCCCTCCAATTTTTCGGTTACTTAAAAAGGCTACTAGAACTTTTAATTTTCAACGAACGTTTTTATTAGTAAAAAATATACGTAACTTAAGAATTAACTTACGTAACAAACTTTTATATTTTTATATTTTTATTATGTGTACGAGGGGGTTTGTACCCTCGTTAATACCACGCTCTTTACACTAAATCGTAAGTTTTGTCCCAATTCTTTAAGAATGATCCCTGAATCAAAAAGGCCGTAGAATAAATAGTTGAAATCACTAAAAATATTTTAGCATAAAGAGCGAGGTATTTATCTCCTCCTAAATACCTCGCTCTTTATGCTAAAGTATTTTTAGAACCCCTCATATGCGTAATAATCTCTGTTCGTTTTAAATTTCAATGCTATTCCTTACTTTCATTTGAAAAAACGTTTTCATGTTTATTTTTTCATTGTTTTTTTTTTATAGTAATGCTAGAAAATCCTGCGCCCTTTTCATTGAATTTTTCTTCCCCCATGACATATTCCTCAAAGGAAAGATCCTCCCACAAAGCCGTCTCCCATCAACCCCAACCCCCAAACCAAAAAATCCCCATGAAAACGTCTGTACACTTCCCAATAACCGTTACTATATGTAAACACTGGTCAAAGTTTGTAACTTGCAGCCCCTCCCTCAGGGATTGTGGGGGAGTAAGTCATTCCCAAAGACATAGTTATTATGGTTTTCGACTATGCTGAACAAAATGGCTATCTTAAAATTTTAATCTGTTGACTTTTGGAAAAAATGAGCGTGGGAGGGGGCCTATTTGCCCTCCAATTTTTTTGGTCACTTAAAAGGGCACTAGAACTTTCATTTCCGTTAGAATGAGCCCTCTCGCGACATTCTAGGACCACTTGGTCGATAAGATGACCCCTGGGAAAAAAAACAAAAAAAAAACAAACAAGCAAATAAACACGCACCCGTGATTTGTCTTCTGGCAAAAATACAAAATTCCACATTTTTTAGATAGGAGCTTGAAATATTTGCTACAGAGTTCTCTGATATACCGAATGCGATAGTGTGATTTTCGTTAAGATTCTATGACTTTTAGGGGATGTTTCCCCCTTTTTTCCAAAATAGGGCAAATTTTCTCAGGCTCGTAACTTTTGATGAAAATGACTAAATTAACTGAAACTTATATATTTAGAATCAGCGTAAAAATTCGATTCTTTTGATGTATCTTTTAGCATCAAAATTCCGTTTTTTAGAGTTCCGTTTACTATTGAGCTGGGTCGCCCCTTACTACAGTTCCTTACCACGAACTGTTTGAAAAGAAAATAATTCGGTATTTCGGGGCTTCTGACATTATTACTCCTTTGCGGAAGTTAGGCTCAAAATTGAAAAAGGATTATATTTTTTCTCTGGGCCCCTTCCACCTCTTAGTTCGTTTATTTTCCCGTTAGTTTTCACCTGTTTTCGCTTTATAGTTGTGTTATCTCTTAGCAGTACTTTCGTTAGTTGAGTTATGATTGTGGTATATATGTTTTATCGCTCGTATATTTGTGTTATTTTCAAATTATACTCCATAATAGAGAGGCTCCGAACACCCAGCATTGTATATTAAGCTCTTAATTTGACGTTTTTTTCTAACGTGACCAGATTCGTCCTGCGCCCTTTTCATTGAATTTTTTTTCCCCATGGCATATTTCTCCAAGGAAAGATCCTCCCACATAGCCTCCTCCCTCAACCCTACCCCCAAAACCAAAAAAATCCCCCTGAAAACGTCTGTACACTTCCCAATAACCATTATTATATGTAAACACTGGTTGAAGTTTGTAACTTGCAGCCCCTCCCCCAGGGACTGTGGGGGAGTAAGTCATCCCCAAATACATAGTTATTATGATTTTCGACTATGCCAAACAAAATGGCTATCTCAAAATTTTGTCCGTTGACTTTGGGAAGAAAATGAGCGTGGGAAGGGGCCTAGATGCCCTCCAATTTTTTTGGTCACTTAAAAAGGGCACTAGAACTTTTCATTTCCGTTAGAATGAGCCCTCTTGCGACATTCTAGGACCACTTGGTCGATACGATTACCCCTGGAAAAAAAAAACAACAAAAAAAAAAAACAAATAAACACGCACCCGTGATTTGTCTTCTGGCAAAAAATGCAAAATTCCACATTTTTGTAGATAGGAGCTTGAAACTTCTACAATAGGGTTCTCTGATACGCTGAATCTGATGGTGTCATTTTCGTTAAGATCCTACGACTTTTAGGGGGTGTTTCCCCCTATTTTCCTAAATAAGGCAAATTTTCTCAGGCTCGTAACTTTTGATGGCTGAGACTAAACTTGATGAAACTTATATATTTAAAATCAGCATCAAAATGCGATTCTTTTGATGTAGCTATTGATATAAAATTCAATTTTTTAGAGTTTTGGTTACTATTGAGCCGGATCGCTCCTTACTACAGTTCGTTACCACGAACTGTTTGATGCTAACCTTGATAATCTTCCCTTCCACCCCTACTTCAATATTAAGGATGCCAAAAGTTCCATGGTCTTAATCTTCCTCCTTGTCACTCTCTCGTTAATTAGACCCTATTTTCTTGGAGATCCAAACAATTTTATCCCCGACAATCCTTTAGTCCCTCCAGCTCATAGAATTTTTTTGGACGGCAATTCCCGAGATTGTAGGTAAGGAAACTGGGGAGCTCCTGGACCATGATGCAATAAATAAGGGGGCCATGTACATCTTTCGACTCGTGATTGTCCAGGGATCCTTTAAAAATTGGTCTTTAATCTTCAAATGAATGCCACATATCAAAAATGTTTTATATTTACGGCTCTCAGGTAGCTCCTTGAGGGAGCTCTCAGTTAGGTTCAATTAAAGATACCGTAGGGTTTTTAGTCTTAATCTTCCTCCTTGTCACTCTTTCCTTGATTATACCCTATAATCTGACCCCACCAATCCTTTGGTCACTCCAGCCCATAGAATTTTTTCGGACGGCAATTCCCAAGGTTGTAGGTAACGAAACTGGGTAGCCCCTGGACCATGATGCAAAAAATAAGGAGGACGAGTACATCTTTCGACTCCTGATTGTCCAGGGATCCTTTAAAAAGCTGGTCTTTAATCTTCAAATGAATGTCGCAATCAAAAATATTTTATATTTACGGCTCTCAGATAGCTCCCTGAGGGAGCTCTCAGGTAGGTTCAATTAAGGATACAATAGGTTTCATAGTCTTAATCTTTCTCCTTGTCACTCTCTCCTTAATTATACCCTATAATTTGACCCCGCCAATCCTTTGGTCACACCAGCCCATAGAATTTTGCGGACGGCAACTCCCTAGATTGTAGGTAAGGAAACTGGGGGGGCCTGAACCATGATGTAATATATAAGGAGGCCATGTACATTTTTCAACTCGTAATTGTCCAGGGATTCTTTAAAAATCTGGTGTCTAATCTTCAAATGAATATTGCAAATCAATATACGGCAAAAAGAACTCTCAGGTAGATAGGCTTGATCTTCAACCTCCAGAATTCCAGGGTCTTGTTTTATCCACTACGCTGTCACAAGTTAATAAATAACCTTTTTTAATATCCCATTTTTCTATATCTCATTTATGTTTTTATACTTTCTGTTTTTAACTTTTAGCAATAAAACTCTCCTAGGCTTAGATTAGATCCGAGATAAAATTAAAAAAAAAGATTTTAATGAAGGAAGTTAAGAGCGAATTTTGAAACTTTTAGATGTTTTAGGCTTTTTGCCGCAGACCATTGTCCATTCGCAAGTTAGCACAAGCTACCTTTCTTTTAACCCGATTCTCATAAAAGCATTAATCAAACGGGGAATGCAAAATAATGTATGCTTGAGAAAAAAAAACTCAGCATAGACAACCAGGCTAACCTGTCCCTAAAGACATTTGTAAGAAACAAGTAAAATAATTTGATAACTAAGAAATGTTAGCTATCATTGATTCTCTGTCAATGTTTATGGCATAGAATCTGGACTTCCTGGTTAACAGGATATCCTATGATATGGAAACATGGATGGAGCATCCTGCTCCATCATCAGTCTTCAAAAGTTTGTGGAGATTTTGCCCTTCAAAATCTCCACAAAAGTTTCTGCAACCACATTTGCTAGAGCAGGCTATATTCGAGAATTAGAAGAGGCAAAGGTTGGTTATAAGTAATGCTGGAAAATAATTATAAAATCCAATATTTTTAGATTCTGCTGAAGTATTAGCTTTGCTATTATAGTTTTAAGTTAGAAAAGGAATCTTGCATCAAGATTACCAAAAGTAATAGGAAAATTGTAGAAATAAATTCGTATTATCTTAATTTTTCAGAGTGTGCAAAAATGACCACGCTGTTAATTAATTTCAAAATTTTTCGTTTATCCCAGGGATGCAAAATGAGTTATCGAAAGAAATTGTTAGCAAGCAATTCTCAAAAAAGCATTATTCAGGGACGGGGGATATAAAATTGGGAAAAGTTTGGTACAGTCTACTTGTCTATCCTACTCTTGGATATATTTGTACAAAGCCAAAAAAGAATTGATCCATTAGCCATCTCCTTACGATTTCCGACTAGTCTGCTAACGCTGAGTAAAAAAGGGGACGTATCAATCCCATCCAAGCATAAATGTGATTGTCTTCGTTTCTCAAGGTGGAGGACACTAAGGCCCAGCGCCCACGGGGAAACTGTTTTGAGGCTAGAATTGCTAAGCGATTGCGCACGTAACTGTTTTGTGACCATGGCTTGAGGTAGAGTGGAGGCCCGCCCACGAGGCAATCCAGATGATACCGGTTTCCTATCAGTGTAAACCAGTTCCGTATGAGCCTTCAGCCGTCGTCACAGTTGCGTTGCAGAATGCTGTCTTACACATTTTCGGGAGTTACAGCTTTGATATTGTCCAATTATTTTGGCTCCTAATATTTCGGACCAGGAGATAAACGTGAAAGTCGTAGAACTGGAGAAGCATGATGGGCTGTGAAACTATAAACTTCCAGCGTACTCAAGGAAAGACGTGATAGAGAAAGCTTGGCAAATTCCTTCGACATTCTGTAAAATGCGATAAACTTTCTATCTGCTTGAGACAGTTCTTTTTCTGCTAAGAACAGACGAGTCTCTGCACTCTTTTCCAAGTAGGAATGGACCCAATACTCCCTCTGAACCCTACAAAACTTACGGTACTCATAGTAATCAATTAAGTCTTCCTCGTCAGAACTCAAAATAGTCAACCCCACTGCACTGGTCAATTAGATAAACACAACTGATCCACAACCACTCGCATCCGTGGGTAGAGACACGTCCGATTTTGGTTATAAACTGGTCGTAAACCAGTTGCAGGTAAGGCTAGTTTCCAACCGTTGTCTTAAAACAGTTGCCCCGTAGGCGCTGGGCCTAACACTCTAGTAAATTAATTTACGACAATGGCAATTTTCACGGTACACTTTTTATTTTGATTTCCGGTCACATCATGTTCCAGGGGTTCCCAGCTCTCTTTAAAATTCTCAAGATTTTGTTCCCATAATAGAAAATTACCATTCTATAATAGCTTCTATTTTCCGAATTGGCGTCAATTGACAATCTTTTTTTTGTTCACTAGAAAGTTTTTTTTAATGCATTTTAGAAATTTCCATTAGTATGGGCGCCGGTTAACTCTTCACTAGGTTGCTGCTGCTGTTGTAACCAAGATGGGAGACTGTAGGCCTCCAGTAAAAAAAATTTCAACCTAAAGGGCCATTATTAGTGTCACATGGAAACTTTACTCCAGTGCTATCACGACAAATTTATAAAATTCACGTATATACGAGCACTAGCTTTGGTACGAGTCATGAACTATCTCTCCATGATCTTCCAGTAAACCACTAGCATTGGTGAAAAAGAAAGATAAAAGAAAAATAAAAGAGAAAAAATAGAAGATAAAGAATGATAAAAATCAAAGAGAGTAAAAATAACATAAAGATAAAAGAGAGGAAGACACCAATGAGCACTGGAAACGTAATTACAAGTTTACTATTTTCTTTGGGCGACACGTCATAATTACCCAAGCAAAATTTTCCTCGTTATTAAAGATGGGGGGGCTCTTGACAACATATGGCAATATACGGCTTTCAATTACGCCGAATTCAATGCCGAGCTTTTTATTTCAATGTTTGAAGGGTTTCAGGCTATTTTCAAATTCTCAAAAATTACTTTTTATAATTGCAAATTAGAGATAAATTTAGGAAGAAGAAGAAGAAGTCTTAAAGAGAAAGTAACCAATAACCTAAGCAGTATCAAACAGCTTGGGGTAAAAAATGTAAATAAGGAGCAAACTGTTCGTATAGTCACCAAAACTGTAAAATAAGTGATTCGAAACAGATTTGGAATTGGATTTTGTGGTAATCCTCAAAACAGGGGCAAAACATCCCCAAAAGGATGAGTTATGTTAATAAAAACTACGATCAGCCCTCTTGCAGAAACTTAAAGCCCCTTTCAATAAAAATGAGAAATAATTTTCTTTCATGAAGAATGGAAATCTATGATGCGGCTTTATTTATTTCCTTGTTTTAGCCCTCAGGGGCGATGGTATCGAACCAATGATCCAAGAAAAAAAAGGCTCATTCGAATGAATTTTTTTTTGTTTAATTAAATAAATACTACTGTAAAACAAAAAATAAAACTTGGATTGAAAAATTTTTATTTAACAATACTTTTATCTAATCATTGGTAAGTAAAACGGTTCAAAATAGGGATGATACCTTTTTATTGACAGTGAAATATAAAATTATTTAACTGGATATTTCGAACACATATACAGTGTTCATCATCAGCAGTAAAACTGGTTTTACTGAGTTTTACTGCTGATGATGAACACTGTATATGTGTTCGAAATATCCAGTCAAATAATTTTATATTTCACTGTCAATAAAAAGGTATCATCCCCATTTTGAACTGTTTTACTTTCGTCATGGAAAGGCAGTGTGGTCTTCGAAGTTATCTACATCATTGGTAAGGACTGTAAATACAGTAAAGAAGTCAAAAGCATAACAGCTAACGCTTAAGGTGTTTTGGACGGTTCAAAATAAAATTGGAAGCATAGGAAGATAAGTTTTAGATAGGGATTTCACAACCAAAAGTACTGACACTGAAGCCAAGGTACCACAAGCACTTCTAAAGGTTGAAGATACGCAAGATACTCTGTTTAACGACAAAAGGAACTGTCCTGTCTAGAGGAATTATCTAAGGATAGTTGTTCGTAACCGTCTGAATGAATGTAAATCGCTATATAAAAAAAAAACAAACAAAAAAAACTATGAAATGTGACCCGATTCCGCTTTCTTGGACCATAATGAAAGAATAAAATATCAAGCATACTAAAAAAAGACACCTCAAGCGGCTTGACCATGTAATGAGACGCCCAGAGGAAACCCCAACCCCTGGTTCCCACTGCTGCGATTTCGCGAAATCCTGCGACATGCGACTAATGACACAAGTCGTGCGACAAACGACGCAAAACCATCCATTTTGCTGCAATGTCGGATGCGTTGAATAATTTCAACTCATACGAAAAATCGCATGCGTTGTTCTGATTTAAAAAACAAAACAACAAATCATAACCAAAGTCATGGAGCTGATTGAAAAGCTAATTTTGGTTGTTAATTAATTTTGGCTGTTTGTCGCAGCGACGCAAAAGTCTGCGGTTCTTTGTGAACCTCCTTTCGATTCAATCGTACGTGTGTTCCGCCAGAAAAAAATCGTGTCGGGATTGACGCAGCAGTGGGAACCAGGGGTAACACGCAAGTCCGACAGAAAGTTATGGCGGAACGTCGTGAAGAATGATGTCGAGGAAAAGTCGTGGCTTCAACTCATCCAGCCACAGATAGAGGACAAATCACTTTGACAGAACCCAGTCAAGCAGCTTCCTAGTGCTGAGTTGGGCTGAATGGTTAAGATGGTTAAATCAAATTTTCCACATGGATGATGATATGGTACCAAAAATTGTTCTTTTTATTAGCTGAGCTGGGTTCAAATGAAAAGCACGAAGTCCTTTAGATGGGTGAGAAGGGGTCACAAAAAACGATTTAAAGGAAATTAAAACTTCATGGGATAGCTGAGTAAAGAGTAAAGCACCGAACAGGTGGATGGAGGAAGAGGGTGCACAACTATGATACCCTGAGATGGCTTGGTGTTGCAAGAAGCTGTTAGTAATAATAGGAAAACAGAACATGTAACGTAACCTTTATTTCAATTATGGTTTGAATCAACGGATTACTACCACTCCTACCATGACTACTACTGTTGCTGCTACTACTTCTACGATGTCAACACCTATGATACTAAGAGTGTTCCCGGCTGGACTGCTATTACTATTATTACACCTCTACAACTAATGACAGTACCGACAATTGACAGGGGACGGGCAGAGGGTCCTGTACCCCTTCCCCTAGATTTTAGATTTTGTAATACACCTTCTTTTAGAGTATTTTCATTCAAAATTACTTTTTTCTTTGACATTTTCATTGAAAAATGTAGAAAAACGACAATCCCCCCACACCCGTTGACATCGGAGAATACATTTTGTCAGTTGAATTGGCTGACTTTCTCCAGAGGGCCGTTCTATTATCCTACTGAGGACGCTGGTTTCGTAGATTTTGTGTTCTTTTTTCATCCAAATCGCTGCTTTTTGTGAATTTCATGTTCTTTTTTCCATCCGAATCAGTTGGAAAAGGCAACCACTAGCGCTTAGGCAACCATGACAGCAAACCCTTCAGAAACTGTAAGGATGGAATCGAATTTTACACAAGTCGCAAACAAAACACAGTTTCACAAAACCCGCATATAAATTCATTTTTATTTCAGAGAAAACACATAATAGTATCTTCAATCAGTTAGACCAGGAAGGAAAGCACAAGTTGAGGAAAATCATCAAAAATTGAGGCAATTTGCCCACACTGTAAAATTTTGCGAAAGGCAATAGCTTGCCCTTTAGGGTGCAAAGGGTTCTAGCTCTATTTCGATCCTGGAATCAGAGCCATTTCATTATGATGGCAACTTCTGAGTTCTTCTGCGACTGAGGGCAAGAAATGGTGAAAAAAGTCTAAAGAACATCTTCTTTCAGTTGCTATCAATACCACACATATTTCAGCAGTGATTCAGAATGATCTGATTGCCGCATGTGAAAAACTTCAACAGCAATCTATTATTTAAAAAATCAAAAAAATCGCAAGTCATTACTTTTCGGTGCTTGCTGACATAACAACGGATGTTTCCAATACTGAGCAGCTACGTGATCAATACGTGAACAGTACCCGATGGTACTTTACGTGCACTAAAGTGCACACAGTTTCAACCTTTTCATTGCTTCCACGTGTTCAATTCCAGCTTTTAAGTAATTCTTCAGAGGCTTACCGCAAGCCTGCAGCTTATATGGTGCTTCATTATTCAGAACAAAAGGATCTCAGAGATAAAATTACCGAATCCCCACCGGATTTGGTAAAACAGAATCCAATAGGACTCTGTGAAAGAAAATGGTCGAGTGCCACGATGCTGTTATGCGTTTTCTTGAGCTATTTGGCGTTCCTTCAAAGATCTTGAGGACAATAGCAAGCAGAAACGTCCGCAAGTGTCGAAGTTGCTGGGTACCATGAACCAATCACAGTTTGTGACGAGTCTGCATTTGCTAAAAGAACTTTTCTGAATAACGCTACCCTTAGTGAAACTCTTTAGTCGATCGTCTGCGATTTGATGCCCCTTGCAAACATGTCAAGACTGCTCTTTCCAGAACAACAGAAACGCAAGAAAATGCGGCTACTACTTTCCTTCTATTTTTTATGAAACTCATCGGTTTATAAACACCTTATGACCTTAGAGTGCTCGTCCAAGGACGACAGGTGGAAGGATTGTGCGTTCGAACGATCCTGATATGCTTACTCACTATAGACCCTATCTATTTATTCCTGTTCTAGGCCACTTCATATAACAGCTGCAATAACATTTTAACTTCACCATAATATTTTATCACATCTCAGGGTCCTTACCCCTTCTATGATTGTTTCTATTGATTCCAAAACCATGAAATTCGAGTCTTGCTTGATTGTAGAGCGATATGCTGCCCGACATGGACTGGTTGATCCGATAGGTTGAGCTTTGGCGCAGCAAACCGGAAAAAATATCCGATAGCATAAAGGTCTTGTGCCCTGTCTTCTCTTCAGGAATGCAACTCTTCCTTTTTCCCAAATATTTTCCTTCTTTGCGATGTTCTTGTGACGTCGCCTGTGACCACTACTACTCCAGAAAGACGCTTCTCCACACTCAGAAGCCTAAAAATATGGCTACAAAATTGAATAGGACAAGAAACAATTGGTGGTTTAGCCCTCCTCGCCGTCCATGGAAACATTGATATCTCCCCTGAAAAGGTAATGAACATTTTTGTAGGGATGAATGGTCATCGTGTAGATTTTATCTCGTAAATATTTATTTTACTCAACTTGGCTAGACCTATTGGTCCACTTAATGAGTCTGTAATGCATATCAATACTTGGCTTGTTTGTGTGACACAAAAAAAAGAGTAGTGTGCCTAATATATGCGTCCTAAGGGACAGACTAAGGGGGTATTCAGCCAGGAGTTCCAGCTTAAACTCATTTAGGACCGTTAGAAAAAGTTCACGAGAGGATATTCTTTTGGAAGCCCCCCATAATTTTCTTTTTCCCAGCCTCTTCATGTAGAGAAGAGGGTAATAGAAAGCTGGGAAAGGGCTAACTTGACTGCATAATCTGGAATCGAAGGCAATTTATCAGAAACAAATCCAATGGAGGGGACCCAAGCCTCTTTTTAACAAATTTTTGTGTCACTGGAGCGTCGAATAGCATCAGTTTAAAAGTCAAGTATGAGCCTTCCACCACAAAAATTAATATATAGCATGTCTGTTTCAAAAATGGCATCAAATTTCTCACGGCAGCTTTTGTCAAATGATTTCACGGCTTATTGATTACAAAATTGAAAATAAAAAAATAATAATCAAAACTAAGACCATCACAAATCACCTTTCATTTTATTTTATTTTATTTATTTAGCTTTATTTATATTTATTAGTTATATTTATTTCAATTAATTTTCTTTTTACGAGTTTTTGTTTCTTTTTACGAGTTTTTGGAACTACTAGTTGCAAATACGAGTTTGAAGGTTCAAAATTTTCCTCCTAGAAACATAGAGCGTAACCTACATTCATCGATTGCTATTTCCGCCGTAATTTAAATCCAAGGATTTCTGAGATTGTTGATTACAGCGCTAACACTGCAAAAAGGAAATCGAAAAGCAAAACACAGTAAGAACCTATTCCACGAATAGTATTTAATATCCAATAAATATGAAACAGGATTTCCCAAGTCACTAAGCAAAAACATAAAGCTAAAATTTGTGAGCGGTTAATTAAACTAAGATTTTTCAGAATTTAAAAATCGAAATGAACAGAAATTATTTCCTTTATAATGGGACTACCAGTTAATAAATTCCCCCCTTTGCGCTAAAATTCTATGCTGATTTCAAGATAGTATTTTTCCAATTAAACGGTCCTTGTGTTTGAGCAGTCGTTCTTGAAGCATTGGAAAAAAATAATCCAACTTTAGCATAAACATTTGGGGATTAAGGTAGGTCCTTTTCTAATACGCGGTTAGCATTTTATGGATAGGCGCTTGAAAACTCTGCCAAAGGACACCCCGCTCTTTACGCTAAAGTTTTTTATTGTTTTAAAAAGTAGAGTTGCGAGAAAGAATCAGACCTTAGCGCAAGGAGCGGGGTGTCGAGGAGGAAAAGCCCCTTTCATATACGAAGTAATTTCTTTTCGTTTTAAGTTTTAATGTCGCTCCTTACTTTCATTTCAAAAAACTTGTTTTTTTATTTAATTTCTGACAGTTTTTGAATTAATGCATGTCTTATTTTGGCTCTCCGTACATAAATTATTAAAATGAAATTTGCATATTAATTCTTTTTTTGGCTAAATGGCTTTCTCTTAGTTTTGATCAGACGATTTTGTGAAATAAGGGGTGGGGAAGGAGGCCTAGCTGCCCTCCAATTTTTCGGTTACTTAAAAAGGCATCTAGATCTTTTAATTTTTAACGAACGTTTTTATTAGTAAAAAATATACGTAACTTAAGAATTAACTTACGTAACAAAATTTTATATTATTATATTTTTGATTATATATATATGAGGGGGTTGGTCCCCTCGTTAATACCTCGCTCTTCACACTAAATCTTGTTTTGTCCCAATTCTTTAAGAATGACCCCTGAATCAGAAAGGCCGTAGAATAAATAGTTGAAATTACTTAAAAATTTTTTAGCATAAAGAGCGAAGTATTTATCTCCTCCTAAATACGTCGCTCTTTATGCTAAAGTATTTTTAGGACCCCTCATATGCGTAGTAATCTCTGTTCGTTTTAATGCTTCTCCTTACTTTCAATTGCAAAAACTTTTTCATGTTTATATTTTCATTGTTTTTTTTTTCATAGTGATGCTAGACAATCCTGTGCCCTTTTCATTGAATTTCTCTTCCCCCATGAAGTATTCCTCCAAGGAAAGATCCTCCCATATAGCCCCCTCCCCCTAACCCCACACCCAAACCAAAAAAATCCCCCTGATAACATCGGTACACTTCCCAGTAACCATTACTGTATGTAAACATTGGTCAAAGTTTGTAACTTGCAGCCCCTCCCCCAGGGACTGTGGGGGGTAAGTTATCCCCAAAGACATAGTTATTATGGTTTTCGACTATGCGGTACAAAATGGCTATCTCAAAATTTTGATCCATTGACTTTGGGGAAAAAATGAGCGTGGGAGGGGGCCTAGGTGCCCTCCAATTTCTTTGGTCACTTAAAAAGGGCACTAGAACTTTTCATTTCCGTTAGAATGAGCCCTCTTGCAACACTCTAGGACCACTTGGTCGATACGATGACCCCTGGAAAAACAAAAACAAAACAATCAAACAAAAAAACAAGCACCCGTGATTTGTCTTATGGCAAAAAATACGAAATTCCACATTTTTGTAGATTGGACCTTGAAATTTTTTCTATAGGGTTCTCTGATACGCTTAATGCGATGGTAGATGGTGAGCTCGTAACTTTTGATGACAAAGACTAAATTCGATGAAACTTATATATTTAAAATCAGCATAAAAATCCGATTCTTTTGATATATCTTTTAGCATCAAAATTCCGTTTTTTAGAGTTTCGTTTACTATTGAGCCGGGTCGCTCCTTACTACAGTTCGTTACCACGAACTGTTTGATTATAAACTTGATGATATTTAAATTCTCAAATCATAATAAAATTGATCATCTCCCTTACCATTTCTTGAAAATTCCAAATTAATATACTCAGTCATTCCTGAGTTACACCCTTTTGCGAACTCAGATACACATAGCATGTTACGAGTTAGTTGAACACTTCCCTCATCATTCCCTGAAAGACTCATCTTAATGCCCTTCGTATTTCACGAAAGTAGAAGTCAAACATGCATACCTATTCTCAATAATATATACCCTATATAAACAATAAACAAATTGCATAACTTGCAGCCCATGCCTGAGGTCTCGGGGGGGGGATATTCCCAGATACATTACTATTGAGTTTTTCAACAATGCTGAAAAAAAAATTGATTTCTCAAAACTTTGTTGGGTTATTTGTTATGTAAAATGACGGGCGTTGGTTGGGATGGGGTGTTGGTTTCTCACTAATCAATTGACTCTTAAAAAGGGCACTAGAAATTCTGATTACCATTCCAATGAGTCCCCTCCGAAGTATATACAACCACTACATACAACCACTATTTCTATAAGAACCTTATATGCCCCCGGGGCATAACTTACAACCCTTGCCCTGAGAGCTGTGGGGTAGTAGCTTCCTTAAAGACAAATTTGCGGGAAATGATTTCTGTGCAAGGATTAGTGGGGGGGGTCTAGTTGCTCTCAAATCACTTTTGACTCTTAAAAAGTGCACTATATGTTCAAATTTCAAACCAAATGACCGTATCTGCAGTTTATACGACCCATTTCTTAAAAACCATACATGCCCCAACGGCATGACTTACAGCCTTATCCCCACGGCACTAGTAGGTTGTGTCAACCTTATGGGCATTGTTATATGTGCTTTGGAAGATATTAAGCAAATTGCTCTCTCACAATTTTAATTAGATTCATTTGGTGAAGAGGGTTACTCGGAGGGGGGGCTAGCTGCTCTCCATAGCTTTTGACTCTTACAGGAGAAATAGAGCCTGTTTTTCAACCAGTTGAGCCTCCTCTGAAATTTACACAACCATCCCCTCCATAAAAACCTTAAATGTCCATGGGCATAGCTTAAAACCCTTGCCCTCAGGATCTGGGGTTTGTTTCAACCCCAAAAACCTTGTTATATGATGTTTAGATTATCTTGATTATAAGGGTTATCTCAAAATCTCTAATAGATGCATTTTAGGATAACACGACGTGCGTGTGTGTGTGTGTGTTTAGCTGGCCTCGGATCACTTTGGCTCTTAAAAAGGCAGTAGAGCTTCTGGTTACCCATCCAATGAGCCCCGTCCGAAGTTTATATGACCACGCTTTCTATAAAAACCTTATGTACCCCCAGGGCATAACTTATTGCCCTTGCCTTGAGGGCTGGAAGGGATTTGTCATCCTCAAAGACATAATTTCCAGATTTTTCAACAACGTTAAACAAAATGGCTACATCAAAATTATGAAGTATTTTAGAAAACGATCGGTGTGGGGGGGGGGGGTATTTGCCCTCCGATCACTCCGACTAATAAAAAAAGGCACTAGGCCTCTCAATTTTCAATCAAATGAGCTCTTTTTGAAGTTTTTACAACGCTTTCTATAAAAGCCTTGTGTAACCCCAAGGGAATAATTTAAAACCCTTGTCTGGAGGGCTGTTAGTGGGGCGGGGGGTTGTCAGCTTCAAAGAAGTAATTTCTATAGACTTTTCAACTACGTTTAACAAAATGGGTACATCAAAATTTTGATCCGATGTGTTTGGATAAATGAGGGCGGGAGGGACAGTTGCCCTCTGATTCCTTTCGAATATCAAAAGGGGCAATAGCCCTCTCAATTTCCAATCGAATGAGCCTTTTTTGAAGTTTCTACGACAACGTTTTCAATAAACACCTTATATGCCCCCAGGGCACAACTTACAACCTTCGCCCTGAGGGCTGCGGGGGGTTGTCATCCTCAAGGACACAATTTCCAGACCTTTCAACTACGTTGAACGAAATTGCTATCCCAAAATTTTGATTGGATGTATTTGGGGAAAAGGTGGGATGACACCCCCATACAGCTCTAAGGGCAAGGGTTGTAAGTTACACCCCGGGGGCATATAATGCTTATATAGAAAGGATGATCGTATAGACTTCGGAAGGAGCTCAAAGATTGTTATTTAGAATTAAATTTAATTAATTCTATTAATTAGATTTAGATTGCTAGTGCCCTTTTTAAGATTGAGAGCGAACGATGCGAGGATACCCCCCCCCCCACACCAAGTATTTTCCTGAAATGGATCTGATAGAAATTTTGAGATGGCCATCTGTTGTCGCAGAAACCTCGAAAAGAGCTCATTTGACTGAATACTGAAACGGCTACTGCCCTTTTTAGTAGTCGAAATTGATTAGAGAGCAACTAACCCCCTTCTACGCCCACCATTTCCCCAAGCACATCCAATCAAAATTTTGAGATAGCCATTTTGTTCAACATAGTTGAAAGGTCCGGAAATAATGTATTTAAGGATGACAACTCCCCTACAGCCCTCAGGGAAAGGGTTGTAAGTTATACCATGGGAGCATATAAGGTTTATATAGAAAGTGATCGTATAAATTTAGGAGGGGGCTCGTTGGATTGCTAATCAGAAGTTTTAGTGCCATTTTTGAGATTCAGAGCGATGGGAGAGTGGATACACCCCCGCCCTCACCTCGTATTTTCCTTAAATGCATCTGTTAAAAATTTTGAGATGGCTATTTCTGGTCGTAAAAACTCAGAAAAAGGCTCACAGGATCAAAAATTGAAAGGACTAGTGCCCTTTTTAATTGTCGAAATTGATTGGAGGGCAACTAACCCCCTTACCATGTCCACTATTTCCGCAAACACACACACACACAATCGAAATTTTGAGATAGTCATTTTGTTCAACATAATTGAAAGGTCCGGAAATTATGTCTTTGAGGATGATAACCCCCCCACCTCCCCAGAGCCCTCAGAGCAAGGGCTATATCCTTGGGGAACATAAGGTATATATAGAAAGGGTTATTTTATGGACTTCGGAGGGCGCTCATTGTATTGGTAGTCAGACTTTCTAGTGCCCTTTTTTAAAATTCAAACTGAACGGAGGGTATTTAACAACCCCCCCCCCCCCCGCAGACATACACACACCTCGGATTTTACCAAAATGCTTCTGATAGAAAGTTTAAGATGACCATTTGTTGTCGTAAAAACTTCGAAAAGAGCTCATTTGATTGGAAATTGAAAAGGCTAGTTTCCTTGTTAATAGTCAAAAGTGATTGGAGGGCAACTAACCCCTCCTCCCACACCCATGATTTCCCTTAATACATCCAATAAAAATTTCGAAATAGTCATTTTGTTCAAAGTAAATAAAAGGTCTTGAACTTATGTCTTCAACTACGTTGAAAAAAATAGCTAACTCAAAATTTTGAATGGATGTGTTTGGGCAAATAGTGGGCATGGAATGGGGTTTAATTGCCCTCCAATCATTTCCAACAATTAAAAAGGGCACTAGCCCTTTCAATTTCTAATCAAATGAACCTTTTTTGAACATTCTACGACATCTCCTTCGATACGAAGTGGCCTGGTCTAAAAAAAAAAATACTAAATAATGCGTCGTGCCCACACCGCTCTTTACTTAGGTAGTGCTATTGCACAGCCTATGATACCTTATATGCCCCCAGGGTATAAGTGATAACCCTTGCACTGAGGGCTCTGGGGGGTGTCATCCTGAAAGACACAAGTACCGGACCTTTCCTTTACGTTAAACAAAATGGCTATCTCGAATTTTTCATTGGACGTGTTTAGGGAAAATGGTGGGTGTGGGATGATTACACTGCCCTTTTTAAAAGTCAAAGCGATTAGTGAGAAACCGACACCCCACCCCAACCAACGCCCATCATTTTCCATAACAAATAACCCAACAAAGTTTTGAGACATCAATTTTTTTCAGCATTGTTGAAAAACTCAATAGTTATGTGTTTGGGGATGTCAAACACTCCCCCCCCCCCCCCCGAGACCTCAGGGCATGGGCTGCAAGTTATACAATTTGTTTATTGTTTACATATAGTAAGTAACAATAAATTATTGAGAAAAGGTATGCGTGTTTGACTTCTACTTTCCCAAAATACGAAGGGCATTAAGATTTAGTCTTTCAGGGAATTATTAGGGGAATGTTCAACTAAATCATAACATGTTATGTGTATATGGGTTGATAAAAGGGTGTAACTCAGGAATGACTGAGTATATTAATTTGGAATTTTCAAGAAATGATAAGGGAATTGATCAATTAACCAGAATGACAATATCTGCACTCTTCTGCTACTGAAACTACTGCTGCTTCTAATGTTGCCACAAGTACTATTACTCCTACCACTACTATCACTAAAACTAATACTTCTGTAGCGAGTACAGCAAACTCTGATGATACTGAAAAAATGTCTGAGGAAACGTTGAGGGGAAATTCGAACTAAACCAAAACTTAGTATGTTTATACAGATTGCTAATACTGGCGTATCAGAAATACTTTTGGAACGGCTTATGACACCAAGAGGAAACTTCTGGGTATCATGAGTGGGATGTTCAGTTGACCAGAATGTAAAATGTAACTATAATACTGCTATTAATACTGCTGCTACAACTGTTCTTACTACTATCACTACTACTATGATACTAGCACAATTAAGGCTACACGTATTGAAGGTGAATCGTTCATAGAATATTTAGGGGGAATTTGAACTAAATCAAAACACACTAAACAGAAGCAGATTGTCAAAAGGGTGTATCTCAAGAACTGATTTGAGCATTACGTTGTAACTTTCGGAAAATACTTAAATTTTTTTCCTCTACATGTCCTGAAAGCAATTTATTATTCCATTGTCCATCCTTATTTAGTGTATGGTTGTTCATTGTATGCAAGCAATTTTTCTAGTCATGTAAAAAGGGTCCAGATTATGCAGAATAAGGCAATTAGAAGTTTGGGTGAGTATCTTGCGTGTGGTAGTACTAGAGATAGTTTTAGAGATTTAGATATTTTGAATATTGATTTTATTAAATCTCAACAGATTTTAATTTTTGTATATCGGAAAATACTTATACTTAAGTATTAAATACTTAAATCAATTGACAAAAAGGTAATATATGCATGTTACTGCTAACACTAATACCACTACTACTTTTCCTTATGCTACTACTGCTACTAAACTGCTCCAACTATTACTTCAATTTCAACAACTAGTAAGACTAGTAAGAGTATTAAGGTGAAAAGGGCGTCAAAAATTTATTAAAAGTACACATCAACAATACTTTTGGAACGGCTTAACGTGTCAAGGCAAAACTACCGGAGCATCATGAAAGCGATGTTCAACTGACCAATAGGCAACATGCACATGCTACTACCGCTAACAAAACCGTTGCTACTACTACTACTACTAATAAAACACTAAAACTGCAACTGCAACTACTTTTACTACCACCGAAACTACTGTGGTAATAGTACTATTAAAGCTAAGTCTATGAAGATAAAATTTGAGAGAATATTGATGGCAAATTAGAATTAACAAAAGACACTGTGTGCATTTAGATTGTCTAAATAGCGTATCTCCAGAATTGATTTGTGTAGGTAGGTAGGTAGGTAGGTATGCGGGTATGCGTTTATTTCATCAAATAAAAATTACTAAAATTGCACTTACAATCAATAATATACTGCTCAATTTAGGGACCAAAAATGTCCCTGTTCAGCAGCAAAACTACAACAAATAAATGATAACTATTCATTCAAAATCAAAGAAATACGAAAAAAAAAAAAAAAAAGGCGAAACACTATACAATCTCTAAACAGCCATCTCTCATCATAAAAAAAGAAAAAAAAGGGATAAAAATTTAAACAATATAATTTATAATTTATTCAAAAAATAATTTTTTATTCTTACTTTAAATAACATAAGATTTTCAGAACACCTAACACTCTCTGGAATTGAGTTCCAAATAACAACACCTATATGTTTAATCATAAACCCAGATCGCGTTGTATGCCTGATTTCACTAGTCAGCTGATCAGAGCTCCTAGTAGAATAATCGTAGTAATTTGAATTATATCGATAAAAACTTCTAAAATATTGAGGAGAAAATCCATTTAAAACCTGGTATACAAAAATTAAAATCTGTTGAGATTTAATAAAATCAATATTCAAAATATCTAAATCTCTAAAACTATCTCTAGTACTACCACACGCAAGATACTCACCCAAACTTCTAATTGCCTTATTCTGCATAATCTGGACCCTTTTTACATGACTAGAAAAATTGCTTGCATACAATGAACAACCATACACTAAATAAGGATGGACAATGGAATAATAAATTGCTTTCAGGACATGTAGAGGAAAAAAAATTATGAAATCTTCTTAAAATACCGACTCCGCGAGCCAATTTTGAAGATAATACTTTGCAATGATGAATCCAACTAAAATTTACATCAAAATAAAATCCTAGATATCTACATTGAAAAACCTGACTAATGGAAACACCTTGTAAAAGAATACTATGACAGTTATTTACAACTTTACCAATACGACTAAATATCATATAATTAGTCTTCTCAGTATTCATTGCAAGAAAACTATGCTTTGTGAACTGAGATAAATTCTCCAAAGCTACATTAGTTTTCCTATAAGATCTTCGACAGATTCCCCAATCACTGTAAGCGCTGTGTCATCTGCGAATGATGTAACTACGGCACCAGGAATGTAAAAACGCATTGTATCCACGTATATAAGAAACAGTAAAGGTCCTAATACCGAACCTTGGGGCACTCCACAATTCACATTGAAGGGTTTCCCTACCACATCATCTATCATAACTTTGATGGACCTACCATGCAAGTAAGACCTAAACCAATCCAAACACTTCTCACGGACTCCCAAACAAGCTAGCCTACTTAATAAAAGATTAAAATCAACGGTACCAAATGCTTTTTTTAAAATCTATGAACACAGTAAGAGGGATAAGATTCCTTTCTAGGGCACTATTAACGCACTCCATTAGATGGTATGCCGCATGAACAGTTGAATGTTTACTTCTGAAACCGAACTGTGACTCACTTAATATTCCGAGCTTGTCTAAATATTCATACAGCTGTCGATGTACTATTTTCTCGTATATCTTTGAGAATAGTGGTAACAGGCTTATAGGTCGATACTTCGTCATATCTTGCTTATTGCCTGATTTGAACAGTGGTAGGACCTTTGCTTGCTTAAGCGCTTCAGGGAATTGGCCGACTTCAAGTGACAGGTTAACGAGGTAGAGAAGACATGGTAGTAGATACACTGAAACTACTTTGAATGCTTTCAGATTCAAACCGTCAATACCAGCAGCATTTGACTTTAAATTCTTCACAATTTTTGTTAATTCTTCAATTGACGCTTTTTCAAATTGAAATTTATGATGCTCACCTCGATTATCTTCAAAGAGCGTGTCACTTTTCGCTGGGTCTCCGTGAGAAGTGTCTTCCCTGATTCTACTTCCAATACCAGAGAAGAATTTACCAAACTCGTCAGCAATCTGCTGCTTATCAGTCACTGTAACACCCTCGACAGTGATAGCATTTATGAGGCCATAATGTTTACCTGTGCCTTTAATCACGCCGTTAATGGTCTGCCAAGTGCCCCGCATATCACCTTTTTGTTCATTAAATTTTTCGATGTAATATTTTTTTTTTTTTTTTGAACGTCTTAACTTATTCACTAAATTTCGTTGACGAATATATTCATTTTTACTTTCTTCAGATGAGTCATTTAAACTTTTAAAGAAGCAAGCGTTACGAGCATTTATAGCTTCAACAACTTCATCATCAATCCAGGGTTTTCGGGGGATATCTCGTTCTTTTTTCCTAGTAAGTTTCAAGGGACAAGCAGACTCAAATATCGGAGTAATTATCCCAAGAAAGTTGTTGAGGGCACGCGAGGGATCCGGTTCTTCATACACTTTCTCCCACGATATTACACTTATTTGTTCACGGAACTCATGTAAATTTGCCGGCCGAATATCTCTTATAAGTTTACGCCTAGACTTTTCGCAAGTCGGGATCCGTTGCTTTATCGTACATGAAACAGGAAGATGATCAGAGATAACAGAACAGACTTGAACAGAGAGTTCAAGTTGGAACTCTCAGAGGATACTTAAAGGGGAAGATCAATTGACCAAAAGGCAATATGTACACACTACTACTAATGCTGCTGCTACTGCAACATTTACTAGTTCTACTACTACTATTACTATTGTTCCTATTACTACTTCTATCGCAACTACTTGTAAGGCTAAGGGCATTAAGACGAAAATTTCAAAAAGGATATGAATATACAGGTTATCAAAAGAGCAAATCGACAATATCATACAATTGGCTAATTGTATTAAGTTGTTATACTACTGCTGTGACTACTATTACAACTATGCCTAAGGGTATGAAGGTGAAATTTTTAGATAACATGTTAGAAAATTTTTAATGTACGGATGAGAACCTGCCATCTGTATCAGGTAGCAAAAAGGGCATACCAACAATATCTTAGGAATGGTTTCGTATGTGAAATTAAAACATGCAACGCTTGTTCTGGAGGATGTTGAACTAGCCAAAAGACAAGATTTGCATCATAATACTACTACTTCTAGTCCAACAACTACTACTACTCCTACTATTATTAATAGCTACTACTGCTACTAAAGCTAAGACTACTATATTAACTCTACTCCTACTGCTACTACTATAGTTACTGGTGTTATTAATACTGCTAATAAACCTAAGGGTATTAAGGCAAAAATTTTGGGCAATATTGAAACTGTACTGAAATAAATTTAAACGCACTATGCCCACATAGGTAGTCAAAGGACGTATAGGCAAAACTTCAGGACCGGCTGAAGGTGTTAAGTTAAATTTTCAATTGTTGTTGAAAGAAAGGTGCAATGTGTATACTACTACTACTAATGCTACTACAACTATTGCTAATACAAAAGCTAAGGGTAGATGCTGAGCTAAATCAAAACAAACTATGATTATGTAGATTGTCAATAGGGTGACAAAGCAATAACACAATAACAGCTTACATTATTATGTTAGACCTTTCAGAGTGAATTGTGACAGATTTTGAACTAACCAGAAGACTATAGGTGTATACTTTTGATACCACTTCTATGGTCCCTGTGACTAATGACACATAAAGGCATTAAGTTGAAACGTTTAGGGAGAGTTTCAATTCACCGAAAAAACTAGTATTAGAAAACAAGTATTAAAAGGGCACATAAGCAATATCATAGGCAGCGCTGCTCTGTCAAAGCTAGTAAAATCATTGATATTTTAAAGGAGCTAATATGGTTGGAAATTCAAAGCTCTAGTACCCTTTTCAAGAGTCAAAAGTGATTGGAGGGCATTCAGTCCACATCTTTAGCTCACAGCTTTCCAAACACTTAAGATCAAAATTTAAAATAGCTATTTTTTTCATCATAGGTTAATTGTCTTGTAACTCTATCTCTAGGGCTATGGTGTTGGTCAACTCCTCACAGTTATGCAATTTGTCCATTATGTTTAAAAGCTAAATGTTGCCTTAAGAGTAAATCAAAATGCACTGTGTTAATGCTAATTGCCAATAAGGCATCTCAGCAGTATCCCAAGAACGACTGAGGGTATTAGGTTCAAACTTTCGGGACTATTTCTATTACTACTTCTGCTCTTAAAATTTAACTAAATCAAAAGATTGTAAGTGTACTCAAGCTGTCCAAGAGTATAGATAGATTTTTTTTTTGCGAATACTATCAACTTTTCTATTTCAGGTCAACTAGAGGAGGTATAAAACTATATTAAATACTACTATTTGTGTCCAGATTTTTAAAAGGGTGTATGTTTTTAAAAATTGTTGTGAAATTTTCTCCAGCATACAAACAGCAGGCTAAACAAATTCTTAAAGAAATACAGAAAAGATTTAAACTATTATTTTCTTTTTCCCTGAAAAGACTGTGTCAAAATGAAACAAACAGAAATTAATTAAAAAAAACTTTATTACACAAAAGAAGTTTTTCAAAGAAAAGTAAAGAATTCCATTAAACCAAAAATGAGCAAAAATTAAATCAAATAATCTACCAAGCGTAAAACCACTGCAAATCAGCATCGATAAATAAATAAAACCCAAGACGAACAGAAATTACAATAAATAACCGAGCCAAACTCAAAATGAGTAGAAATTAACATGAGTAGGACTCAAATTCCCTATGCCTTTCCAAGGCTAGAACATAATTTGCACTTTAAATAAAAAATAAATGTTTCCACTTTTATAACTTTAACAAATCAGATATTATTAACATTTTAAGGAATAAATATCAGCATATGTATGTTAAACTGACAATGCACATCCATTTGTATTTTTCACTGAACAATTTTTCGTTGAAAAATGAAAAAATGTGATTTTTTTCTCAAATGTGACAAATTTATGGATTGTAAAATGAGCCGTATTCTAGAAAAAGGTTGCGAATACCGAGACTATTCACATAACCTCTTGCAGCATCCATTTTATGGACATGTCTCTATATATTAAACTGCAACTGTCTGAGAAGAAAAGTCACCTTTATGTTCCATTCGACAAATAAAACAAGAAATTAGGAAACTATGGTAGTAGTATCTTGAAACTAATTAACCTTGGTAATGGAAATCAAATTTCGCAACTCGATACTTTCTTATGTTCACATATATGTTTATGTGTCTTGAAATTTTCCTAAACCTGTCTGCAGACCGACTGGTGGTTTAATATCTGCTGAATGTGCTATATTATCTTTTGGTGTCTTCTCACAATACAAAAGCACGTGAAATAACCAAGTAATTTTTGGTTAGGTTTTAAACCAAAATCTGTCTCTTAAAATTAATTATGATATTTAATATTATTATTATCTTTGAAACTTGTTCTGTAAAGGGATTAGCACATGACTATTGTATTGTCTTCCACTCAGCTCTCAGCCCCGCAATTCACCACCCAAAAAAATTCCAACCCACAAAACTCCAAACAAGCAAAAACTCAAAAATTGTATTGTTTTAATGCCAAAATCAAAACGTCAGTTTTGAGGTAATCGATGACTGTCCTACTATGGCTAGGAGATCGTTCTAAAGCCCCGCAGAGCAAATACGTATTTCGGAAGTGTATCTGATTTCCTACAGAACTGGAATTCAAATATTTCTCTAATCCCGTAAGTCCTCAACTATAAACATGAGGCTTAAACTGAAATCTGAGCTTCTTGAAGTACCAAAAACCCAAAAGTAAAAAAAAAATTCTTATCTTGGACCAGACTCTGGTCTATTAATACCTGATAACCACTATTTTTTTAGTTTTTTCTTTTAGTTCTTTCAAAATAAGGATTTTTAGGGTAGTATTATACTCTAGTGAGTGTGGCCACGTTGAGTCATGAAAAAAAGCCGAACTAATTAGTTAATTTGGCAAAACGGCACTTGCCAAACAGTTCGTGGTAACAAACTGTTGTAAGGAGCGACCCAGCTCAATAGTAACCCAAACTCAAAAAAATGGAACTTTGATACCAATAGTCACATAAAAAGAATTGCATTTTAATGCTGATTTTAAATACAGATCAGTTTTATCACGTTTAGTCTTACCCCATCAAAAGTTACGAGCCTGAGAAAATTTGCCTTATTCTAAAAAATAGGGGGAAACATCCCCTTAAAGTCACAGAATCTTGACGAAAATTACACCATCAGATTCAACGTATCAGAGAAACCTACTGTAGAAGTTTCAAACTCCTATCTACAAAAATGTGTAATTTTGTATTTTTTCCCAGAAGACAAATCACGGATGCATTTTTTTTCAGGTGTGATCCTATCGACCCAGTGGTCCTAGAATGCCACGAGAGTGCTCACTCTAACGGAAATTAAAAGTTCTAGTGCCCTTTTTAAGTTACCAAAGAATTGGAGGGCACCTAGGCCAGCTCCCACGCACATTTTTCCCCAAAGTCACCGGGTCCAAATTTTCAGATATCCATTCTGTTTAGCTTAGTCTAAACCTAATAATTATGTCTTTGGGGACTAATGAATCCCCCAAAGTCCCCGGGGGAGGGGCTGCAAGTTACAAACTTTGACCATTGTTACATATAGTAATGGTTATTATGAAGTGTACAGACGTTTTCAGGGGGACTTTTTCGCGTTGGGGTGGGTCGTGGGGAGGGGGTTACGCGGGAGGATCTTTCCATGGAGGAATTTTTAACGTAAGGGAAGAGAATTTCCAAGGGGTGGGCGCAGAATTTTCTAGCATTATTTAAAAAAACAATGAGAAATAAATAATTTTTTCAACTGGAAGTAATGAGCAGCATTAAAACATAAAACGAACAAAAAATATTACTTATATGAGGGGGTTCGTCTCCTCCACAATACCTTTCTCTTTACGCTAAAATGTTTTTAGTAATTTCAACTATTTATTCTATGGCCTTTCTGATTCAGGGGTCATTTTTAAAGATTTGGGACAAAAATCAAGCTTTAGAGTAAAGAGCGAGGTATTGACGAGGGGGCGAACCCCACATACACGTAATAAAGATACACAAATATAGAAGTTCGCTACATAAGTTAATTCGTAAGGTGCGTATGTTTGTTACAAAAAAAACGTTCGTAAAATAAATATAAAAAGATTAGTCGCATTTTTAGGTAACCAAAAACTGGAGGGCAACTAGGCCTCCTCCCCCACTTTTTTTTAATCAAGATCCTTCAATCAAAACTACAAAAAAGCCATTTAGCAAAAAAAAATATGCAAATGTCGTTTTATTTATTCATGTGGGGTGAGCCCAAATCAAAACATGCATTAATTCAAGAACGTTAAGAAATTAAATAAAAAAAACACGGTATTGTTTAAAAAACGATCTCATTTTTTTTCACCTCGTTCTTTACATGAAAGTTATTTTTAACTTTAAAAAAGCTTATTATTCTAATAAAAACGGCCCATGTGTTTCAGGAGTGCTTCTTAAAAAACTGAAACAAAAAGTCAAATTTTAGCGTAAAGAGCGATGTATTAAAGAGAGGACGACACCCGTATATTCGTAATAATTTATGTTCTTTTAATTTTTAATGTTTCTCCTGACTTTCAGTTGAAAAACTTGTTCTTTTGAATTTAATAGTCTATAAACGTGTGAAAATCTAGTCTCAATCAATGTATCACAAACCATGTTTTAAAAAGACAAGATAAAAAGGAAGGGAGAAAGGAAGAGAACTTTTTTATCAGTTTTTTTATCTTCTTTCTTTATCTTTTTTTTTTACAGTTTTTGTCTTCTTTAAACAAATCTTCACATTTTTTCATAGTTATTAACTAAGTAAACTACAGCATTATAAAATTAGTCAAATTGGCTTACAGAAGACAAAAAAATTAGTCAATATAAAGTTTTAAATATGTTCTTTGTCACTTATGTCACTTAATTTTTGTTTTTAGGGATTGTTTACAGCTAAGAATACCCTATTCTCTGATGCAAAAAAAAAACTTAAATAGAAAATCAAAACTAGAATTAAATTATTCTCACTATTATTAGCAAGGGATATAGTTTGAAGAAATTTTTAACTAAGTAAATTACAACATTATAAAATTAGTCAAATTGGCTTACAGAAGATAAAAAATTAGTCAATAGTTAGTTTTAAAAATGATCTTTGTCATTTATATAATTTAATCTTCGTTTTTAGGGATTGTTTACAGCTAAGAATACCCTATTCTTCGATGCAAAAAAAAACTTAAATAGAAAAATCTAAATTAGAATTAATTATTCACGCTATTATTCGCAAGGGACATAGTTTGAAAACTATCGCCTAACTGTACATGTATCCTAAAAGCATATAGCCTACCCAACTATATATATATATATATATATATATATATATATATATATATATATATATATATATATATATATATATATATATATATATATATATATATATATATATATATATATATATGTATATATATATATATACTAGTCTAATGTATATATATATATATATATATATATATATATATATATATATATATATATATATATATATATATATAATATTACATTAGACTAGTATATATATATATATATATATATACATATATATATATATATATATATATATATATATATATATATATATATATATATATATATATATATATATATATATATATTATATATATATATATATATATTATATATATATATATATATATATATATATATATATATATATATATATATATATATATATATATATATATATATATATATATATATATATATATATATATATATATATATATATATATTTATATATATATATATATATATATATATATATCCTAATGTAATATTATTATATTAGGCTAGAATACTTCTAGAGGCCTAAAAATGGGCCTTAGTGTAACTTATGATTTATATAAATTTATTTTCAATACAGTTACAATTAAATGATTACTTAAATTTATTTATTTATAATATAATTTATTAAATAAACTAAATTTAATTTATATTAAACGGTTTAATTTCTTTAATTATAGTTTATTTTACTAAATCAAACTTGTTTTGTTTATATTTAATTTAATTTATTTAACATTTAAGTAATTATAATATAATTTTATGTATTGAATTAAATGAGTAAAATTTAATTTATGAAATTGAATGGTTTAATCTAGTTTATATTTAATTTATATCTTCGGCTTTGGATCGCCGGGTTCATTATCACTGTTACGCAGCACGTCTATGTTATGTTGCAGAATTCTTGTTTTTGCTTTTTTCCACTGATATGGAATATTATGACATGTCAAGTGTCACGTTTACACTTTTGATAAAAAGAAGAACAATATATAACCTTTAATTGCATCACTTGTCAAACTAAGTGTGTCACAAGGAATATCGCCTATGTCGTGTACACACCTTTAATGTTGAAAATGTCAAAATTTTCAGAAGAAGACATTTTTCTAATGGTCACGTGTTAGTGATCTTGTATATTTAATTAAATAAATAAAACGTTTATTGGTACTTGTCAGCCCCCTATCGCTCAAGTTGTTCATTCATTGATGCATAGTAGAACCGGTTTTTCTTCGTTAGTCTCTTTCAGCTTAGCGTGAGACAAGACAAAGACCCCATTACCGCCCCCCCCCCAACCCTAATGTGCGAATACATAGTCGAAATATGTTTCCAAAGTTTTATATTTTTATTTTGCTTCGATATATTTCATTAGGATTGAACGTTAGAGAAATACATTAGAAGAAAATTAGGTATTTGTATATCATTATAGTACCCAAACCTTTAATGTTAGAAATTTCAAATTTCCAGAAGAAGAAATTTTTCTAATGGTCACGTGTTAGTGATCTTGTATATTTAATTCAATAAATAAAACGTTTATCTTAATGAGAGCAAATTGGTATTTACTGGAATTTGATTAATTGGCATAAAAGCCTAAATCTTTTGATGTATCCATTGTTATCCAAATTCTGTTTTTTTTTAAAGTTTCGCTTTGCATTGGGCCGAGTCACTCCTTACGAGTGTGTTACGACGAACTGTTTAAAATATAATATATTTTGGATTACATGCATTATTTACAGTTCTAGGTATTGTTGTATTGACCTGCAATTTCTGCAAATTCTCTGGAACTTTGTAGGTTCACATTCAAACACAAAAGTTGCCATTATTTTGGATGCAATATAGTATAATTTAAACTGTATTAGGTGTTTTGTGTTTTGGAATGTATTCTGATGTTCAGGAACTGTTTCAAAGTATGGTAACTACTATTCAGCCCCCAAAATTAACCCCTTAGAAAAAAGCCCTAATTACGACACGTAATTAGGGCTTATACACTATTTGGGCCTGTACACTATTTATGACACGTTTTTGTTTTTCAAAAGTATTATTAATAAGTTATTATTTTCAAGAAATCTGCAAATTACACAACGAGCAATCTAAAAAAAGCGATATATTTCCTACGTTATCAAATTCAAAGATTATCTATTGATTGACAATCAATTATCCTTGCATAAAAAGAGACAAAACAAATAGCAACTGAAAGGAAAATATAAGAACATATTTAATACGCACACCCAGTAAGAGGGAAAGAGTTATAAAACGTAAAAGTATTTAGCATGATTACCAAGAGGAGATGAAATTCATCTGTCAATATCATCTCTCTTCAATATCCTTTTGACAAATTTATGGAAACCTAACCCAACCTAAAGTAATCTAACCTAACCCCCCCCCCTCCTAGTGTGCAAATATATAGCCCAAATTATACAAGTCCAGTGCATTCTGTCTATTTATTCTGTTATACATTCTGTCAAAGAATTTTTGTTTTTAATTGTATTTTATACAATTAATACAGTATGTTATATTATACGTAATATAATGTTATATGTTATAATACAATATGTTATATGTTATATTAATATGTTATATTATACAATTTATACAATATGTATTTTATACAATTTTGTTTTTAAAATTGTATTTTATACTAAATACAAAGAAACGCCAAACGTTAGATAGTGTTGCTGTTTTGTTTTTGTTTTTTGTCGACTAGCACCAGTTTTTTCAATGGTAATCATTCCAAGATTCAACCTTAACCTCCTGTGTATGCTTACAATTCCAGAAAAATTTAAACCCTAAATACACGAATTCATTTTTAAGGTGAATCTATCAACTTTTCCTGTACAAATTCTAAAAGTCATCGGAAAAATCTTGTCATCACCAATGCTTGCAACCACGGGGGTGTTACGTTCTGGTTTCAGAAATGTACGTACACCCTGTATGAGGGAGAGAGTTATAAAACGTAAAAGTATTTAGCAGGATTACCAAGAGGAGATGAAATACCATCTTTCCGCCATGAACTCACCCAACATTCAATAAAAATATTACAATTTAATTTGTATTAATTTTTGGCGTTCATAAAACAACTCCAATCACTTTATTCAAGTGCTTCTTGAAAAGTATTAGAATGATTATTTACTTACTGTGCATCAGAGCTCAATAAGCTAAAATTTATTATTTTCTAGATAGAAAATCCTTGCTGTATTTGCTGTGTCCTATTGGGATAAATTCAAATCTTAGAATCTTTCTCAAGAAATGCAACGGAGCCGCAAAATTTCTAGCTCTAATAGCTTTTTTTTTCATTTCAACTCCATTTTTTGGTACAACAGAAAAAACATAGGCGTAGGTGATAGCGAGAGAAGGTTAAACCACTAGACTTTGACAATTTCTCCCAATTTTTAAATTACTCTTCCTAATACTAATACTGACAACTCACTGCAGCACCATGCCACCTGGGGACAGCATAATTACGCAGGCTCCTTCTCCATTCCAATCTATTCAAAGCCTCCCTCTTTACATCTTCCCAAAAATCTCTAATTTCCCTTTAATCCTTCCAAACAACCTCTTTCCACCCTATTCAAGGACGACCTGCTTTTTTTTAAATTACTCTTCCTACTACTAATACTGACAACTCACTGCAGCACCATGCCACCTGGGGACAGTATAATTACGCAGGCTCCTTCTCCATTCCAAACTATTCAAAGCCTCCCTCTTTACATCTTCCCAAGAATCTTTAATTTCCCTTTAATCCTTCCAAACAACCTCTTTCCACCCTATTCAAGGACGACCTGCTTTTTTTTAAATTACTCTTCCTACTACTAATACTGACAACTCACTGCAGCACCATGCCACCTGGGGACAGCATAACTACGCAGGCTCCTTCTCCATTCCAATCTATTCAAAGCCTCCCTCTTTACATCTTCCCAAGAATCTCTAATTTCCCTTTAATCCTTCCAAACAACCTCTTTCCACCCTATTCAAGGACGACCTGCTTTTTTTTAAATTACTCTTCCTACTACTAATACTGACAACTCACTGCAGCACCATGCCACCTGGGGACAGCATAATTACGCAGGCTCCTTCTCCATTCCAATCTATTCAAAGCCTCCCTCTTTACATCTTCCCAAGAATCTCTAATTTCCCTTTAATCCTTCCAAACAACCTCTTTCCACCCTATTCAAGGACGACCTGCTTTTTTTTAAATTACTCTTCCTACTACTAATACTGACAACTCACTGCAGCACCATGCCACCTGGGGACAGCATAACTACGCAGGCTCCTTCTCCATTCCAATCTATTCAAAGCCTCTCTCTTTACACCTTCCCAAGAATCTCTAATTTCCCTTTAATCCTTCCAAACAACCTCTTTCCACCCTATTCAAGGACGACCTGCTTTTTTTTAAATAACTCTTCCTACTACTAATACTGACAACTCACTGCAGCACCATGCAACCTGGGGACAGCATAACTACGCAGGCTTCTTCTCCATTCCAATCTATTCAAAGCCTCCCTCTTTACACCTTCCCAAGACTTTCTAATTTCCCTTGAATCCTCCCAAACAACCTCCTTCCACCCTATTCAAGGACGACCTGCTTTTCACTTGTCCCTAGGGGGTTGACCAAAAAGAGCAATCTTCGGCAATTTATCATCCTTCATCCGCAGAAAGTGCCCTAGCCATCGCAATATTTCTCTCAAACTGATTGTGCAAAATTAATTCTACTGCCCAAACGGAGTTCAATGGAGCACAATAATTAGCCTTATTTAATGAGTAATTGCAATTAATTACAATAGGATATTAATTGAACGCAGGATGAGCATTCAAGATGTAACTACTAAGTAGTCTTGATGTTTATTTATTCATTCTTTTATTATTATTTATGATTTAATTATTTTATGATTATTATTCCATTCATTATTTTATGATATTTTATGATTTATTCATTATAAAATAAGTTGAACAAGATCATCCCAACCAACTGGATATTTTCTTAAAAAAGCGTGCAAAAAATACAGCCCACAGCCACTAGCACTGGAGCTACGTAACCTACGTAAAGGGACTCAATACTATAAGAATTACATAATTAACTTCAAGAAGCAAATTTAAATGTTTTGTAATTTTTAAACGGAAACAAACACAAGTAAAGCTAAATAATTAAGCAATAGACCATATGGTATTACGTCTTGATAAAAGTACTGATACATAGAAAAAAGCCGTTGTAAATTTTTTTTACCGTAATTTTTCACCATATGTTTAGATCTTAGGTTTTTCTAACTTTATTTCATATATTGAATTTGCTTTCTATAATACTCAGCTGATTAAGCACTTCTAGTGGCGTCAATTCAGGAAAATGTTGGGAGAGAGCAAATGCATCTTTCAAAATCTAGATGGACAAAATTGTTGGATTTCACCTTCAACAACAAAAATACGAAAAAAGGTATTAAATAAAAATACCAAAACGTTTTTTTTTATTTACGGGGCAAATGCCCCCAGTCCCACCCCCAATTGACACCACTGGGTTGTTGGTGTTGAATTTGATAATTTTATTGAGGCGTAATATAAACATTACAATAAGCATTGATATACACAGGTCTGTCCCTTAGAGAGGGGTCTTCCCCTTAAGAGGGGAGACGAATAGATCCTTAGAGGGGGTATGGGGCCTGGCCCTTGGGTAAACCGTGATATTTATCTGGAATGGGAATCAAATAAATTTTCCATGGAAGTAAAAGAGGGGGGGGGGGTAAAAATAATTAAGTGCGTTTTTAGACCATTATTTATCTTAACTTTACTGGAAGATAGCATCCGGACCAATCTTAGGGAGGGAGAATCAACGAAATTCATTATTCCTGTGACTAAGGCCAACAATGAGCAATTTTTTTTTCTTTCTTTTTTTTAGCCTACCACCACTGATTAATCTACTGAAAATCGAATAAGCTTATTCAGAACATCGGTCACAAACAGTTTTCGGTAGATAAAAAAAACATTATCTTCGCTTTATAATTTTAAATAAGCGTAAACACTATTCAAACATAAAATTACGTCATTTGACACCTTATCCTTGTATTAGGGCGTTTCATTTCGAACATACAAAGTAACTCGATCAAGTATTTAGACACTAAAACAAATTAAAAAGAAAAGTTAATTGATTTGGCATCTGAACAGATTCAAAAAAACAAAACTTTGGAGGTTCACTGACAAGACACAATGACAAAAATCAAGAAATATCGAAAAAAAGGAGGGATATTGTCTGCCAGTGAAACCAGTGTTTGCCTGTACATAGAATTTCTATCCCTGTCGTACATTCCAGTTAGTAGTATTTGTAAAATCACTGGTCTTGGAAAAAATTACGATCACATCGGACATTCAATCATATATTTTGCATTCAAATTTTAAACAAAATTTGACGAAGGTCTCTAAGGTTACTACTACACATCTACTAATTCGTCAAAACTCTCAAATAATTAACGAATTTATTTTTTGATAAGAAAAAAAAACAGATTTTATTCTAGATAATGATGTTTATAGAATCTCTGCTCATATGGTGAAATTTATGTTGGTGGGATTTACCAAAACTAGGCGAAACTTTACACGAACACAAGTTATCGAAATAAAATTCTCTAAGATTCCGAAATAGAGCAGAAAATTTGATTCTGCGTTGACTATCTACACCTGGCACGTACGCAGGGGGGGGCTCCTTCGGGACTGAGCCTCCTCCCCCCCCAAATCTCATGATTTTTTTTTATTTTCCCGTAATTTTTATACTCCTCACAGAATAAGGGATAAGGATTTGGTCCCCCAAAACAATTCCTGTGTACGTGACTGCTCTACACACTATATTGTTTTTTAAGACGAAGAAGGCCTATCTTTCGACTAAAAAGCTGGTACTGGGAAGGAGGATGCTAGGACCGGGGATGTCAGAGGGTTCAGGGATCCAAGTCAATCTCGCAAGCAAATAGATTGACTTCAGCTTTGCTGGTTTTAAGGTTAAATTTTCTTGCCGCACATCGTCTTTGTGCTTGAGCACAAATGAACATTTCCTACTTATATTTATTACTATTAAATGACCTAAGCAATTAAAGTCCAGGAGACATATAATACCGTACCTCTGAGTCAGTTCCAGGCTTAGCAAAGAAACAGAACCAACCGAAATCACTGGTAATCTTAGATGACAGTACTTACAGATCTATGTGGTTATCACACCTCGGATTTCCATAGAGTAGTGCTCATTAGATGGCTCTCAGACTTAACGCGCTATTTATTGACCGAACGCAAATTATGAAGCTTGTGCATGTCAAAAAAATCAAGCTCATTCCAGCGAGAAAGGTTTGCCGAGGCATGTAAAGATGCTATGCTGTTTTTACAAAATATGTTCATAGGGGTTTGCACCAAACAGAGATAGGGGGGATATTTTTGTAAGCCTAATTTATCGACAGAGTGTCTAGACACATTTTTTCAAAAGAAAGAAAAGTCTCAAAGAAGTTAAGGATATGCAGTGCCTTAAAAGATCACCCTATTTCGTCCATTATAATTTTTTTAGTTTGTGTAGCCAAACTATTTAGAATTAATTGGGCAGTCTTGCCATAAATTGTTGGGCTTGGATAAAAATTCAAACAAATGACCGAAAACTAAAACCCAACGCCAAAGTTCCTTGAAATCTTAGAACAACCACAGAAATTCCTGTGTTTTGTGCCAGAGATACAGATATCCAGTTTTAATGAAACATACATTACCAGAAAGTGTAAATTTCGTTTTTCGATTAGATAGAGAAGATTTTTTTTTTAAGTTCTGGAAAGGGCACCTTCTAAAAATTTTCTAGCATACTTTCTAGTTCGAAAAACGCTAAAAACAAACTTAACGGAATTATCACTTGAGCAATTTGACTGCTTTGGGAGTTCTGTGTGGTAATACTCGCATTGACTGATAAGCTTGCAGACAAAAGAGAAGTAAAACTTCACGGTCTTTTCCGTCAAAGCACTAATTCTCGACAGCTCTGGATGAGAGCTAGTCCTCTGGGAGAATTCGCCAATCAGCCCTTTTTCTTTAGGATAGTCAGCCGACGCTGAAGCTCGCAAAAGGATTTTAAGGTACCCCGTCTACTTAAGTAAATCAAAACAAAGCAGGAGATAATCCAAAGATCATTCATAGGATACGGTTTCAATCGGACGTTTGACTACATGTTCCTTTATTTATTTCAATTCAATCAACTCCTTGAGTTTAATGTTAGAGGGTGGTTCTTCAATATTTGTTGTTTATTGATAGTTTCCTTTTTTTTTAATTTGCTTTCCTTATTATATTCTTTGGATTGAATACAGTACATCGGAGACCCTTGCTGAAACATCTCCAATCGTCCTGTTTTATTTCCCTGGCTAAAAATGTTCCTCTTTTTTGTTTTCCTATTTCTTGGTTTTCATCAAAGAAAACAAGTGGACTAACTTATGCCAATAATCATCGACGTTACTTTCGGATTTACTCGATAATAGTTACTGCACAATACATATGTACTAACCAATTTTTGAAAAAAAATGGTTAGTTTCAGCGACGCTGAAGCTCGCAAAAGGATTTTAAGGTACCCCGTCTACTTAAGTAAATCAAAACAAAGCAGGAGATAATCCAAAGATCACTCATAGGATCCAGTTTCAATCGAACGTTTGACTACATGTTCGTTTGTTTATTTAAAATTCAATCATCTCCTTGATTTTAATGTAAGAGGGTGGTTCTTTAATATTTATTGCTTTTTTTTACTTTGCTTTCCTTATTATATTCTTTAGATTGAATACAATACATCAGAAACCCTTCCTGAAACATCTGCAATCGTCCTGTTTTATTTCCCTGTGAAAATGTTTCTCTTTTTTGTTTTCCCTATTTCTTGGTTTTCATCAAAGAAAACAAGTGTACTAACTTATGGCAATAATCATCAACATTACTTTTGAATTTACTCGATAATAATTACTGCGCAATACATATGTACTTATCACTTTTTGAATTAAGACTCCTGTATTGTACCACTGCCGTCAGAAATGTAATCAAGAACTTTAGAAGTCTTAAAATGATTTTTTTTTTTTTTTTTTACGAGCACCAATGGAATATCCAATTATATAGTTTGAAAATTCCAATATGAAAATTCTCAATAGGGTGTAATGACTCAATAATTTCAGCAATATCTATTTGAGTTATTTTGAATTTGAGGGTCAATATTGCCATATTAGTCAAAATTATCAAGTCGAAGAAGCTCAAAATTATTCATGACCAACTAAATCATGTCGAAGCAACAGCCACGTCCCAAAGTAACCAAAAATTTAAGAACTCGTTAAAAAAGAGTATAGTAAGAAAAAAATTTAGATTTATAACTAATTTAGGAATGATAACTATTATTGGGATTAATCTTAATAGCAAAATTTTATTTAAAAAACAAATTTATGTGAATTTCGAAAAACAGTCTCAAACCCCTCGAAAATGGTGTCAGATCAAAACGAAAATTTCATTGTTGGAATTGCCATTGCCGAAAACCCATACAGGAAGCTTACAACCCTCCACCTTGAACAACAAGGAAAATTACCTTTTTGCATGGGTAGCATTGATGTCCTCTTTTTTTTATTCTTTTTTTTGTTCCTTTTTTTAGCATTTCAAACACTTAATAATATTTAAGTAAAAGGCGTTATTGAATGGAATACCAAAATAGACTTACTTAGAACAGTGATCATAAACAATACTTTTGGGTAGATCTTCCTTCCCAAGTTCTATCAATACATGACTATCGTCGAACAGCGACCAGCCAGACGCAATAGAAGCCTTATGAATTGATCTTGATGTGCTATCAGTCCATATCAGTGTGAGTTCGGGCTGAATATAACAAAGACCTTCAATTGAACAGTTTCTCGCACCTTGAAATAAATATGATAGAAAAATGAGTTAGAAATAAATATATTAGAAACATTGAAAAAAACAAAAAGACAGGTTTCGGCTGATAAGGCTTCGACTGGGAGAAAAATAAAAGCATAAAAGAAAAAACAGCCATAGTTGCAGGCGTAGCCCTGGAGAAGGTGCCTCCAGACCCATGCTCTCCTTCAAGTTATTATGAAGATTTTCACCGAATTTTTCAAAGAATTGACCTATTTCCTCGTATACAAGATTTTGACCTCCCCCCCCCAGAAAATTATGTGCCTTCCAATGAAATAAATCCCTATGCACGTACCTGCTCGGGTGGACAAATCTAAATTTCTGGCCACGTGGGCGTGGAGGACATTTTGAGTGTAAAATCAAACCTATCAAGGAATTTGAACCTCTTCTTCCTAGAAAAAATGCTTTTAATGACTCCTCCCCCTTAAAATCAGGCCTTGCATCACCCATGCCCCAGTGCTATGAAGAGGACTAGTTAATACGTCTCACATTGTTAATGCTAAACAATAGAGTTTCACATGGTAATATACCAGTATCAAAGCAATTTCAAGCACATATGAGCCAGTAGGCATCCCAAACATCGGTCTTTAGCCCCTTAGCCATGGTCGATGATAAAGTCGGGCACTAAATGCAATTCAAATGTGAAGAAAAGTCCTTACCCTAAAGCTTAAAAACCATGAATTCACACCTAATAAATCATCAGGTTGCCTGTCAAGACGGCAATATCAAGCTCTAGGACCCCAAAACGTCATTTCTAAGAATCGAAGTATAACAAAATTATAGAGAAACATATTTTTTTTTTTTTTTTTTAGTGTGGATAACTAATAGTGTGGTGTCAATTGAAAAGAATCTCCTTTACTTTATTAATCTTAATTTCTTGTTCATCATCGGTACCTGTACACAGAGAGATCCCCCCCCCCCTCTGAGATATATATGAAAGTGACTCTATGGAAAATTCGAGCATGCTGGCCTAAAGAGACAATTTTCTAATTTGACCCTCACGCCACCAGGAGAATGCTCTGATCCCCCTTTCCCAGTGGCTTGAGCAAGTGTACACCCATACCCACAAAAAGTCTGCAAGCATAGCAATTTTACTTCGAAAAAAAAACATTTTTTTTGTATCATGATTGCAGCAGTAACTCCAATCTAGTAAAGAGCAGACCACAACTCATAGCAGCCAAAACTTAAAATATGATTTTATGAAAAAACTACCTAGTGATAAGTATTTCCCACAAAACACTATTTTGAAAATAATAAATTGAACAGTAGCTTGTATTACGAGATAATTTTTTTAGAAGCTTCAGAAGAGCCAGAAACTCCTCAAAAATTATGTTATACTGATATCAAAAGTGCAATATTGGAATAGTAATCGTCAAAAACCCTGAACTGGAGCTTTACAATTCCCCACCTTGGTTACCACGAAAAATCACATTTTGGCAATATATATCGACATATTGATATATCGATATATCGTTGTGTCGAGCCATTGGTCGTAGAATACAGGAGGCAGGGTTGCCAACTTTTCAGTCCACGAATGTGTCCCCTGAGCATCCAAAAACGTATCATTTTTAGCTAAAATATGTCCATCTTGAAATTCCAAAAACTAGAGGTTATTTATTTCTACTAGTTGTATAATTGACAAAAACACACGTTGTAAACTTCTTTCAAAGCGGCCAGTTACTACCAAATGCAATAAAATCGAAATAAAATCCATATAATTTATTTTTCTTATTTTTATTTGCTTCTATTTTGCACTTATTAATATGATATTTATATAAATATTTAATTTATATTTATTTGAGGAATCAAAGCGCACGGGTCAGAATACAAATAGTTTTCAATAAATCGCAAATGAAGCAATAAGCTTTAGAGCTTTATCAAACAGTTCGTGGTAACGAACTGTAGTAAGGAGCGACCGGGCTCAATAGTCAACGAAACTCTAAAAAAGGAATTTCGATGCTAAAAGATACGTCATTTTCATGCTGATTTTAAATATATAAGTTTCATCAAATTTAGTCTTTGTCATCAAAAGTTATCAACCGCAGAAAATTTGCCTTATTTTGAAAAATGGGGGGAAACACCCCCTAAAAGTCATAGAATCTTAACGAAAATCACACCATCGCATTCAGCGTATCAGAGAACTCTCAAGCTCCTATATACAAAAATGTGGAATTTCGTATTTTTTGGCAGAAGACAGATCACGGGTGCGTGTTTATTTGTTTTTTGTTGTTTTTTTCCCAGGAGTCATCGTATCGACCAAGTGGTCCTAAAATATTGCAAGAGGGCTAATTCTAACGCAAATGAAAAGTTCTAGTGCCCTTTTTAAGTGACCAAAAAAATTGGAGGGCACCTAGGCCCCCTCCCACGCTCATTTTTTCCCAAAGTCAACGGATCAAAATTTTGAGATAGCCATTTTGTTCCGCATAGTCGAAAACCATAATAACTTATGTCTTTGGGGATGACTTACTCCCCCACAGCTCCTGGGGAAGGGGCTGCAAGTTACAAACTTTGACCAGTCTTTACAAACAGTAATGGTTATTGAGAAATGTACAGACGTTTTCAGGGGGATTTTTTTTGGTTTGGGGGTGGGGTTGAGGGGAGGGGGCTATGTGGGAGGATTGTTCCTTGGAGGAATATGTCATGGGAGAAGAGAAATTCAATGAAAAGGGCGCGGTATTTTCTAGTATTACTATAAAAAAAACAATGAAAAAATAAAAATGAAAAAGTTTTTTCAATTGAAAGTAAGGAGTAGCATTCAAACTTAAAACGAACAGAGATTATTACGCATATGTTTTAATTGTTTTTAAGTAAGGTGAAGTGTTGCAAAGTTTTTCGTGTAGTTTTTTAGGTAATTTCCTTTTTCCTCTTTTCTTTTATTCACACTATACTCCGTTTTTCATGTGTATTATAACGGGTTATAAATAAATTCAATTCAATTCAATATTAAAAATATAAGAATATAAAGTTTGTTACGTTAGTTAATTCTTAAGTTACGTATATTCTTTACTAATAAAAACGTTCGTTAAAAATTGAAAGTTCTAGTTGCCTTTTTAAGTAACCGAAGGAGGGCAACTAGGCCTCCTTCCCCACCCCTTATTTCTCAAAATCGTCTAATCAAAATATTTAGCCAAAAAAAGAATTAATATGCAAATTTCATTTTAATAATTTATGTGCGGAGAGCCATAATCAAACATGCATTAATTCAAAAACGTTCAGAAATCAAATAAAAAAAACTAGTTTTTTTTAACTGAAAGTAAGGAGCGACATTAAAACTTAAAACGAGCAGAAATTACTCCGTATATGAAATGGGTTGTCCCCTCCGCAATCCCTCGCTCTTTACGCTATTTAATAAATAAAACAAGTATTTTTAACTGAAAGTAAGGAGCGACATTAAAACTTAAAACGAACAGAAATTACTTCGTATATGAAAGGGACTGGTTCCTTATCAGCGCCCCGCTCTTTACGCTAAAGTTTGATTCTTTCTCTCAACTTTTCTTTTTAAAACAGTAAAAAACTTTGGCGTAAAGAGCGGGGCGTTGATGAGGAAGCAGCCCCTTTCATATACGAAGTAATTTCTGTTCGTTTTAAGTTTTAATGTCGCTCCTTACTTTCAGTTAAAAAAAAACTTGTTTTTTTTTATTTAATTTCTGAACGTTTTTGAATCAATGCATGTTTTGATTTTGGCTCTCCGCAGAGGAATAATTAAAACGAAATTTGTATATTTTCTTTGGGGGGGGGGCTAAATGACTTTTTCATAATTTTGATCGAATGATTTTGAGAAAAAAAGAGCGGAGGAGGAAGCCTAGTTGCCCTCCGATTTTTGGTTAATCAAAAAGGCAACTAGAACTTTTAATTTTTTTACGAATATTTTTATTAGTAAAAGATATACGTAACTTATAAATTGGCTTACGTAAAGAACTTTTGTATTCTCGTGTTTTTATTACATATATGAGGGGGTTCGCCCCCTCGTCAATACCTCGCTCTTTACACTAAAGCTTAAATTTTGTCCCAATTCATTAAGAATGGCCCCTGAATCACAAAAGCCGTAGAATAAATAGTTGAAATTACTAAAAAATACTTTAGAGTAAAGAGCGAGGTATTAGGAGGAGGTGAGCCCCTCATTTGGGTAATAATTTTTGTTCGTTTTAAGTTTTAATGCTGCTCCTTACTTACAGCTGAAAAAAAACATTTTCATAATTATTTTTTTTATTGTTTTTTTTTAAGTAATGCTAGTAAATCCTGCCCTCCTTTCATGGAAATTTTCTTCCCCCATGACGAATTCCTCGATGGAAAGTTCCACCAGCATATCCCCCTCTTCAAAACCCCTCCCCCAATCAAAAAATCCTCCTGAAAAGGCCTGTACACTTCCCAATAACCATTGCTATATGTAAGCACTGGTCAAAGTTTGTAACTTGTAGCCCTTCCCAAGGGGACTTTAGGGGAGTACGTCGTCCCCAAAAACATAGTTATAAGGTTTTTCGACTACGCTGAATAAAATGGCTATCTCAGAATTTTGATCCGTTGACTTTGGGAAAATAATTAGCGTGGGAGGGGGCCTAGATGCCCTCCAATTTTTTTGGCCACCTAAAAAGGGCACTAGAACTTTTCATTTCCGTTAGAATGACCCCTCTCACGACATTCTAGGACAAATGGGTCGATACGATCACCCCTGGAAAAAAAAACAACATATAAACACGCATCCGTGATCTGCCTTCAGGCCAAAAATACAAAATTCCACATTTTTGTAGATAGGAGCTTTAAACTTCTACTGTAGGGTTCTCTTGATACTCTGAATCTTATGGTGTGATTTTCGTTAAGATTCTATCACTTTTAGGGGTGTTTCCCCCTATTTTCTAAAATAACGCAAATTTTCTCAGGCTCGTAACTTTTGATGGGTAAGACTAAACTTGATGAAAACTATATATTTAAAATCATCATTAAAATGCGATTCTTTTGATGTAGCTATTGGTATCAAAATCCCATTTTTTAGAGTTTTGGTTACTATTGAGCCGGGTCGCTCCTTACTACAGTTCGTTACCACGACCTGTTTGAAAGTTTGACTCTTTGCCACAGTTCTACCTTTTAAAACAATTAAAAACTTAAGTGTAAAGAGCGAGGCGTTGAGGAGGGGACAACCCATTTCATATACCGAGTAATTTCTGTTCGTTTAAGTTTTAATGTCGCTCCTTACTTTCAGTTTTATTTAATCCTCTAAAAGTTTGAATGAGAGGAAAGTAACTGAAAAGTTTCAGGTTTTTCAGCTGTTATTTGTTAAAACAAATAGTTTTCAATAAAGCGCAAATGAAGCAATAGGCTTTAGAGATTTTATGGTTAGAAGAGCGGCGAGGGGAAGGTAGCCATACTCCTGCTTGAAGTGTTTTTTTTTCATTTTAAGTTTAACTTGAATAGAAGACGTTGACGTTTGAAGATTAATTAATTCATCTACATCAGCATCTGTTATCTTTAGTAAATAAAAAACGGTTTTTTCAACTGAAAGGAAGGAGCAACATTAAAACTTAAAACGAGCAGAGATTATTCTGAATGTGAGGGGTTTTTCCTCCTCCCCAATACCTCTCTCTCTCCACGCTAAAGTTTTTTACTACTTTTAAAAAAAGCTATTTAATCTAATTAAACGGCCCTTGTCTTCAAGGAGTTGTACTTAAAAAATTGGGGAAAAGGTCAAACTTTGGCGCAAAGATGGAGGTATTGGAGAGAGGGCAACCCCCCTCATATACAGGATAATTTATTCTATTTTAAGGTTTAATGTTAATCCTGACTTTCAGTTGAAGAAACTTGTTTTCTTTTTATTTCTGATAGTTTTTCAAATAATACCGGGCCTTTGGCTCCCCCTCCTTAAAAAATTCTCTCCTCCCAAGGGAAACTCCTCCGTGAAAAGTCCTTCCCGCGTAAAATACTCCCCATCGCAAGAAAATTCACTCCGGACAATTCCATCTCCGCCTGATAAATTATCCTTAGCATACTTTCATATAAAAAAGACTTGAATCTCTAATCATTTTCCTTATCACAAAATTTCTCTCGAAACTCCCCCCCTTCCGTGAAAAGTTGCTCCCGAGGAATCTTTCCTTGTGAAGAATTTGTCTCGCAGAAAGTTCCCCAATGGGAAACTTTTTCCCGTGGAGAATCCCCCCACCACAGAAAAATTCTCCAGAGAATTCTGATCCTGCTAAAAATTTCCCCATAATAAAAAATAACTTACATACAGGAATTCTGCCAAACTTACCAAGTGAAAAATTTCACCTGGAAAGTTCACGCCGGAAACTTCCTTCTCCATGGAAAATTCTCCGCGTCGACCTCCCCTCCATCAGAAAATCCCTCCCGAAAAATATCCAAATAACTTCCAAATAAGAAATAATATACATAAGCAATGGGCAAATATCATAACTTAAAGCCCTTTCCCCAGAAGCTGTCTGCGGGCGGGGTCATGTTATCCCCAAAGGCATAGTTATTGAACGTTCAACCTATGCTGAACAAAATGGTTATTTCAAAATTTCGATCGGACGACTTTGAGGAAAAAGGGTGTTGAACGGGAGCTGGTTGCCCTCCGATCTTTTAGTCACTTAAAAAGGACACTAAAACTTTAAATTCGTTCAAATGAGCCCTAACCCAATTTTCTTGGACCATTCATTCGATGTGATAACCCCCTTGGAAATTTTTTTTAAAAAAACACGCATTCGTGATCTTTCTTCTGGCAAAAAAATTACAAAATTTCACATTTTTGCTGATGGGAGCTTGAAACATCTACAGTAGGGTTCTCTGTTATGTTGAATCTGAAGGTGTAACTTTCATTAAGATTTCTTGAATTCTTGGAAATATTTCCCCCTTTTTTCCGACATCAGGCAAGTTTTCGTAAATACTATACTATTCATCTTTGCATGTATAAATAGTACACAGGCAAAAATCAGGCTCGTAGCTTTTGACGGGTAAGACTAAATTGATGAATTTTATATATTTGGAATCAGCATATAAAGCCAGTTACGAGTTTCGATTACTATTGTGCTGAGTCGTTCTTTACTTACAGTTCGTCACTGTAATTCATTTATTCTTTCAATGCAATTTCTGGTCCTTATGAGTTTGCATTTATTATTGAACTCCATTTCTGCTGGTTTTAAGTTTGATATGGCTTCTTACTTTTCTCTTTAAAAAAATTCTTTTATGGAAAGTTTTATTTAAGTTGATCCGTAACACGGGCACCAGCCATATCAACTTGTCTTCCAAAGTGGAGATTTTAATTTAGAAAAGCAGGAGGTTTAGACAGGGCTGCAACCCTCTCCTCCTTCTATAGGATGTAACTTATTTTATATCACAAAATGTGATTGGCTTGTGAGAGTACGTCACATAAATAAACTAATAGAATTAAAGCATATTTTTAACATGGAAGTATACGGTATTAATCTTTCTTTTTCGGTTTAGTAAAATGTTATTCGTCCCCAATGAGAAAATTTGCTGGCTTTAGTGATTTTAAATTTGTTTGTTTTTAGGAGTAGGTGGTAGACAAATATAAATTATAGGTTTTGGATTTTAATGATGTTGGTATACCACTTAGAGGAGGGGGTATTTTTCAAATAAAAAAAAATGCAAACATATGATTTTTACTCGGCCAACAACACTATCTAAAAATTTAAGTGTTAATAAATACAACTAAAAAAAAGTTTACAATTACAGCAAAAGTGTTTCTCGTTAAAAAGTAATTATGATACTTACTAAGTAAATTTTGAGTATCTGATCCTTTTAATTGATTATTACTCAATGGAATATAATGGAGGGATGATTGATGATCAACTGTGGATGAGAAAAAAACACCACTATCTGAGAGTGCCACTGCCTTCAAACTTGGCTTAACATCAGGATCGTGATCATATGCTGTAAATGGTTGACCATTGGGAATCCCACTAGTTTCGTTTTGATGATGAATCTGCAGCTTTGAACCAAGTGAGATTAGTATGTCTGAAAGGAAAAAACTATTTTTTTATTCCAGGACCATATAGGGGGGGGGACTCCCCAAACGTTTATTTGACTCACAAAAACGCGTATAAACAATTTTTATGCGTTTTTAATTTTTTTTATACCTCTCCCCCCCCCCCCTCCCCAAACTAATGAAAATCAGGAATAAGTGGATTTAATTCCAAGAATTTAATCTAGCAAAGGAGAGAGAATTAATTTCGCTCTCAAAAGGCGACCCTCGCTTGGATCGATCCTTGGATGTTCATATTCACTAGTCATTATTTGAATATTTTCATATTATTATAAATAATCATCCCCTCCCCTTTGGTTCCCGCATGACATTCGCATTGGAACTTTGTCCCCAATCTCAGAAGACCAAAAACGTGACAAAGTTTTATGATATTCACAGTCGTCATCCATATTTATTCATGCTAGAAAATTATTTTACCACCTGTTAGGACAGTTAGGAATGTAATAATAATATGACAAAAGACCACAAGAACAGCAGATAATACTCTGAACTATGCAATATACAAAAAAAGAGAAAAAAAACAGAGAATATACACTTGAATACCGTGAAATTCTCTAATAAAAGGTCAATATGATAGAAACTAAAGAAGCGAAAATGAAAGAAAGAGATGAGAAGCAGAGATAGTAGAGAAAAGAGAAGATTTGCTGAACGTTAGATCATGAGGAAAAGAAAAGAAAGACTAGTCATAGTTTCAACAGTCACTGCAACCAAGCACAAATTAAGTTCACTCCATAGAAATTGAAACTTTTTGAAAAAAAACTGCCAGGTGAGAAAAAACTGACATTTGAAGCTGGTTCAGGAATGGTAACTACGATTCCGATCAATTTTAAAAGTAAAAGTTTATTACGAAAACAAATTCATTAGATTTCGAAAGATACACTGAAAACCTTCGAAAATGGTGTCGAGTCGAAATAAAAAATTGCACCATTGGAAAAAATTTCGAAGCCCCTCATACAGGGAAGTTACAGATCCGCCATCTTGAACAACAAAAAAAAGTCAAATTTTCTTTTTGTTTTTTGCATGGGTAGCACTGGTTTATTCTTCTTCATCATCATTGCAAGCAAGGCACCAAAGCAAGGCAAGCATGTCATATATGACTGGCTCTGCTGCCTGATTCTCTAGGGTTCGTTCTTTACTAAAAAATTAATTAAAAATAATTTAAAAAAATCGAAAAAGGAGTTTTTCAAAGAAAAGTAAAGGCCATGCTAAAATTAACATCAGCAGAAACGAAAACTTATAATAATTCAAACTCATGCACAAAACAGAATATGTATGCAACTACTACTAGTAACATTGACTTTTCACCTGGTGAAACTGATTTTGTTCATGGAGCTTCTTGCAGGCAGATTTTTGATCACGAAACTTGTTGCTTGCTGATTTTTGTTCAGGAAACTTGTTACATGTTGAGCTTTGTTGGTAAAACTTGTTGCATGTTGGATTTTCTCCTCGTGAAACTGATTTTGTTCATGGAACTTGTAGCAAGTTAATTTGCTCTTCACGGAATTTTTGGGTGCTAATTTTTGTTCATGAAACTTGTTGCATGTTGATTTTTCTCTTCGTGGAACGTGTACATTGATTTTTCTCATCACGAAACTTATCTTGTTCATAAAACTTGTTCCGTGCAGATTTTTGTGCATTGAACTTATTGCAAGCTGATTTTTTTTTGTCCATGGAACTTGTTGCATATTGATTTTTCTCTTCTTAAAATTTGCACATTGATTTTTCCTCCTCGTGACACTGATTTGGCTCATGGAGCTTATTGTGTGCTAATTTTTGTTCGTGAAACTTGTTGTATGTTGATTTTTTCTTGTTGTGAAACATGTGCATTGATGTTTTCTCCTTGTGAAACTGATTTTGTTCATGCAGCTTGTTGCGTTCTAATTTTTGTTCATGGAACTTGTTGTGTATTGATTTTTGTTAGTGAAACTGGTTGCATCTGGATTTTTCACTTGAAACTCGTACATTTGTTTTTCTCCTCGTGAAACTCATTTTGCTTATGGAATTTGTTTTGTGCTGATTTGTGTTAGTGAAACTGACTGCATCTTGATTTTTCTCTTCGTGAAACTTGTACATTTGTTTTTCTCCTCGTGAAACTGATTTTGTTCATGGAACCTTTTGCAGGAAGATTTTTGATCTCGGAACTTGTTGCGTGCTGATTTTTGTTCGGGAAGCCTGTTACATGTTGATCTTTGTTGGTCAAACTTGTTGCATGTTGAATTTTCTCCTCGTGAAACTGATTTTGTTCATGGAACTTGTAGCGAGTTGATTTGCTCTTCATAGAACTTTTTTGCGTGCTAATTTTTGTTCATGTAACTTGTTGCATGTTGATTTTTCTCTTCGTAAAATGTGTACATTGATTTCTCTCATCACAAAACTGATCTTGTTCACAGAACTTGTTCTGTACAAATTTTTGTTTGTTAAACTTATTGCAAGCTATTTTTATAGCTTGAGAAAAGACCAGAAAGATAAAGGACAGAATGATCACAGAATGTAGCATATAGCCTACCCAGTGCACGTCTATTACACTTCCCTCGATTAGCAACTATCTTAGAATAGCTCATTTTAATTTTCTTTTGAACATCACGAATAGTGCACTGCTGTAGGCAAGAAATTGAATTCGTAACAGTAGTACCCAACCACCAAAAGGTGGAAACAAAGGGTATAGAAAACCGCAACAGACTAAGGGAGCATTAGAGGAAGTCGGACCATTAAAAACTAGAAATTCACATTTCTCAACATTAAGAGAAAGACCACTTTTAGAAAATAGACGTGAAACTTTTGAGACCATAAACGAGAGACCTTGCTTATTTTTACACAAAAGTAAAAGATCATCTGCATAAGCAAGATAAGAAACATCTGAGAGTCCAATAAAATAATTTCATCTAAAATACCAGAAATGCACATTTTGAATATACTAGGTGATAAAACCCCTCCCTGTTTGACACCCTGACATAAACGGGCAAACAGAGATCCAGATTTATTAATTTGGAGGAAAGAATTCTCATACCAAAAACAAAGAAGAAAAAGGACTGAAAGATTTACACCATTATTAAAAAGGGAAAAAAAAGCTTGACTGTGAACTACATTGTCAAAAGCTTTAGAAAGGTCCAAAGTACACATATAAAATGGTGAAACCTCAGCCATGCTATTCTTAAGGGCGGAAGAAAGAACACAGTGTGCATGTTGACAACCAATACCAGAATGAAACCTGAATTGATTCAATCCAAAATTTACATTTTCATTTAAATGAGGAATTAAGATATATTCAAGGATTTTACTCAAGTTACACATAGTGGTTATAGGGCGATAAGATGAACACTGAGAAGGGAGTTTTCCCTGCTTTAGAATTGAGGTGACAGTTCCAGAAACAATGCTATCCAGAACTGGCGAAGAAGTTAAACACATATGGAACAACAACTGCAAATGAAATAAAAGAACAACACACTTTGGATTTATATTATTTACACTAATGCCACCAATATCAATGGATGAAGATTTCAGTTGCTTAATTGCATTTTCAGCAGCAGTTATTGATACTGGACTAATATAGCCTTGATGAAGTGAAGACAGAAGAATTTTAGAAAGTAACCAAGAATAATGTGACTACATGAAGAAATTAATTTTATTAAGATCACTATTATAAAGATCACTTTTATCCAGCTTCTCAGAATTGATCAATCTAGACCAATCCTTTTTAGAGGCTGGAAATTCCATACCCTTATAATGAATGGATTTAAGATACTTTTTACAGTCATTCTTTGTTTTCTGCTTTATATCTGCAACAGACCCTGTTGTAGGTCTACCACAATCAACCCAAATTCGAAGCCAAAGTTTTGCCTTATTTTTATAATTCTTTAATTCAGGATTGGCAGCCCATATAGATTTCCGCGTTTTTATACAAATACACTCTGCAGGAACCACAATTTTTTCAGCTCCTTTCATGCATCTAAGTATATCATCATAATATCTATCAAGATCAGGCTTACTACCCTTTACTTGCAATTGGAGTAGATGATAAGGCACACAAATACAACTAAAGCAATGCAGATAAAGACAATATATATAAAGCAATATTGGCTCTTTCCCAATTACTATGTTTAAACCATTTAGAATTCCCAATAGGGGCAACATTGCAAAGGTTACATTTCAGTTTAGCAGTAAATGAAAGCAATAGATGGTATCAACATGAATAATCAAGCATTCTAGCTGTGACAAACTGATTATATGATCAATATTAGAAACACTACCAGATTGATGGATGTAGAAGTATGATAAATCTTTCTTCAGAATCACGTAAGGGGGCATGCACTCCAATATTTCTCAGGATTGATAACTTTGTTCATCCAAATCTGTATTAAAGTCACCAAGAACTATAAAATCAAGTGTATTGTCCTTGACATGATTCATCAGAGACTTTGAAAACTTCCATGTAATAGCAAATCTATTTATTGACTCTACTGTATTATTTTTATATGGAAGATAAACATTAGCAAACACAGTACTATTTACTCTAACAGCAAGAATGTGCTTATCTGAATAAAAAAGGGATGGGTTCAAAAGATCAATACTTTTTTTAAAACTACAGGCCAGGCCTCCAGAAGGGTGGCCACACATGGTAACTGCATCAGAAGTAAAAATCAAATGAATAGAGCTTCAATGAAGGAAATTTCTGCTAGAGGCAGTTAACAAGGTTTCTTGCAGGCAGATAACGTCAATGTTCGTGTACAGATTGTCAATATAAGCATCTTTATTTTTTGTGCCATTGATATTGTGCAATGATTGAAATTTGTAAAGTCATTTACAGATTTGTTGACTTGCAAGACCACAGAGAACAGAGCATGATATGTTAAAGGACACATGTTCACCATTGCCATTGGCACATTTTGGTGAGGCATTGCATGGATTTTCTTTCCTACTAATATGAGGGCCAGCACAACAAGCACATTTGGGTGAAGGACTGGGACAAGAAGACTGGAAGTGATGGGGCAATCAGCACTCAAAACAACACTTTGGAATTTCCTTAAACTTGCTCAGTCTAAAGAATTCATAACCAATTCATACACCATCTTTGAAAGAAGCAGCTTTAGCAAAAGAATCCACAAAATCAAGCTTATAATGGCTGAATATTTCTTAGAAATTTCTTTGGTTGATGTACTGGCAAGAGTGACAGGAACAGATGCACAGAAGTCTTTGACAGCAGATTTATCAATATTTACACACCACTCATCATGAAGAGGGCAAATACTGGAAACAAGTTCATGGCCACTGATTTTATCAATAGCCTCTTTCCTTTTAACAGGATCTGATAGATAAGACAGCAATTGAGAGATGACAATAGTGGTTAACTGGCAATTAGAGCCTATAGGTTCTGGTAACTAAGGGTAATTGAGGCTATAATTGTCCAACTTTGCTGACACAATTTGAACAAGCTGATGAACATGCTGATTGGAAACTTTAGAGGCTAATCATGAATAGGCCACAGCCAGCAACACTGGAACTTCAGTTGGAAGTTTAATCACATAAGTTGGCACAGTGATGCTAGCTTCATTGCACTTCTTCAGAAGATCAAGCATGTCCTTAATATTACTGTTTGCAGAATTTGCACCACTGCAGCAAGGGGAAATTTCATCAGGCACAAGTTTCAACCCTTGGATCAGCCTTAGCTTCAACTATTTTTGGTGAAACAAAAAAATTCACTCCATGTTCAACAATTTCCTTCTCAGAAATCAAAATCAGCCAATTACTTTGGACAAAATTTAACCCAGGTGAAAAGATAAGTTCAAAGTCATTCAGATCCTCTGATTGTTCACTAATACTTGGCATCTTTTCAAGGCACCTATTTTTAACCACCATACATTTAAACCATTCAATGTATAAATATAGGTCACTGTTATATGTCATTACAATCCCAAGCCAATTTCTGCAAAATAACAAAGTTACTGAATTATTTATGAAGCATAGGACAGGATTAAAAGTCTCTATGATCCCAAGCCAATTGTTGCAAAATAACAAGGTCACTGAATTATTTTTGAAGCTTAGGTCAGGATTAAAAGACTCTATGATCCCAAGCCAAATATTTAAATTAATTCACTTGACAAGAAACTCATTGATTTAGTAGTGTTCATAAAATATCTAATTTTAGCTGTTCATGCATTGAACTCTGGAACAATATGCAATAGCCTACATTTCATATAAATTTTGAAAAAAAGAACCATTGATATGGCTCAAAATTCTACTCAAATAACAGGAATTACATTTTCAGAACTAAAGGCAGAGAAAAAGCAACTGGTAACAGAAAATTAAGGTTAAATGTTGTTTTGTCAAAATTTCAATAGGTCACATTTCAACCTGTCATGTAGGCGAATTTCAGGGCTCTCTATAGGGAGAAGGAGAAGAGGTGTGTACTTTAAAATACCTTCATGGGATATACTTTGGCCTGTAGACCCATCCCTGAAAGTTTCATTTTCCTAACCTAACCCCTTTCTGAGATGACAAGAAGCCACTCAACTAGAATTTTATCTCAGAAAGAGCATAAAAATGGCATCTAGTGGTATGTTCACTTTATTTGTAGGTCAATAATAGCCTAGCCTATGAACTGCTCAATATTTAGGCTACTGGCTATTTTATCATAGGCCAATACAATTCCTGTCATACCTATATGCGACATTACTTGTGTAGAAAGAAACAAATTAGACCAACACACAGATTTTTTAGAGTTTAAGCTACTTAGTAACCAAAAATAAGTGTCCATAATTTAGGCCTGGGCTATCCTACCCACTAGACTGTTATATGAGAAACCTTCATACCTTGACAGCCATGACCAGCAAACAGGTAAATTATCAAAAAGCAAAAACTAAAACATTTGTACTTCATCACTGGACTTTTCCCGATTCATAGAATCGGAAAGTGTCCAACCAATCCTTTTCTTTCCGGGATAAACACTACACTGACATTTAAATTTTAGCGAACAAATAGAAAATTTTACTTTCTGTTTCTGCCATCTATTATAAAAACAAAGTGAAATATGTAACTAGAGAGCCAAAATATAAGAACATACCGTTTTCACAGTAAACCAAATTCTTGGAACAAGTTTAAGAGAAAGTGGAACAAGAAATTTCACATCTCATAACAGTATTGTGAATTACTGGAAGTTTTTTCCTTATATGTCTTCCCCCCCCTAAATTTTGAAAGTACCTTTTTTGGTATTTTCATTGAACTATACCTTTTTTGTGTATTTTCAGTGAAAAAACAACAAAACTGCCCCTAGTTATTAGTAATTCAGCCCATAGAGTTTTGCCCAAAATAGCCAATGCTTTAAGTGTACTTCATTATCTTACCTAGTTTTTTTTTGTGTATTTATGTTATACGGGAAAAACAGAGGCGCCATTTAGGCCAAATCTTGGGATGGGCATGAACTCCATCTGGGCCCCCCTCGATTCACTTTGTGTCGCGTAAGAAAAATCCGGGTTTTGGCAGCACATTGATCGAATATTCTAAGTAAAATGCATTTTCAGCACCCGTTGTTGCTTGGAAATGTACTGTAACCAATTGTGGAACTCAGCCACACTGACCTCTAAGATTAATTATAACAACGAAGAATACAATCAATGAGGTTAAGTGATTAAACTGAAAGTGGAAAATTCAACCAAACTACAGGCTGGCATTCCTCAGCGAGAAACTTTCTTATTTAAATAAACAATACCTCGGTGAAAGTAACCTTCATTGTTATGCTGAGGGTTGTAACCAAAATCTCAGTGTCCCTTCAGCAGAAATCTTCCAGATCAAATATATTTACAAAAAGGAAAAACATAACAAGAAAAAAAATATAACAACATTCAAGGTAACAAGGGGAACCGCCGAGCTTTCATCTTTGCAAAATCTTCAACAAGCTGGTTGTAGTCAAATTTTTTACTAAATCCTTCTCTGCAAATATCAAAAGGAGGTGACTGAGACGATCATCTCCTGTTGTAGACCGCAGGTAGTTTTTCACTATTTCTAGGCTAGAAAACAAACGCTCATTGCTCGCTGTTGTCTCAGTAAGTGTGGCAGCAATACGAAGTACTTTAATTACTTCTCAGTAAGCCACTGGTAATACCTGAAGATGGTTGACAATGTCTAGGAAGTTTTCCGGCTTTTTCTCTTCATTGAGCAAGAAACGCTTGGCAATACCAGCTTGAGATTCGAGAAGAATGCTGTCGAAATCCAGCTCGCCGTAAAGAGAAGAGAAAGGCTTGAGCAGCTCTGTGTCCATAAACTTGGTTGAGCTTGGATCCAAGGCTTCGAGCGTACTCAGCACTGGCAAGTTATCTGTGAACCTTCTGTCAAATTCGGCTAGTAGACGGTCAAAAGTTTTGAAGTATTCTTCAAAACATCGACAAGGGGTTCCAGATTGATCTCATATACTTGGATCTCAAGAAAGCCTTTGACAAAGTTCCCCATAAGCGTCTCGTCAAGAAGCTCAGGAAATACGGTCTCTCCTCATCCGGGTCCTCATTCAGTCTTCTTCAATGGATTACGGACTTCTTAACTGGCAGAAAGCAAGTTGTGTGCGTAGAAGGTTGTCTCAGCAATACCGAAGAAGAAGTTCTTAGCGGAGTACCTCAGGGGTCAATTCTCGGCCCCCTTCTGTTTAATCTCTACATCAACGACCTAGTTGAGGGCATCAAATCTGACATCCTTCTCTACGCGGACGACACAAAGCTCTATCGCGTCATCTCGTCATGTGAAGACATTCACCACCTGCAGGCGGATCTCCAACGGATGACTGGATGAAGAAGTGGATCATGGAAATCAATACCCAGAAAAGTCATATCCTCACTCTGGGTCCACAAAACTTTTCGTCCTCATACTTTCTTGGTTCCGTTGCACTCACTCTTAGTAGAGAAGAAAGAGACCTAGGCATCTTAGTGGATTCTGAACTGAACTTCAGTAGCCACTATGAAGCTGTCGTCAAGAAGGCTTCCAAAGTTGCTGGTATGATCAGAAGAAACTTCTCGTGCGAGGACGACAAAATGCTTGCTACGCTCTATAAGTCCCTTGTCCGCCCGATTCTTGAGTATGGACATTGTTCTACAAGACCATACTACAACAAGGACATTGATGCTCTTGAAAATGTTCAGAGAAGGATAACTAAATTCTCTCCCAGGTTACGCTTCCTTCCCTACGAAGAGCGGCTTAGAAAGCTTGAAATCCCAACCCTCGCCTTTAGATTCCATCGTGGTGATCTTATTGAAATGTACAAGCTCTGCAATGGAGCCTATGATAACGTACCAACCCAGAGAATCGTGCAGTTCAATAAAAATCATCTCCGACGACATCAGTACAAAGTGAGTATGGAACGTTTTTACAAGGACATGGGCCGATGGACTTTCGGCAACCGAGTTGTTCAGCATTGGAACAACTTACCAGAAAGAGTAATCTGCTCCATAAACCTACGGACATTCAAGATGGAAGTTGATGAATATTATTCAAGTGTCATTTTCTCCTTATGCAAATTTAGAAGAAATGCAAATTAAGATTTTTGTTTTGTAGAGGCTTAACGGCCTGCCATCAAATTTGCGAATATATTTATTTATTTTATCATTTCATCCGCCAAAGTAGTAGTCCAATTTCCAGATTCGATGAAATTCTTTCCTAGCGTCAAAGTTGTCACAAATTGTTTCCGATGCTTGGTGATCTTTTGAATTCTTCAATGTCGTCCTTTCTGACCAACAGAGGAGGGTCTAGTCGCGGGTCCATTCACAGCAGGTACTTCAATTTCGAGTTCTGTTGCAAACTCTTTAGCCTTCTTGAAAAGCGATACAAATGAAGCATCTGAACGCAGGTCGGTGAGTTTGCTTCTTGTGGCCTGAATCAGGGTGCGCGATCGAGGAATAACCAAGTCGATGGCGACGGCATGGAGTTGCTGAGACAGCGATTTCGTCGCTCGCGTAATTTCTTCTATGCAGTGCAATTGGAAGATAACAAGGTACGATTCCATCAAGAAATGATTGGCCAGGAACTGACCTATTTTAGTCTATCAACTTAGAAGAATTACTGAAAATATTCAGAATTTATAATATTAATACAATCATCCAGGAAACGGGCATTTGATAGAACTTGAGAATTAGATTATGTATCTAACCTGCTTTCAAAGTTTACAATGGTTAATAGCAAATAGTGTTATTATTATGGCCGGCAAAGGACCCTTTTTGGTGGAAGCTTGGGCCCCCTGGAAAATCTGGGGTGGGCATTTGACCACCTCTTCCATAAGGGATCGATGTCAGTGAAGAGGAACTAATGTAGTATTTTTAACATTGTTTAGACTTCAAATTGATAAGTATGTAAATCTGTAACCTGCAACCTTCTGAGCAGAATTCCAAAACACAAACCAATGGGCCGCACAGGATTTCGAGGATCTAATTTTACAATAGTTTAAGTTTTAGCCAAATGATTATATTAAAAAATGATCACTAGAAAAACTACTCATCTCTTACTAGATTGCTGTTCACCGCTGCAACCTAGATATTGATTTTGAAACCAATATACTTTCCTTGTTATTCAAGCCAAGGGACAGATAGTTTCCAATATAGGGGTATTGGACAAGGCGGTTCTAACCTTGAGCTTCTTTTTTGGATCTGATTCTAGTTTTGGCAGTTGTGGGCTAATTCTTCTTTTACAAAGGGACGTGATTGTCTCTCAATATTTTGCTAGCTAACGCTGCAACCTTGCTTTAAAAATATATTTGTTTCAAACTATCTTGCCAATAAATAATTTAAATTAACATTGGCTCGTGGTCATTCTTTACTATAATTTATGTAGAAACTAGCTGTTGGTGTGGTGCTTCACGCCACACCAACACCTAGTTGGTGGGGGCGCTTCGCGCCCCCCTCCAAGCCCCCCTGCGCGTAAGTCGTTACGCGCCATTGTAGTTTTGTCTCTGTGTCCCACCTGTGAATATATATATATATATATATATATATATATATATATATATATATATATATATATATATATATATATATTTTTACTACGTAAAACTTGCGAGTATACAACATTTTTCGCCGTCCCATTGTCTGTGCATATAAATAGATTGTCAGGTTTACCGACTCTTGAACAAGCAACATATATTTGTCCATGCGAAAACAATTCGTATTCAGATCTATACCGCATTTTTTTAATGATTGCCCTTGAGCTTTGTTGATGGTGATTGCTAATCGAATATTCCCTCTGTCCCCATCGTCATTTATATATCCCCCCTGTGCCCTTCCGGCGTCCCTGTTGTAGTTGTATCCCTGTGTCCCGGTCGTCATTTATATTCCCTGTGTCCCGGTCGTCATTTGTGTCCCGGTGTCTCGGTCTGTAATTTCTCTTTGAGTGTCCCGGTCGTCTCTTATATTCCCTGTGTCCCGGTCTTCATTTATGTCCCGGAATGCCAGGCGCTAATTTTGACATTGCTCTGGTGATTCCTCGGCACGCTTTCTATTGGCATTATCTCTTTGAGCCGCAACCCTGTTTTCACGTTGTTCTTGTGATTTCTCGGCACACTTTCTTTTGGCATTGCCTCCTTGAGCCGCAAACCTGTTTTCACGTTGTTCTTGTTATTCCTCGGCACGCTTTCGTTTCTTACTTTCTCTATTAGCCGGAAGCCTTTTGGCATTAACCCTTTGAGGAGCTTCCTCGGCTGTTTCTTCTGCCATTGTAGGATTTATACTAAAATTTCTCTTTGAATTAACTCTTTGAGTAGCTTCCTTGGCTGTTTCTTCTGCCATTGTAGGATTTATACTGAAATTTTTCTTTGAATCACCCTCTTATATCCTTATAATGACGTCATATAATAAGCCTTATATAATTATAATGGCGTCATATGCGGACAAACACACAAACATACAACTTATTTATATATACAAGCTGTTGGGGTGGCGCTTCGCGCAACCCCTTCACCTAGTTGGTGGGGGCGCTTCGGCCCCCCCAAGCCCCCCGCGCGCGTAAGTCGTTACGCGCCATTGTAGTTGTGTCCCACCTGTGAATATATATATATATATATATATATATATATATATATATATATATATATATATATATATATATATATATATATATATCTATATATATAAAAATAAGTTGTCTGTGGATGTGTTGGTCTGTCTGTCGGGTGACGTCATGTTTGTGTGTTGACTGACGTCATGAAGTTAGTTGTCGTCATTTTTGTTATGACGGTGACGTCATTAAAGATATTTAAGACATGCGTTCACGTAGAAATCTATTAATGTTTAACTGTAAAATGACTGATGAACTTACAATGGCAACAGCCGAGGAAGATGCTCAAAGAGTCTATGCCAAAAAACTTGCTGCTGATAGAGAAAGTAAGAAAAGAAAGCGTGCCGAGGAATCAAAAGAACAGCAAGGAAACAGGCTTGAGGCTGATAGAGAAAGTAAGAAAAGAAAGCGTGCCGAGGAATCAAAAGAACAGCAAGGAAACAGGCTTGAGGCTGATAGAGAAAGAAAGAACAGAAAGCGTGCCGAGGAACTACCAGAGCAACGCGAAACCAGACTTGCTGCTAAAAGAGAAAGTGAAAAAAAGGCGTGCCGAGGAACTACCAGAGCAACATGAAACCAGACTTGCTGCTAAAAGAGAAAGTGAAAAAAGAAGGCATGCCGAGAAACTACCAGAGCAACGTGAAACCAGACTTGCTGCTAAAAGAGAAAGTGAAAAAAGAAGGCGTGCCGAGGAATCACAAGAACAGCAAGAAATCAGGCTTGCTGCTGATAGAGAAAGTAAGAAAAGAAAGCGTGCCGAGGAATTAGAGCAACCTGAAAGTTATCGCCTGACATTCAGGTACAGCCCAATCGATGATTATAGCTTGAGTAGATGTGTTCAAATCAGGACTATGTCTAAAATTTGTCCCTATTGCAAGGCCTTGAAATTCAATGGTGAAACAATGGGAATGTGTTGCGCCTCAGGAAAAGTTAAACATCCTCTATTGGTTGCACCACCAGAGCCATTGAAGACTTTCCTTACTGGAACTACGTCAGAATCTAAGCATTTTTTGTCACAAATCAGAAAATATAACTCATGTTTCCAAATGACGTCGTTTGGAGCCCAAATCGAAAATCCAGATCAATTTATGTCTACTTTCAAATTAAAAGGACAAATTTATCATAGAGCAGGGTCCCTTCTACCATTCTCATGCGAGAATCATAAATTTTTACAATTGTACTTCATCAGTAATAGAAATTCTGAATTGAATGCACGTTGCGAAATTTCTCCCAACGTTGAAAGGACAATCGTTTCCCAATTGCAACATCTTTTCCACGAAAATAATAATTTAGTGCGTCTGTTCAAAACAGCCATCGATTTGATGCCTACTGATACGCATAAAATTGTTATTTCCGCTGACAAAACGCCTCTTGGCCAACATGTGCGTAGATACAATGCTCCAACTATCGAAGAAGTGGCAATCGTTATGGTCGGTGATCAGTTTTTACCTCGAGATATTATTCTTCATAAGCGAAACGCTCAGTTGTTAAGAATTGCTGAAACTCATCGATGCTACGATGCCCTACAATATCCTATCATTTTTGGGATGGAGTCGACGGCTATCACTTTAATATTAAATTGATGAATCCAGCCACTAAAAAAGAAATAAATTAGAAATTCAGTGCAATGCATTATTATTTCTATAGACTAATGATTCGGCAGGATGAAGAAAATTATATTTTAAAATGCCGTCAATTGTTTCACCAATTCGTCGTTGATATGTATGCTAAAATTGAATCAGAACGTTTGCTATATATCCGCCTGGATCAGACCAAGCTCCGCTCTGAACAATACATTCATTTGCGAGATGCAGTTATAAATGACGGTAATACCACAAACGTTCGAAGATTAACAATTTTACCTTCGTCATATGCTGGCAGTCCCCATCATATGCATGAATATGCTCAAGATGCTATTGCGTATGTTCGTGTCTATGGTCGTCCAGATTTATTGATTACATTTACATGTAATCAATCTTGGGACGAGATACTGCAGCTTTTACTTCAAGGACAATCGGCGGTTCGTAGACATGACATTACGGCCCGTGTCTTCCGGCAAAAGTTGAAATCACTGATAAACTACATAGTAAATTTTGAAGTGTTTGGGTCAGTGCGATGCTGGATGTACTCAGTGGAATGGCAAAAACGAGGTTTGCCACACGCACATATACTAATCTGGCTACATAAAAAAATTACTTCGAACGAAATTGATGATGTGATTTCCGCTGAAATACCTGATGAAAATGTCGATAAGGGGTTATATGATATTATTGTAAAAAATATGATACATGGACCTTGCGGTGCACTGAACGAAAATTCACCATGCATGGCCAAAGGAAGGTGCACAAAGCAATATCCTCGACTTTTAGTATCCAACACAATTACTGGCAATGGTGGTTACCCACAATATAGAAGAAGATCTACTGAAGATGGCGGTAAAACAGCAATAATAAAGAAGCGTAACGGTACCACCATCGAAGTAGATAACCAGTGGGTTGTTCCATATTCCCCATTATTATCAAAAACATTTAATGCACACATAAACGTTGAATACTGTAACTCTGTAAAGGCAATCAAATACATATGTAAATACGTCAACAAAGGCAGTGGCATGGCAGTTTTTGGCTTGCAGCCCGAAATCAAAGATATCGACGAAATCGTACAATATCAGGCTGGAAGATACATAAGCTGTAATGAAGCTGTTTGGCGGATTCTTTAATTTCCGATACATGAACGTAGTCCAGCTGTTGTTCACTTAGCGGTACATTTACAGAATGGTGAACGTATTCATTTCTCGGAAACCAACGTGCAACAAAGAGCCCTGAATCCACCGGATACAAAGTAAACCGGTTTCTTTTCGCTTTGCAAAAATGATTCTTTTGCAAAAAAAATGCTGTATACTGAAGTGTATTACACGTGGAATACTAAAAATAAAGTACTTGAACGTCGAAAACAGGGTAAGTCAGTCGACGGCCAACCTACCATCTTCAAAGATACCACGATAGGAAGACTCTACACCGTTCATCCCAATCAACATGAATGCTTCTTTCTACGCCTGCTTTTGGTGAATGTACCCGGTCCGACATCCTTTGAGCATTTGAGAACTGTAAACGGTACTATACATGACACTTACCGTAGTGCATGCCAAGCTCTGAATTTATTGGAGAATGACCAACACTGGGATAACTGCATCAATGACGCGTGCGAAACGTCAACTCCAAGTCAAATTCGTGCATTGTTTGGCATCATTTTAACAACTTGCTCTCCATCAGCTCCTACAGAGTTATGGGAAAAATATAAGTCAAAAATGTCCGAAGATATACTCCATCGAAAACAGTTAGAGACGTCAGATATGACTTTTGATTTTACATCAGAAATTTATAACTACACTTTAGTTATTATAGAAGATTTGTGCGTACGTATGGCAAACAAACGTCTTCAGGATTTGGGAATGCCTTCACCTAACCGTATCTTTGCTGTTTCGACATGTGTAGAATTGGATCGTGAACAAAGTTACAGTGCGAGTGATCTATTGTCGTATGTACAAAATAACATTTCCAAGTTAACGTCGGAACAAAAAGACATTTATGATACGATAATGCATTGTGTCGATAACAACGTTGGAGAAATTTCTTTTTGGATGCGCCAGGAGGTACTGGTAAAACGTTTGTGATAAAACTGATTCTGGCATCAATTCGATCAAAAAATGATATTGCGTTGGCAATTGCGTCGTCCGGAATAGCCGCAACATTGCTGCCTGGTGGAAGAACTGCTCATTCCGCTTTGAAATTGCCTCTGAATTTGCATTCTACAGAAACTCCCACATGCAATATTTCCAAATCATATGGGATGGGTAAAGTATTGCAGCAATGCAAACTTATTATTTGGGATGAGTGCACAATGGCACACAATAAATCGCTCGAGGCTCTGGATCAATGCTTGAAAGATTTGCGAGGGAAGTCGAAACCCTTTGGCAGCACATTAATATTGCTTGCGGGAGATTTCAGACAAACATTACCTACAATACCTAGATCAACTCCTGCAGACGAAATGAATGCTTGCCTGAAAAATTCTAATTTACGGGCACACGTAAAAACATTAAAATTAACTACAAATATGCGTGTCCGATTGCAAAACGACGACTCTGGTCAAACATTTTCAGATCAATTGCTGGCAATTGGAAACTGAAAGCTCCCAGTAGACTCAATTTCAGGACGTATACAACTACCTGCTGATTTCTGTAATTTAGTGACGTCCAAAAATGAATTGATTGAAAAAGTATTTCCGAATATTCTAAACAATTATAAAAATAATAAATGGCTAAGTGAAAGAGCGATTCTTGCACCCAAAAATATAGACGTCCACGAAATCAACAATATTGTTTTGACCAAGATTCGAGACCAGGCAGTCCTTTACAAGTCAGTCGACACAGTTTTGGAACCAAATGAAGCGGTTAATTATCCATCTGAATTTTTAAATTCCGTGGATCTTTCAGGGTTTCCACCACACGTGCTACAACTAAAAATAGGCGTACCAATAATACTTTTAAGAAATATCAACCCACCAAAGCTTTGCAATGGCACGCGACTTGCCGTAAAAAAAGCAATGGAAAACCTAATAGAGGCCACAATCTTGACAGGGCCTTTTGAGGGTGAGGCTGTTCTTATTCCTCGCATTCCCATGAATCCAACGGATCTGGCTTTTCAATTTAAAAGATTGCAATTCCCAATTCGGTTAGCATTTGCAATCACCATTAACAATGCTCAAGGTCAATCATTAGAAAAATGTGGTATAGATCTTAATACTGATTGTTTTTCCCATGGACAATTGTACGTTGCATGTTCGAGGGTCGGTAAACCTGACAATCTATTTATATGCAGCGACAATTGGACAGCGAAGAATGTTGTATATTCGCAAGTTTTACGGAGTTAATTTGTATTGTATCTATCTATCTATCTATCTATATAAAAACGAGTTGTGTGTATGCATGTTTGTTTGTTAGTAAAAAGAGCGTTTGCATATGACATTAGTATTAGTACATAAGGCTTTGTATATGCACAGACAATGGGAAAGAATGTTGTATATTCGCAATTTTTGCGTAGTTTGAAACACATATATAAATCTACCTATATTCACAGGTGGGACACAGGGACACAACTACAATGGCGCGCAACTAATATGGCGCGTAACGACTTACGCGCGAGGGGGTATATATATATATATATATATATATATATATATATATATATATATATATATATATATATATATATATATATATATATATATATATATATATATATATTCAATTCAATTTATTTATAACCCATCTACAAAAAGAGAGCGGAACGCCCTTAAGATGGAGTAATAAGAGAAAAAAAAAGGCACAAATAAATACAAATCAACACAATCAAACAATTAAATAAGTAATGCTGACCATGGGTGAGACACTATCGACATAGAAGAACGAAAATCATGAAGCCTTTTATCAATAATAGATGTAGGAGAAACTAGGCGGAATTTGTTCACTAAGTAACTATTTCTATTCCAAGGAGGGTAACTGAGAAGGAATTTAGCATAACAAAAATATACTCTACGAACAGATAGTTTCTGAGGTTCACTAAAAAACTGCCAAACCGGACAAAGAGAAAGGAGATGAGGTACAACTAGGCTATTATAAATTTTTGCAAGATTTAATTTATCAATATGTTTAATATTAGATGCAATTGAAGCATAAGCAATTCTCAGTTTTTTCTTCAAAAGTTCAAGGGATAAATTCACAGTTTCTTTCATATTTTTTCCAATAGGCATTCCAAGGTAAACTAATTTTTGAGAAAGGGGGACATGAACATTAGCTAAAGACAAAAAATAGGGCCATTTGTCTCTTTAAAATTGAAAGCTACAACAGCAGTTTTATCAACATTGAAAGAAAGCCCAATATTTTTATATTCATTATAAAGCTGATTAAACGCGTTTTCACATCCACTAAAAGTACGGCTTAGATTCAAAACGTCATCTGCAAAAGTTATTAAAGACAAGTTAAATCCACGGTGAATACAACTAAAATTAACAGAATTTTGGGCATTTAAAACAGAGTTATTAAATAAAGAAGGTGAGGTAAGGCCACCTTGACGGACTCCTTTCAAAATATTAAAAAAGGAAGATCCCCCCTTTAACTTCGTCTTAAGGTGATGGTACATATACAGAAGGCACTTCACTATACAAAAATTTACCCCTCTTTTATACGCTTCAAATAAAACTTGGGAAAAAATACAGGAGTCGAAAGCACGAGCAACATCTAAAGCACAAAGGATAATATGGGATCTACTTCTTTCTGCATCAGCAAGAACATTCATTAAAGCAAAAAGGCATGCTCCCGGCTAATACCTTTTTGGTAACCAAACTGGTGGGGTGGGACATAACATTTAGAAACAATTTCATCCCAAATAACTGACTCAAACAATTTAAAAATAGTACAAGAAACTGTTATAGGTCGGAACGAATCACACGAAGTAAAATCCTTTTTGCCTTTTTTTCGGGATAGGGGTTATTTGACCAACTGTAAATTCATAAGGAACAACTCCGTTTTCATAGACATTTGAAAAAGTAGAGATAAATGATTAAAAAGAAGAGCACTTGCATAATCAAAATGTCTGGCAGTAATTCCATCAACTCCCGCAGAATTTCTTTTCTTTAGTTTTTGACAATAAAACGATACATCACTTGGCTTAATAATAAATGTCGAGGGTTCGTGTTTCTTCTGACAAGCACTTAATTCTTTTTCAAATTTTGACTCAAGAGCAGGATCGGGAGAAGAAAACTCATGCTTATAATAATTTATCCACTCAGGCTCAGGAATATTATTTGCACTAATGTGTTCACAAGGGCGTTCAAATTTTTTCCAGAGCTTCGAAGGGTTCTCTGCAATTTTATGAGCGTTTTTCTCAATAAGATCAACCTTATGTTTTCTTAACACTTTAGCAAAAAAACGTTTAGAAAGTAGCCGCAGACCATTTATAGTCCCAGACTTAGGCCTGCCGCAATCCCTCCAAATATTCAGCCAAATTTTAGAAGACTCGCACGCAGAAATAAGGGAAGAGTTTTTTGACCAACCCTGAAGTTGAGAGCCTTTCCTAATACGCTTGCACGGGACAGCTGAAGCTTCAGCACACTTTAATGCACGGTTAATTTCAGCTAGATAGGTGGTAAATCCGATGGCTATTTCTTTTTCACTAAGGCCAGAGCGCGTGCACAACAAATGAAAGGGCACCTTTATTTTATTTAATATTCTGTCACATTCAAAACGAAACATCTCGTGGTTAACTTCTTTCCAGTCTTTTATATAAAACCACTTTTTATCTGGCTGTTTAGGGGCATGAAATGAAGCATTTATTTTCAACTTTATTGGAACGTGATCCGAATAAAAGCCATCACAAATTATCTCGACAGTTTCACAGGGGAAAGATGCAATAAAATGATCAAGGTTAGAAGTCGCTGACAGGACACCAATAAACGTGAAAGTTTCTGTTTTGTCAGCAACTGAGTAGGAAGGGGGGAGGGAATTCAGAAGGAGTTGGGTTCTTGGCGATGAACTGTCTGATAAGTCACAATTAAAGTCTCCTGCAATCAAAACTCGAGCATTTGGATGCTTTGAAACTCCCTTCACAAAACTCGCTAGCTTTTTGCAAGCATTTATGAATTTATTCTCTGATTGCGAAGAGCAGTAATTAGTTGGCAGGTAAACGTTTATACAGATTAGGTCCGAAAATTCGGCAGCAATGAAATGGTCATTCGACTCAAGGAGATTGACGGGAAATTGTGAAATAATAGCTAATCCGCCTGAAGGTCGGCCACGGCTCTTATTCATTTTCGCTGGGTGAAATAAGAGATAAGAATTCTGTGAAATGCTGAGTAAATTTTTCCTTTCATGAGACAAAAAATGTTCTTGCAGAAAAATTATTTTATTTGTACTTAAAAGTTCAGAGAGGACTAAGCCTTTGTCAACCACTTTGCCATTGATATTCCATGATAAGAGACTTAAGGCTCGAGCCATTATGCTGACTTAACTTTACTTAAAAGTCCTTAGGCGACTGGACATTTGAAGCTGTAACAGGGATGATCCTGTGATTTGCACAATGCACACTTCTTGGGCCTTTGACAAGGAGATGTTTTGGAGCTTGAATGACCATGGTCACCGCAGACTGCGCAAATAGCTTCATTTTTGCAGCTACTGGATATATGTCCGTAAGCTTGACACTTGAAACATCTTACCGGGAGGGAGAGATACTCAGCCACTTTGATCCTCTCATAATCTATGAGTGGGGGATTTTTTATGGCATTCATAAGATCAACTTTGGTTTCAAATTTCAATCGAAACGAGTGGGTGTTGCCAATCTGTCTTGAACTGACACATTTAGGAATCAGTGCGCGAAGTTCATCGTCATTTATATTGCTGGGGACAAATCGAGTAATACCGAGGTGAGAGGGGCTCCTGATTGTTGCAGAAAGAGATTTATCACCGTTCTGAAAGACCCCGACAAGAGTTTCTGCATCAGCCTTGCTAGCTGTAACAACTCGCCAATTATCTTTTCTGGGCTGAACTTCGACAATTTTAGAGCACTCTGCCACACATTTTTTGCAAAAAGTCTTTCCTCAAATCGGACTTCGTGAGGTCAGAGGGCAAATTCTTGAGTACCACTGCATATGAGGGCTTTGTTTCAGTAACTGTAGGAACAATCGAGGGGGCGGGAGGGTCCTTATTCATGAAATTGTCTAGCTTATTACAAACTTCTGTAACTTTTCTGGTGATTACCGCAGCTATCTCACCAGGACAGATAGGGACTTCGTCAGGTTCATCTATCACAAAGACTGGCCGCTCAACGTTACGTTGCTCACAAAGTTCAAGTACCTTTAACATTTCGTTAATATTGTCTTCGGCACTTTTTTTAATTGACACTCTATTGGTGTAGTGGGCAGAAGACCGTAGTATCTCCTTAGCCTTGATTATATCGTCCTTTGTAAAAAACTCGCATGCTTTACGACTTATCTCGTCACTCTTATTTCCAGCTTTTCGAGCACGATTTAAAAAGTTCAAAATCGCATTCCGAACTAATTTCTCCGACATGGCTATTGCAGATAATATGTCATTGAAATATATTCAAGTTCTTAAGTCCTTGTACGAAAATCTCTTTGCTTAATAAATCACTAAGTCCCAAGGGAATTTGCACTCAAATACCAAAACTATCAATTAGCCAACAAATGAAAATAATCCGATTATGAATGATGTTCAATAAATGTCTATAGCTCACCAGCTTGAGCTCACTGTATTAATAGGTTATATCCAAAATAAGGTGTTTACCAAGCGGTAATATATATATATATATATATATATATATATATATATATATATATATATATATATATATATATATATATATATATATATATATATATGTATATATATATATATATATATATATATATATATATATATATATATATATATATATGTATATATATATATATATATATATATATATATATATATATATATATATATATATATATATATATATATATATATATATATATATATATATGTTTTTAACTACGTAAAACTTGCGAATATACAACATTCTTCGCTGTCCCATTGTCTGTGCATATAAATAGATTGTCAGGTTTACTGACTCTTGAACATGCAACATATAATTGTCCATGGGAAAAAAATCCGTATTCAGATCTATACCTGATTATTCTAATGATGTGTCACTGTCAGTCGTCACACAAACATGACGTCACTCGACAGACATAACACACATACAACTTATTTTTATATATACAGATAGATGTAGATAGATAGATTGCTCAGACACCATAAATATTTCTGCTGTTTGCAGCTAAATAAAAATATTTTATTTAAAACGTTCCGGAATCAATTTAGTTTCAGTTAGCGAATTCGATTTTTTGTCAAACCTTAAAGAATAGCTGCATTTTACATAAATATATCTACATGCTTTTTTAATTTTTAAATACTATTTTCATTATCATTTGCAATATGATGTTAGTAACATTATCTAGTATAGTGCTCTAGAGAAATAGAGTTTTTGGTAAAAAATGAATCTATTTCAGAAGCTATTTTGTTTTTAATTGCAAAAGGCACTAAATGTGGCAGTTTCCTTCAAATGAGCAATTGAACAACTCTCCACGATGTTCCAGTGCCAAGCTAGAAAAAGAAAAATGTTTGTCCGCATATGACGTCTGAATTATTTCACACTAATACAAAAGAAGAAAAAAACCAAAAAAGGTAAAAACTACAAAAAAACTAAAAAGAAAAAAAAACTAAAAAAGCTAAAAAACTAAAAAAAAACTAAAAAAAGGTAAAAATCTAATAACTAAAAAAAACTGAAAAAAATAAAAAAAGGCAAAAACTACCAAAAAAATTAAAAACTAATAAAAAAAACTAAAAAAGCTAAAAAACTAAAAAAACTAAAAAAAAAACTAAAAAAAAAGGTAAGAAACTAAAAAAACTAAAAACTAAAAAAGAAAAAAACTAAAAAAAAGGAAAAAACTGAAAAATAAAAGAGAAAAAGAAAACTAAAAAAATATGAATAAATATATATAAAAATAAGTTGTTTGTGGGTTATGTCTGTCTGTCTGTCTGTCGAGTGACGTCGTGTTTGTCCGCATATGACGTCTGAATTATTTCACACTAATACAAAAGAAGAAAAAAAACTAAAAAAGGTAAAAACTACAAAAAAAACTAAAAAGAAAAAAAACTAAAAAAGCTAAAAAACTAAAAAAAACTAAAAAAAGGTAAAAAAAGGTAAAAAACTAAAAACTAAAAAAAACTGAAAAAACTAAAAAAAGGCAAAAACTAAAAAAAAACTAAAAACTAATAAAAAAAAACTAAAAAAGCTAAAAAACTAAAAAAACTAAAAAAACTAAAAAAGGTAAAAAACAAAAAAAAACTAAAAACTAAAAAAGAAAAAACTAAAAAAAGGAAAAAACTGAAAAATAAGAGAAAAAGAAAACTAAAAAAATATTAATAAATATAAAAAATATAAATATAAATATAATATAAATTAGCAATCAACAAAGCACCGAGACACAAATGACGACCGGGACACAGGGAGTATAAATGACGACCAGGACATAAGTAAAAAAAAAAAACTAAAAAAACTAAAAAAATGGTAAAAACTACAAAAAACTAAAAACTAATAAAAAAACTAAAAAATCTAAAAATCTAAATAAACTAAAAAAGAAAAAAAAAGAAAAAAGGAAAAAAATAAAGGAGAAAAACAAAACTAAAAAACGAATGTATATACAGACCGGGACACCGGGATACAAATGACGACCGGGACACAGGGAATATAAATGACGACCGGGACACAGGGACACAACTACAATGGGGACGCCGGGGGGCACAGGGGGATATAAATGACGACCGGGACACCGGGACACAAGGAATATAAATGACGCCCGGGACACTCAAAGAGAAATCACAGACTGGAACACCGGGACACAAATGACGACCGGGACACAGGGAATATAAATGACGACCGGGACACAGGGACATAACTACAAAGGGGACGCCGGGGTGCACAGGGGGATATATAAATGACGATGGCGACTCAGGGAATGGTCGATTAGCAATCACCATCAACAAAGCTCAAGGGCAATCATTAGAATCATGAGGTATAGATCTGAATACGGATTGTTTTCCCATGGACCATTATATGTTGCATGTTCAAGAGTCGGTAAACCTGGCAATCTATTTATATGCACAAACAATGGGACAGCAAAGAATGTTGTATATTTGCAAGTTTTACGTAGTTAAAAACATATATATATATATATATATATATATATATATATATATATATATATATATATATATATATATATATATATATATATATATATATATATATATATATATATATATATATATATATATATATATATATATATATATATATATATATATATATATATATATATATATATATATATATATATATATATATATTCACAGGTGGGACATAGGGACACAACTACAATGGCGCGTAACTAATATGGCGCGTAACAACTTACGCGCGCGGGGGGGCTTGGGGGGGGGGGGGCGCGAAGCGCCCCCACCAACTATGTGTTGGGGTGGCGCGAAGCGCCATCCCAACAGCTAGTATATATATAAAAATAAGTTGTCTGTTTGTGTGTGTGTGTGTGTGTGTCGAGTCACGTCATGTTTGTGTGTCGACTTACGTCATGTTTGTCGACTGACGTCATTACAAGGATTGAGCTGTATGCGTCATGAAGTTGTTTGTCGACTGACGTCATGTTTGTCAACTGATGAAGTTACATACCGGGACACAAATGACGATTGGGACACAGGGGATATAAATGACGACCGGAAACCACAAAGAGAAATTACAGACTGGGACGCCCGGACACAAATCATGACGGGGACACAGGGAATATAAATGACGACCGGGACACAGGGACACAACTACAACGGGGACGCCGGGGGCACATGTGGGATATATAAATGACGACCGGGACACAGGGATTGTTCGAATAGAAATTACAGACCGGGACACCGGGACACAAATGACGACCGGGACACCGGGACACTCAAAGAGAAATTACAAACTGGGACACCGGGATACAAATGACGACCGGGACATAGGGACACATCATTAGAATAATGAGTTATAGATCTGAATACGGATTGTTTTTCCCATGGACAATTATATGTTGCATGTTCAAGAGTCAGTAAACCTGAAAATCTATTTATATGCACAGACAATGGGACAGCGAAGAATGTTGTATATTCGCATGTTTTACGTAGTTAAACACACACATATATATATATATATATACTAGCTGTTGGGGTGGCGCTTCGCGCCACCCCAACACCTAGTTGGAGGGGCGCTAAAAAAAAAGAAAAAAAAAGAGAGACAGAAGGAGGAATATATATATATATATATATATATATATATATATATATATATATATATATATATATATATATATATATATATATATATATATATATATATATATATATATATATATATATATATATATATATATATATATATATATATATATATATATATATATATATATATATATATATTCACAGGTGGGACCCAGGGACACAACTACAATGGCGCGTAACTAATATGGCGCGTAACGACTTACGCGCGCGGGGCGCTTGGGGGGCACGAAGCGCCCCACCAACTAGGTGTTGGGGTGGCGTGAAGCGCCACCCCAACAGCTAGTAGCTAATAAGATTATAACGTCATTTGTTAAGCTTGTACACGAAAATGCAGCTTTTGTTGAAAATTGATTCTATTTTAAAAACTAATTCATTATTAATTACAAAAGTCACTAAATATAGAAATTTTCTTAAAAATGAGCCATCATACAGCCCTCTATTAATACAGCCCTCTATAATATTTCTGCGCCCAGCTAGCTGAAGAGAAGAAACCAGAAAGAAAGAGAAAAAGATCCCGTACTTGCAGAATTTCGTGGGTGCAGCCACTTTTCTTGGTTCTCAAGCCAACATAACTTTCTTGTTGTTCAAGCAAAGAGAAGATTAGATTTCTATACATGGGCTCAGGACAAGGCGTTTCTAATTGTCTATTTCTTGTTTTGATCTGAGTCTGCTTTTAGGAGTTTTGGGATATTTTAATTTTACTGTGACGCGTGATCATCTCTAACTAGGGTGCTAGCTATTTTTGGAATTTAGATAAGAAAAAAAAACAGGAAAAGGAAGGCTTTGATGCAGAGTATCGTATTTCAAGCAACTTTTCTTGTTTTTCATGCCAGTAGATTTTCCTCGTTATTTAAACAAACGGACGGTAAGTTTTCCCGATAATATTTTCGGGCAATAAGGCTCTAGTACTCTAGGCTACTAGGACTCTAGTACTCTAGTACTCTAGTACTCTTGGGCAAGGCTCTAGGTCAGTTAAGGATATGATTAAACCAATTTTTACTTGGCGAGCATGACCGGAGAAAAATGACAAAAATCTGTTATTGTTAGTAGGTTTTCTGTCAATCTTAAAATCCAGACTATTTTCATTCTTTAAAAGAAAGACATCCAGAAAAGGAAGTTTATTATTCTCTTCTAATTCTATTGTAAATTTTAAATCCCCTTCCCAAAAATTAAGATGTTATAAAAAACTTTTTAATTCTTCCACACCATAATTCCATACTGAAAAAATTTATGTTTGAAAAACTATGAATCTAACGCTAATGTTTCAATATTTTCTACAAAACAATTTGCTAATGAAGGACTTAAAGGGGCCCCCATGGGTAAACTATTTACATGTTCGAAAAAAAAACACCTCTGAATTGAAAAAAATACGAGAACATGTTGCACAATCTAACTAAATTCATAATTACACCGACTTCCAAAACTTTTTCACCACTAATTAAGTCCAAATTTCTTAGTATCTTTCTCTGAAGAAGAATTTCTGCGGCTTTTACATCAATACTCGTATACATTGACACTATGTCGAAACTTGAAATTATAGAATTTGAAGAAAATCTCAACTTCTTTTAGTTTTTTTACAAGTTCTGGCGAATTCTTAATGTAAGAAATTTGTGTAGACATGAGTGGTTTACATAATGACACTAACCATTTACTCTGAGCACTTGTTGGTGACTTTGTACTTGCAACAATTGGTCGTAATGGCAGATTTGGCTTATGTATCTTTGGAAGTCTATATAATTTAGGGCACAAAGAACTTCTTGTTAAGAATTTGTAGAAAAGTTGAGGTGTAATCTTCCCTTCTTCCTTCAAACTCTTCAACTCGTTCTTAAACTTTTTTGTGTATGAGTCCGTCGGGTCAAAAGAAAGTTTTTTGTACGTTTTTTCATCTCTCAGTTAAGTGTTTAATTTTGAATCGTAGACCTTGGTGTCCATTACCACTAAAGTGTTACCCTTGTCTGCTTTTGTAATAATAATAGATTCATCCCTTCTTAAATTATTAAGAATCTTTATGTCTTTGAAAATTTTTAGAATGTTCTGACGATATTCTGGAAACCACAGAAAAGAAAGATATTTTTTGTTCTCTACCTTATGTTCCAAGTTTGAGTGAAAAATTTAAAAGAATTTTACAAAATAATGGCTTAAAGGTAGCTTTAAGAGGTAGTAACACTTTGGCTAGTTTTTTAAATTCTGGAAAGGATCGGACTTCCGTAGAGCAACAAAGTGGGGTTTACAAAATCCCATGTACTTGTGGAAGCTCTTATGTGGGACATACTAACCAGAATTTAAAGATGAGATTGCTACAACATCATGATTCTATTTCATAGTCTTTAAAGCAAAATACCAAACCTGAAGATTTCACGTCGGCCCTCTCGGAACATATCTTTAATTTTCCAAATCATTTTATTTTGTTTGAAAATGTTTCTTTGATTTCTAGGGACCAATGTTTAAAGCAAATTTTCAGGGAAACAATCGAAATTAAAAAAAAATTCAATTCAAGAATAATTCCATAAACAGAGATACAGGTAAATTTGGATTGAACTCAATTTATGATAATTTACTGAGGTCAAATAAATTAAATATAATCTCACCTAAGAGCTAAGACCTCTGTCCACGTAATATTTCAGATAATTCTAATGAACCGGAACCGAAAAGGTCAAAGAGATTTGCCTCCGCTGTTGCATTGAAAAAAATAAGAGCAATAAACTATATGTAATTAGTTTATTAGGTATAAATTTTGTTTATTTTTTTTATGTCTTTTAGTTTTACTGCTGATGATGAACACTGTATATGTGCTCTAAATATCCAGTTAATAATTTTATATCTATTCACTGTCAATAAAAAGGTATCATCCCTATCTTGAACTGTTTTACTTTCGCCAGCTATTTTGGGATAAAAAAAAAGATGCTTTCCATGCAGAATATCTTTTTTCCGTTCATTTTTCTTTTTTTAAAGCCAATGGAGTTTCCTTGCTTTTCAAACAAAGGAGCAGTAGGTTTCCTTCATTGGATTTACGGACAAGACGATTCTAATAATAAACTTCCTGGTTCGAACTTAATCGATTCTTAGAAATTATTGGCTATTGTATTTATTTGTATAGGATTTGATCATCTCGTCTCGTACTAGATTACTAGCTACCACTGTCACACGGATTTGACGCATCTTTATTACCTCCACATCGATGTCAACGTTTACATTGAGCAATAAAGATCCTTTATATAATTTCAATAGATTATTTCGGTTAATATGGGCTAGTATTCTTTCTTTACTATATTTTGTAGTTACAACAAGTTTATAACCACACAAACTTCAATTAAAATGAGCCATTAAGCCGCTCTCTATGATGTTCCAGTGTCAGGCTATCTGAGGAGCAAAAAGGAAAAAGATACTATATATGGGCAAAGTTGGCACCAATTTTCTCAGATTAACTGAAAATGAAGTAAAAAATGACGTAAAAATGATGTAAAACTAAATTACAGCTAAGCAATGGGGGGGACTTGGCTCTCGAGGGGGGAGAAATTGGAGTCTGGGAGGGGTGGTTGCCTCCCTGCCCTGTAACCAAGACTAAGACGTCCCTGTAGCACCCCTGACTAAGAGCTTTCTGTTGTAAAATTGAAAAGTTTTTACAGGGAAGTTAAGAAAGCTTCTTCTAAAAATGTTCTTGGCGATCAACACAATTTCAAGTTTAGCTAATTAGAGAATTTTGTTTTAAAAGCGCAGCTCTTTTGCGTCCACATTAGCAACACTGACAATAATTTAAACATGAAAAATATGTGACTTCTGAAAAGCAGGCAAACAACAACAACAAGCAGGCAAAGGAAATAACCTAGCTAAAACTAGAGGCTTTGAAATTGAGTAAAAGTGTAGCAAAGTCTGTTGACGTACCAGGAAAGACTTGTTGGTAAGGAAAATTGATGTCATGAATTTGCCATAAATGGTCTCTATCAGTATTGGATACTGAAAATTCTATAAAAGACAAGTCTTAGCTCTTGAAAAAAGTTTATTTTTCCATAATTTTGGTTTTAGTCCACTTATCATTCACTTTAAATTTTGAAAATATGATTCGGGTGACAGTGTAGAATAGTGCCAGGTACTAATATAAATAAACAAATAAATCTTAAGACAAGTAAAATAAATTAAATATTCAAGTCAGGTTTGAAACAAAAAATGACTGCTAAAAAGAGTTTGACTACTGCCCCCTTCCCCTAGTCCTAGCTGTAAAAATCTATAGCATGTTGTGTTATATGTGCTTTACTGAAAAAAATTACGAATATTTTTTATATATTTAAAACATCAAAAACCAAAACATACAGTCAAATAAAATCTTGAATTGCTAAGTTTCCTGGAATTAAGGTCATTTTACATCAGATATTAAATGTGTTTTCATTAGTTCTTTCAAGTTATCTTGATTAGCATAATGATAATTTTTTGCTTGCTGTTGATGTTATGGAAATCAAAAGACACATATAGTTTTCAACAAAATGCAGTTGGCACAAGAGACTTCAGATTTTTATGGTTAAACTAGGGTGCAGTAGCCAACTCCTGTGTGTAGTTATTTTTGTTTGTTTTAAGTTTGAGTTGACTATTCAATTTAGTTGTACTTGTTTTAAGATTTATATATTCACTTATATTAGCACCTGTTATCTATATAATGGCTATGATTGTTTATTTGATTTCTGTTGGTTGTGGGTTTCATTTATTCTTCAATAATAATTTCTGGTCATTTTTAGTTTGAATTATTATAGGAATTCATTTATGCTGGTATTAATTTTAATATAGCTATTTACTTTTCTTTGAAAAACTTCCTTTTTGGAAAGTCTTTTTAGTGAATAAAAAAAGGTACATTCTTTTTCAGTATTTAGAAAAATGAAGAATTAAAACTATAAATGTAAACCACTGATCATCAACATCTTCATTTAACATGACAAAAAGAACAATGTTGCATGCCTTAACATATATATTGTCTAAAAAAAAACTATGGCTGTAAATTATAAAATTAATATACCTATACCAATATTTATTCCTTAAAGTTTAAAAAAAGATGTTTATTAAAGTCAAAAAAGTGAAAACATTTAAAATCTATTTTGTTTTCAGTAAAATGCAAATTTTGTTCTGGTCTTCAGAAGGCATGGGGTTTGTCAGACCTACTTATGTTAATTTTGTTTGTTTTGACTTTGACTTGGTAATCTATTGTAATTTCTGTTTGTTTTGTGTTTCATTTATTTATTGATAATGCTTTATGGTAGTTTTACACCTGGAAGATTATTCGACTTGATTTCTATTCATTTCTGTTTTAATAGGGCACTTTACTTTTCTTTGAAAAATTTGTTTTGTGGAAAAAGTTTTTTTTCAAAATGATGTTTGTTCATTTTTATTAACATATTTTTTCATTGATAAAAAAATATTTTATATCTTTTTGTTTTTTTTTCTTTAAGAATCCATAGTTTGGCTTGCTATTTGTATGCCAGAGAAACCTTTTCAATAACTTTTAATCCTGTTACAAATACTATTTTTAATTTAATTTTACACCTCCTCAAGTTGACCTGAAAAGTAAAACTTAATATAAGGCTCCAAAATTTCTATCTATGCTCTTTGACAACGTGGATAAATTCACACTCTTTGACTTATATTTAAATTGTAAGAGCAGAAATAGTAATACAGTAGTAGTAGCCCTGAAAGTTCCAAATTAGTACACCCAGTTTTTCTTGATATATTGCTGAGTTGTCTTAAAGGCAACCATACACACAGTGCCTTTGATTTAGCTTCAAAGCAATATTTAGTTCGAAAGTATAATGGGCCAAACTCATAGCTGTTGAGAGTTGACATACCCAATGTCCCTAGAGACATAGTTACTGGACTTTTCTACTATGCTGAACAAATTGGCTGTCTAAAAATTTTGACTGTATGTGTTTGGAAAATGGATAGGCTTGGGAGGATGGCTGCTTGCCCTCCAATCTATTTCAATTCTCAAAAAGGGCACAAGAACCTTTAATGTCCAATCTAATTAGCTCCTTTAAAAGTTTCAATGATAGTTCTATATATTATAGAGTAGTGTTGCCTATGATATTGCTTATATGCCCTTTTGAAAACCTGCTATGATATATGCCCTTTTGAAAACCTGCATGCATATAGTTTTTTTGTTTAATTGAAACTCCCCCTAAACATTCTCTAAAAGTTTCACCTTAATACCCTTAGCATCATTAGTTACAGTAACTGTAGTGATAGCATTAAAAATGTAGACACAGTTCCTTCTGGCTGGTTGAAAATCTGCCATAACTTGCCCTTAAAGGTCTTACTTGGTAATGTATGCTGTTCTTGAGAAATTGCTTTGTCACTTGAAAATATACATGCTCATAGTATGTTTTGATTTAGTTCAACATTGGCCTAAATATTCCTTGCAAGCTTCACCTTAATACTCTTAGCTTGCGTAGTAGCATTAGTAGGAGTGTGCACGTAGTATCTTTGGTTTTTTCAACATCCCCTTCAACACATGCTGAAAGTTTTAACTTAATACCATAAACCATTCCTGATGCATCCTATTGACAATGTATGTGCCAGCAGCAGATCCAGGGAGCGGGGAGCGTGCGCCCCCTTAATGTGGTTGTGGATTTGTGGTTGGGATTGCTTGCTCTGGTTTGAGTTGGGATGAAAGTTATTTTTTTGTAATTGATTTTCAATAGTTGATTTTTAATCAATTTTTAATTATCAAAACGGTTTCTTTTTGCAAACAAAATTGAAGCAAGGTTTTAATCACTTTGTGCAGTCTCTGTTAGTTTTTACTAATGTTGTATACCACCAAAAAGTATTTAGTTAAATTTGGGTTTATCAAGGGAATCTATCCATATTACCACAAAAGCCAACTGGGAGGGGAAAATCTTCATTTCGTAATAACAAGGAGGGGAGATTTAGAATCCTAACTTCTTTAGGCTGTCAAAATATATATCAGGATTGTTCTGTCACAACAGGGCTGAAAAGCTAAATATTTAATACTTTTTATTGTCAAAAATATATTTTCGAGTCTTGCTATGGCACTGAGGCAAATAAATTGATATCATTACTTTTTTTTTTGTACTTTTTTGGCTGTCTGTTGTGGTTTTTTGGGTTTGCTTTTTTGCAAAGCAGGATGGCTTTTACAACATTGTTTTTTTTAGGGGATTTGTATAATAGAAAGTAAATGTATGAGAAGTGCAATATTTATTAATTTAAGTTTTGGATTTTGGTGAGGAAACGGTGACCGCTTTGCGGCCTATTTTCATCTAATTAAAGCTCTGCATTATATGACATGTCACCTCCACTGTTCATCCTAAAAAATTAAAATAAAGGCCAAATTATTTAGGACTTTAATAAAGTTTGTATAAGTATATACTTAAACTAAGCATATGATTCAAAATACTCCTTCCAAGGTCGGAGTAATCATTTCAGAAAAATAAATTTTGAAAGAATTGTTTATAAAAGAAAACAAATAATTATGTGTTTATTTTTTTATCTAGCTGGTATAGATGGGTCTCTGAATTCTCAGTGTGAATCAGTGGAATGGCATCAATTTTTTTTCAAACGTTTACTAATAAAATGTTGATAAAAAATGGAAATTCACACAACTTGAGTTAACCACAGAAACGGAATGCAACTACAATTCAGAATTTTTCATCTTCTCAATACCAACCAGTCACAAAATATAGTTATGTTTTTCTATAGAGGTTGCATATATTTGTCCATAAAATTGTCTAAACTGCTATATATACCCCTGAGGTTATAAATTTTCACATGATAATTCTCTTACTTAATGCTAAATCTGAGTCAAATTTCAAGTTTTAATTTTTGTGCTCCAAAGACGTATCGAGATTTAAACGTTTGAATGGAAGATATGAAAATCTCAAGATTAAAAAAAAATTAGTTAGAAATCTACCACAGCTTGAAATCCTGAGAATTTAAATTACCAATCTATACCTATCAAATACAAAAATAACAACACCTAATTATTTGTTTTTTAAGGAGTATTTCGACTCATATACTTAGTTTAAAGTAAATACCTACATGCATCTTTAAGAAATACTAATGAAGAGCTCTAAACTGACAGGACTCTAGACTGACAGGACTAGGCATTATAAACATTCACCAAAATATTTAGGTAGCCATCGACCGTTTAATAAATAGATATGGCGGGAATGGAAAGAGAGAAATAGACTTAGTTTATATAAGTTTTTTACTGTTTGAAGAGTGGAGAGAAAGAGTCAAACTTTAGCGTAAAGAGCGGGGCGTTGATGAGGAAGCAGCCCCTTTCATATACGAAGTAATTTCTGTTCGTTTTAAGTTTTAATGTCGCCCCTTACTTTCAGTTGAAAAAACTTGTTTTTTTTTATTTAATTTCTGAACGTTTTTGAATCAATGCATGTTTTGATTTTGGTTCTCCGCAGAAGAATAATTAAAACGAAATTTGTTAAAACGAAGTTTTTTTTTGGCTAAATGGCTTTCTCATAATTTTGATCGAATGATTTTGAGAAAAAAAGAGCGGGAGAGGAAGCCTAGTTGCCCTCCAATTTTTTGGTTAATTAAAAAGGCGACTAGAACTTTTAATTTTTTACGAATCTTTTTATTAGTAAAAGAAATACGTAACTTATAAATTAGCTTACGTAAAGAACTTTTTATTCTCATGTTTTTATTACATATATGAGAGGGTTCGCCCCCTCGTCAGTACCTCTCTCTTTACACTAAATCTTAATTTTTTTTCCATATTCATTAAGAATGACCCCTGAATCACAAAAGCCGTAGACTAAATAGAAGAATAAATAAAGCCCCTCACATGGGTAATAATTTCTGTTCGTTTTAAGTTTTAATGCTACTCCTTACTTCCAGCTGAAAAAAACTTTTATATTTATTTTTTCATTGTTTTTTTTTAATAATGCTAGTAAATCCTGCGCTCCCTTCATGGAAATTTTCTTCCCTTATGACAAATTCCTCGATGGAAAGTTCCCCCAGCATATCCCCCTCTTCTCAACCCTTCCCCCAACCAAAAAATCCTCCTGAAAACGCCTGTACACTTCCCAATAACCGTTACTATATGTAAGCACTGGTCAAAGTTTGTAACTTGTAGCCCCTCCCACGGGGACTGTGGGAGAGTAGGTCGTCCCCAAAGACATAGTTATAAGGTTTTTCGACTATGCTGAATAAAATGGCTATCTCAGAATTTTGATCCGTTGACTTGGGAAAATAATTAGCGTGGGAGGGGGCCTAGGTGCCCTCCAATTTTTTGGTCACTTAAAAAGGGCATTAGAACTTTTCATTTCCGTTAGAATGAGCCCTCTCGCAACATTCTAGTACAACTGGGTCGATACGATCACCCCTGGGAAAAAACAACAACAAATAAACACGTATCCGTGATCTGCCTTCTGGCAAAAAATACAAAATTCCACATTTTTGTAGATAGGAGCTTGAAACTTCTACAGTAGGGTTCTCTGATACGCTGAATCTGATGGTGTAATTTTCGTTAAGATTCTATGACTTTTAGGGGGTGTTTCCCCCTATTTTCTAAAATAAGGCACATTTTTTCAGTTTCGTAACTTTTGATGGATAAGACTAAACTTGATTAAACTTATATATTTAAAATCAACATTAAAATGCGATTCTTTTGATGTAGCTATTGGTATCAAAATTTTATTTTTTAGGGTTTTGGTTACTGTTGAGCCGGGTCGCTCCTTACTCAGGCATATAACTTGACTTACTTAATTTTCCTGCTGACCTGGCGCCATGTTCGAGAGAGCAGTCACTATCCTTATCTAGTAAACCCGGCCTTGCGCTGGCGTCGGTGTATCTTCAGGTCTTATGCTTGCCTTAGTTAGAAAAGGATGTAGACAGTCGGACCATCTTGCTCTTGAGTGAGCACGTGGTCGTTTCCCTCCATCGACCACAGGGTTAAAATCATCTCCGTGAACTTACTTCTAAGAAATTCACCTCAGATTGGCCCCATAGTTGCTCCCTATGGATACTCGTTACCAGATGAGTCAGCCAAGCTCGAGAGATGGAACGATCACTTCTTCACCCTTCTTAACTCCGAAGTTGCCCCATATCCTTACCCCGATCTCATAAGAGCTGCGTGGCTTGCGCCTACGATTCTACTTGGTATTAATGACGAAGAGCCTTTGTCCCTCGACAAAATAAATAGATCTAAGAAGAGAGTAAAAAATAACCGCACGCCTAGTTTTCGATTTTAAAACTTGGCGGTCAAAAGTAAAACCAAAGTAGTGAAACAGAGTATGAGGCTCAGTTCGTCGTTCTAAAGAACTTCATACTAAAAACCAAGAACGGCATTTCGAAGGACGGCTTATAAGCGCAAAGTAAAACCGAACGGCGAAAACGAACGGCTTATTAGTAAAACCGAGGATTGGATTTCTGTAGAACGATGAAAACAAACGCAGCTAATGTATGCGAAAAGTCACAACAAGTCCATTGGAACTTCACAATAGCAAGACAAAATGATTTTACAATAGCTCAGAGAGCGGAAATTTTCTATGAACTAAGAGATGTCCTATCGTCTCTCAAAACAAGTTATTTCAAGGTTATCTCTGTGTGGGATTGCAAATAGAAAGTTTTCAAGCTGAAAATAAGGCTAATTTTATGAAAAAGTGAAGTCTAACGGCTTTCCAGCATGTAGAATAAAGCCTCATATCCCTTTGCCATAAATAAATCAATTTGAAAAAAGGTTAAAAAAGGAAGGCGTCCGTATGCGATGTCCTGTGACAATCACAAACGGCTTCGGTAAAAAACATGGGAATTTTTAACATGGGAATAGGGTCCCTAGGAAACACCACGTAGGTAAACCATGTAGCATCGAATTATAAAGGGAGTAGTCAATCCGATCTTGTCTCAGTTAAAGATAGGAACTGGGCTAGTAATGACACCATAGGCACTTTAAAGACATACATAACCAGTAGTCCTTACTTCCCTTAATGATTTAAGTTGAACGGCGACAACCTCAAGACGCAGTTGTTATTAATAAGACTTGTTAGAGTCCGTTAGTCAAGCGGGGAAGTCCCCTTTGTAACTCAGGGGGACACGCGCGTGGGTGTTGCCATTGTTCCAAGGACTGAGGAAGGGAGTAATTACCAAATCTGGAACCATAGTTGTTTGACCTTGGCACTATTTTAAACAAAATGGCCATCCCCAAATTTTGGTTGGAAGTAGTTGGGGGAAAAAGGCAAGGGTTTGGGGCTGGTTGTCCCCCCATCAGTTTTGAATCTTAAAGAGGGAACTAGAACTTCCGATGTCAAATCGAATAAAGCTCCTCCAAAATTTATTTAACTACCCCTTCCATGAAAACTGTATATAACCCTGGGGCATAACTTGGAACCTTTGCCCCGGGCTTTGGGGAGTTGTGTTAACCGTGGGGGCTTTGTTATATGATGTTTGGATTATTTTTGAACAAAATTCCTGTCTTAAAATTTTGATGAGATTCATCTGGGGAGAAGAGTACGTGGGGGGGGGGTAGTTGCCCTCCGATCAATTTGACTCTTAAAAAGTTAGCTAGAACTTTTTTTCAATCAAATAACCCTCGTCCAAAGTTTATACGACTAGTTCTTCCATGAAGACCTTATAAACCCACGGGGTATAAGTTACAACCCTTGCCCCCAGGCTCTGAGGGGGGGGGGGAGGTGTCAACCTCGGAAGCATTATAATATGATCTTTGGACTATTTTGAATAAAATGGCTATCTCAAAGTTTAGATCAGATATATTTGGAGGAAATGGGGCGTAAGGGGGGGGGACTAGTTATCCTCTGATGACTTTCGACTTAAAACGGGCACTATATGATCATTTTCAATCGAATGAGCCTACTTTGAAGTTTATATGACTGCCCTTTCCACAAAAGCTTATACGTTAACAATGGGTAACCAGCATAACTTATAGCCCTTGCTCTGAGGGCTTCTGGGCTGCCATCCCCTCACGGGGCGGATGTCAAATTTTCAATTTTGCTGAACAAAATGGCTAGTCTCAAAATTTTGATCGAATGTGTCTGGGGAAATGGTGGGCGTGGGAGGGGGGCTGGATGCTCTCTAATCAGTTCCCTTTTGGAGTTAAAAAGGGCACTGAATTTTCAATATCCAATCGAATGAGCTCCTCTAATAACTTCTAGCTCCTCTCGGTCAAATAGTAACCGAAACTAAAAAAAAGTAATTACGATAGGGGTAATATTCTAAGGGAAGGGGCTGGGAAAGATTTTCCACAGGGAAAGGGGAGATGAATTTTCTACAGGGAGATTTTTTTGTAAGGAGGAACTTTCTAGGAAACATGTTACAGGTTGGGGAGGAGAGGCAAAGGGATATCCTGGCATGATTTGAAAAAAAACAGCCAGAAGTTAAGTGAGAAAACAAGGATTTTTTTCCAATGAAAGCGAGGAGCAACATTAAAACTTGAAACGGTCATAAATTATTCTGTATTTGAGGGTATTGCCCCTTCCTCAACCCTGAATCTTTACGTTAAAGTTTGAATTTATGTCCTGGTTTTTTAAGATACACTACTAAAACAGAAGATCCGTTGATTTTGAATGAGAAGGATCTTTAAAGAAATTTAAGACTTGAGCGTAAAGAGCAAGGTTTGAGGAAAGGGCGATCCCCCTCATATACAAAATAATTTCTGTTCGTTTCATGTTTCAATCTTGCTCCATATTTTCACTTGAAAAAAACATTGTTCTTTATTTATTTAATACATAGAAGGATAGAACAATCCATTAAAATACCTGATGTAGTCCTATATTTAGTGAGAAGGTCGTTTTGACTCCCGAACATATACAAAGCGGGGAAATCCTTTGTATGCATAGCGTGCATTATATTTGATCCGCAAGTTATTGCGGTATTAATCAATTATAGTAATATTGCAAAACACCGAGAAAATTTAGTCTATCAATGACAGGTCATGTTTTTCGATTGTTTTTCATTCTTACTTAGTTCATGTCGTTGCTTATCTTAATTGAGAAACTAATGTTTATCTAAAGTTGTTTACATTGATTTGTTTTTATCTTCCCAATTTCTTTTTTTAGTTTTTAGAAACTGAAGTGCTCGCATTAGTCTGTTGAATGGTCTGGGTTGCGTTTCTACCTTGGAACGCTACACATTTGAGAAATGTCTGAAGAAAGAAGTGTCAGCCTTTTTCGGGATTACCTTCGAATTAAAACTGTTCATCCAACACCGGATTACGGTGCGTATTATTTTCTTTAGTTTATCCGTTTTTTAGTTAGTAATATTATAAATTATAAGGGTACTTCTGTATTAAGCAGAACGCACTCGAGAAAACTGCTCTGTTGCATATGGACCGTCTTATAGTCGTCTATATCCATTGACAATTAGCTTTAGCTCAAGGAAGCGACTGTGTTTTAGTTTTTGGTATTTGGTTAGGTTAGGTATTTAATAGAATGCGTTCTGGGTGGCCTATTTTCCATAATTCTTTGTCGTAGTTTACATAATTGTGCTACTAAAGTATTATATTTTCATCATATTTTGGTATATTTCATTACGATTGATCTAACTTCACTTTTTGAGTGTGTTCTGGATTCTATGGAAGTACCATTATAAGGATCACTGTGTACATTTTTATGGCAAGTATTTAAAAATTCTCCCGTGGAACTTCTCTTGAATCACAGTGCATAAAATTACATCTCATCTTCACAGCGCAATCAGATCTAAATATCTAAAAACTCAGGAGATGCAAAAAAGTAAGCAGTGTCTTATTTAACTCCAACCAATTTTGAATCATACCTACACACTTGGGAATAGAATGGAATTACCCCCCCTTTCTCCACTTCCCGAAGGTTTTTATGAAAGATCCAATATTGGGGAATACCCGAAATTTTTAAGCTCTCTCTCTTTTGGAATAAACTCTATAAGAACTGCATTTCTGTACTTCAGAGACTCAAGTTCAAACAGTGGGGAACAGCGGTACAATAGAAGGAAGGGCGGGGTAATTGTCTCTCCCCTGGTTTACATAAAGAAAAAAATAAAATAAAGGAGATAGCTACGAACATAAATGGCAATTACAGCAATGTTCAGTATCCATAACATTATTGCTGTCCGGCAAATTTTAGCATTATCAGCTGTGTCACCCAAGTCTTTCTATGCAGTTGTTCTTTAGTCTTTTTATATATTTATATTATATTTATATAGATATTTATATACAATATATACATATGCATATCTATACTATATATATATATATATATATATATATATATATATATATATATATATATATATATATATATATATATATATATATATATATATATATATATATATATATATATATATAGTATAAATATGTAAATTATATTTATATTTATACTATATATATATACTATATATACTTATACTATATAAAAATAATATATATATATATATATATTTATATATATATATATAATATATATTATATTATATATTCTATAATTATATATTCTATAATATATATTCTATAATTCTATTCTATAATCAAACAGTTCGTGGTAACGAACTGTAGTAAGGAGCGACCCGGCTCAATAGTAAACGAAACTCTACAAAACGGAATTTTGATGCTAAAATACACATCAAAAGAATCGGATTTTTATGCTAATTTTAAATATATAAGTTTCATCAAATTTAATCTTTGTCATCAAAAGTTACGAGCCTGAGAAAATTTGCCTTATTTTGGAAAATAGGGGGAAACAACCCCTAAAAGTCATAGAATCTTAACGAAAATCACACCATCGCATTCGGCGCTTCTGAGAACCCTATATCAAAAATTTCAAGCTCCTATCTACAAAAATGTGGAATTTCGTATTTTTTGCCAGAAGACAAATCACGGGTGCGTGTTTATTTGTTTGTTTGTTTTTTTTTCCCCAGGGGTCATCGTATCGACCAAGTGGTCCTAGAATGTCGCAAGAGGGCTCATTCTAGCGGAAATGAAAAGTACTAGTACCCTTTTTAAGTGACCAAAAAATTGGAGGGCACCTAGGCCCCCTCCCACACTAATTTTTTATCCAAAGTCAACGGATCAAAATTTTGAGATAGCCATTTTTTCCGCATAGTCATAAACCGCAATAACTATGTCTTTGGGAATGACTTACTCCCCCACAGTCCCTGGGGGAGGGGCTGCAAGTTACAAGCTTCAACCAGTGTTTACATATAATAATGGTTATTGGTAAGTGTACAGACTTTTCAGGGGGATTTGTTTTTGGTTTTGGGGGTGGGGTTGTGGGTTTGAGGGGAGGGGGCTATGTGGGAGGATCTTTCCGTGGAGAAATATGTCATGGGGGAACAGAAATTCAATGAAAAGGGCGCAGGATTTTCTAAAATTACTATAAAAAAATAATGAAAAAATAAACATGAAAAGTTTTTCCAATTCAAAGTAAGGAGTAGCATTGAAACTTAAAACGAACAGAGATTATTACGCATATGAGGGGTTCTAAAAATACTTTAGCATAAAGAGCGAGGTATGTAGGAGGAGATAAATACCTCGCTCTTTATGCTATAGTGTTTTTAGTAATTTCAACTATTAATTCTACGGCCTTTCTGATTCAGGGGTCATTCTTAAAGAATTGGGACAAAACTTACGATTTAGTGTAAAGAGCGAGGTATTAACGAGGGTACAAACCCCCTCATATACATAACGAAAATTTAAGAATATAAAAGTTTGTTACGTAAGTTAATTCTTAAGTCACGTATATTTTTTACTAATAAAAACATTCGTTGAAAATTAAAATTTATAGTTGCCTTTTTATGTAACCGAAAAATTGCAGGGCAACTAGGCCTCTTTCCTTACCCTTTATCTCTCAAAATTGTCTGATCAAAACTAATAGAAAGCCATTTAGCCAAAAAAGGAATTAATATGCAAATTTCATTTTAATAATTGATGTGTGGAGAACCAAAATCAAACATGCATTAATTCAAAAACATTCAGAAATTACATAAAAAAAACTAGTTTTTTTAACTGAAAGTAAGGAGCGACATTAAAACTTAAAACGAACAGAAATTACTCCGTATATGAAATGGGTTGTCCCCTCCGCAATCCCTCGCTCTTTACGCTAAAGTTTGGCTCTTTGCCACAATTCCGTTTTTTAAAACAATTAAAAGCTTTAGCGTAAAGAGCGAAGGATTGCGGTGGGGACAACCCATTTCATATACGGAGTAATTTCTGTTCGTTTTAAGTTTTAATGTCGCTCATTACTTTCAGTTAAAAAAACTAGTTTTTTTTTTATGTAATTCTATTATAGAATTCTATTATTCTATTATTCTATAATTCTATTATATAATTCTAATTATGTATTCTATAATTATATATTCTATATTATATTATACTATATATTATATAGTATATATATATATATATATATATATATATATATATATATATATATATATATATATATATATATATATATATATATATATATATATATATATATATATATATATATATATAGATATACTAGCTGTTGGGGAGGCGCTTCGCCCCCCCCCCCCCCAAGCCCCTCCGCGCGCGAAAGTCGTTACGCGCCTTATTAGTTACGCGCCATTGTAGTTGTGTCCCTGTGTCCCACCTGTGAAAAGATATATATATATATATATATATATATATATATATATATATATATATATATATATATATATACGTAAAAACATTACGTAGTTTTAACTACGTAAAACATACGAATATACAACATTCTTCGCTGCCCCATTGTCTGTGCATATAAATAGATTGTCAGGTTTACTGACTCTTGAACATGCAACATATAATTGTCCATGGGAAAAACAATCCGTATTCAGATCTATACCTCATTATTCTAATGATGTGTCCCTGTGTCCCGGTCGTCATTTATATTCCCTGTGTCCCGGTCTTCATTTGTGTCCCGGTGTCCCAGTTTGTAATTTCTCTTTGAGTGTCACGGTCGTCATTTATATTCCCTGTGTCCCGGTCGTCATTTGTGTCCCGGTGTCCCGGTCTGTAATTTCTATTCGAACAATCCCTGTGTCACGGTCGTCATTTATATATCCCGCCTGTGCCCCCGGCGTCCCCGTTGTAGTTGTGTCCCTGTGTCCCGATCGTCATTTATATTCACTGTGTCCCGGTCGTGATTTGTGTCCGGGTGTCCCAGTCTGTAATTTCTCTTTGAGGTTCCCGGTCGTCATTTATAATCCCTGTGTCCCGGTCGTCATTTGTGTCCCGGTATGTAATTTCATCAGTTGACAAACATGACGTCAGTCGACAAACAACTTCATGACACATACAGCTCAATCCTTATAATGACGTCAGTCGACAAACATGACGTCACTCGACACACACACAGACAACTTATTTATATATATATATATATATATATATATATATATATATATATATATATATATATATATATATATATATTATAAACATATTTATATTATATTTATATTTTGCTTATAGTTTTCTCCATTATGGATTAGACTGTTTTAACCAGTCGTTGCATAATTATTCATGGAGTTAATTTTTCCCAAATGTATGTCCCTTGTTATGCATTTTTCCATTTGCGTTCCCTTATTTACCTGAGTTTTTGAAAAAAATATCATTTCGTCCACCTTGACATAAGTACTCGGCCACTAGCTTTTTTGAATTTATTTTGGTATAATCTGACATCAACAGCCAAGGTCCTTTTTTGTTTACTTTCAAGTCTTCTCATCGTTTTGCTTTTCGTCGGTGGTGGACAAGCCACTGTGGGATTTCCCCAATACGGCTGTGATAATTAAAGTGTGACGTATGCTATTTTTGAAACCTTTCAGGAGAGCCAAGAAACGGAAAAAAAGTTTGTCGGTTGTGGTTGCTCTGAAGGATGAGGCTAATGGGGACAAAGGAAACATATTCTAAAGCAATTTTTTATAGTCTTTTTATCAACTTTTATAGTGGTATAAATTAAATTTAAGTATTCCGAGCGAATTCAAAACTATTCAATTTTGTCGCGTATATCTACTCTTTCCTTGAAAAAAGGAGACAAATGGCAGGTCCCCATGTTATAGCTCCCTAAGATAATCCTCTTCTGCCATTCTGAATTGCAACAAGAGACTTCGTTTACCTATGAGACATACATAAGTCATTTTTGATGAAAATGGTACATGTCACACGTTTAATTATCACAGCCGAATATTGCCAATCTCTGCCAGAAAAGCCAGATGAGAGCGTATCATTTTAATTTTATTGCTATAGAAGTACTAATAAATGCTCACGCTAAAAAAATACAAACTATTTGTGTGTACATTATTCGGTGTTTTTATTCTAGAACACACGTAAATTAATTTAATGAACAACGCAATTTTCATCTACTGTCTGGCTTCATTTTACAGAAATATGAAAATGGTGAATATAACATTAATAACTGTATTATATTTCAATGGTTTTAAGCCAAACACAAGAAAATTATAGATATTACATTAATTAAAAAAAAAATAAATAAATTCGAGTTTGCCAGAGAAATTGAACTAGTTAAAATATATCGACTAATTATTTGACTTAATAGTCGACTAATTAAAATATACTAAACTAACGGAATGGAATATAGGCTTTTTGTAAAATTACCAAACGGTACTGTATAACTGGATGAAGTTTATAAAATAAATAAATCAACCATTTTTTCCAGGGCTATGGAGTAGGAGTCGTGGAGTCAGATTGTTGGTAGATTTCTGCTGAATGGAGCCGGAGTTACAGATATAATTTAAGACCCTTTCTAGTCAGCGTTATGGAAACCCATAAAGGCTGGGGTCAAACCAAATACTCTTCAAAAAGTGGCAATAATAAACAAAATTAATATTGTAGGCTAATTATAGTGGATGTTTTAAAACTAAAAAATGTATTTAAGAGGACCCTTGTAAATTGAATTCTCCTGTAAATTAGCAGGAATGTTGGAATCGTAAAAATCAGAGTTCTTACTTCTTTGAAGAAAATGATAGGAGTCAAAGCTGGAGTCAGGGCAATGATGTTTTAAGCTTCAGGAATTGAAGTCGGTGGTAAAGTCGACCGACTCTACTGCCCTGATTTATTCAAACTAGAAATGATATTTCTTAACATATAGTGCTAACGATTGTTTGGCCTTGGAAACTTACCTTGTCGGGCCTAATGATACAATGACAATATACCTCAAATACAATAAACAACTCACTAGAAAAACAGAGAGTATACAATAGAAAACAGAAAACATGCTATTTAAATATAAATAAGCTTAAAGTAATCATAAACAGAGAAGACTGAGAAAATCTGTACAACATGGTATCAAGAAAGAAAAACAAATAAAAATATTATTTTGTAATCTATATATATAAAAATAAGTTGTCTGTGGATGTGTGGGTCTGTCTGTCGGGTGACGTCATGTTTGTGTGTCGACTGACGTCATGTTTTCAACTGACGAAATTACAGACCGGGACATCGGGACACAAATGACGACCAGGACAACGGCATATAGGGAATATAAATGACGACACTCAAAGAGAAAGCGACCGGGACAAAAGGAATGTTCGATTAGCAATCACCATCAATAAAGCACCGGGACACAAATGACGACCGGGACACAGGGAGTATAAATGACGACCAGGACATAAGTAAAAAAAAACTAAAAAGACTAAAAAAAAGGTAAAAACTACAAAAAAAACTAAAAAGAAAAAAAGACTAAAAACTAATAAAAAAGCTAAAAAACTAAAAAAACTAAAAAAGAAAAAAAATAAAAAAGGAAAAAAATGAAAAAAAAAAGGAGAAAAACAAAACTAAAAAAAACGAATGTATATACAGACCGGGACACCGGGATACAAATGACGACCGGGACACAGGGAATATAAATGACGACCGGGACACAGGGACACAAGTACAACGGGGACGCCGGGGGGCACAGGGGGATATAAATGACGACCGGGACACAAGGAATATAAATGACGCCTGGGACACTCAAAGAGAAATCACAGACTGGGACACCGGGACACAAATGACGACCGGGACACAGGGAATATAAATGACGACCGGGACACAGGGACACAACTACAAAGGGGACGCCGGGGGGCACAGGGGGATATATAAATGACGACGGCGACACAGGGAATGGTCGATTAGCAATCATCATCAACAAAGCTCAAGGGCAATCATTAGAATCATGAGGTATAGATCTGAATACGGATTGTTTTCCCATGGACCATTATATGTTGCATGTTCAAGAGTCGGTAAACCTGGCAATCTATTTATATGCACAGACAATGGGACAGCAAAGAATGTTGTATATTCGCAAGTTTTACGTAGTTAAAAACATATATATATATATATATATATATATATATATATATATATATATATATATATATATATATATATATATATATATATATATATATATATATATCTATATTCACAGGTGGGACATAGGGACACAACTACAATGGCGCGTAACTAATATGGCGCGTAACGACTTACGTGCGCGGGGGGGCTTGGGGGGGGGCTCGAAGCGCCCCCACCAACTAGATGTTGGGGTAGCGCGAAGCGCCACCCCAACAGCTAGTATTTTACTAAATGTTTATAATTGTAAGTAATTTTGTTTCTAGATTCTGCTATTAAGTTTCTATCAGGAATTGCTGAAGAAATTGGGTTGCCAACTCATGTAATATATGCTGCTCCTGGGAAGCCTATTCTGCTAGCAACCTGGACTGGTCAAAAACCGGAATTAGGAACAATTTTGCTAAATTCTCATACAGATGTTGTCCCAGTTGAGTTAGTAAGTGTGTTATTTGTTGTTATTTTTAGTGGATATTTATGTAAAGTTTGTCTATTAAAAATAAAAGCAGCTCGCGCAATAAAATAAATTCGAGCAGTTGCTGTATTTACCTAGCAGGTTACCTACCAAATTCGGTTCTACATATCAGAAATGGGTTAAAAACCTAATTTAAGCTAGCCTAAACCAACCTAACCTCGTCTAACCGAACCTAATCTAACCTAATGTATCATCGTCAAACCTTGCATTAAATTGAAAAAATTGACTTGCAACGCTGTTAAATCCAAGAAGAAAAAAGTATTTCGGACATTCACCGGTGAATATCGACATTAACCAATTTGCGGACATTCATCGTAACACACACACACACATTTATATATATATATATATATATATATATATATATATATATTTATATAGGAAACAAGATATATTACCATTTAAATTCGCCGAAAGCCGACGCACCAGGTCGACTGGTGTCTGATGTCGGCTTAATCTAGGAAATACTTTTGTTTAAAGGATAATCATCATTTTCTATCACAAAACCAAAAAGTTGAAAATGATATCGTCGTAGGATGCTCAAATTGATGAATATAGCTTAAGTGAGGTTGTATGTTCCTTGTGACACTTGCGATTTTGCAACAAACTTACAACTGTAGCTTGGATCGAAAGGACAAGATACTTACATCATTGGCTTCATTAATTACAGATCTGAACAGATAATTCAGATTAGATAGATCAGAAAACAGATAGTTCAGTTAGATAGTTTATTAGTCTAGCAAATGTCTAAGTTTATACATTGAATCAATTGCCTTGCCTGACGCTCATTGCAGAAACGCCCCATTTTGACTTTAGACCCTTGTTTGCCTCTGATTCTAGGCGAAATCTACCTTGGTCCTACTGCCCTTGCAATGATGATCCAGTATATTTTCCAACTATCAAATATATCGGAAAACTTTCCAATATATTTACCACTAGCAAATATCTTTGATGATTTTCCAATATATTTTGCAAATCCAAGCGTGATTAACAGTGAAGCCTCCGAAAGAAACTGCCCTAGCAATGATGATGCATGGACGGTTAATAGATAAACATATCTATTAACAAATGAACTAACCTCATTTTTATACAATTCCTATAAGGGGGGAATTAATGCCAGGTTTTTCTTCTCACTCAATTGGACTATCTGTTTTGGCTATTTCTACAATTATCCATGGCTTGATGTCCACAACTATTCCATTTTAATTCAAAAATCATTTCTATATTCTAACATCTGCCATATTCTGTATTCTGGTATCTGCCAGAGCTGGATGTTCCTTCGAATGTCGTTTTGACAGTGATCTAAATTTTTCAGTTTACTCCAATTTACTAAATTACTAAATTTACTTCAATTTACTTCAATAAGGATTTTTACAATCTTGCTATTGTTTTGTCATAATTAACGTTATCTTCTATTTTGTCTTATAAGCTACTGACATTTTGTTTTTTATATAATCAACTGATAACCTTAAGAGAAAAATTTAGGGGGGGGGGTGGTGGAAGAAGCAAATAGCTATCCCATGCAATCATTGGTTTCAGATCTATCTGTTCACATCTGACAGATTCTGTATTCTGGCATTTGCCAGAGCTGGGATGTTCCTTCGAATGTCGTTTTGACAGTGATCTAAATTTTTTCAATTTACTCCAATTTACTTCAATAATACTTGAATAGGGATTTTTACAATCTTGCTTTGTTTTGTCATAATTAATGTTATCTTCTATTGTGTCTTATAAGCTACTGACATTTTGTTTTTTATATAATCAACTGGTAACCTTGAGAGAAAAATTTAGGGGGGGGGGAAAGCCAATAGCTATCCCATGCAATCATTGGTTTCAGATCTATCTGTTCACATCTGACAGATTCTGTATTCTGGCATTTGCCAGAGCTGGGATGTTCCTTCGAATGTCGTTTTGACAGTGATCTAAATTTTTTCAATTTACTCCAATTTACTAAATTTACTTCAATTTACTTCAATAATACTTGAATAGGGATTTTTACAATCTTGCTTTGTTTTGTCATAATTAATGTTATCTTCTATTGTGTCTTATAAGCTACTGACATTTTGTTTTTTATATAATCAACTGGTAACCTTGAGAGAAAAATTTAGGGGGGGGGATGGAAAAAGCCAATAGCTATCCCATGCAATCATTGGTTTCAGATCCGTCCGTTCACATCTGCCAGATTCTATATTGTGGTATCTACCAGAGCTGGGATGTTCCTTCGAATGTTGTTTAGACACTGATCTGAAAATGTTTTCAAAATTCGGGAAAAAATTTCCCGAAATTCGGGGAAAATTCGGGAAAAAATTCATATTTTAATGAATTTTCATCGTATTTTTCTATCTAAAACATTAAATTGATATATAGTGTATAGGTAAAACTCGAATGATGGCAAAATTATAGTCTTAATTTGAAGTTGGCTTTTATGTTACTGAAATCTCCTTAAAGTAGAAAAATAGAAAGCCGTTAGTTTTGGGTAAAGATTTTTTCTCATGGAATGTGTGACTATTCCTTTGATGCTGGAAGAATCATTAAACGTATTCGGATTTTACACCAGGCTCAAAACTTGCTCAAAAAGCTTTCAAAACTTAAACCTACTGTAAAGTTTGAGCACTAAGGATTTCAGGAAAATGAAATTTGTTAAATTTGTTGAATTTGCTAAATCGAAACTTACAGAACCATATACATCTTTACAAACTAACAACTGGCGGCAACTTAATTTTTAACAAAAATACTTCCATATGCAGTTTTGCAGTTTTGCAGTTTTTGGCAGTAGTGGGTGCCGAACTAAAGAAAATAACTGAGCGAAACATGGGTAAAAACAGCCAAAAACTAGCTAAAACACATGGCACCATGTTTTGACTTTTAGAAACTACGTACACCAGATGGCGAGAGCCAAGCGTAACGAAAGCTTGTAAGTCGTGGCAGAACTATATCGAGCGTTTTTGGGACTGTGCCCCGGATGGTCGAACTAAGCGACCATATGGTACCAAATGGCAAAAAGCGGGAAAACCGTCGATATAATTTTCTCTGGGGATCAATGGATTGCTAATCTTTGTGTTATTATGGACAAAATTTGTCGTCAAATATTTTATATTGATAAGTTATCCTTATTAGTTTTCACGGTTCAACGTGGCAACAATGACGAAAATAGATTCTGTCCTAAGAAATTCATAATTTTATACACCAAAAGAAATTTTTTGAAAGTCGTGGTTTTCAGGAAACTAAGATAAGTCTAGGTATCAAAAATTTCTTTTTTTGGATGTCCTTTATGCTTTAAGCTTTCTATCATTCATAAGTAATAATACTTATATTCTTTCCTTCTTTCATCTTTGTCAATTTGCTGGGTTTTTTTTTGAATACTCAGGTTTTATTCAAAATCAACTCTTTAATGAATCTTAGTCTATTTTATCATATTTAATGAATTTTTAATGAATTATTTATTCATTAAATTATTCATTTAAATTCATTAAATTTATTAAATTTAAATTTATTAAAAAAATTTATTCATTAATTCATTAAATTTATTCATTTAAATTATTTATTCATTTATTTTTTATTTATTCATGAATTTTTAATGGTTTATTTAATGATTTTATATGAATTTTAATGAATTAATTTAATGAATTTAATCAATTTTATCATGTTTAATGAATCTTAATCTATTTTTATCAGTGCCATTTGATTTTGTTCAAAGTTCAAAGTTTTGTCTTTTGTACTCCTAACTTGCATTAACACGATATCATTTGTGTCTACCAGACCCCTTTTAGACCAGTTCTGGTCTCTGCCAAATTTTAGAATTGAACATCTTATTGTTCCATCATTTGCATATACGGCAAATACATTTGAATGTAGTTCTTAGTTTAATATTATATTTACTACATTTTATTTTTATTTTATTTTCTGTATTTAGAATATAATTATAGTCTCATGCATTGCAGCGTAATATTAGCAGTCTACAAGACCTAACAAATAATATGTTGTATGATACTCATTTTGAATTCGCTGGTAATTTATCTGCTTGAACCCTCACTTAATTAAAAAATTGTTTCAAGCCCTAAACATAAAATGTAGTTGAGAGTATAACTAGGGAAGAAAAGAAGAAAAAAGGACAAAATGAAAATAATCAAAAAATTATATTTATGTTACAGAAAATTATATATGCTTACTTGGATTTTCTTTTTGTGTAACTTTACTTGGAAACTATCGTAATTACTTGTCAAGTGTTCATTTGTAAGGCCCTGCGGCTTTAATAAACCTATTTGTCTTTTTATCTGTAGTACTAATCTAGGATTCTTGGAAGTATGACCCATTCGAAGGACATAAAACTGAGAACGGGGATATTTATGGGAGAGGTACCCAGGATATGAAGTGCTGTTCTATTCAGTATCTGGAAGCGATTCGAGAGCTCAAAAAACGAGGATTTGTGCCATACAGGACGATACATTTGACCTTTGTGCCTGGTAGGTGTAAATTGGCAATAAGCATAGATATATTAATTTATGATATGGTAAGTGTCTTTAACTCGAGAGAAAACTCATTCATAGGAAACCTTTTTTATTTATATATACTAACACACCAAAGGTATTAATCCAACTAACAAGCCCAAACAGTTCAGATGGTAGAGTTGATATTAAGCTGTTTTTCCCGTTGGTAAGGATTAAATGTGATGAACGGAATTCTTTTTGGGCAAAATTTGGGTTTATGGGAGAAAAATTGAAGTTTCTATTGGTTTCATTTTCTTTTGATTTTATTTTCGGTTTGTTTTCATTTCTATTATAAAGTTTCTTTTTCTATTGGGGTTTGAAGGATACCAGACAAGACTTTGTTTCAGTCATTAATATTGATTACTATTGTTACCACCATTCTTGATAGATATAGATGGCGGTTATTTACTTGCTCGTGTATTGCAATGATTTTTCTATATTATCTGATATCAGGTAACGAATATCACGTTCAGTGGCTATATTTGCATTATATTAGTGTCACGTTTTTATTAATGCGGACTGTGAGGTTTTAATTTTGATTAAAATTTAGCTTACCAATTTTAATTACTTTTCTTCTTGGATGAGAATCAGATTTGAATATGCCGTAATTATGCCTTTTAAGGAATGGAATTATTGAGACTCTTGTTGATTTGAGTCACCCCACACAACACTTAAAAAAAAAACCAAAACTTCTATATCCAAGTTGCATTAATAAATAAAATACAAGTTCGCTTTCCTGTATATTGGGCCGCCCTCGCATGTTCTGTAGCTATTTTATGTAAAGTTGGATGAAGGTGTTTATATATATATATATATATATATATATATATATATATATATATATATATATATATATAGAATATATATGATATTATATGTTTCGTAGGCCAGAATATGCCAGGATGCCAATTTTCCCGAAAAAATATGGAGCCGTTCTCGAAAAAAATAAATAAATACATAAACAATTATTGCTCACTTAAAAAATAGTATATATATATATATGTATGTATATTTTTGCTGCTATTTTAGATGAGGAAATCGGTGGACGTCTTGGACTGGAAGCTTTTTTAGAAACAGAAGAATGGAAAAGATTAAACGTTTGTTTTTCTTTGGACGAAGGCTTGGCCAACCCTACAGATGCTATGACTGTTTTCTATGGAGAAAGATGTCCATGGTGTAAGTTTTGCCTCTTCGGGTAAAGAAGTGTTGTGTGGTAACTATTTGCGAATACAGAAACAAATCTTGGCAGTGGAAGGAGAATTGGGAGGGTTCTTTTTCCCTGCGATTTTCTTCCTCTCCTTTGCAACTAGGGCTCCTCTTACCTTGCGAGGAAAGGTAAAAAAAAATTTGGCAGGAAAAGGAGGGTTGGGAAGGTTTCCCTTTCCCTGCGATTTTTTTCCTCTCCTTTGTGACGAGGGCTCCTCTTACCCTTCGAGGAAAGGTAACAAAATCTTGGCAGGGAGAGGAGGGTTGTGAGGGTTCCCTTTCCTTGCGATTATCTCCCTCTCCTTTGTGAGGAGGGCTCCTCTTCCTCTGTGAGAAAAAGTAACAAAATTTTGGAAAGGAAAGGAGAATTGGGAGGGTTTCCTTTTCCTGCGATTTCCTTCCTCTCCTTTGTGACGAGGGCTCCTCTTACCCTTCGAGGAAAGGTAAAAAAATCTTGGCAGGAAAAGGAGGGTTGTGAGGGTTCCTTTTCCCTGCGATTATTTTCCCTCTCCTTGGCTTGGAGGGCTCCTCTTCCCCTGTGAGGAAAAGTAACAAAATTTTGACAGGGAAAGGAGGGTTGGGAGGGTTCCCCTTTCTCTGCGATCTTCTTCCTTTTCTTGCGAGGGGGCTCCTCTTCCCCTGCAAGGAAAGTCAACAGAATTTTGGCAGGGGAAGGGGATTTTATTACCTGTTGTGTATTATTCACTTATGGTTTTGCAAATTTAAAGAGCAAAATAAAGTCCAAAGCATAAACCGTTAGAAAAACACACATTTTGAAGTGATACTTTTTTAAGCGATAAGTACACCTTAATCCTTTCATAAAACCGCAAAACATGCATAGGCTATGGCATTAGGTAGAATACCGATTTCTATAGCATTTATAATATTTCTATTGAAAGTGGAGTGAGCTGTGGCGAGCGGGCTGGAAGACTCCAGCCCAAACTCTTCCCTTTCCTCCATGTCACTGCGTGAACTTTTGTTTTGATTTTTTCTTAATAGTGTACTCCAAAACATTCAAATACGAAACTCTCTATTGCGCCGAAGAAGATGCTACATGGTAACAATGGTAAAGTGGTAACAATCCAGTGGATCCCTAAGCTAGACTATTTGTATTTATTTTTCAAGTAACTTAATTCCAGTATTTGTATGAAAGATTTGTATTATTTATAAAAATAATTTTTTTTGAATTTTTTTCATAACATGAAAAATTTATAATATTCATAATTATTTAGACACTTCGTTTGTAACTGCAAGAGAATGGATACGAAAAGGAAGCTTTAGCAGATTTATTTAAAATTTGGTATGGCCTCTATCTATCTGTTTTAGTATGTGCTGCCAAGGGATTTAAATAATATGGATCTATAGTATGTTTCCAGCTTTTAGGGTTGCGGAGAAGTAAATCCAATTGATTCTGTTGAAAACTTAACTTAATACCATATTATCTTAACTTAACATAAATAACAATATTATCGATTTAGTTTCCAACTCAATTTAATTTATTAAAAAATATATCAATTAAGTTATATTTAGCCCTCCCCCTCCAAAAAAAGTTTAAGAATATTTGCAATTGGCTGGCTACAGCCTAACCATTAAAAAATGAATAACCATAAAAAAAAATAACCTCTCATCAGCCCATTGTACAACAAGGCTAATGACTTACTTGACTTAAGTCCCGTCCGGCCTTTGTGGCTGTATTGGGGCTTCTTCTCTTCTTAACAAATGATGGATGTGGCGACGGTAGTTCGATCTATCTGGCGCTAGACGAAGTAGCTGGGGGAGGTTATTGGCCTGGAAGTTGTCGGTCCATCTCTTACGAGGTCGGCCTCTGGGGTGCGTGCCGTGAACCCGTCCTTCGAATGTGATTTTTGGGAGCTGGTTGGCCGACATTCGCTGGATATGGCCAAGTCAGCGGAGTTGCTGGTTTCTGACCCGGTCCATGATGGTGCGGGGACAACGGATTAGTTTTCGGAGGTCTTTATTTGAGACTCGGTCAATGTAGGTGATCCCTGCAATGCGTCTAAGGCATTTAGTTTCAAATGCGGAGATTCTTCGCTCATCGTCAGCCTTTATTGACCAAGTTTTGCTTGAGTATAAAGCAATTGGGATTATGAGGGAGTTGAAGAGTCGCACCTTCAGAGAAGTTGAAAGAGTCATGTTTTTCCAGATTGGCAAGAGGTTCTTGAAGCTGGCGCCTGCCAGGCCAAGTCTTCGTTTGATCAATCTCGAGCAGTCGTAATCAGAAGTTAGGAGGCTCCCTAGGTAGACGAAGGAGTCAACATTTTCTACTGGCTTTCCTTTTATTGTTAGCTGCACGTTTCTTAGAGTAGGGTGTCCAGACACCAGCATAACCTTGGTTTTGGCTTTGTTAACGACCATCCCAAAGGCCTCAGTTGCCGACACTAGTTCGTTGGTGTCAGCTTAGAGTAGATGCTCTTGACTGTTGAATTTTTCGATGTCACCTGCGTATGCCAATTTATCGATAAGCTTCCCTCCAATTTCTGCACCGTCAACAGTCTCGGCAAATGATAGCGCTGCGTTGAGGAATAGGTTAAAGAGGTAGGGTGACAAGAGACAACCTTGAAGAACGCCCGCCGATGTCAGAAACCCTTCAGTCAATCCCTCGGGGGTTTGGACTTGGCTGACAAAATGTGAATACATGTCTCTTATCAGGATTACTATGTTTTCAGGGACTCCATAGTGTAGCAGGATGTGCCATAATCCATCTCGCCATATCAAGTCAAAAGCCTGCTTGAAATCAATGAAGAGTAGTAGCAGCTCTTTCGCAAACTCGATATACTTCTCCATCATTTGCCGAGTGGAGAAAATCTGGTCTATGGTGGAGCGGTCTTTTCGAAAGCCTGCTTGGTATTCCCCTAAGATATGGTTTGTCAGAGATTTCATACGGTCAAGGAGTATTTTTGTAAGAATCTTCGCCGGTTGGCTAGTTGAACTTATTGGTCTGTAGTTGTTACAGTCGCCCTTTTCCCCCTTTTTAAAAAGGGGGACGATGGTGGCTTTCGCCCAAGATCTGGGGAAGTGGCCCGTTTCCCAGACACTTGTTATGACTTTGTGATAGATATAGATAGATTCTTCTGGGCCTGCTTTTAATAGTTCTGACTGAATACCATCCGGGCCTGGGGCTTTATTAATTTTTAGAGATTTTATTGCTGAGAGTACTTCATCTCTTAGTGGGGGAGGGCTTGGGTCTACTGGGTACTGCGGTAGTGGGAGAGATAGTAAGATGTTCGGGTCGGGCGTTATTGTGGGGTTCTGTTTTTCTCTGAAGTGATCCTTTCAATGTTCTCATCTTGCCTCGGAGTCCGTGATTTGGAGCCCGTGTTTATCTAACAGTTTAGGAGCTGCCGAAGACTTCTTTTTTGACAGTTCACGGACTTTCTTGTACATGAAGTGGCTATTACCTTTTTGAAAGGCTTCTTCACACTCACGACATTTATCATTGACGTAGTGTCGTAGAGCTTGCCGGATTTTCTTTTCTACTAGACGCTTCAGCCTCTTGTACTCGTCCTTGCTTTGTCGATCTACCTTGTTAGCATGGACGCGCTTCTGCACACATAGAACAATAATTTCGGGGGTGATCCACGGTTTATCTGAATGGGTCTGAATTCCCAGGATTTCACTAGCAGTTTCTCTGATGATGGATGCGCTTTCGTCGACCAATCGGTCAATTTCTTCTGCAGTTGGAGCTTCCATGGGTTGGATTCTTGACAACTTGCTTGAGAGTGTTGTTCTATACCTGTTCCTTGTTTTTATGCTTTTCAGCAGGTCGACACGATATCTTGGTAAGCTTTTCTTAAGCTGTTGGGGCTTCCGAATACGCAAACGGAGCTCAGACATGACTAGAACGTGGTCCGAGTCGAAGTCGCCACCGGCTATGGAGACTGTATTCAGTACTGATGATTTCCATCTCTTGCCGTTTAGTATGTAGTCAATCATGTTTGCAGTGCGGCCGTCAGGGGATCTCCAAGTAACTTTCCTTCGTTCTCTATGACGGAACATGGTGTTCGTTATGAAAAGTTCGTTATCCCGACAAAAGTCGATGAGCATTTCACCCCTGTGGTTTTGCCGCCCATGCCCGAACTTGCCCATGACGTCTTCAAGTCCATCATTTGAGTGTCCGATAATGGCGTTGAAGTCCCCAATCACGAACAGAACATCTTTCTTGGGAGCCGTGTCAACGGTGTGTTGGAGTTGGCTGTAGAATTCCTCGGCTTCTTGGTCATTCCGGGACGAGTCTGGGGCGTAAACTTGGATTATGGTCATATTGGCAATGGTTTTTTTCAGACGAATGGTGATAATACGCTCAGAGACAGGATGGACGGCAAGAAGAGACTGTTTGGCTCGCTTGGAGAGTAGGAAACCGACACCTTGACGGTGAACTCCATCACTTCTTCCAGACGTGATGAGCGTGATGTCTCTATTCCTATGGAGGGAAGGTGAGTCTCAGAAAGTCCAACAATGTCCCAGCGGTAACGGTTCATCACGTTTAGGACTAGTTCCCTATTTCCTGGTTTGGCCAATGTGCGTATGTTTAGCGTTCCTAGTGAGAGATACGTTTTTGGGGTTAGGATAAACGAAGTCATCTCCGATTGGAGAGTCGTCAGATCGGATAAATGATCGTTGGTTGCCCCGGACGCGGTAACAAAATCATTTTCATTCGTATCATTGTCAACATTATCATCATTATCAACATTATCATCATTATCATCATTTTCATTGTCGCAATTTGCAATTCTTGGTCTCATACCGTCGGTTACCCCGGACGCGGTAGCACGAGTTCTTAATTTCTTATTCGCCATTTTCATAATTTGTATTTAAGAGAAGGAGTTTTTTGGCTAATTTGTCGGGATAGCGGTAAGCCACTCCTCTCTACCCTTAGCAGAGGCCATTGTCCATGAAGCTGGATCGTCTGCCCTTCACAGTTGTCCCTCTAGGAAGGGATCCTCCTGTTTGGTGGTCTTCGACGCCGAGCAATTTTTCCCATTGCTGGGGGAAGGTGTGTAACCGCTGGGACATGTCCAGACGCCGGCGGGCCCTGCATGGTGTACATCAGAGGGGCCTTCCTCCTTCTCCGCCTGTATTTCTGACCCCCGGGCGAGGGTGTCCCAGTTTCAATTATGGACCCCCAGGAACTAGGTCCCCCCTTGGTCCGCGCCTTCTGTGAAGGTATCCTACATATCTGTAGAACGTTCCCTTATCCGCCAACTGGGGACGCGCTGAGTGGCCTGGGGGAGGCCCCCTACTAAGAAAAGACTCAATAGAACTCAGGCTAATAGTAATAATAATAATAACAATAATACTAGTAATTAGCAGTATTGTATAAGATTAATCATAGTTATGATACCTGAACACATCTAAGAGGAATTGGTTTCAATTATGTAGCCCTAAGAAGAGATTAACACGTAAAATTTTGAAACAATAATATTTTTCGTCACATTTTTAGTAATTTTAGAAAAATTCTAGTAAATTTTTGACAAATTAAAAATGTAGGGAATGTGAATTCCTTTGCCTGAATACGGACTTTAGTTGAAGCATTTGACCAGTTTACTCTGAAATTTTATTTTGATTATAAAAGTTTAATCTTGAAGAAATAAATTCAAGGAATTATTTCTCTTTCGAAAAACTTTAGTTGTGTTTTATTGTGTTTAAATGCATTTATTGTGTTTTACTTTGTTCAAATGGGCTGCTTACTCGGGTATGATTGTTCATTTCATCGTTCAGCTAAGTAATTTTGTAGTCCACAATGTATCTTCTTATTAATGTTTTGTGCGTTTTTATCGTACTGCTTTTTTCAGCATTTAGTAAAGATAATTTAGTTATTGGTATTTAAAGCAGTATCAAAAAAAGTCTGGAGCTAAATGCTAAAAGAGCAGAACACAACAAAATAATGATAACAGGTATAGAAATAGGTAAAAATTTGCATAGGAAAAGAATCATTTCGGTGTGAAGATTTGAACATTTTTAACATTGATACCATAGCACTCTACTAGCTTCTGAGTTTGCCGATGAGATGTTTCAATTATTTTTTTTTCCTCCAATTTTTGCGAGATATAGTTCATGTTCTCGTTCTCTGCATTTTTTTTTTGGCTAAAAAAATCTTTGGTGCGCTGCTGAAGACCTGATCCTTTAAGCAATCTTCTGCAGCGAAACTGTTGATTTCGTTTAATTGAATTATTTGATTTCCTAGAAACGCTGCATTTTTGGTGACATATAAAGCTGCTAAATGAGATAATCTCTGAAATCTAGGAACTAAAATTTTGGTGTCTGAAAAGTGTTGCAGTACGACTTATCTAAAATTTTAACTTCATAGCGTGCTGTCAGTACCACTGATCTCCATTTCTCCATTTCAGAATCTCCATTCTCTGCATTTTTTGTTGTCTGAAAATTTTTGGCGCACTTCAGCAAACCTGTTGACACGAAATCAAAAGTCAAGTTGGGGAAACGAGCTCCACAGTGGACTGGCAGCTTTTTAGGATACCAAAGAATCGCACCACTTAGTTTCTCATCCGTGACCGCTTTTGGATGGAGAATAGAGCTACTCGATATCTGAATTTTTTTTTTTTTAGGTTATTACATTGACGGTCTCCGCAATTTTATTACCTGAAAATTGTTGGCACACTTCAGCAGACCTGTTGAAATGAAATTAAAAGTTAAGCCGGAAGACATTAACTTCATAGCGGGTTGCCAGCTTCTTGAACTACAAAAGAATTGTGCCACCTAGTTTCTCATCCGTGACTTCTTTGGATGGAGAATATAGCTTCTTTTTGGATGGAGCTTAGGATATTTATTGATGTTTTCTGCATTTTATTCTCTGAAAATATTTTGCGCAGTTCAGGAGACCTGTTGATATGAAATTAAAAGTCAAGCTGAAGAAGCTCCATAGGGTGCTGCTAGCCTCCTCGGCTACCAGAGGATTATACCACCTAGTTTCATCCGTAGCTTCTTTTGGATGGAGAATGGATCTGCTCATTCGTTTATTTCTTGTAGGATATTTCATTGACATTCTCTGCATTTTTATTATTTGTAAATATATCGTGCAGTTCAGCAGACCTGTTGACATGGAATAAAAAGTAAGGCTGGAAATGTGAGCCTCCAAAGAGTGCTGCCAGTCATAGCGTGCTACTAAGGAATCCCTGACCTCTGTTGAGTGAAGTATAAAGCTCCTCGTTCGTGTATTTCTTGTTGGATGTTACCTAGGAGCTCGAATCCTGGTGTCGCTGGTTATTTGGTTTGGAACGGGGGTTAATGGTTTGACTGTAAGCTCATCCAGAGTTGACCCAGCTTTAAATAGGTACCTTGAGAAATCTGGGGGGAAACACGGGAAGTGTTGGATGACTTGCCCCAACCATGGATTGCACTCCCGACCGAAGGCAGAAAATCAGGAGGTCGGTACCTGCCCAACAGAGACCATTGATCAGCATGAGAAAAAGTTTTTTTTTAAAGGATATTACCTTGACATTCTAAGCGTTTTCGTTCTTTTAAAATCTTTGGAAAGTCAAGCTGGAGATATGAGGTCCGTAGTGTGCTGACAGCTATAGCATTACCAAAGAATCGTGACCTTAGTCTCGTCCGTGACTTCTGGTGGATGGAGGATAGAACTGCTTGTGCTTTGAATTCTTCTTGGATGTGACATTTTTGTTCTCTGCATTTTCATTTTCTTTAATTCTTTGGTGCACGTCAGTAGACCTGTTCTTTTTAGCCATTTTAAGCAATAGAATTGTTGAATTAGTTTCACTGAATAAGAATAAAACATACAACTTTCTTTTTCTGTGAAATACGAGGGTGGTGAAGGACATTTTGTGCAAAATCTGTAAAATAAAGCCTTACTACATGAAAAAATGTATTATAATCATCTAAAATATTGAAATGAAACAATAATCAAACGTCTGACAGGGATGTTTGTTCAAATTCTGCTACTAGTTTCCAGGACTTCCAAGGACTCCTATCGATTAATCTATTCTTTTGACTCTTTGAGAATAGAGAATATATGCCATTGTTTTTGTCATTTTTGTTTTCATGAAAATCTTTGGTATATCATAGCGTGGCTCCAGCACTTCAAAAAACGTCATCTCGTAAAATTTTTACCATCACCAACCTGCTCTAACGTACTATTATGGGTCTTATTTTAGACCTAAAATAGAACCTTACTCCAATCTAATTATAGGGATAAGTCTCTGTTTAGTGACTAAGTACTTGGTCCTCAAGACACATGTCAGAAAGATTATTGACGATAATCATTATCTTCATGAATTTTATACGGGTGCGAAATTTTTAAGAGATGCTCTTCTTTTCAATAGTTATTGACCTTGTTACTTTTTAAGAGGCTTTAATGGGTATCAAAAATTTTGGAAAATATTTCCAAAATTTGTTTTTAAAAATAAGAAAGAAAAAAGTGAGACCATCACTTTTTGCACCATAAAGTTTTTATGGGTGCAAAATACCGAGAAATACTATTTGTTTTTGTCTCTTTTTGACCAACAGCTATTTTTGCAGAAGTTTCTATTGACATAGAAGATTCGATAAAAAATTTCAATACCAAAACTTAATTTCTTACTTATTTTTAAGGATGAAAAGAGGACATGTAATCTACTTTAGAAAAGACTGACACTTCTGAATATTTAAAGTTTATACTCCCTCGGCGATTTAGCGTTTAGTCTATAGCTGAAACTTGCATTGAAAAGACAAGGCACCTTTAAAATTGGATTTATTAGTTTCAGATATATACGATCACCTAGCCATAATGATGTTACTTGGACTTTTTCTTGGAGAACCTAATCTAAACCTGATTAAAAAATTTTCTGACATTCCTGTTTTCGCATGTTTATATCGCATTTTAAACCTATTTTTCGATAATTATAATTATACAGCAAATTAAAAAAATATAGTTCGGTAGATGGATAAAGTGGAACTTTAGCCATCAATAGATAACAAACTTTTCGGCTTGTGTGAAAAGATTAAAACCGTATAAGAGTCCTAGCCATCCTAGCTAAAAGGTTGGCGTGCTAGGCTTGCATTCCTGTGTTCTTTGGAACAGGAATTTGAATTTGGTATTTCTGATCATTTGGTTTGGGACTGAGGTCAGCGGCATGATTCTTGTGACTTGATGTGACTTGGACGTCCGCAGAGCTCATTCAGAGTCAAGTCAGCTCCAAATGGGTACCTGAGGGAAAATGGAGGGAAATCAAGGGAAGCGTCGTATCGTATGCCCGCAGTCACTTATAGCAAGCCTGGCCGAAGGTAGAAAGTCAGAAAATTGCTACCTGCGCTACGTGGAGCATTGATCTGTATGCGAAAAAACTATAAGGTTTAGAGTATGAATGCAGAAAAATATCATAGAAAAAACCAGCACGGGGAATATAAACCTTAAGAAAAAAATAAGGGGAAATGGATTTTGTTGCTGACAGATTGTAGGCAAGGATACTCAACTGAATATATGCAAAATTACTCAGTTTTACAAAAATATCACATTATGCCTTTTGAATACTACAGTTACAAACCTGCAACTCCAATTAATTTTGAGCAAACTAATTATTTGGTTTTTTCTTTCTTTTGACTTTTAATTTGAAGTTTCTGTTCTTTTAAGTTTTTATTTTATGTTTGAGCACGGGAGATTTATTGCCACCATCTATTCACTTTTTGCCACATAATATGCCGGTATACCTAGATGTTGTTAGATTGCCAAGTCCAGTCGTGGGAAATACCTACTGCAATCTATATTTGACCTACTCCAAAGTCTACCCACGACATGTCTCTGGTGAAGAGACAAGCGAAAATAAGGAGTTGTAAACATTTCATTTAACTGTTAATTTTGGAATTCTGATTCTTTTAAAGTTTTTTTTCACACTATTTCGATTTTTTGCTTCAGTATTTTAGCTGGTAGGTGTGTACCAGGCCTGTTCCGTCAGTTTGTTTATATTTTTGTTAGAAAATAGATGGCATTTGAAATATCTATTCCAGATAGCTATTTCTTATTTTCCTCACAGTACACTATGCACATAGATGGTGTTTTAGTGATCAAGTCCAAAAATTGGAAATACCCACTTTGATTTCTATTCGGCCTACACTTGAACAACTTCACGGCACGTCCCTATGCAGAAACAAAATAAGAATTGAAAGGGGGATTTCAAGGTTTGTTTAGGGGAGGTCTGGGTCTTATGCACGAAATTTAAGCAGGGAATTCTTCTATATGTAAAGTCACTTCGTTTTTTTTATTGAAGAAATTTCTGTTACAGGGATCAAAGTAACTTGTCGAGGTAATCCTGGGCATGGCTCACGTTTTATCGAAGATACCGCTGCCGAAAAACTGCGCAAAGTTATCAATTCAGCACTCGACTACCGGCAATCAGAGAAAGAACGACTGGATGCTAACCCATGCTTTACTCTTGGAGATGTCACCACGCTCAATCTAACGATGCTTCAGGTTAATATCTTTAATTGAAAAAAATTGTAAAGCAACTTCTTATTGGTTATTGCCTTTTTCTCTAATCTACCTGACACTCAAATCTATTACCTAAGATTTTTATTTGCTGCAAAAAATGAAACTACCCCGTCTACAGAAATACCGCCTAACACATGATGTTTGGTGTTGGGTTCTTCCTGCAACCAGGAGATTCGAACAGCAGATATTGGCGTTTGGACGTTATCTAGAGATTAATGCTGTGCTTTTTAAGTCGCCTTTCGAACATCTTTGGTGCAAAGTGGTGGAGAGGCACCATTGTCACTTTATGTGTCAGCTGGTGTTGGAAGACCTAAGTCTAATACGTATACATATTCAGATTACATATACAAATTGCATATACATATTTCATACACATATTCATATTACATATAGATATTACATGTACAGATTACATATGCTATACATTTTCATATTACATATACATATGCATATTACCGTTATCTAGCATTATGTAGCGTTATCTAGCATTATCGTTACCCTTATCTAGAAATTAATGCTGTGCTGTTAAGTCGCATTTGGAACATCTTTTGTTCAAAGTGGTGGAGAGGCACCATTGTCACTTTAATGCCAGCTGATGTGGGAAGACCCAAGTCTAATACATATTACATATACATATTACATATGCGTATTACATATACATATTTTATATACACATGCGTATTACATGTACATATACATATTACATTAACATATTACATGTACATATTAATTTACATAATAAATATACATATACATATCACATATACATATACATTCATATATAAATATACCCTTTGATCTTTAATCAAAAGCCTATTAAAGCAAGTATTTATTGTCTATTAAATTTTATCTCGTTACTATCATAATAAATTTTTTTTTAATTAGCATTTAAATTTTCAGAATTAATAAAAACGATTTTCCACATAATATCTCTGTTCTTATTTAACTGTGCTCTGTGTGTCTCATCATTGTGTGCGCTGCATCATTTGACTGCATCTTTAAAAATAACTGTTAAACTATAGCTATTCTCTGTCCCGGTTTTAATAGTTCTTTCTTTCTTCTTCGTTTTACATTGCTCCTCTCTTTTTACTCTTTAATTCACCCACTCACTATGTCTCTTTCCACGTAAAAAAGCAAAAATTAAATTTTTTATTTCTAGCAAAGAATAAGATTTTCGGAGGGTGGAGAGAAGCCAGTATTACTTTGTGAAGAAGAGTGAGATTTAAACACATTTTCCTATGGAATATGTATAAAACATTTATGTTGAACTCAAACCACTCTAACTCTTGATTAAATTGTCTGGAAATACTTATTTACGTTTATTTTTATTTCCTACTGGGCAAACACTTATTTAGCCCAAGAATGTCACAAGCTTGTCTGGAAATACGCTTTCTTGAGCTCTTTTTGATAAATCAAATAATTCCACCATTATTCTTAATTCTTCTTTTAGCACAAGACTATCAATTGAGGGTAGATATTTCAGGACTACTTGACATTTTAGGGTTGTAAAATGAACTCAACCTTATTTGCAGTAATACTTATTAGGCCAAACACTCAGTTTTTGGGGGTGGCCAAACTTATGGGGTGGGGGAGGCATGGGTGGTATTATACAACTATTACCATACAAAAAACCTAAAGAAATGTAATATTTTTGGTGAAGGTCAAGAATAGCAGCTCTTCATGGACTCTAGGGTTTAGTCCATGCTGACGTTGTGCCTTCTTCTACTTCTTCTTCTTTTTCTGTGCTTTCACTTTTTAAGTCGGATTGGAACCCAACATTGTATCCTCCTCTTCTATGTCTTTACTTTTTAGGGTGAAGACCATCATGACGCTATGCCTTCTTCTACATCTTATTCTGTGTTTTTACTTTTTAGGTTGAATTCTAACCTGACGTTTTGCCTTCTTATTCTTCTTCTTATTTTTTGCCTTTATCTTTTAAGGATTAATTCCTTCCAGACATTGTGCCTTCTACTTCTTCTTCTTTTTCTGTGCTTTTACTTTTTAAGGTGGAGGGCAGCCCAACATTGTCTCCTCTTCTTCTTCTTCTGTCCCTTAACTTTTTAGGGCGGAGACCAATCCGATGTTTTGCCTTCTTCCACTTAATCTTCTTCTTCTGTTCGTTTACTTTTTAGCCTAGAGTCCAACCGGACGTTGTGCTTTTTATACTTCTTTTTCTGTACTTTTACTTTTATGGTGGAGTCCACCTAACGTTGCACCTTTTATTATTCTTCTTCTGTGCTTTTATATTTTAGGGTGGAGTCCAACCGAACGTTGTGCCTTCTTCAATGCATGCATGGTTTGATATACGAGTGACTCCAAGTGAAAATTTGACCCAATTTGAGAAAAAGTTACAAAAGTGGTGCGAAGAAGCAGGAGACGGCGTGAGCTTTGAGTATGTTCAAAAGTTTGAATGCCAAGATGTCACAGCCAACACAAAAGAGGACAAATGGTGGGATGCATTTGCTTCCACACTTGAAAGAATGTAAGCATGTAATGTATAGAATATAAAGAATGTATTATGGATCTTCTTCTTTTGTGAAATTTTGTCCTCCCCCTTCCCACCTTTACTACCAACTCCGCTTGCAAGCGCCCTGCTTGTTACTGAATAAGCTGTATTTGAAGGGGGCATTTGATGATTTCACGTCTGAAGTCTTGAATACGTTGAAGAGATATGTCAAGCCTTGAACAACAGTAATCTAATTCTAGATCGTAATTCTAAAACCAATTTTTTTTCTTGGGTCTTGTGTTTTCAGTAAAGTATTAATTTTACTTAATCCTACAAATACAGGAAAATATCATTAGTCAGTTTATTTTCGCTTGTTTTAAAGAGGTTTTTGAATTTTGTAGATATTATCGACTGTCAAAAATTTATATTTTGTTGGTTTTAACGTTTTTACACCCATACAATTTTTGCACTTTGGGGACTTGACCTCTTCACCCTCTCGTGTCTGGCCGGATCGATACAGGACGCTTTGGTATATAAGAGCGCCCATAATAGGCCAGTATTATCAGCTTAGATTACACAATATAATGTCATGAGTAGTTCTTTGTTTTAAAGTCATATTACGCTTTGCTATTAAGGACATAAATTGTTTTTATTATTTTTTTTTGGTGCAACTATGTCCTTAAATATTGCAGAAAGAATAATCCGGTGACAGTTTGTCACCGGAAGTAATATTCTCTGTGGTTATTGGGTCGGATGTGTGGATTCGTTTCATATATCTTCGATATCTGTAAAGAATGACAGTTCAATTTAGAACACTATTCCTAGGCTGTAGCCCATATCATATAGGCTTATCAATAGGTAAATATAATATCTTGAAGAACAAAATTAATTGTGCATGCATTATAATAACTTCTTTCTTTACTGACAACTGTAACAAAAAGTTTTATGCTTCCGATTTCGATAGTTGTCAATTTTGATGCATGTTAAAGACAACGCCCTTGGCCACAAGAGGTCTGAGTTGTTCCTTGATATGATTTATTCCCAGCTGAATTTTATATCGTTTTTGACAAAATATTTTTCGAGTGAGTTCTCAGCATGAAAAATGACATTACTCGTACTTGAATTGTGTCCAAATTCATTTTATACCTGAATTCAGCCAAAGAATTCTTCCCACTTGCTTCTTAGTAAGTATTTCCTTGAGGATCAGTCAGTGGCCCTCTCCCTTTTTACCCTTAACTTACAGTCCTAGCCCCAGGACTCTGGGGATTGTGTCAACCTTGGAGGCATCATTACATGTTCTTTGGACTATTTTGTTTTATAATGGATATCTCACAATTCCAATCAGGTGCTTTCATGAAATATGAGTAGTTAGGGGGGGGGAGGTTAGTTGACCTCCATCACTTTTGACTCTTAAAGGGAACCTGCAACTTCCAGTTTTAAACAAATGAGCCACCTCTAAAGTTTATACAACCATCCGTCCCATAAAAACCTTAAATGCTCCCGGGGCATAACTTACAACCCTTGCCCCCAGGCTCTGGTGGAACAATCCCAGAAGCCTTGTTATATGATTTGTTGATTATTTTGAATAAAATCTCAAAATTTTTATTGCCTACATTTCGTCTAGAAAAGATGACGTTTGGGGGATAGCTGCCCCGTGATCACTTTGACTCTTAAAAAGGCCATTAAAACTTTTGATTACCTTTTCAATGAGATCCCTCTGAAGTATATATGACCAATCTTTCTTTAAAAACCTTATATGCCCCCAAGGCTTAACTTAAAATCCTTGCTTTGAGGGCTGTGGGGTGGTTGTAATCCTCAAAGACATAATGTCCGGACCCTTCAACTACACTGAACAAAATTGCTATCTCAAGATTTTGTTTGGATGTGTTGAGGAAAATGATCAGCGTGGATGGGGGGGGGGGGCTGATTGCTTTCAAATTACTTTTGACTGTTGAAAAGGGTAACGTAACTTCCGATTTCAAATCGAATGAGCCCCAGCTGAAGTTTATGCAAACAGTCATTCCATAATAATCTTATATACCCCAAGGGCGTAAATTACAACTCCTGCTTCAGGACTCTGGGGGTTTGTGTCAACCCTAGCGCCATTTGTATATGTTCTTTGAACTATTTTGAATGAAATGTTTATCTCACAATTACAGTCAGATAAGTTTGACGAAATGAAGGGTAGTCGAGAGGGGAGGGGGTAGTTTCCCTCTATCGCTTTTGACTCTCAAAAGAGATCTATAACTTCCATTTCTTAACCAAATGAGACTCTTCTAAAATTTATTCAACCATACCTTTCATAAAAACCTTAAGTGCATCCGGAGCATAACTTACAACCCTTGAACCCAGACTCTGGGGGTTTGTTCCAACCCTAAAAGCCTTGTTATATGATCTTTGAACTATTTTGAATAAAAATGCTGTATTAAAATTTGAATTGTATGATTTTTGGGACATTACGACGTGTCTGGTAGGGGGGAGGGTAGCTGCCCTCCAAACAAACTGAATCTTAAGAAGTGCACTAGAACTTCTGATTACCAATCCAATGAGCCCCCTCAGAAGCTTGTACGATCAATCTTTCTATATAAACCTTATATGCCCCCAGGGCATAACTTACAACCCTTGCCCTGATGGCTGTGGGGAGTTGTCATCCTCGAAGACATAATTTCCACATTTTTCAACAACGTTGAACAAAATGACTATCTCAAATTTTTGATTGGATGTGTTTTGGGGAAGTGGTGGGCGTTGGAGAGGGGTCAATTGCCCTCCAATAACTTTCGACTATTAAAAAGGGCGCTAGCCTCTTCAATTTCCAATCAAATGAGCCCTTTTCGAAGTTTTTACGACAACTCCTTCGATACGAAGTGCCCTGGTCTAAAACCAAAAAAATATATATATATATATATATATATATATATATATATATATATATATATATATATATATATATATATATATATATATATATATATATATATATATATATATATATATATTGTGCCAACATCGTGCTTTACGTAGGCAGCGCTATTGTGCTGCCTATGATTAACAACTTTCTTTCTTTTAGGAACATCTCGTATAAAAAGGAAATCTTTCCCGCAGCAACAGATAGCAGATTTTTGAGACGTGTAAGTACTTCTGCCTCTTTTTCTCCTTCATTCTCTCTCTCTCATCCCGCTCTCACCTTATATTGTGGCTCTTCTCCAGTTTTTGTTCTCCTTTGGTCTACCTGTTGATCTATCTATCTTTCTTTTTTCTTTTTGTTTTTTATTTCATTCGCTTATCCAGCTTCAAACTGCTAATTTATCTTTTTTTTCTCTTTTTTTTTATCAATATCTAGTCTAAGACACTGATTTGTAGATTATATGCTAACAATGAATATTTTACGGGGACGAGGTTCTAATCGTACTGGATGGGTAATTTTTTCTGCTTAAATTGTGGCTCCGGTTTCTAACCCTTAAAACAGAGCAAAATTTTCTTTTGTTTGTCGTTACTGTAAGGTGTAAACCTTAATCCTTCTTCGGGAAAGTGTCTATTTAATGGCTGTGATTCCTGGCAGAGTTTTCTCGCTTATTTTTTGAATAGTCAGATTTTTACCAGTATATCCCTATTGTAGTTTCCAGATTGTTTATAGAAATGTCAAGTTTCTTCACCAACTACTTTAGCTGTATATTCAAAGAATAATAAGAAAATTTCAAATTACAAACATTTTGAAATTATACATTATTTTTTATATTTATATGCATTTATTATCATCTCCATTCATATTCTTTATATGTTCTTGTTATTTCATGTCATCTTATTATTTATTATTTCATATTATTTTATTTTATGTTTTTTGTACAAGCTGTATAAAATTTGTGGATCTACCCCAAATTCCAAGGCTGTAATGACAGAAAGGTGGAGATAACTAGGAAATGTTTTATATATGTAGGATAACATAATTGCAAAAGATTATCCTTCCTGGCCGTCCATCTATGGACAGACAAAAAATAAATTTTTCTCGCATCGACTGGGAAGAGGTCCTAAGGAGGGATTTAAAGGGAATTGGAACCTCTTTGGAGGGGGTCAAGAGAAAAGCTTTGAATAGATCGTGATGGAGGAGGTGTGTGCAAAGTGGTGTTGGTCTCAGTAGTATTTTTGTAATATTTTACATCATATACATACATACATACATACAAACATATATATATATATATATATATATATATATATATATATATATATATATATATATATATATATATATATATATATATATATATATATATATATATATATATATATATATATATATATATATATATATATATATATATATATCTATATATATAAAAATAAGTTGTCTGTCTGTCTGTGGATGGATGGATCAGGTGACGTCACCTGAAAAAACTGGATCAGGTGACGTCAAAACTGAAAAAACTAAAAAAAGGCAAAAACTACAAAAAAAACTAAAAACTAATAAAAAAAATAAAAAAGCTAAAAAACTAAAAAAACTAAAAAAAGGCAAAAACTACAAAAAAAACTAAAAACTAATAAAAAAGCTAAGAAACTAAAAAAACTAAAAAAAGGCAAAAACTACAAAAAAAACTAAAAACTAATAAAAAAGCTAAGAAACTAAAAAAAACTAAAAAAAGGCAAAAACTACAAAAAAAACTAAAAACTAATAAAAAAAATAAAAAAGCTAAAAAACTAAAAAAACTAAAAAAACTAAAAAAAGGTAAAAAACTAAAAAAACTAAAAACTAAAAACTAAAAAAAACTAAAAAAAACTAAAAAAAAAGGAAAAAACTGAAAAATAAGCTAAAATAAAGGTAAAAACCAATAAAAAACTAAAAAAAAAACTGAAAAAACTAAAAAAAGGCAAAAACTACAAAAAAAAACTAAAAACTAATAAAAAAAGTAAAAAAGCTAAAAAACTAAAAAAACTAAAAAAACTAAAAAAAAGGTAAAAAACTAAAAAAAAATAAAAAATTAAAAAAAAACTAAAAAAAAGGAAAAAACTGAAAAATAAGCTAAAATAAAGGTAAAAACCAATAAAAAACTAAAAAGAAAAAAAGGAAAAAACTAAAAAAAAATTTCATCTAAAAAACTAAAAAAAACTAAAAAAGGTAAAAACTAAAAGAACTAAAAAAGAAAAAAATAAATGACGAAACTCAAAGAGAAAGCGACCAGGACAAAAGGAATGTTCGATTAGCAATCAACAAAGCACCGGGACACAGGGAGTATAAATGACGACCAGGACATAAGTAAAAAAAAAAAACTATCTATATATATAAAAATAAGTTGTCTGTGGATCTGTGGATCGTGGATCAGGTGACGTCACCTGAAAAAACTGGATCAGGTGACGTCAAAACTGAAAAAACTAAAAAAAGGCAAAAACTACAAAAAAAACTAAAAACTAATAAAAAAAATAAAAAAGCTAAAAAACTAAAAAAACTAAAAAAAGGCAAAAACTACAAAAAAAACTAAAAACTAATAAAAAAAATAAAAAAGCTAAAAAACTAAAAAAACTAAAAAAACTAAAAAAAGGTAAAAAACTAAAAAAACTAAAAACTAAAAAAAACTAAAAAAAAGGAAAAAACTGAAAAATAAGCTAAAATAAAGGTAAAAACCAATAAAAAACTAAAAAAAAAACTGAAAAAACAAAAAAGGCAAAAACTACAAAAAAACTAAAAACTAATAAAAAAAGTAAAAAAGCTAAAAAACTAAAAAAACTAAAAAACTAAAAAAACTAAAAAAAGGTAAAAAACTAAAAAAAAATAAAAAATAAAAAAAAAATAAAAAAAAGGAAAAAACTGAAAAATAAGCTAACATAAAGGTAAAAACCAATAAAAAACTAAAAAGAAAAAAAGGAAAAAACTAAAAAAAATTTTCATCTAAAAAACTAAAAAAAACTAAAAAAGGTAAAAACTAAAAGAACTAAAAAAGAAAAAAATAAATGACGACACTAAACTAAAAACTAATAAAAAAACTAAAAAATCTAAAAATCTAAATAAGCTAAAAAAGAAAAAAAAAGGAAAAAAATAAAGGAGAAAAACAAAACTAAAAAACGAATGTATATACAGACCGGGACACCGGGATACAAATGACGACCGGGACACAGGGAATATAAATGACGACCGGGACACAGGGACACAACTACAACAGGGACACCGGGGGAAACAGGGGGATGTAAATGACGACCGGGACACCGGGACAGGGAATGGTCGATTAGCAATCACCATCAACAAAGCTCAAGGGCAATCATTAGAATCATGAGGTATAGATCTGAATACAGATTGTTTTCCCATGGACCATTATATGTTGCATGTTCAATAGTCGGTAAACCTGACAATCTATTTATATGCAAAGACAATGGGACAGCAAAGAATGTTGTATATTCGCAAGTTTTACGTAGTTAAAACCATATATATATATATATATATATATATATATATATATATATATATATATATATATATATATATATATATATATATATATATATATATATCTATATTCACAGGTGGGACATAGGGACACAACTACAATGGCGCGTAACTATTATGGCGCGTAACGACTTACGCGCGCGGGGGGGCTTGGGGGGGGCGCGAAGCGCCCCCACCAACTAGGTGTTGGGGTGGCGCGAAGCGCCATCCCAACAGCTAGTATATATATATATATATATATATATATATATATATATATATATATATATATTTTATGTGCGTATCCTTTTTTTAGATTGGCATCCCAGCCCTTGGATTTTCACCTATGAATAGAACCCCTATCTTACTTCACGACCATAATGAGTTCTTAAATGAAGTTGTTTTCATGAAGGGAATACAGGTTTACTGTAATATTATAGAAGCTATTTCAAATGTGCAGTAGAGATATGATCGTGGTTGCACAATAGTGATTATAAGACTGTTGAGGGGTTATCCTGTCGTGAATAATTTGTTGAAAGCTAAACTTTAATAGACTTTAAATTCTGTTTTGTTTTGATATGTGGTCCCCAGTTGGTTTCATGTCTTGGGCTCTATGCTCAGTGCCATTTCTAGTAATAGGCTAATATTTAGATAATGTGTTTAAAATGAAAGAAAATTTTTGGTTTTTAATTTAATTTTTCTACAATGATCTAAAACAAAAAATTACATAAGTAACTTTTGGGTCCAAAAAAGGGATTAATAGGAATTGTCTTTTTTCATAAAATGCACAATCAATCTATAGCTCTTCACTGAGAATTTGTTCTAACTTCTTATAGTTTTTGAAGTTATGGCTTAATTTTTGCCCATGTTTCTCGTGCTAAGAAAGAGGAAGGAGGAAGCGAAAATACGAGATTATTCACTCTCACCCCCTCCTCCAACAACTCCAAATTTTTGGTAAGCAAATCAAACTCAAAACGACATTTATGATTAGCGTCATCGGAAAGGCATGTTTAAAAGAAAACGTTGGTATCAGAAGGGTTGCTATTAAGCCAATCATCAAGCACCTCAGATTTTATATGAATGCAATTAAAGGTTATATGAATGCAGTTAAAAATTAATAAGTGGCTAGATTTAAAGATATATTTCTACACCCTCGGTTATTCTAATTCTAAAGAGTTTAGGGGGAATGTCTTATTTCGTGGTAGCTTGTTAAGCTCCAAAGATATCTAAAAATATGTTTTTTTTTTCAAAATGTGTTATATCTTCTTCTTACTTGGAGAAATAGCTCCAGAGAAATATGAGAATTAAGCTTTTTACCATGAAATTGTTGAGCATTGAACGCCAGGATCGGATGTTTCTCTTATTTTCCAGTACCCATTTGGTTCCAAAAATATCTTTAAAACGTTTATCCGAAAATTTGGGTTTTCCAAAATTCTTGCGCAAAATGCAAGAATTCCTTTAACCATGTGGACCATTCAGTATAAACGCCATTGTGTTCGCTTTCAAAAGTTAATAATAATTTGTTATGTTTGATACCATAGCTGGACTAATCCAAGTTTTTGTTCTTCGTGAAAGTAGGACTCGAGAGGTTCTAAATAATATTCTTAATTAAAAAAAAAACTTGTTTTCAGGATAAATGTTGTCAGTAGCCATTTTCCTTAATACTCGGTGAAAGTTCCACAGAACCTGACAAACCAGGACCTGATTGTAGCATTTAAAAGAATACTTATCAGGTTTCAAGACCCTGCACCCTGGCTTCTATCTCTTAAAATGCAATCGTTGTGCTTTCTTTTGCCTTCAATGTTGCCAAATGTTTTACTTCAAATTGCGCCGTCATAAAAGGGAAAATGCACCGAAAGCTCCATTTTTCTAGAGAAAATGCGCGGAATGAACGATTTCCCCTCCCCCAAAAATTACACCGATTTGAAAAATTAATGCGCAAACACCTCAAAAAACATCAAAATGACATATATTTGCCCCATCTAGCCACTCTACTTGCCTTTCAAAAACTTTGGAGAGTCTACGGAACTAGGCTTTCAGCCTGAGAGCCATCTACTGAATGCCCACCATAGATAATTTGGTATTTTTTGTGGAGAGATGGATGGGAAAATCGGTGGATTTCTCGTAAAAGCGATAGAAAGAAAAAACTGAACAAAAGATATAATGTTTCTTGTGCCCTTCTTTCGTTTGGTACAAATTGAAAAAAAAAATATTATATGTATTTTAACCAACTATTTATAATAAAACTGAAGTTTTAGCTCAATATTAAAAAGGGATCTTTGCGGTTTTATTATATTGTTGTTTATTATTGGCCCTGTATTTATTACTACCATTGTGATTGACTTGTGCCTTATCTGTTTTGGAAAACACAATAAAATTATGCATGTTAATAACACAGTATTTTGTTTATTTTCTAGTATTGGTTATTAAAGTGCCATTTTCTGTAGACTAGTAATATCCCTTTAATCCCTCTGATGGTCCCTGATTGATCACATATTTTTAGTGGGATATTCTTTTATGTAGATAGTATATTTTTTTTATGCACTGAATTTGTGCCTATTAATCTCAACTTTCTCCGCTAAAACTTGTATTCTATAGACTTATGGTGTCTCTCTGATTAACCCTTATTGATAACATGTTTTTTTTTTGTCTAATGGGATATCCTTTTGTTTAGGTGCTATATGTTTCTTTTCATCCAGATGGGAACAAATAAACGTTCAAATGGGGATAAGTCCATTTAATAAACAGTGTAAACAGTTACTGAACCGGAAATAATTATTTTTCTGTTTAAATATATTAGTTTTAATTTTAATACTGTAGTATATCTGCTGATGACGATCGCTGTGTATTTGGTCGAAAAATCTAGAATTTTGTGTCTATTTTCACTGTCTAATAAATGGACTTATCCCTATTTTAATTTTTATTCCTTCGCCATTGAAAAGCAGTATGGTCTTAGAAAAAAAAAATCAATTTTTAGGTTTTACGTCGAAGATTTAGATTTTTATTTATAATTCAAAATTTTGCCCACCTTCAACTGTTTTATGCATATTGTTCTGGTTTTGGACAGTTAACCCTTTGTACTAGACCGTAATATATGAGTATCCCCTCATTCAAGTATATATTTATACTGGTAAGAATAGCTGATACAGCTCTTTCCTCTTTTCAATTTTTCTATTACTTTAACATCTTTTTTCGTCTATCTTACTATTCGATTTTTTCCTTTTTTCCATTTTCTCTTATTTTTTTTAGATCTTCACAATAATTTAATGTAGTTTATGAATCTCCCAAGTTTGGAGTTCACTTCAAAGACATATTTATAAAAGAAAGTGGTAATTTGTGGCTCCTTTTGTTTTCAAAAGAACGTTTTTCCCATAAAATATAGTGTTACTTATGTGGCTCCAAATCACATACATACATATGTGGCTCCAAATTTTATAACTATATATGGTAATTGATCTTGTTCCCTATTATTGTCGATTAATGAGACGATTCGAAACCATTCAGTTTCTAAGGGAGAAAAAATTTGATTGGTGTACCAGGAACTTTCTTCCCTTTATTTTTGTCTTTCTCTTTTGTCCTGGCTTTTGCAAGGACCCAAACTGCCAATTAGAATATTTCCTATTTTTCCGTTACCATCTGGTAAAGGAGTACTAGCAGTCCGTTACCATTGTTGTCGTATATTTCCCAGCTTCGATCTAAAATCATCTTGTCAAAATTGTGACTGCTCTACTAGTGAATGAAGCTCATGCTTCTTGCGACTACGACTGTGACTACTCACAACTGCAACGAAATTTCTTTTTTTTTCTTGCGGAAGAGGCGGAAAGAGACTGGATGTAGCCTGTAGGTTTTCTTCCAATTGCTTTTAAAATTAATGAAAAAGGAGAAATATGATGAAGAACAATTTTCGAGCTGAAGCGCTACTGAAAAGCTGAAGAGGTGAAAAGTCGAGTGCTACTACCAGACATGTCAACTTGATCAGTTTCACGGAAGATAGCAGCGTTCTCAGAAGGATTTCTCAGAAATTCTTCGAAATCACCTTCTTGTGAAAATCACCGTTTGTGATTCCCATAAAATCACCGTCTCTTTCTGAGTTTTTGGAACGGGTAACTTTGATTGTCTGCGGTTATTTTCCCATAAAACACGGCTTTGTATATGTACTCTTACGTGGGAATCCAATTCGTAAAGGTATTTTGAAAACATCTGTCGACTTACCAAATCTCACTGTTTTACAACTTGGGTGTGATTCTGTCTTGAAAATTTACCATATGATTTTTCTAAACTAGATATGAATTCAAAGATCGGTTGAACTTGTATTTGAAATCTGCCAAGGAAATTCCGCAGTGTGTAGAAAAATTCAATACAATTCTCTGGATAAAAGAATTGATCATTTATTTTCATTTATATTTATATTTAAATATATATTTATATTTATATTTAATCATTAATCATTTATTTGATCATTTATATTTAAAATTCGTATGGATATCCTTCCAGTTTGAAAGCTCATAATGCTACATATCGCCACTTTCGTCCTTGAAGGTTTGCACAGACCTAAAATAGATAAAATAAAGGGCTAATAATCTAATGAAACAATACCAATAAGGTAAATAATTTTAAATTAAATATAATAAACAAATAAAATAATGATAAATAACAGAAAAAATAACAAAATAATTAACAGAGTAGTATACAAAAAAATAGAATTCCTAAAGTTCATAATAGCATAAAGTATAATAGAATAAAATAAACGGCCTTAACTAAGTAAAGGGCTACTATATTGAACGCATCTACAGAATTACTACTATAACTTTTACAAGGTATTGCACAGCGAGTGAACGCAAGCGACCTGGTCCTGAGTGCGTTCAAGAATCTCTTTGTAAAATAATTTGGGATGTGTAAGGAGTGCGTAATTTTGTGTTCGCTTTTTTGTGGTTTGAATTATTGACTCGAGGTTTTTTGTAGGCATTCATTTGATTTTGTGTCTTTATTTTTTTTTCATTTACAAAGAAAAAATATAAGTCGGATAACAAATCTGCAAATGGAAGTCTCCTGTGAAGTTTTTGTGAGCTAATAGAACGTTTTGAGGTTTAAAGATTGCGCAAGGGATATCTATCTAGCCGTTTTCATATCCTTGGACTCATAGTTATTTCAAGTATACTTCAACTATAGGCCCTACTCATAGTTATAGAAAAATTCTTTGTTTTAAGAAGATGGCCACTGAACTATTTTTGGGCTATATAAGACGCTTTGGTCGATAATAATTGGTAACTATATCTTTATCAAAAATGGTATAAACAGCCTTAAAAAATTAATTTTCAGAAATTAATCTTACTCTAAAATAATCCTTGCCTGCTGCTGTGGGGGGGGGGTATTTGAGAAGCGGTGTCTTCGATTCTAATGAATAGAAATTAGTAATAAATTAGCAATTTAACCACATTTTTCTATTCTTAATTTTCAGTCTTTTTCTCTAATTACTATGAAGTAAAATAAAAAACCTATTAAATAAATAATAGTTCAAAGCTTAACATTTGAGATCTCTTTTAGGAAAAACTCTATCATTTTTCCAAGTAAATGTCCAGTTATTTTCAAGATTAAGTATCAAAAGAATTGGGTGGGTAAAATGTGGTCTCTTGATTTTCAGAATAAAAGCTTTTAAGTTGGCGTGTTGGTAACTCCAATCATCCTTTTTTATTTTAAACCACTTTAATAAATTATATCACGAGAATCATATACTGCAGTGGTAGCCGATTGACGTCATACCATCACGTGGCCTAGTGTAAAAAGAATCTTTCTTCCTGAGGTTCCGACATTTGGAAAAATATTTTAAAATGTTTTATGTCTGCAGATGTCCTATTGTTCCCTGGAAAGGAACTTAAATTATAAGGATTAGGGTCTCAAGGATGTTAAATTTCTTTGCAGGGGAGGGGGTAGTGGAGAAGAGAAGTCTTTGACAGATTTGGAAAAGGAGAAGTATATTTGAATGTGTGATTTTGATAAATATAGTCAAACATCTATCAGCTTCAGTTATACGTTCGCTGGTTAGTGGTTCTAAAATATTTGACCAACCACCGTCGTTGAATTTTAGTATTCAATGCACCTGCGCAAGTGTCTATTAGTCTCTATCGAATAGCACGAGTTTTGCGCTTTTGGACTTTCAGCGTGGACTTTCTAATTGGATGGAGAAGGGGCTTGGACGGCTCTTCGAGATGCGTTGAGGGGTTTCACGTAAGATTGTTTGGGAAGAAAATTATGAAAATTTGGTTGAGAGGTGCTTCTACTAAATGAAGATAATAATTTGATGATTATCTACTGTGACTAAAATGATTGAAATTAGCTATTGTAGATTACAATACAAGCGAATCAACCTGCTTCACCAGTTGAGAGCCAGCCTTGGTTTTTTTTTGCGAAATCAATGGTTTTTTTTCGATCATAAGAAGTACTATCTTTGAATATTGAAACTATTGGTTTTCCTGTGCGGCATAGACAGGTTTGACGGGCCCCTTTCTTGACTTTGATAAATTGTCTACGTGAGATCGACGGCATGCCTTTATCGGGGGTAGGTTCAAGTGGATACGTAGTCTTGGATAGAAATCCTGAAGAGAACGAATTCAACCCACGCTTACCAGCTTTCAGAAGCATCGCTGCATGGATAAGGGAGGCGAATGCACGTCTTGTATCATGTCTCCCTAAAACAAGGCTTTCTCCAGACGATTCATTATCAATCAGGACATTTGCAACAGCTGTTAAAGCGTCGACAGACCCGGTACTTTGCCTAAATCAAAATTGGTGTGGAGGAGTATAGCACACTTTTTCTAGCTTCCTAATAAATAGTAGCTCAAATAGTTTGAAAAGGGACGCAGTTACAGCATAGGGCGGAATAATGTACATTGGACTTCAGATTTCACTTTTTAGAGATAGGAGTCATATTTCGGACGCAAAAAGAAGAAGGAACGATTCCCTGAGTGAAAATCCTCTGTATAAGCAGAGACAGAGATACGGGAGAAAACAAAAAGTTTTCCCCCGCATTTAAAATGAATCGCACTGACTTGTTCAATACCAAATGAAAGTTTCCATTTTAATTTTTGGATTGCATCTTCGGCAGAAAGGGTACTGACCACAAAAATCATCATTGGATTGAGCCTCCGGAAACTGATCCTGAGCTACTTCACAAGATTGCTCTATGATGGTGTTAGGATGGTGTTATGTATGATGGTGTTATGATGGCAGATATCCCAGATTCATAATGTGCATACTGCTTAGCTTCTGGAATGTCAGCTGAGGGCGATGATGAAGAAGAGGGTGCTGAGGAGGATACAAATTTAAATACCATATTTCGGTCTCGTTTTGCACGGGCAGAATAGCTATTAATAACATTACTACGATGCTAAGCAAGAATTTTGGAAAACTTTAGAGATCCGTATGTCATTCACATTCCAGGTAGTAGGACGCCCACACTCTTTCCGTACAGAAAACCAAAACTTTGCTTGACCACACGAAGTAAAGAACTTTGCTTGACCACACGAAGTAAAGAACTCTTGATTTGTGGACCATCCAGGAATGATTCCTTTGCGGACACGTTGATTGGGGACAGCTTGCTTTTTGGCAAAGCGGAAAACATGACATCTTTCAGCACAATATATATCAAGACAAACCAGGACCTCATTCTTAGGCAACTGGAGTAACTTTTGGAGGAACGAAAATGGGACATTAATTTTACTTTGATTCGAGTCAACCGACTCGAGGAGCTGAGTTAGGTTAATATTTGATCAATCTTGACAATACCGCCACGCTGAGGAACCACGTGCTAGTGGACTACTTCGAGAAACCGAAGATGGCACACCGATAGAGCAAGTTACAGGTAAGTGGTCTGACAGCTGTTAATCAAATATAACGTTAACTATATCGGTGGTGAGATTTGAAGATAAAGCAACGGTGTCTAAGAGGTTCGCGAAGACGTGTGAATATACGTAAAATTGGATATTTTATGTAATACACGCGAAAAATCACTATATTAACCCTTAACTGTAGTGGCACGCGGAGACGCCTGAGAATCTGGTTCGGGCAAATTACAATTAGTCACCGGCTATAGCATAAGGTAAACCTAGCCGTAGGATTTTTAATGATTAAATTGTCACACGACTGGAGCCATATCTTGCAGTGGTAAGAAAATGAGCACATTAGAAAGCAATTGTTTGTGTTTACACTCGTTCGCTTAGAAGTCTTTTTTTATTCTAGTTTCTTTCGTATATGACGAACATCGACTGTCTATTTTCTTAGGAATCTTGGAGGATTTCCAGCGCTAAATTATTAAATTTTAAGTGGGTTCATAGAACCTAAACAAAAACAACAAATTTGAATTAATACGATTCATCGGTGTAATATTTATGGAGATCTACTTATAGAAACTTAAAATTAAAGAAAGTTGAAGTCCTCCAATATTTATTGCAATACTACCTTTAAGATGCTATTTAAAAACAATAAAAAATAAAGTTTAAAAAATGAATTTAAATTAAGTAAAGGAAACATAAAGTAATAATCCAAAAAACCTTTTGATAAAGCTTTTGCCGATCCAAATTTTAGTTAATTTAAAAAAGCTTTTTCGACAAAACAAGCTTTTCAAAGAAAAGTAAAGAGCTCCACTAAGCCAAAATAAGCAAAAATAAAGTCAAATAACCTTCCAGGCGTAAAACTACCATAAATCACCATCAATAAATAAATGAAACTCAAAACGAACAAAAATTACATTAAATAACCGAGTCAAACTCAAAACGAGCAAAAATTAACATGAGTAGGGTTATGCCAAGGTTCATAGTTCTTTTTTTATTTATTTATTTTTTTCTATTTTCTGTTTATTATTATGAGATTGGTTACTAATATTCATGAGTTGATGAGATATTGGTTGTTATTGGTTATTGTTTTTTTTTGTGTGTATTTCGTTTTTAATTACTAGTTAGGAAATTCGTTTTATGTACCCGTCCAGTCGCAAGTGCTTTTTTTTCTATTTTTCTTTGGGTGGGCACTTGCATATTAGTTAAATGTATTTGATTTATAAATAAAGTGAACTGAACTGAAAGTAAGCTTGACAAAGCTTCAGTTTTTCTGCTGCTGTAAACCACTCCCATAAATGCGTTTATTCTGTGCGGTATACAACAGATGCGGCAGAGCGACAGCTGAATACAGTTTAGACAGTACTTTTCTGTTAAACGTATGCTTAACGGAAGCTAATTTGGCATAGCTGAGCTCCTTTCTAAGTGGTGACGTTAGAAAGTTGGCCTACGGCAAAAAATCAACTTTTGAACTAAGACAGATAGAATTTTTTTTTGACGACAATCGATAGCTCTTGATGAGCTGATCAAAGTTTATGTCATCCATTTTTTGATACAAAAATTCCTTCATGAGATATACGAGTTTGAAAGTTTCAAGGGGTTGACAACTTCAGTAGTAGGGTAAGCACTGAAACCAAAAATAAGCCGATACCAATTGTGAGACATGTAGGGGACTTGTAAGGAAAGGCCAGCTGTTAGTTCATAACCATCTTCGGCAGTGAGGGGTTTGTAAATTTTGATATTTGGTGTACCTATTATTTGTTTCCAGTGTATTTGATGATAAGACCGTGTTGGTTTCAGTGGTAAAACATGTAGGGAACTTGTAAGAAATAATCGTATGTTAGGCTACAATCATCTGTAATGAAGAGGGGTTTGTAACTTTTTCTAGTTGGTGTAGCCTACCCATACTCACTGTAACCTAGAATTAAGTGTTTACGCAACGGGTACAAACGATAACGTAAAACAACGAGGCAGTTTCGTAATAATTAATAGAGTGTCATCTATGGTATTTTGATAATGAAAAGTTACGGATAGCTTTGAAATAGCAAGTAGATTATATAAAATACTAGCTGTTGGGGTGGCGCTTCGCACCACCCCAACACCTAGTTGGTGGGGGTGCTTCGCGCCCTCCCAAGCCCCCCCCCCCCGCGCGCGTAAGTCGTTATGCGCCTTATTAGTTACGTGTCATTGTAGTTGTGTCCCCGTGTCCCACCTGTGAATATAGATAGATATATATATATGTTTTTAAATACGTAAAACTTGCGAATATACAAAATTCTTCGCTGTCCCATTGTCTGTGCATATAAATAGATTATCTAGTTTACCGACTCTTGAACATGCAACATATAATTGTCCATGGGAAAAACAATCCGTATTCAGATCTATACCTCATTATTCTAATGATTGCCCTTGAGCTTTGTTGATTGTGATTGCTAATCGAACATTCCCTGTGTCCCCGTCGTCATTTATGTATCCCCCTGTGCCCCCCAGCGTCCCCGTTGTAGTTGTGTCCCTGTGTCCCGGTCGTCATTTATATTCCCTCTGTCCCGGTCGTCATTTGTGTCCCGGTGTCCCAGTTTGTAATTTCTCTTTGAGTGTCCCGGTCTTCATTTATATTCCCTGTGTCCCGGCGTCCCGGTCGTCATTTGTGTCCCGGTGTCCCGGTCTGTAATTTCTCTTCGAACAATCCCTGTGTCCCGGTCGTCATTTATATATCTTCCTTGTGCCCCCGGCGTCCCCGTTGTAGTTGTGTCCCTGTGTCCCGGTCGTCATTTATATTCCCTGTGTCCCGGTCGTGATTTGTGTCCCGGTGTCCCAGTCTGTAATTTCTCTTTGAGGTTCCCGGTCTTCATTTGTATTCTCTGTGTCCCGGTCGTCATTTGTGTCCCGGTGTCCCGGTCTGTAATTTCATCAGTTGACAAACATGACGTCAGTCGCCAAACAACTTCATGACGCATACAGCTCAATCGTTATAATGACGTCAGTCGACAAACATGACGTCAGTCGACACACAAACATGACGTCACTCGACAAGGCAGACAGACAGACAGACATAACACATATACAATTTATTTTTATATATATAGATTGTAGTGAGTGGAACTGGATTTCGATAGCTATTGGCTGCATCATTCTTGGGTTAGAGGACTAATCGGTTCTAAATAATCTTCATTCCCCTCGTTTTGATTATCACTTTGTATAATAAAAGTCTTGATACGCTGTTCGATGGCCTTTGTAATTTAGGGGTCATTCTTATGGAATTGGTACAAAATTTAAACTTTAGTGTAAAGAGCGAGGTACTGACGAGGGTGTGATCCCCCTCATATACGTAATAAAAACATACGAATGTAGAAGTTCGTTACGTAAGTTAATTCGTAAGTTACGTTCATTTTTACTAATAAAAACTTTCGTAAAAAATTAAAAGTTCTAGTTGCCTTTTTAAATAACCAAAAAATTGGAGGGTAACTAGACATACTCCCCCATTCCTTTTTTCTCAAAATCGCCCGGTCAAAACTATGAGAAAGCCATTTAGCCATAAAAATAAATTAACATGCAAATTTTGTTTTAATTATTCATGTGCGGAGAGCCAAAATCAAAACATGCATTAATTCAAAAACGTTCAGAAATTAAATAAAAAAACAAGTTTTTTTATTTAATTTCTGAACGTAAGGTGCAATATTAAAACTTAAAACGAACAAAAATTACTCCGTATATGAAAGGGGCTGTTCCTTCCTCAACGCCCCCCTCTTTACGCTAAAGTTTTTTACTGTTTTAAAAAGTAGAATTTAGAGAAAGAGTCAAACTTTAGCGCAAAGAGCGGGGCGTTGAGAAAGGAACAGCCCCTTTCATATACGGAGTAATTTCTGTTCGTTTTAATATTGCTCCTTACTTTCAGTTAAAAAAACCAGTTTTTTTTTTTATTTAATAGCAGGAATAATCCAAGTTGTAGCTGTAGCTTGAAACCTACTGAGAGACGATCACGCCCCATAGTAAAAAACAAAATAGCCCCTAACTCCTAAAACTAGAATCAAATCAAAAATCAAAGTACACTATTAAAACCACCTTGTCTGAAACCCTTATATAGAAAACTTACCGTCCTCTGGCTTGAAAAACAAAGGAAATACTGGCTTGGAAATCAAGAAAAATTGCTGCAGCCAAGCTATTCTGCATCGAGGGCTTCTTTTCCACATATAGCTTTTCATTGGAACACCGTAGAGAGCTGCTTAATAGCCCATTTCAGGGGGAATTGATGGGGTTGAAATGTTTGTGTTGTTTAAAGAGTAGCTTTTGTTATTATAACATCAGGAATCATCGAATTCATCACATCATCGGATACACCTGTAACCTAGTTAAGAACAAACACAAGCATCTTTTTAAGGATTACGTATCATAAAATCTACTATAGCAATTCCCTAAAAATTTTAGATAAAATAATTTTATTTCAGGGATCACTAAAGTTATTATGTAAACTGAAAAAATATTTATGGTGTCCCTGCAGTAATTTTAATATTGAAATAAAACCAGAAATTCAGTTTTCTGCTTCTTTTCAGTTTCCTGCTTCTTGCCTTGCTTCTTCAATCTTATTTTAAGAACATTCCACACAAATAATTAGTAATATTGCAGAAATGGCCATTCAGAAAATTCATGCTCGAATGATTTTTGACTCTAGAGGTAATCCCACTATTGAAGTTGATCTTGTCACAGAAAAAGGCTTGTTTAGAGCTGCGGCTCCATCTGGTGCATCCACTGGCATCTATGAAGCCCTTGAGCTTAGAGATGGTGTGAAAGCTGAATACCATGGAAAGGGTGTTTTTAAAGCTATCAGGAACGTTAATGAAATCATTGCACCTGCTCTAATTGCAAAAGGATTGGATGTAACTCAGCAAGAGCAGATTGACCAATTTATGTTGGATTTGGATGGTACACCAAACAAGGAAAAACTTGGTGCCAATGCCATTTTAGGAGTCTCACTTGCCGCTTGCAAAGCTGGTGCTAAGCAAAAAGGCGTTCCACTTTACAGGCACATAGCCGACCTAGCTGGCACACCAGAAATCATTTTGCCAACTCCTGCGTTCAATGTCATCAATGGTGGCTCTCACGCTGGCAATAAACTGGCCATGCAAGAGTTTATGATCCTACCAACAGGGGCGGGTTCATTTTCCGAAGCTATGAGAATGGGCAGTGAGATTTACCATCACTTGAAGAGCGTGATCAAGAGTCGCTTTGGCCTTGATGCCACTGCTGTTGGTGATGAAGGTGGATTTGCGCCAAACATTTTGAACAACAAGGATGTTTTGTCCCTTATTGTAACTGCAATTGAAAAAGCTGGCTACAGTGGTAAGGTTGAAATTGGAATGGATGTTGCCGCCTCTGAGTTCTACCGAGAAGGTAAATATGACTTAGACTTCAAAAACCCGAATTCTGACAAAGCTGCTTGGCTGTCTGGACAAGAACTTGCTAACTTGTATCAAGAATTTATTAAGGAATTCCCTGTTACAATAATTGAAGATCCATTTGACCAAGATGATTGGGATGCATGGAGCAGTTTCACAGCTAATACTAACATTCAAATTGTTGGTGATGACTTGACTGTAACCAATCCCATACGTATTCAGACTGGAATTGATAAGAAAGCATGCAACTGCCTCCTTTTGAAAGTGAACCAAATTGGTTCGGTCACAGAATCCATTCAGGCTCATAAATTGGCAAAATCTAACGGATGGGGTACCATGGTATCACACAGATCAGGTGAAACTGAGGATGCATTTATTGCTGATTTGGTTGTTGGGCTCAGCACTGGACAGATCAAAACTGGTGCTCCATGTCGCTCAGAGCGTCTTGCAAAATACAATCAAATTCTTCGCATTGAAGAAGAGCTTGGGAGTAACGCTAAGTATGCTGGCAAAAACTTCCGGCATCCACTTTAAATTGATGAAAATGCTGTAAGATGTGATGAAGTGTCTGTGTTTTCTGAAATAGTCAATTTGATTTCCAAGGCTTCTTCAAAAGTCTGGCAATTTCTCTCTCTGTGTTGATCGTTTTCTCGATCAAAAATTAAAAAATATCTGGAAAAGATAAACGAGTCAATTCATGGACCTTGTGAAAAACAGAACTGTTAGCCTAATTTTTGTGTAGCTAAAACAAAATGAGCTTCAATAAGTTAAGCATTGCTGACACTGATTTATAGAACAAACGGGTTCTTATGAGAGTAGATTTCAGTGTTCCTATAAAAGAGGTAAAAATCTCAATAAACACAAAGAATTGCTGCTGCACTTGAGACAATAAGGTATGGTTAGGGTGCAAAGTCAGTTGTGCTTATGTCACACTTGGGCTGTCCTGATGGACTAAGAGAGCTTAAATACTCTTTGAAATCTGTAATGAATAACTCAAGAAGCTTCTTGATAAAGATGTCAAATTTTTTGAAGACTGTTTTGGAGCTGAAATTTAAAAGGAATGTGCTAACACCCTTCAGGCCTCTATTGTATTGATTGAAAACCTTTTGTTCCACGTAGAAGAAAAAGGAAAGGAATTGATGCTTCAGGACAAAAAGTAAAAGCCAGCCCACTAGATGTTACAAAATTCTATGATTCCTTAAGAAGGTTGGGAGATGTTTATGGGAATGATGCCTTTGGCACAATTCATAGAGCTTATAGCTCTATGATGGGAGATGGGTTTGACGTTTGAGCCTCAGAATTTTTGTTGAAAAAAGAACTTCAATATTTTGCTAACGCCCTTGAGAATCCAGACCGACCATTCCTTGCTATTGTAGGAGGTGCTAAAGTTGCTGATAAAATAGAACTTATTGAGAGTCTTCTTGATAAAGTTGATGAAATGATTATTGGAAGTGGAATGGCATACATTTTCTTAAAAGTATTAAACTATATGGAAATTAGAAATTCTCTTTTTGATGCCGAAGTTGCTAAAATTGTAGAAGAAATTGTTGCAAAAGCCAACGAAAACAAAGTTGTCATTCATCTTCCTGTTGATTTTGCAAAAGTTGACAAATTTACTGAAGATGCTAATACAGGAAGTGTCAAAATTGCTGATGTAATTCCATCTGGCTGGATGGGTCTTGAAGGTGGACCAGAAAAAGTTAAAAATTTGTCAAGCCTATTTCAAAAGCTAAAACCATTGTATGAAATGCGCCTATTGGCGTTTTTGAATTTCAAAAATTTGCAAACGGTACTAAGGCAATTATGGGTGCAGCTATAGGTGCGACGGCTCGTGGCACAACTGTTATAATAGGTGTTGGCGATCCTGTTACTTGTGCTGCTAATGTGCTGCTAATGTGCTGCTAATGTGCTGCTAATGTGCTGCTAAATGAGGCAATGAAAGTAAAGCCAGTCATGTTTCTCTGATTGGGAAGCTAATCTTGAGCTTTTGGAAGAATAGATCTTAACAGGGGTTGCCCCTCTTTGTAATGCTTAAATATGTGTGCAAGTAAGATTTCTCAGTCTAATCTAGTTAATGTTCTTGTGATAATCTTTAATCTTTCACTAAATTATGTTTTGATGAAAATAAATTTCTCCTGTGTTGTTCTTTTTGTTAAAACTATTTTAAGGTTAATTCTCTGTGATCTGACTTACTCTACCATCATCTTACCTTGTTATATCAGATGTGTATTGATTCTACATCAGTGCCACAGTCTTTTCATACTGGTATAGTTACTAATATACTAAAAAGGTAAAAATACAAACGATTGCTCCGGATATCGCTCAATAACAGTTTCTACCACGTTGAGTAAAGTGTTCAAACGTCTCATATTTTCAGAAATAGTATTCAAGTGCTCGCTAGATTACCATCAATTTGGTTTTCGTCGGAATTTGGGTTATGCTTTTCCTCTCAGGGCTCTTAAAAGAGTTATAGTTAAAGCAGAAAGTTCATATTTGTCCCTATTTATATGCAGCGTAGACATATCATCGGCCTTTGACTCAGTAACTCAAGCGCAAGTATTAACAAAGTTGTTGGAGTGTGGAGTTAATGCTTACGTTGTAGCAAGTCTTGAATATTGGTTTCATAATTCTTTCATTAGAATTAAGTTAAATGAAGAAACTCTGTCACGACCAGTGAAAATTATAAGAGGTCTGAAACAGGGTTCATTACTTAGCCCTATACTGTTCAGTTTATTGACTTGGTCCGTAACTAAAGGTATTAATGGTGTCCTTATAATTAATTTGTGTGATCTTAATCTATTGTGTTACGTTGACGATGTACTTATGATAAGTAGCAACCTTTCTACTCTCAATGGCAATCTAGACCAGCTAACTTGTGGATATGATTGTTTAGGCTTAAGTGTGAACACTAAGATAACAGAGTTTTCAATTATTAGTTCACGGCCATGCATAAAAAGTTCAACCCTAACTTGCCCCGCCCTTTTATATGTTGTTGTCTGTGGGGCAAAAGTAAAAAAAAACAGCTGAAATACCTCGGTATCAATTACGGATGGAGTGTAACAAGCACTAGAACTCTTTTAGTAGAACATATATCTAAGGCAATTAGACTCAGCTATGCCAAATTAGCTTCCGGTAAGCATACGTTTAACAGAAAAGTACTGTCTAAACTGTATTCAGCTGTCGCTTTGCCGCATCTGTTGTATTTCGCACCTTTATGGGAATGGTTTACAGCAACAGAAAAATTGAAGCTTTGTTAAGCTTACTTTCAGTTCAGTTCACTATATTTATAAATCAAATACATTTAACTAATATACAAGTGCCCGCCCCAAGAAAGATAGAAAAAAAGCACTTGCGACTGGACGGGTACATAAAACCCATTTCCTAACTAGTAATTCAAAACGAAATACACACACAAAAAAACAATAACCAATAATAACCAATATCTCATCAACTCATCAATATTAGTAACCAATCTCATAATAATAAACAGAAAAGAGAAAAAAAGAAAAGAAAAATAAATAAATAAAAAAGAACTATGAACCTTGGCCTAATAAATACTTTTGTATAGTATGTTTTATAGTATGTTTAATACTTATGTTTTTTTTTCTTTTCGGTAAAGTGCAAATTATGTTCTGGTCTTGAGAATGCATGGGGAGTTGTCCTCTTTTTTCTGTCCTTTTTATGGGGTTGTCAAGCACAGGCAGTAATTTTGATGTATTTTTGCGACCTATGCGGTCATGAGATCCGTTGATTTTTGAACGGAAGTCATGGCCAATTGACGAAAAAAGCCAAGACAAATTGTCCAGGTTAATTTTACCCCTTGGATGGCCGTTGTTACTGTCTCCCATTTATGCTCCATGCAAACGTGTCTTTTTACAATGACGAACTAGAGTCGTACCGGTTGGAGGTTCTCGCTGGGGAACAATCGCAGGTTGACTACAAGTTGACTTGGATGAAAATTTTCCTCTCATGCATATCACTCCACAATGCTGAACTAGAGTCAACCTGTTGAGGGTCTAACGTGTTAATTCACGGCGAGTGAGACAATATATTGTAAAATTTGACAATGAATATAAATGGAAATAAGAGTCCAATTCAAAGCCTACAAGGGCCCTAAAAGCCCTACCCAAGTTAATTTTTGCTCGTTTTGAGTTTGACTCGGTTATTTAATGTAATTTCTGTTCGTTTTGAGTTTCATTTATTTATTGATGGTGATGTGTGGTAGTTTTACGTCTGGAAGGTTATTTGGCTATTTTTGCTTATTTTTGACTTAATGGAGCTCTTTACTTTTCTTTGAAAAGCTTGTTTTGTCGAAAAAGCTTTTTTTTTAATTAACTAATATTTGGGGCGGCAAAAGCTTTATCAAGAGGTTTTTCGGATTATTACTTTTTTGTTTCCTTTATTAATTTAAATTTATTTTTTAAACTTTATTTTTTATTCTTTTTAAATAACAATTTAAAGGTAGTATCGCAATAAATATTAGAGGACTTTAACTTTATTTAATTTAAGTTTCTATAAGTAGATCTCCATAAATATTACAGCGATGAATCGTATTGATTTAAATTTGTTATTTTTGTTTAGGTTCTATGAACCCACTTAAAATTCAATAATTTAGCGCTGGAAATCCTCCAAGATTCCTAAGGAAATAGACAGTCGATGTTCGTCTTTTCTCAAGGAACTTCTAATTTTGAAAAGCCTTTTCCTGATCATTTTCACGTGGAGATATTTATTACATGAGAATATTTGATTAATGGAAATTAATGAAATTCAATCCTAATTAGGTATTTCAGAATATTCTCATTTTGCTTTATTTTAAAATGAAATACTAAAAGGATTATCTTATTTCCGTTATATTTGTGTTATTGACATTGAAAAAATCATTTTCTATATAGATTTTAATATAGAAGTATTTACTCCACAAAAATATATTCTTATTTTAACTTATTTTAAAATGAGAATACTAGAAGAATTATTTTATTACCACTATATTTTTGCTGCTGAGCATTCAAAAAATCATTTTTCATATAAATTATAAGATAGAAACTACTTACTCCTCAAAAATACAGAATTAAACAATAAAAGGAAACGAATTTAAAAACGGAAAAAGGAAAGAAAAACAATGAAGTTAGTAAACAGCTCGACGTAGCGAACGTAATAAAGAGCCGTTTCTGTCAGTAGTAACCGGAGCTATAAAAAATGGAAGTTAGTAAAAGAAAGAAATATTTACCGAAAGAACTTTCATTTTATGTCAGTTTCAAATAAAAATCATTGAATAGATAAACATTATTAAGTTTGAATGTACCATCAAAAGTTTCAAGCATAGGCAGAAGTGCATAATTTCCGATAAAAGGAAATACCACTTTCCTGAGACATGACTTGACCTTGGTGAAAATCACCTCATTAAAGGCTTAATGTCCACGAACTCCTTAGAAGAATTTGCAGCGGCAAAAATACAGACTTCTGTTTTTTTTTTCCTGTGACGGGTGATTGTTTATTTGTTTTTTTTTTGTTTTTTTTTTCGTCAGATGTGATCGTATGAAATTAGTGGGCTTATAACTCCAGAAATGGGCCTGTTTGAAGAAATCGCGAGTTCTAGCGCCCATTTTAGGAGCCAAAAATGATCATAGGGCAACTTGCTCCCACTTGAACAGTTGTTTTACCCTAAACTTTCTGCATCTAAACATGGCGACATACCAAAGTTTCTTTTTGGCTATTTAAATCACAAAGTTTGAAATAAAACAAAATGTATTTTCAGGGGTATTGTGACTTTTGTATCCCCCCTCTCCTTATGCAGGGGTTCGAAGTTTGATGAATGGTTCATTTCATATAGAAGAATTCATTAGTAAATCTATTAAGACAGCTAAGCTTGTATACATCGTTGAACTTATGATCTTATGGACATACGGATTAAGCACATTTTACGTTTTTCAGAAACTTTCAAAGACTAGCCTAACTTCTGCAAATCCTTAAGTTTAGATGATGATGTTTATCAGTGAATTGCATTACAAAGGTTAGAATGCAATGCATGGCTGGAGTTTGGATCACACAAAAATTATGTGAAGAATAATCTTAGAATCCACCGAGGGTTGTTTTTTTATGTGAATGCCAATTCTAGACGCAGGGGGTAAATGATGTGGGTAACGATGGGCTACACCAATGGTATTTAGTATTTTGATTTGTAAAGTGAGAGTAAATGTATTCCTGCTTGATTAAAGGAATCTAAGCCTCCTTTTATATCGCTGAAATTACAATCAGTAGGGCTGCTTTAACTGATTCATCCTACAATTTTGGAAGAGGGCATAAGCTAAAATTTATTGACAATATTGACAATATTTATTGACAATACGATCAGTACCTATAATGTGTTAGATCTTTAGTGTAAGAATTTACACTAAATTTATTCTAAATTTATTTCTAAATAAATAATATATAAATTTAATAATAAATTTAATTAATAATAATATATAAATAATAAATTTATTTCTAAATTTATTTCTAAATTTATTATACACTAAATACACTAAATATTACACTAAATATGAATGAATTTTGGAAGAGGGCATAAGCTCAAATTTATTGACAATATTGACAATATTTATTGACAATACGATCAGTACCTACAATGTGTTAGATCTTTAGTGTAAGAACGGGAGCTTTAAAAGGGCCAGTCCCCTTATAATTTTTGATTGCAAATCTTTAATACTATTTCTAATTTTTACCCTGGTTTTAATCTTTAATAAAAAATGTTTGTGCGCAGAATAATATGTCTGCTGTTTTTAAAGCAATTTAATAGTTTTTAATCTCCATAATTCAAATAAGGATTCTTGTTTTTATTCAGCTCTGAACAAGCATATTTCTGAAAAACCTTGTCATTTAGTGCTTTGAAAATATGTCTTTTATTAGTCAACAATTTTGAAAAACGTTTTCCAAAAAAAAATTAAGAAACAGTTAAGAGCTAAATTAAACCAAAGATGAGTAAAAATAAAGCTTATAAAAGTTTAGAAAATCCGTATCTTCGAATTATTTTTTAAAAAGAGCAGATAAATTATTCTCTAAACAACTTTATTTAATCGCACACATTGAATCCCATGCATAGGCAGACTTCCACTTTCCTTAAATCTCCAGTTCTTACAGCATTATTATGCATTAGGTACTATAATGCATACATTAATACATTATATGGCTTCTATAATATATTATATGAAGTATTATTGGTACTGATTACATTGTCAATTAATCCTAACCTAACTTTGGCGTATAGAGTCCTTGGTTTCGTTGGTCGCAGCCAACAGATAGTTTCTGTTGGTTTTAAAATTGCTTTTTATTTTTGTTAAAAAAAAGCGACTTCACATATTAAGCTTACAGACGAAAAATTATGCTTTAACTGCATTTGAATTTAACTCACAGGTTTAGTAATAGAGGCAAGTTTCTCTGGAGCTCAAAGGCATTTATTTGAAAATTCAGCCCAAATCACACCAGACAAAAAAATCTATCTGTCGACAAAAAAATCTAAATTTTTTTAATTATATGATATTTTTCTTTATTTTGATCTCATGCTTGTAAGTAAAAATGAAAATAGCAAGAAATTAGTTTGAAATGCTTGTACCGTCAGAAATCTGTTCCCAACTGTTCTTTACGAATATTACATCTAATTATCTTTTGTCAGATTCCCGTTACAGATAGGAAAAAATGCTGTTTCATATTTCCATCTTCTTTAGTTTTGAAAAATTATACCTCAAATATTAACTCTGATTGGACAGCCTAAAAGTTTATTCTTGAAAGTTGAACAATGGCCAACTTAAAAAATTATGAACGGCATGCGTAATTACTGCTGTAGTCGTGCCTAATTCATACTTAATCGACAAGTGTGACTATAATGTGTCTGCGGCATTATTTTCTAAAAAACGACCTAAAAATATTTCGTCGTTCCTTCAAAAATCATGGCTTCTTATCCCCTTACTCCACTCTAAGTAAATCAGGTTGTGCCATGGATTAGGGTCACTCATGGCAATTGTGTGGGTCTAATTTCGCTTGTGGTCAATAGTTCTTGAAAAACACTTGATCACCCCAATGGTTCATCAGGCCGAGTCGTTCTTGAGGACAGTACTTACAGATAGCTGACCATCCCTCTTGAAGATGGATGATAATTCTCCCGGAGACTCCCGGTTGCTATTTCCTTGTTGCTAAATTGCACTGACATAGCAATCAAAAAGCCATTGATCTTTGTTAGACAAATGGTGCTTTTCCGTTATCCGTCTGAACGCTTGTCAGGGGAGTAAATTATGGAAATTGTTTCTTTGAATAGGAGGCCTACTAGTGAGTCTTGTGAAGACAGCAAGAACTGGTCCAAGTCTGAAGTGGATGAAAATTTCATTAATTTCGCCTTTTTATCTGCAGGATGTATGTATTACTTCTTATGCGGATGACACTGCGTTAACAATAGTAAAATCAGTTAATGGTCTAATGCAAAAAGCTAACAGCGATCTCAAAAGAATGGAGGTGTTTACGAGTTTAATTTTGCTCTGCGTAAATGTAAAGAAGACGTCTTTACTAATATTCTTTAGAGTGGGTGATTCTGTTGATGTAAGTGGTGAAGTCCTGTTGTGTGAAAAGCCTGCTGTACTAGTAAAGTCATTATGGTACCTTGGCTTCTGCGTTGATTCTAATCTTTCGTGGAAGCATCATAGCGACATTATTTCCACAAAAATTGCACTTGAAGTACGAATTCTCCAAAAACCGAAGCATATTCTGCTGGAACGTACTCTTCACACGATATATTTTGCAATCATCTACCCGTCTATAGCTTATGGATGTGTAGTGTGGAGCTGAAACTTTTATGTTAGTTGCAAGTGTGTGCAGGTGATATAAAATAAAGCAGCAAGAATGATTGGGAAGCATATAAAAAATTTGAAAGACATCAGTGCATGCTTTAAGTTTCTAAGGATACTCAATGTTGGAAAGATAAGGGACTGCCAAGCGGCGATGTTTGTGCATAACTCTGTGCATAATCTAGTTCAGGAACTTCTAATAAGGTTTACCCAGGGGCGTCGTTTCAGGGGGTGGGGGCAGTCCCAATAAAAATGCTAGAGCTACGCCTCTAGTTTTACCTTTCTGTTCAGTTCTGTTCATGATACAAGAACATGTAATAACCTGGTCGTGGAGATTAATAATAGTGTGAGAGCTGGTTTTACTTTGAAGTATCTTTGCCGTTCTGTATAGAATTCGCTTCCTGTGAGTGTTAGGGCGGCTGAGCACCTTCCACAACTTAACAAGAGATTAAATTCTTGGGGAAAGGGTGTTTCGGGGGGATGTGAGTCGGATATAGGGCTAGGGAGAGTAGAGGGTTGAAGGGGTGGGGATGAATGTCGTTGTATTTGGATGTTGGTTGTTGCTCTGGGGTGTTTGGGTGAAGATGATTTAAAAAAAAGTAATTTACAGACTTGGATGCTTCTAGGGTTGTTTATAAAGGTAACTGCAACGCATTAACAAAAAATTTTTCTCTAGGCTAGTGATTTATATCACTAATGGTTTATATTTTTGTTTGTTATGTTATAAAAAGTCAATTCAAAATACGGTAGAAAATGTTTCCCCTCCTCTAACCCAAGTAAATCCACTGCTGTACAAGTTGAGGGCTACTCACGGCTATCGTCCTGGCACTATTTTCTTTTGTCAGTAGCACTTGGAAGGACTTGAACACCCTAATGATACATCAGGCGGAGTCGTTCTTTTGGACAGCACTTTCAGATTACTGACCATCCCTATTTGAGATAGATATTAATTCTGGGACTCCCTGTGGCTATTTCCTTGTTGCTAAATTGCATTGACAGCAATCAAAAAGCCATTGATCTTTGTTAGAATAATGATGCTTTCGGTTATCCCTCTGGACGCTTGTTATGTGGGTAAATTATGGAAATTGTTTTTTAAAGCAAATATTCAGTCTAAAACATGAGGTTTTACGGGAAGCCTGCAACTCTAGCTTATACTGAAAGGAAAATATATTCATATTATTCGATTCGTAAATTCTGAGTCTATCCATTCACAGAACCAGAATGACAATAAACTTCTTACTACAAAATAATAAAAACTTGCTTAGAAACTGGAAACTTTTAATAGCAAATCTAACTAAAAAGCTAACTCAATGGAATGATGCTATTGGTATGTGGGGGACGTTTAAGAGGGTACTGCTGTAATCCTTCTAATGAAAATTCATTATTTGTACGAGTTGATGTCCTAGATATTCCGTTTACATCTAGGAGAAGCCAATTTCAAAAGCTGCTATTTGGTAAATGGGTAAAGTTAAACCTCAATTCAGCTGTCAATTAATTTTTTTCATTTACGAACAAGAACAAAACAGCTAAATTACTTGCGACGGGGCGGCTACTTGCATTTTTTCAAACAAATAATTAAATAAACTATCAAAAAAATAAATTGAATCAATAAAAAATAATAAATTACATAATCAAAATAAAAATTATAACCAATCTGTCATCAACCATTCTACATAATAATAATAATAATAAAAGGACCAATAAAAATAATTATAAATAAATAAATTAAAACAACGAATCTTAGCTATGGAATGATTCTTAAATTGTCCTCCAACGTTGAAACATGAAATCGCACAACTGCAGAAATATACCTTATCAAACTTGCACGTAGAAAAGACACTTCAGGTCGGCGATTGCTGGTTTGTCTTTCTAGGACTCCTAGTTTTGAAAAAAAAAAGAAGATAATAATTCCATTCATTTAAGCATTATTTAGTCCATATTTTAGTTCATTCTTTTCTTTAATGTGCCATGATTGTTTTTGACCTATTCCAGCTTACCTAACTTAAACAAAATTTTAAAGTTTCAAATATCATACAGTTTGTGGTAACAAATTGTAAGTAAGGATTGACTCGGCCCAATAGTAACTGAAACTATAAAAAGAGCAATTTTCACAGTAATTAATACATCAAAATAATTGGTTCTCCAGGCTGATTTTGAGTATATAAAAGTCATAAAATTTTATGTTACCTATCAAAAGCCATGAATCTGAGAAATTATGCCTTATTTCCGAAAAAAGGCGGAACCAACCCAAATAATTCATATGATATTTATGAAAATCACTCCATCAGATTAAGCCTATGAGAGAACTCTGCTCAGGTATCAAGTTCTTATCTACAAAATTTTGGAATGTTTTATCTTTTACTAAAAGAAAGATCCGGTATACGGATTTATTTTTTTTGTATTTTGTCTCTTCATTTTTTTTCCTTGGGTGATTTTATCGAACAAATGGTCCTAGAAGATTGAGAGAGGGCTCCTTCGAACTAGTATTAAAGCTTCTTAGTGCCTATTTTAAGTAACCATAATGATTGAAGGGCAACTTAAAAGGTCCAACAGCTATGTCGTTAGGGAAGAAATGACCCCTCAGACCCCTGGGGAAAGAACTGTAGGCTATGAAACTTGTCCGTTTGATATTAGTAGCTATAGGAAAATAATTTTGGGGGATTTTCCTGGGGAAATATTACGCGGGGATGGGGATTTCCTGACATGACTTGAAAAACGGTCACAGATTAAATTAAAAACGAGTTTTTTCAGCTGAAAGTAAGGAACAACATCAAAACTTAGAACCAACAGAATTTGTTCCATAATTATGGAGACTGCTCCTTTCTATCCCTCACTCTTTATGCTAAGGTTTGACTTTTGCCCCAATTCTTGAAAAATGACTCCTGGCAGACAAAGCCGTTGAATTTGAATGACAATCATTTAAAAGAATTTTACGATTTTATTGTAAAGAGCGAGGGATTAGGAAGGTCAGCCCCTATCATATACGGAATAATTCCTGTTTGTTTTAAGTTTTAATGCTGCTCTTTATTTTTAGTTGAAAAAACTTGTTTTTCTATTTAATCCTTGTAAAAAGTCATTAAAGGTTGGACCCAACTCAACTTAAACTTACTCAGCTCAGCTTTATTTATATCAGACTTGACTACTCAAGTGGGTACTAAATCAGGTCCTGAAGAAGATTATCCCTTTAAATTAGAAACTATTCGAGAAACCTCTGTTTCAGTTACTTGTTCAAGCACAAGAGATTTGTGGCAACAAGGACCCGAATTTCTAGTAAAATCACTATTAGATCTTGATCCAGATATAGCATTTCCATCAGCATTTCCATTCAGATAACGTATGCATTTCCATCAGTATAGTAGATATATAAGGTAAGAATTATAATCGTGTAACGTGAATATGTAAAACCAATAGCAATGTAAAAAGCAAGATCTCCTTTAGACATTTTCGACCTATTTAACCGTTCAATCCTCTAACCTGGAATATCAACCAATGAATCTTTATTATATTTTAAAAATGCTTCACAAAATCTTATTACATTAGGGGATGAATGTGATTCGCAAGGAAGGAATTTAAATTCATCAATAGACGAAGAAAGGCCTTGAATACAAAATTGTGTAACCGAGAGCTCACCGACCCCAACTTGATCTTCAAACAATCTACTTCTACATTTAGTCTCATTTTTATCAACATCCCTTAAATAATTGTCTTGACGCATAACCCACTTCCCTCATTCAATACCTCTTCTAAATCTAACGGTTCTTTTTCCAAAAGCTCAAGACGACCCAGGACAGAAAAACCACCAGAATGATTAGAAACATTTAATGTATATATTACAAGCAAGTTCAATCAAATCAAACAGTTCGTGGTAACGAACTGTAGTAAGGAGCGACCCGGCTCAATAGTAACCAAAACTCTAAAAAATGGAATTTTGATACCAATAGCTACATCAAAAGGATCGCATTTTAATGCTGGTTTTAAATATATAAGTTTCATCAAGTTTAGTCTTACCCATCAAAAATTACGAGCCTGAGAAAATTTGCGTTATTTTAGAAAATAGGGGGAAACGCCCCCTAAAAGTCATAGAATCTTAACGAAAATCACACCATCAGATTCAGCGTATCAGAGAACCCTACTGTAGAAGTTTCGAGCTCCTATCTACAAAAATGTAGAATTTTGCATTTTTTGCCAGAAGGCAGATCACGGATGCGTGTTTATTTGTTTTTTTGTTTGTTTTTTTTTTGTTTTTTTTTTTTTTCCCCAGGGGTGATCGTATCGACCCAGTTGTCCTAGAATGTTGCAAGAGGGCTCATTCTAACGGAAATGAAAAGTTCTAGTGCCCTTTTTAAGTGACCAAAAAAATTGGAGGGCACCTAGGCCCCCTCCCACGCTAATTATTTTCCCAAAGTCAACGGATCAAAATTCTGAGATAGCCATTTTATTCAGCGTAGTCGAAAAACCTTATAACTATGTCTTTGGGGACGACTTACTCCCCCACAGTCCCCGTGGGAGGGGCAACAAGTTACAAACTTTGACCTGTGCTTACATATAGTAATGGTTATTGGGAAATATACAGGCGTTTTCAGGAGGATTTTTTTTGGTTTGGGGGAGGGGTTGAGAAGAGGGGGATATGCTGGGGGAACTTTCCTTCGAGAATTTGTAATGGAAGAAGAAAATTTCCATGAAGAGAGAGCAGGATTTACTAGCATTATTAAAAAAAAACAATTAAAAAATAAAAGTGAAAAAGCTTTTTCAGCTGGAAGTAAGGAACAGCAATAAAACTTAAAACAAACAGAAATTATTACCCATATGAGGGGCTCACCTCCTTCTAATACCTCGCTCTTTACGCTAAAGTATTTTCGGTAATTTCAACTACTTATTCTACGGCTTTTGTGATTCAGGGGGTCATTCTTAATGAATTGGGATAAAATTTAAGCTTTAGTGTAAAGAGCGAGGTACTGACGATGGGGCGAATCCCCTCATATATGTAAAATAAAAAAAACAAGTTTTTTCAACTGAAAGTAAGGAGTGACATCAAAACTTAAAACGCACAGAAATTACTTCGTATATGAAAGAGGCTGCTTCCTCATCAACTCCCCGCTCTTTACGCTAAAGTTTGACTCTTTCTCTCAATTCTTCTTTCTAAAACAGTAAAAAACTTTAGCGTAAAGAGCGGGGCGTTGATGAGGAAGCAGCCTCTTTCATATACGAAGTAATTTCTGTGCGTTTTAAGTTTTGATGTCACTCCTTACTTTCAGTTGAAAAAACTTGTTTTTTTTATTTAATTTCTGAACGTTTTTGAATCAATGCATGTTTTGATTTTGGCTCTCGCAGAGGAATGATCAAAACGAAATTTGCATATTTTTTTTTTGGCTCAATGGCTTTCTCATAATTTTGATCGAATGATTTTGAGAAAAAAAGAGCGGGGGACGAAGCCTAGTTGCCCCCCGATTTTTTGGTTAATTAAAAAGGCAACTAAAACTTTTAATTTTTTACGAATCTTTTTATTGGTAAAAGATTTACGTAACTTATAAATTAGCTTACGTAAAGAACTTTTGTATTCTCATGTTTTTATTACATATATGAGGGGATTCGCCCCATCGTCAGTACCTCGCTCTTTACACTAAAGCTTAAATTTTATCCCAATTCATTAAGAATGACCCCCTGAATCACAAAAGCCGTAGAATAAGTAGTTGAAATTACCGAAAATACTTTAGCGTAAAGAGCGAGGTATTAGAAGGAGGTGAGCCCCTCATATGGGTAATAATTTCTGTTTGTTTTAAGTTTTATTGCTGTTCCTTACTTCCAGCTGAAAAAGCTTTTTCACTTTTATTTTTTAATTGTTTTTTTTTAATAATGCTAGTAAATCCTGCTCTCTCTTCATGGAAATTTTCTTCTTCCATTACAAATTCTCGAAGGAAAGTTCCCCCAGCATATCCCCCTCTTCTCAACCCCTCCCCCAAACCAAAAAAATCCTCCTGAAAACGCCTGTATATTTCCCAATAACCATTACTATATGTAAGCACAGGTCAAAGTTTGTAACTTGTTGCCCCTCCCACGGGGACTGTGGGGGAGTAAGTCGTCCCCAAAGACATAGTTATAAGGTTTTTCGACTACGCTGAATAAAATGGCTATCTCAGAATTTTGATCCGTTGACTTTGGGAAAATAATTAGCGTGGGAGGGGGCCTAGGTGCCCTCCAATTTTTTTGGTCACTTAAAAAGGGCACTAGAACTTTTCATTTCCGTTAGAATGAGCCCTCTTGCAACATTCTAGGACAACTGGGTCGATACGATCACCCCTGGGGAAAAAAAAAAAAAAACAAAAAAACAAAAAAACAAATAAACACGCATCCGTGATCTGCCTTCTGGCAAAAAATGCAAAATTCTACATTTTTGTAGATAGGAGCTCGAAACTTCTACAGTAGGGTTCTCTGATACGCTGAATCTGATGGTGTGATTTTCGTTAAGATTCTATGACTTTTAGGGGGCGTTTCCCCCTATTTTCTAAAATAACGCAAATTTTCTCAGGCTCGTAACTTTTGATGGGTAAGACTAAACTTGATGAAACTTATATATTTAAAACCAGCATTAAAATGCGATCCTTTTGATGTAGCTATTGGTATCAAAATTCCATTTTTTAGAGTTTTGGTTACTATTGAGCCGGGTCGCTCCTTACTACAGTTCGTTACCACGAACTGTTTGATAAAAACATGAGAATACAAAAGTTCTTTACGTAAGCTAATTTATAAGTTACGTAAATCTTTTACCAATAAAAAGATTCGTAAAAAATTAAAAGTTTTAGTTGCCTTTTTAATTAACCAAAAAATCGGGGGGCAACTAGGCTTCGTCCCCCGCTCTTTTTTTCTCAAAATCATTCGATCAAAATTATGAGAAAGCCATTGAGCCAAAAAAAAAATATGCAAATTTCGTTTTGATCATTCCTCTGCGGAGAGCCAAAATCAAAACATGCATTGATTCAAAAACGTTCAGAAATTAAATAAAAAAAACAAGTTTTTTCAACTGAAAGTAAGGAGTGACATCAAAACTTAAAACGCACAGAAATTACTTCGTATATGAAAGAGGCTGCTTCCTCATCAACGCCCCGCTCTTTACGCTAAAGTTTTTTACTGTTTTAGAAAGAAGAATTGAGAGAAAGAGTCAAACTTTAGCGTAAAGAGCGGGGAGTTGATGAGGAAGCAGCCTCTTTCATATACGAAGTAATTTCTGTGCGTTTTAAGTTTTGATGTCACTCCTTACTTTTAGTTGAAAAAACTTGTTTTTTTTATTTATCTAAATTAAAATCGAATATTTGAGAGCATCAAGCCATGGCTAATTGTTGAAAAAATGAAGACAGATAGTCCAATTGAGTGAGATATATAACTCACTGAGATTGTATAACTTTGTCTGAATACGCCATGATAGATTGGAGATAGTCCTGTATTCAGTATTGGGAATAGGTGACGCGAACAAATTTTCAAGCAAAAACTTAAGAAAGAAGACACGAACAAAAAAAAATAAATAGCATCAGTGCATAGAAATTGACAAGAACATTTAATAAGTAAATGCAAATAAAATGAAACCAACCAAAAAAGAAAAACATTAGATAAAAAGTAATTATTTTCACTAGAAGAAAGAAAACAGCACATGAAAAGAACAAAAAAAAAAAAAAAACTTAAATCACCGGTAAAAAAAATCCATTATATAGATTTTTTGAATATAATGTGAAAAGAATTTTTTCAAAACGTAGTTATTTCAAAAGAAAGAAAATACTACACTTAAAAGTACCTTATTTTTGTATTTCCTCAGAAAGGTCGAAAAGAATATACCTCCACCTTAGATGTTTAAAAAATCTCTTTTTTACATCTTCATTATCAAAAATTAAAAAAAGCTTTTTCCCTTCTCCTTTGCTCTATATTTTGGCGAATCGGGGCTACTGAATCTTTCGTAAAATAAATCAATTAAAAAAAGTTTATCAGATTACAAATAAACAAAGATTTAACCATTGACTACGAACCAAAAGCAGGTCTCTTGAATCAATTAAAATATTTGTTGCTGTTCAGTTGCTTGGCAACATCTTCAGGAGATGATCAGGGATTACGCCACACCAAATGGTTGCGGAGTAAAAATTCAAGACCTTGGCATTAAAACTAAGTAATTAGCCGGATTTTCCAATAAATTACAAGCATTAGGTAATCTGTGCGATTAAAGATTTTGAAATGTTTTTCCTAGGTGCGAAATGTTTGCTTACATTGCGACCCATACATTTCAAATGAAATGTGTACGAAATATTTACATTGCGATGAAACGCAAATTATTTGTGTACATTTATATTTCACATATTTTAAAATTTGACTTAAAGCAATTCCTTTCGCAACCGGAATGTAGCTTAATAGCGACGAAGACCATACTGCCTGTAACTACAAAATATAAGATAAATAATAGGAAAAAAAATCCTTTTAGACGGTGGGATGCGAGATTTAAATGAATATTTTGACTGAAGTAATGATAAATATTTGATGAATATTTCCAACTTCCGTATAGTAATGATCCATTGACTGTTTTAAAAATATTATAATTCTCTTGATCGTATTTTAATGTGAGATTTTTCTTTAAATTTTTTGTTTGGTTTGCTGAGGAAAACTCTTCGATATTGGGTCGAAATATTGATTTAAAGTTTTCATTCCACTGTTTTATTGCAAAATAAAATTCCTGTTGTTCTATTTGTTTTTGTTATTTTTGTTCCTTTTGATAACCTAGATGCATATAGTGTTTCTAATTTAGATCCCCTCAATATTCCTTGAAGTAAAACCCTAATATCCTGTGTATTTTGGACACATTCAAGATCAAACATTCCCCATTTCCCCAATAAAATATCCCATTTGCAAGCAATGGAGAAACTGCATAGTTTACGACACTTTTCCTCAGGAACTGTGGGGTTCAGTTCATCCCCAGAGGCATAGTTATTGGACCTTTCAACTATTTTAAACAAATGGCTATTTCAAAATTTTGATCAAAGTTGAGTGAGATGGGATCGAAAATGAGTGAGGGGGATGGGTGTCCTCTTATCCATTTTAAAGATGACCCTTAACTTTCCATTGAAATTTCGATTTTTTTCAACATCCCCTTCAACATTTACTGAAAGTTTAATATTAATAGCATAAGGAATAACTCCTTATGTTGAGTATTGTACATACTCACCATAAGTATATACAAATACTGCCAAATAATACTATGTTATAGTGAGAAAAAATTGTAAGTATTCCGAAAAGGACCTTGAAACCCTAAAAAAAAAAGGCGTCAGATCGAAAAAAACTTCACTATCAGAATTACCGTGTAGAAAATCCTTATATGGAAATTGACGCTTCCCATCTCAAAATCCAGAAAGAGTTGTGCAAGTGAACGCGCATGCGCGTCAGTTCATTCATCAAGTGCATTATAATACTTTTATATCTCCTATTTGCTTATTTATTAAATAGTGCTAGCAGCCAGCTACATGGTCATAGGCAGGTTGTTATGGGCTTACTTTGACAGATAATGGTTCACCACTTACCTTTTATGACCCTGTTCTTATAGCATCAGAAAAAGGGCATTGGGACATTAAAATATTTATTTTCTATGTCCTCATTTTCCCATTGCTATTATTCTTTCGACGATTCGTAGAATTAGAGTACATTCAACATATCCTTTGTTAGCATATTCACTTTTTATAAGCCCATTCCAATAGTTCCATAAGAAATTGCCAAATGCCGTGAAAAATGAAATTTTTGTTGCCACTTGAATTGATAATTTTTTACCAGAGCTTGCATCCTACTCGACGTAAATAAGATGGTCAACAGGGACTCCCTCGGCAAATAATTTTGTGTCTGTGGCTATTGGTACTTCTTTTTGTCTGTTCGTGGCTATGTGGTTATTGTTGGGGTTATTCGTGATTGGGACTTATTTAGGCTTGGACTAAACATTTTAAATCAACATTTTAGAATCATCAATTTTATTATTGTTTAATTTTTTATTTTATTACTATTACTTCATTATTACTTTATTATTTATATTGTTTGTCCATGAGGAAAGGGGTTTGACTCCTGGTGTTGCCAGTTATTTATTTGAACGGGGGTCAGTGCGCGACTCTTCAAGTCGACCCAGCTCTAAATGGGTACCTCGAGAAGTCCGGGGGAGGTAAACAGGAAGGGCTTGTGAAAGCACAGGATGGTTGGTCCAAACCCCAATTGAACTTTCTGGCTGAAGGGCTATGGATCGGAGATCAGCACCGCCGGTAGGATTTGTCAACTCTGATGTTCTATTCTTTACCTTTGTATTCAAAATTTTGTAGCATTTTGGACAGTTCCTTAAGTAATTATGTAGTAAAAGTTAAAACAATAAAATGATATTGTATTAAATCAATGCTATGTATTTCTAGTTCAATTGAACCCAGGAGCTATTAATAATTTAACAAGGATTTTATGACTTTATTTTTAATGACCAATTTTTTTGCTATGACTAATGTTCTATATATTTATTTAGTACTGAAACTGTTTAGTGCTGTTATATCTAACAAAACAATTAATTCGAGGAGAATATGAACTGATGAAAATTCCAAATGAATTTACGTATAATTTATATACCGCTCTTCTACGTTTTTCTGCTTAACGACTTCTCAGAGATATTCTTCCCATAATACCTCAACAGAGGTGTTTAATTTTTAATCAGATGACAATTTACTCAGATGACAATTTACTCAGATGACAATTTACTCAGATGACAATTTACTCAGATGACAATTTACTCAGATGACAATTTACTCAGATGACAATTTACTCAGATGACAATTTACTCAGATGACAATTTACTCAGATGACAATTTACTCAGATGACAATTTACTCAGATGACAATTTACTCAGATGACAATTTATTGGGACGACAGTGAGGAATAAGTCCAAAGATATAAAAATGATCGACTTCAGTGACTAAATTAAAAAAATTTATTAAAAATTTAATTGCGAAGTCTTTCATTTCTTCATTATGTTTACTTTAGCTTAAAATTGAAAATTTAAAGCGTATAATTGATCACAGTGTCTATTGATTGTTTGTACGCCGTTACTTTTGTTTGCGGATGTCTATTAATAAATAATTCCTGAGACCACACTGGCTAATCATGACAAAACACAAAATCGCGAAGAAAAGAAGAACGAGGACAACAAACAGCCAGTGATAAAACTGAAGTTACCTTTTCACCGTTACTGAGAAAGGGTCATCATATTTTAGTTCTGTGTTTTGTTTTAAGGTTTTTTTTTTGTTTTTTTTGTCAGTTTATTCTGCACTGAGAACGGTCAAGTGGAGGTCTTGGCCAAAATATTTGCATAATTTTAAATTTTTTTTTCACTGGTTGTTTATTGTCCTCGTTCTTATTCTCTTCCTTTTGTGTTTTGTCATATCTGTTAATGATTCGTTTCATAAAAATTAATGGGAATAATAGATTTTAAGATGATACTTCCAAAATAAAAATAATGGACTTTAATAATTTTCTGTTTAATTATGATTGCTAATCTGGTATCCAAGCATTACTATTTCGTTATTATTATTCCAGCTTAACGCTGAAAACTTTAAATCATACTATGGTCAAAATGTCTAACTATATTAATTTATTTCTCTGCAAGGCCGTATCCAATGGTGGGGAAAGGGTTACTGAACCTGAACTATTAACAAATGAACTAACATCATTTTTATACAATCCTAATAAGGGGGGGGGGGGTTAGTGCCAGAATTGCCTCTCACTCAATTGGACTATCTGTCTTGGCTTTTTCTACAATTAGCCATGACTTGATGCCCACAACTGTTCCATTTTAATTCAACACTCCCTTCCCCGATATTTTTGTCCAGCTCATTAAATCTTTACAAAAAAGTGCTTAAACAAATTTTTGATGCAATTTTTTATCTTTTTGTAAGCCCCCAAACCCCCCAAAAAAGGTACCCCCCTACAACCCTGAACAAAAATCCTGGATACGATCTTGTTTCCATGACATTAATTTTGTTTGTGATAGCCTTTCTGTCTTTCTTATCGGAAAGAAAAAGAAAAACTAATTATTAAAAATTAAAGTAATAAGCTTTATTTATACTTTGATTAATTTTAATGACTGATTTAATGCCAATTTTTTGTTATTTCTTCGTTATTATTACTTAAACATAATAATAGGAATTTGAACGCATAAAATTAATCAAAATATTTATCTTTATTGACCGTTTTCACGTAATTAATTGTGTTTTTGATAATCAGTTTATGTTTCTTTTCAGAAAAAAACTCAACCTTCCAACTTTATTAAAGGCATTAAAAATTTGCTATGAATCTCCGAGAGAATTTTGCATGCGCACGAAGTCCCTGTGCTCTGAGTGAGACCTTTGGAGTTTCTCATAGCAGTTGCTTAGAAACAGTTGATGCTGGAATGGGCCCTACGTCTAGCCCTAGACCTAGAAATAAAGACGGAGTTAAATTGCAATGTGAAAGGCCACTTTCAGGCTCTGAATTTGATGACAGGGATACAGCATGTTTACAGTCACCTCAAGGGATAAGTCAGCACTGCTCAAGGTATGCAAAAATATTGTGCCAAAATATTTAATTAGTACCTATATAAACAAGGAAAAAAATGTACTTTAACCTTAAAAAACACAAAAAATTTAAAACAAATGTCGAATAAGACCACTTTTAGAATCCCTATTGAAGGGAGGAGATTTATGTTTGCAAAACCAAGTGAATGGGGGAAAGCTTCCCTTTGCCTCCTATATAGGAACCTAATAATCCTCCTTAAACTGGAGAATCCTAATACTACTGGTGGATATCCCCTAGATGTCATTTAGGTAGACTTACTCGTTCCCTAAACGACCAGGCAAAATATCTTTGAAGACTCATTAACAAAGTCCTAGTTTTGTTATTGAAAAAAAATGCTACAGAAAAGAGAGGTAAATCAAGAGATGAATATAAGCAAGTTAATTCCAAAGATGTATGTTACGGCCGAAAGCAAAGCTGTCATAGTACAGTTGACTGAAAAATGCTCAACGGGGATGCAGATTTTCAGATAGTTTGGACTGAGGATATGAGAATACGTATCTTAGCCTTTGCAAACATGTCTCCCAAAAGAATCCTGAATATAAAGCGATAGAAAAAAATCACCGACACAGAAGTTTGCCGATGAACCAGTCAGCAATTAGTTATTGACCTTCTGAAACGTAGGAGTTGGACATACCGTGGCCATATCTTTCGTATGCAAGGGTGTCAACTCCCAAATACAGTATATGAGCGACGGCCCGAAGGGAGGCATAAAAGAAGTTGACTACGACACACCTCGTGACTGAAGTATAACTAACTGGGACTTGAGAAATGTGAAGCTGTCTCTTCAACAACAGCCAGAAGATGGCTGCAGCTAAGTCCAGAGATGTCTGTTGAAGTTTTTTAGGCTCTCTCTGTGCCATTCCTAGCTCTGCAGGATATAAGGTCTAGGTTCTAATGTTTCTTATTTGTTTTTTATCTATAGGCCAGAACATTAAGCTATTTTTATAAGTAAAATTTACAGGCTAAAAACAGAGATTTTAGGGGTTGAGAACATGTTTCTGTTTCAAAGAAAACAGTCTAAAAGGAATTTGTGATAGTGGCAATCATTATGTAACGAAAGAGCGTGGAAAGGTGGATTGATCGTTCCATTTGTCTTTCAGCTGGCGAATTAAGCCATCATCATCATCATCGTTGATGATGATGATTTAAGATATTTACCAGCGTCTTACAATCTTGTGAAGTAGTTGAAAAGCGATAATGAAACTATTAGGTGTTGATTCAGAGCCTATTTTTAAGAATTTTTTGTTTTTTCTTGTAAATTTGATTATTATTGTAATTTTTTCTTTATTATCGATGTCATGACAAAAAAAACATTGTTTAAAAGAAATATCCCTTTTAGTAAAGTGTAAATGACACTTTAGCATTTCGAGGGTTTTAGAAGTAAATAGCTGCACTCTTATTTGTGGCAGCATCTCTTCGTTCAAACTTTCAAAGATTTTCAGAAATAAATATTAGAGCTACTTCCAGGAAATTTCCTTTCTCTGGCTCTATTACTTTTTTTTAATATAAAAGCAAGTTTGACTGAAAAGCCATTGTTTAAATAAAAAACAGGTAGATCAAGCAATTCGTGGCTATGAACTGTAAGTAAGGATTGTCTCAGCCAAAAGTGACTGAAACTCTAAAAAAAGGAATTTTGACAACAATTAGTACATACAAAAATCGGCTCTTTATACTGACTCCAAATGTACAAGATTTGTTACCAATCAAAAGCTACGAGCCTGGGGAGATTTACCTGATTTTAAAAAACGGAGAAAAAACCCTTTGAATGTCAAGTAATCTTACTGAAAATAACACTAGTAGATTGACGATATAAAAAAAACACTAATGAAGAGGCTTCAAGCTCCTATGTGGAAGATTGAAGAATTTTGTATTTTTTCCTGAAGATAGGTCACAGTTGCACGTACTTTTATTTGTTTGTTTTTTTTTCCCACGGAAATTGCATTGACCCAATAGTCCGAGCGATGAATCATGAATCATGAGGATCGGTGAATCATTTTTTTAGGGAGGGTGCATATACCTCAAAGAGTGAATTTTATTATGTAAACATCCTAACATTCATTGAGCTTTCAGACAAAAAGGTTGAAGTTTGTATACAAAAAAATTTTGTATTTTTTCAAAAATACAAAAAATTTTGTATTTTTTCTTGAAGATAGGTCACAGTTGCACGTACTTTTATTTTTTTTTTTTTTTTTTTCCCAAGGAAATTGCATTGACCCAATAGTCCAAGCGATGAATCATTAATCATGAGGAGTGGCGAATCATTTTTTTAGGAAGGGTGCATATACCTCAAAGAGTGCATTTTATTATGTAAACATCCTAACATTCATTGAGCTTTCAGACAAAAAGGTTGAAGTTTGTATACAAAAAATTTTTGTATTTTTTCAAAAATACAAAAAAAATTTTATTTTTTCTTGAAGATAGGTCACAGTTGCACGTACTTTTATTTGTTTGTTTTTTTTTTTCCACGGAAATTGCATGTACCCAATAGTCCAAGCGATGAATCATTAATCATGAGGAGTGGCGAATCATTTTTTTAGGGAGGGTGCATATACCTCAAAGAGTGAATTTTATTATGTAAACATCCTAACATTCATTAAGCTTTCAGACAAAAAGGTTTAAGTTTGTATACAAAAAAATTTTGTATTTTTTCAAAAATACAAAAAATTTTGTATTTTTTCCTGAAGATAGGTCACAGTTGCACGTACTTTTATTTGTTTGTTTTTTTTCCCACGGAAATTGCATTGACCCAATAGTCCGAGCGATGAATCATGAATCATGAGGAGTGGCGAATCATTTTTTTAGGGAGGGTGCATATACCTCAAAGAGTGCATTTTATTATGTAAACATCCTAACATTCATTGAGCTTTCAGACAAAAAGGTTGAAGTTTGTATACAAAAAAATTTTGTATTTTTTCAAAAATACAAAAAATTTTGTATTTTTTCTTGAAGATAGGTCACAGTTGCACGTACTTTTATTTGTTTGTTTTTTTTTCCAACGGAAATTGCATTGACCCAATAGTCCAAGCGATGAATCATTAATCATGAGGAGTGGCGAATCATTTTTTTAGGGAGGGTGCATATACCTCAAAGAGTGAATTTTATTATGTAAACATCCTAACATTCATTGAGCTTTCAGACAAAAAGGTTGGAGTTTGTATACAAAAAAATTTTGTATTTTTTCAAAAATACAAAAAATTTTGTTTTATTTCTTGAAGATAGGTCACAGTTGCACGTACTTTTATTTGTTTGTTTTTTTTCCCACGGAAATTGCATTGACCCAATAGTCCGAGCGATGAATCATGAATCATGAGGAGTGGCGAATCATTTTTTCAGGGAGGGCGCATATACCTCAAAGAGTGCATTTTATTATGTAAACATCCTAACATTCATTGAGCTTTCAGACAAAAAGGTTGAAGTTTGGGGAAGGGGAGATGAAGAGCTAGAAGGGATATGGAAGGCCAATCCAAACCATGTTCTGAAGGACAATCTGGATATGAAGGGGGGGGGAAGACGGATATGTAATCCATCTTGATTCCCAGTAACGTTTATGGTCTACGCGTTTATTATTGCTGCTAGGGAGGGGAGGGTAATAGTGTCCATCCCCTCGCTACAGTCTTTTTCATTGTAGCATAAAGGGTTAAATATACCAGTCTATCAGCACAGACACATAAAAGCTGAGGCGGGAAATCATGATCATTTCCTGGAAATTTCTTGGGGATGGCAAGTTTTGCCAGAAGTTTGGTGTTTAGCCGTGTTAACTGGTAATATTTCTCTTTTCCTATTTATTCACAATGTTTCTCTGTATTTAAACATCTGTATAATCCGTACCGTGTTTCAATGTATTTAAACATGCGCATAAATGTACCATCAGAGGTCCTATTGTAGAGGTTGCGATGGCCTCAGCGGCGTAGAATATCAAAAGTCATGCAGAATTTCCATCCATATGAAAAGTTGAGGGAGGAATCATGAAGCAACGCCAGGAAATTTCTTGGGGGGGGGGGGGGCTGGCGAGTGTTGCCAAGATTTTGGTTAGCAGATATGTTAAATGGTATTATTTCTCTTATCCTATTTATACACTCTGTTTCAATATATTTAAACGTCTAAAAAAATGTACTGAGTTTCAAAGTCTTTAAACAATGTTTCAATTTATTTGAACATATGTATAAATTGTACCTTCAGAGAACATATTGAACAGGTCGCGATGGCTTCAGCTGCGTAGAAGATCAAAAGTCACGCAGAATTTTCTATCCATATGAACAATAAAACTCCTTTCCATTAACCTGAAATTTTGTAGTAAAAATATTATCTAGGACTAATTCAACAAAACTACTGTTCTTGTAAAGTTTCTACTAAATATTCAAGTTTAGTCTTAAGTCTTATAACAATCTAAAAATTTGATTCTGTAGCAGTCAAACTGAAGAATGGGGACACTGAAGGCCATATCCAGGGAGGTGGTTAGGGGGGTTGAACCTCCACAGTAAATGTTCTTCCAACTAAAAATACATATGAACCAGTTTTTAATGCATTTTTAAGCTTTTTTTTACCCCCCTCCAAACAAATATCCCCCCGAACAAATATCTTTCCGGACAAAAATTCTGGACACGGCCGTGAGAACACTACCAATCAATTTATTATTATTATCGATATAAACAATTTATCAGCAAAAATCAGGATTACGCATCGGTATCTGTTTATCATATCTTGGTTTGACTTGGGTATGATTTGAAATTAAATATAAAAAAAAAACTAGTTTTTTTAACTGAAAGTAAGGAGCGACATTAACACTTAAAACGAACAGAAATTACTCCGTATAAGAAATGGGTTTTCCCCTCCGCAATTCCTCGCTCTTTATGCTAAATCTTTTGATTGTTTTAAAAAGTAGAATTGTGGCAAAGAGTCAAACTTTAGCGTAAAGAGCGAGGGATTGCGGAGGCGACAACCCATTTCATATACGGAGTAATTTCTGTTCGTTTTAAGTTTTAATGTCGCTCCTTAATTTCAGTTAAAAAACTATTTTTTTTTATTTAATTTCTGAACGTTTTTCTTTATGCTAAAGCTTTTAATTGTTTTAAAAACTAGAATTGTGGCAAAGAGTCAAACTTTAGCGTAAAGAGCGAGGGATTGCGGAGGCGACAACCCATTTCATATACGGAGTAATTTCTATTCGTTTTAAGTTTTAATGTTGCTCCTTAGTTTTAGTTAAAAAACTATTTTTTTTTTTATTTAATTTCTGAACGTTTTCGAATTAATGCATGTTTGATTTTGGCTCTCCGCACATAAATTATTAAACGAAATTTGTATATTAATTCTTTTTTTGGCTAAATGGCTTTCTCTTACTTTTGATCAGACGATTTTGAGAAATAACTGGTGGGGAAGCTCAGAAAATTCTGAGCCCTTTTCATTGAATTTTTCTTCCCCCATGACATATTCCTCCAAGGAAATTTACTCCCACATAGCACCCTCCCCTCAACCCCACCCCAAAACCAAAAAAATCCCCCTGAAAACGTCTGTACACTTCCCAATAACCATTACTGTATGTAAACACTGGTCAAAGTTTTGTAACTTGCAGCCCCTTCCCCAGGGATTGTGGGGGAGTAAGTCATTCCCAAAGACATAGTTATTATGGTTTTCGAATATGCGGAACAAAATGGCTATCTCAAAATTTTAATCCGTTGACTTTGGAAAAAATGAGCATGGGAGGGGCCTAGATGCCCTCCAATTTTTTTGCAAGTTACAAACTTTGACAAACAAGTTCTGCAAATTACAAACTTTGACCAGTGTTTACATATAGTAATGGTTATTGGGAAGTGTACAGACGTTTTCAGGGGGATTTTAGTTTGTTTGGGGGTGGGGCTGAAGAGAGGGGGCTATGTTGGAGGATCTTTCCTTGGAGGAATCTGTCATGGGGGAAGAAAAATTCAATGAAAAGGGCGCAGGATTTTCTAGCATTACTATAAGAAAACAATGAAAAATAAACATGAAAACTTTTTTCAAATGAAAGGAAGGAGTAGCATTGAAACTTAAAACGAACAGATATTATGACGAATATGAGAGGTTCTAATAATACTTTAGCATAAAGAGCGAGGTATTTAGGAGGAGATAAATACCTCGCTCTTTATGCTAAAGTATTTTTAGTAATTTCAACTATTTATTCTACGGCCTTTCTGATTCAGGGGTCATTCTTATAGAATTGGGACAAAACTTTTTATTTAGTGTAAAGAGCGAGGTATTAACGAGGGTACAAGCCCCCTCGTATACATAATAAAAATATAAGGTTATGAAAGTTCGTTACGTAAGTTAACTCTTAAGTTACGTATATTTTTTACTAATAAAAACGTTCGTTAAAAACTAAAAGTTCTAGTTGCCTTTTTAAGAAACCGAAAAATTGGAGGGCAACTAGGCCTCCTTCTCCACCCCTTATTCCTCAAAATCGTCTGATCAAAACTAAGAGAAAGCCATTTAGCCAAAAAAGAATTAATATACAAATTTCATTTGAATAATTTATGTGCGGAGAGCCAAAACCAAACTTGCATTAATTCAAAAACGTTCAGAAATTAAATAAAAAAAAAACTAATTTTTTTAGCTGAAAGTAAGGAGCGACATTAAAAATTAAAAAGAACAGAAATTACTCCGTATATGAAATGGGTTGTCCCTTCTGCAATCCCTCACTCTTTACGCTAAGGTTTGACTCTTTGCCACAATTCTACTTATTAAAACAATTAAAAGCTTTAGCGTAAAGAGCGAGGGATTGCGGAGGGGACAACCCATTTCATATACGGAGTAATTTCTGTTCGTTTTAAGTTTTAATGTCGCTCCTTACTTTCAGCTAAAAAAATTAGTTTTTTTTTATTTAATTACGTAAAAGGACCGACCTTTTTTCTTGCTCATTGTTTTATAGACTAGGTCTTTTCTGTTATTAGATAAAATAAACAAGTTTTTTCAACTGCGAGTAAGGAGCAACATTAAAACTGAAAACGAACAGAAATTATTCCGTATCTGAAAAAGGCTGTCGCCTCCTCAGCGCCCCGCTCTTTACGCTAAAGTTTGACTCTTTCTCACAACTCCACTTATTGAAACAATAAAAAACTTTAGCGTAAAGAGCGGGGCGTTGAGGAGGGGACAGCCCCTTTTGTATACGGAATAATTTCTGTTCGTTTAAAGTTTTAATGTCACTCCTTACTTGCAGTTGAAAAAACTTGTTTTTTTTTAAATTTAATTTCTGAACGTTTTTGAATTAACGCATGTTTTGATTTTGGCTCACCGCAAATGATAAATTAAAATTAAATTTGTATATTAATTTTTTTTGGCTAAATAGCTTTCTCATAGTTTTTTACCGGACGATTTTGATAAGAAAAGGGATGGGGGAGGAGGCCTAGTTGACTTACGAATTAACTTACGTAACGAACTTCCATATTTGTATGTTGTTATTTCGTCTGTGAGGGGGTTCGCCCCCTCGTCAATGTGTCGCTCTTTACACCAAAGCTTGAATTTTGTCCCAATTCTTTAAGAATGACCCCTGAATCACAAAGGCCATAGAATAAATAGTTGAAATTACTAGAAATACTTTAGCTCAAAGAATGATGTATTAAGGAGGAGACGAACCCCCATATATACGTAATAGTTTCTGTTCGTTTTAAGTTTTAATGCTGATCCTTACTTCCAGTTGAAAAAACTTTGTTTTATTTATTTTCTCATTATTTTTTTAAATAATGCTAGAAAATCCTGCGCCCCCTGAATTGTGATTCTCTTCCCTCATAACAAATTCCGCCGTTGAAAGATCCTCTTACGTAACCCCATCCACTCGATACGGGTCGATACAACCAACCCCGAGGAAATGAAAAAAAACAACAAAAAAAAAAACACGCATCTGTGATCTGTCTTCTGGCAAAAAAACATACAAAACTCCACATTTTTGTAGATAGGAGCTTGAAACTTCTACTGTAGGGCTTTCTGATCCGCTGAATCTGATGGTGTGATTTTTGTTGGTTGTATGACTTTCAAGGGGTGTTTCCCCCTATTTTCTAAAATAAAGCAAATTGTCTCAGGCTCGTAACTTTTGATCGGAAAGACTAAACTTGATGAAACTTAGATAATTAAAGTCAGCATAAACATACAATTCTTTTGATGCAACTATTGGTATCAAAATTCGGTTTTTTAGAATTTCAGTTACTACTGAACCCGGTCTCTCCTTACTACAGTTCTTTACCACGAACTGTTTGATAAACGTTGCTTTTTGCGCAAGTTTTCTTGATGCCATAGACCAAGTGAGCGAACCTTATGCTACATAAAAAATACAACATAGTTAAAGCTTCCACTTCCTCAAGCCTTGCTCTTTACAATATTAAATAAAAAAAAAAACAAGTTTTTTTAACTGAAAGTAAGGAGCGACATTAAAACTTAAAACGAACAGAAATTACTTCGTATATGAAAGAGGCTGCTTCCTCATCAACGCCCCGCTCTTTACGCTAAAGTTTGACTCTGTCTATCAATTCTTCTTTTTAAAACAGTAAAAAACTTTAGCGTAAAGAGTGGGGCGTTGATGAGGAAGCAGCCTCTTTCATATACGAAGTAATTTCTGTTCGTTTTAAGTTTTAATGTCGCTCCTTACTTTCAGTTAAAAAAACTTGTTTTTTTTTTTAATTTCTGAACGTTTTTAAATCAATGCATGTTTTGATTTTGGCTCTCCGCAGAGGAATAATTAAAACGAAATTTGCATTTTTTTTTTTGGCTAAATGGCTTTCTCATAATTTTGATCGAATGATTTTGAGAAAAAAAGAGCGGGGGAGGAAGCCTAGTTGCCCTCCGATTTTTTGGTTAATTAAAAAGGCAACTAGAACTTTTAATTTTTTCGAATATTTTTATTAGTAAGAGATTTACGTAACTTATAAATTAGCTTACGTAAAGAACTTTTGTATTCTCATATTTTTATTACATATCTGAGGGGGTTCGCCCCCTTGTCAGATCCTCGCTCTTTACACTAAAGCTTAAATTTTGTCCCAATTCATTAAGAATGACCCCAGAATCACAAAAGCCGTAGAATAAATAGTTGAAATTACTAAAAATACTTTAACGTAAAGAGCGAGGTATTAGGAGGAGGTGAGCCCCTCAAATGGGTAATAATTTCTGTTTGTTTTAAGTTTTAATGCTGTTCCTTACTTCCAGCTGAAAGTACTTTTTCATATTTATTTTTTCATTGTGTTTTTAAATAATGCTAGTAAATCCTGCGCTCCCTTCATGGAGATTTTCATCCCCCATGACAAATTATCGATGGAAAGTTCCCCCAGCATATCTCCCTTTTCTCAACCCCTCCCCCAACCAAAAAATCCTCCTGAAAACGCCTGTACACTTCCCAATAACCATTACTATATGTAAGCATTGTTCAAAGTTTGTAACTTGTTGCCCCTCCCATGGGGACTGTGGGGGAGTAAGTCGTCCCTAAAGACATAGTTATAAGGTTTTTCGACTGCGCTGAATAAAATGGCTATCTCAGAATTTTGATCCGTTGACTTTGGTGAAATAATTAGCGTGGGAGGGGGCCTAGGTGCCCTCCAATTTTTTTGGTCACTTAAAAAGGGCACTAGAACTTTTCATTTCCGTTAGAATGAGCCCTCTTGCAACATTCTAGGACAACTGGGTCGATACGATCACCCCTGGGGGAAAAAAAAAAAAACAAAAAAACAAATAAACACGCATCCGTGATCTGCCTTCTGGCAAAAAATACAAAATTCCACATTTTTGTAGATAGGAGCTTGAAACTTCTACAGTAGGGTTTTCTGATACGCTGAATCTGATGGTGTGATTTTCGTTAAGATTCTATGACTTCTAGGGGGCGTTTCCCCCTATTTTCTAAAATAACGCAAATTTTCTCAGGCTCGTAACTTTTGATGGGTAAGACTAAACTTGATGAAACTTATATATTTAAAATCAGCATTAAAATACGATTCTTTTGATGTAGGTATTGGTATCAAAATTCCATTTTTTAGAGTTTTGGTTACTATTGAGCCGGGTCGCTCCTTACTACAGTTCGTTACCACGAACTGTTTGAAAGTTTGAATTTGTGTAATGATTCTTTTGGAAAACTACTTAAAAACAAGGGTCCTTGATTTGGAATGAAAAGTATTTTTAAAGAACTTTAAGATCTTAGCGTAAAGGGCAAGGGTTGAAGAGGGGACATCCCCCTTCATGTACAGAATAATTTCTATTCATTGTAAGTTTTAATGCTGCTCCCTACTTTAAGTTGAAAAAACTCGTCTTTTTAATTCAATCATACAAAAGACCAATTTATAACGACCGACCAAAAAGAACAAAAACATCTCATCAATCTTTCACCGACCATGATAGCAATAACTTTTAGTATACAATTTTAATTCTCAAGCCAAAAAAGAAGAGAGTTTATTTTGCAACTGAATAGTCATTAAGACCATACAAAATGACAGACTGATTTGTAAGACACCTCATTGATCACACTGTGTTATTTATCGAAAGATATGGCGTCATTATATATTGAATAAAAAACAAAGTTTGTTCAACTGAAAGTAAGAAGCAACTTCAAAACTTAAAACGAACAGAAATTGTTACGTATATGAGGGGAGCTGCCTCCCCCTCAATACCTCCCGCTTTACGCTAAATGTTTTTAGAACATCTTAAAGAGCTTATAATTCTAATTAAATGGCTAGCCCTTGTGTTTCAGTATTCGTCAAACAGTTCATGGTAACGAACTGTAAGTAAGGAGTAACTCGGCTCAATATGAACCAAAACCCTAAAAAACTAAATTTTAGTATCAGTAGATGCATCAAAAGATTCAACTTATTATGCTGATTCCAAATATATGATTAATCAAGTTTAGTATTACCCATCAAAAGTTCTGAGCCTGAGAAACCTTTTCTTTTTTTTAAACAGGTGGGAACACCCTCTAAAATTAAAGGAATCCTGGTGAAGATCACACCATCAGATTCAGCGTACAAGAGAACCTTACTGTAGAGGTTTCAAGCTCCCATCTGCAAAAATGTTGAATTTTGCAATTTTTGCCAGAAGACAGATCACGGATTTGTGTTAATGTGTTTTTGTTGTTGTTTTTTTCCAGGGGTGGTTGATTGAAATAATGATCCTAGAGGATCGGGAGAGGGTGCAATCGAACGGAAATTAAAAGTTCTAGGTACCCTTACTAAGTGACTAAAAAGATTGGAGGGCAACTGGGCCCCCTCCCACGCCCATTTTCCCGCCAAATTATCTGATCAAAATTTTGAGATGGCTATTTTGTTCGGTATACTTGAAAGATCAATTATTATGTCTTTAGGTGTAAAATGAACCCCCCACAGTCCGTGGGGAAAGGCCTGTAAGTTCAGAAATTCGCCAATTGTTTATGTATATAATTTGTTAATGGGAAGTATACAGACATTTTTTCTTTTTTTTTGGGGGGGGGGGTTCTTCTTTTTTCTGATAGGATGGATCTCTATAGGAATGATTTTCCTTGGGAGGGACATTTGGTGGGGGGGATGAATATTCCAGGGTAAATTTTGCATTGGGGGGACTTGACAGAATTGTTATGTGAAATTCTTTTTAATTGTCTTACATTCTCTTTGCCAAATTTTGCATTTGAAGATGTTCCGGGAGAATTATCAAGGGGCTTTTTTCCACTTGTTTTGATTCCCGGGTAATAATTTTCGCGAAAGGGCGCATTTCTGGAGTTTTCGATAAACCGATTGGAGGTTAAAGTCTTGTTCAGATGAAAGAATGCTAAGGAGAATTGTTTTAGGGTGAATCGTCCACAAACAATTTTACAGGCAGGGGGATTCTCAGCGAGGATGGAACTGTTTGGAGAGAATTTGACGGGAGAGGGTGCACTTTACGTTGGATGAAATTTCCAAGGAGGATTGTTCCGTGAGGGAGAGGAGTAGATTTCATTGATGGTGAGCCAGATTTATCGGTATTATTTAAAAAAATAAAAGAAATTATTCCATATATTAAGGGTTGCCCCTCCTCAACACCTTGCTCTTTTTGAGCAAGGTATAATCAAACTTTACGCTAAACTTTGACTGTTTGTCCCAATTTTTTAAGAGCGTGTACTGAAACACGGGGGCTGTTTAATTAGAATAGGAAGTTTTTTTAAGAGTGCTAACAGCTGTAGCGTAAGAGCAAGGTATTGATGAAGGAGCGACCTTTCAAATACGGAATAAATCTGTCACAATTAATATGCAATTTTTTTTTAATTTTTCATGTACGATGAACCGAATTTGAACCTCCATTAGTTGAAAAATGTTCAGAAATAAAAAAAGAGTTTTTTCACTTAAAGTGAGGAGCGACATCAAAACTTAAAACGAACAGAAAATATTCCGTATATGAAAGGGGCTCTCCCCTCCTCAACCCCTCGCTTTTTACGGTTTTTATTGTTTTAAAAAGTAAAGTTGTAACAAAGAGTCAAACTTTAGCGTAAAAAACATGGCGTTGAGGAGGGGACAGCCCCTTTTATACACGGAATAACTTTTGTTCAAGTTTTAATGTTGCTCCTTACTTTTAGTTAAAAAACTTTTTTTATTTGACTTCTGAACGTCTTTCGTTGACTTCTTTCAACTTTAAAACTTTTAAAAAGTTAGAAAGTCCTTCTCCGTGGAAAAGCTTTCCCGTAAATACCCCATCCCCTAGTAGAAAGTTGCTCTTGCAGGATATTCCCTCGTACGGATATATTTCGTGGGAAACTCCCCCACGGAAGATTCATCGTGAACAATCCCCCCAACTCCTACAAAAAGATACTTTAGTCAGTTCCAACCCGGTAAAAATTTTCTCCTGGACAATCCTCCTTAATATATCCATATGTAAAATTGAGTCGGCAAAGAGAAAGTAAGACTAATAAAAAGAAATTCCGTATAGGAATTCTGGCAAATTCCACTAGTATAAAATTTCCTCTTGGAATCTCAACCTCCGGAAATCTTCCTTCCCATGGCAAATTCTCCTCGTTCAAAATCTTCCAGCAGAAAATTCGACCCATCTCCACCCGAAAAATGTATGCATAATTCCCAGTAACAAATACCATATGTAAACTAAGCGCAAATTTTATAACTTAAAGACCTTTCCGCTGGGACTGTGGAGGATCATAATTTCTCCAAAGATATAGTTATTGGGCCTTTCAACTATGCTGAACAAAAATCCTACCTCACAATTTTTATTCGGCGACAATCAGGAAAAAGTGTGAGTGGGAGAGGGTTTAGTTTCCCTCTAATCTTTTTGGTTACTTTTAAAGGGTAGTAGAACTTCTAATTTGCGTTTAAATAAGCCCTTTTCGGATATTCTTAGACTATTGGTTTGATACGGCCACTCCTGTGAAAAAACATAACTACGCTTCCGTCATCTTTCTCCTAGCAAAATATAAAAAAAATCACTATTGATCAGATTTGAGGTTGAAACTTCTATAATGGGGCTCTCAGATACGTTTAATCCGATGATATGACTTTCCTTCCAAGGGAGAATATCCCTTGACTGTTAGGGGGTGTTTCTCGCCTTTTTTAAAAATCAGGCTAATTTTCTCAGACTCGTAACCTTTAATAGGTAACACTGAACTTAATAAATCTTATATGTTTGAAATCAGCATAACAAGCCGATTCTTTTAATCCGTATATTAATATCAAAGTTCCGTTTTTTAGAATTCCGGTTGCTATTGAATCGGATCTCTCCTTACTTACAGCTCGTTACCACGAATTTTTTGGTATGGCACCAATCTACCAAATATAATCAGTTAATTAAAATATTACATCCTTTGTGAATAAAAGACATATGTGTTGTACCATCTTATATATGAAGATGCGTTTTTTATCGAAATTTGAATTATATTTTAAGTATTATGTTTTTGTTAATTGCAAAAGGCACTCAGTTTAGCAACACCCTTTCAAATGAGCCCATCTCTCTATGATGTTTCAGTGCCTAGACGTGAAGAAAACTAAGAAAAAAAAAGAGGACACATCAATGCTACCCATACAAAAAAGTGATTTTCCTTTATATTCAAGCCAGGGGGCAGAATACTCCTGAATTAAGGTAATGGTGAATTAAGGTAATTGGCAATGGTGATTTCAGTAGTGTAATGTTTATTTCCAGTCAACCCCATTTTGAGATTATTTGTCAAAATTCTTATAAATTGCTTTCAAAACAACTTCCTGTTTTTCGTTTTTGTTACTATAGACCGTAGTCAGTTCTTTACAAGGGTGCAGCTATCGCTACAGCCTTAATTACAAATAATGGTGCACAACTGGGGATCAGATATTATGAAGGGGATCAGATACTATCACTAAATCTTCCCTATACTCTAGAGCTTACACCCTTATTTGAGGCACTAAAGTTTGCCTGTACTACAGGCTCTACGCCGAGATTTTACCTACTTATGTCAAATGAAACTACAGAGGGTTCATCTCTTTTGCATACTTTCATGAGAATCTCAATTGCATATAGCTATGAGGCCCCACCAACCAGACATAGCAACCAGATTCAATAAAAGGCTGTATTTTCAACGTGAAAGCAGAATTCAGAGAGAGAGAGAACAGTTTGAATACATTCTTTTTTCATCAATTTTTATTTGACAATACATTCAAAAAAAAATAAGTGTTTTTTTTAGACTATTAGAAGTTGATAGTGGAGCTGGCAACAACATTAATGATAGAAAGACAAGTGTACCAAACGTAGCAGTAGAAATTACAAGAGGATCTCGACTAAGCTTTGAATGTGATGATATGTATGCAAGATATGTGATTCAAATGCATGTGAATTCAAATTGGAGGAGCAGTTATATTTTGCAGCAAGACTTAATATTATGCATATAGAAAGAGCTCAAGCTGCTTTTCATGCAATAGTGAAATATATCGAGGACGATAAGTTGAATCAGTAGGTGAAAAATGAGTTATATATTGCTCTAGTTATGTAATGAAAATGTGTCTAAGTCGAAAATGTTTTTTTTTGTTGGATATTTTTTGTAGGATACCGTTCCTCTAGGAATTTTCTTGAAATAGAAGAATCTTAGTTTGTCAAAAGTCAGTGGTGCGAGTGTTATGATTTAAAAACGGATGGATTTGAGAAACATAAAATCGCGGAATCTTATCAATTTGGAAAAATGTTTGATTCTAGATGAGGATTTGCTAAAGTTATCTCTTCAAAGGAAAATACTTTCTCAAAGAATGCTTAACGAAATAATGAGAAATGATTCTCTGTCTTTGGAATATTGCATGAAACTTTTACGTCGTGGCCCGAACACAGTTACTCAATTTATCGACATATTAATTGAAACGAAAGAAAATGATATTGTGAATTTGCTTTTGAACACTACCTTAGAAACTCAATAATGATTTTAGACTGTATCTAAATTATTATTTCATGAGAACAATAAATAAATCGACAATTTAGGATATCCTGTTAAAACAGATTCAGTTGAATGGTGTTGTCACTCGATTACTCCTCTCTCACTAAACTTGAAAAGAACACTCTTTATCGATCATAAGTCAGTTTCATCTTGGCGGTGAGAGAGTCAACACCGGAACAATGTTCTATACATGTCCACTATGCATGTATACAGTGGGAAGCTGGTCATCATGTGAGAATTGTACAATTATTGACGAGCATGATGAAAAGTGTAGGTTATACAATCCGTGTAAACTGCATAGAGGGTATGCATTGCAAATTAAAGACTGTAATTCCTGTCTTGAAGAGATTTGTGTCTCTCACACTAGAGAATTCTTATGCAACTAATTCCTCTATTATTGTCACTATGATAAGTGTAATCAGTGGGAGCATACCTATCCCGATTACGATTGGAAAGAACCCTAAATGATATTTTAGTTTATTTCTAAGAAAATGGTATCTTCGTGGTTTTAAATTGTTTTGGGAGGAAGAATCAAGTCTATGATTCAACTGTTGGAATAACAAAATTATTTGGTTTCTACGTCATTGTTGTGAAGACAATTGCCACTATGATTGTTATAACTACTGATTTTTACTTGGGCATTACAGAATTCTCCATTCGAAAACACTGTGTGTGATATTGCTTCAAATAAGTAAATTGAAACACGTGAATTTTAAAACTTTAATGAAAATAGTATCATTGACATCACAAAGATCCGAGGATATACAGTAGGATTTGTATTTGGACATGTCTGGATCCATATTAAATACGGTAATTATTTGATTTGTGTTCATGGTACGATGTCCAGTAGAACACTACCATCAGGAGGGATTTCATAGTAAGTTTCAAATTGATTAAATGAGATTAATGCAATACTCTCATCTAATAGCTTGGCAAAGGTGCACTCTAAACTTACCCTCCCAGTTCGCACAATACTCATATCTTGAGGGCCAGAAATGTCCAATACAGTGATACCATGAGTTTTTGCAATTATCGTGACGGTTATACCATTTTCAAATAGTTGTGAATCTCGATATAGGGACTGCATCGTCAGATCATATAGTGTCCTATAAGATTTATCAAAGGATAAATTATAGAGTGGGATTCCATTTACTTTACACACAAGAAAGGAAAGTCCAAACATTTCTGGTTCGTGTGGGGAACTTGTCCACGACCATATAGCACTAGCACCTTTTACAAATGCGAATGCCAGTTTTGAAGGAATTTCACCATTGATAAATGAAGAGTCGGTAAAGGTGCTTGAACCTATGGCAGTATGACGCTGATTCAAGATTATAAGAGGAACAAATAGGTTAATGCTATTTCCACTAGGTCTCGGTTTTTCCACTGTCAAAGCAAAAGAACTCATAGCCTGTTGCTTTCATCCATGAATTAAGGCCGAGGTGAGAGAGACTGTTACAACGGGTGTAGTAGTAAGTAGCTTTTGAAAATTGAAATTTGATGGAGCAAGCGTTAATTTTATGTCCACCTTAATATTTAGTGGTAGCCATTGGGGTATATTAAATATCTCAAGATTTTTTTCCCAACTGAATGTAATTCACTAGTTGAATTGTCACGGGATTCGCTGGTTGATTGCCACGAGTTCACCGCGTGAACTTGTAGCAATATATCGCTGATCGGTGACTGTATAAGGAAGAAATAGTTCGATATTATTTCCGTTAGCTCTCAGTTTTTACACTGTCAAAGCATCAAAACTCATGACCTGTTGCTTTCGTACATGAAGTATTTCCAACATGAGAGAGTGTTACATCGGTTGATGTAGCAAGTTTCTTTCATAAAATGAAATTGAATGAAGCAAGCGTCAATTTTATGTCCACCTTAATGTTTGGTGGTAACCATTGGGGTATTTTAAATATCTCGTGATTTTTTTTCCAACTAAATGTAGTTCACTAGTAGTGGCTTCCTCAAGTGCATCTGTAGTGTCGGTGCCTATCTATATTTATATCTATTGGCGGAACCTCTACATTTCTTGTATGACTTTGGTGTCATCAACATGAGCTGTATGAAGCTCGCATAATTTGAGAGATTGTTGCTAGTGCTCACCAATTTTTCATTTATTTAGACACTGATTTGTCGAAATGAATTATGCAATATACTTTTTTCATAGGATATTCCATCATTAAGACTTGGTATTTCATTATTATATTTTTTAACTACCACATATAAATCCATAAATGTGGAAGACACATCCACGAAAATGTTTAAATTTTTATCGGAATATATTTGAAAATGGAGGTTTTCAGAGGCCGGTTGTTGCGGCTAGAATTGTTCATAGTAACCATGTTATACATTCGCATCAATATTTTCTGCATTTCATATATTTAAAGATGAAGTGATCGATGGATGAGAATCCTTGTGTGGTAGATATGCCTTTTCAGTCTAGGAAAAGAAATCCTTTTTTGATCTATCAGTTTTCTTCCTTTGTTTCCTTGGCTTCTTCTTCTTCTTTGACAAGAGTGATAAATTTCGTTTCTGACTGAGTAGAGACTGATGAGCGATGCAGTTTGTCTCAATCTTTTTAAACAGGAAGGAAAAACCCGTGGCAACCGGTACAATATATTTTTAGCCAAGGGTAGTGCAGAGCCAAACAGCTTAGCAAACCAACTGCCAAGACCACAGCCCAACATGAACGACCATTGTAATAGTCCATTCCATGACCCATTTGTCTGGAACTGAAACTAGCAACATAGCAATCAATATCAAGACAAACGAATGCAATTTTTCTACTAGAAATCTTGCTATTGAAAGGGTCGAAAATAACATGTAATCACGGCCAAACATTTTGTTATTGCTAAAGGATAACATAAGTCAGTTCTTAATGTTAAATGGCAGAGTTCCAAATAGGAAGTGTTTACAGGGATATAATGAAGATTCTTTATTCTGTAATGATGAATGTGATCTTGACTTGTTTTTCGTTCAAGAACACGTAGAACAGGAACGTTACTATTACCAACTCTCTATCTTTCAACAGTGAAGCGTAAAGAAATATACAGTTGTCCGAGGAGAAGCCATGTAGATAGCTGGTGAAAATGACACGATCCATGCCATTAGTGCTTCCAGCACTTCAACCATTGCTTATATTATGTTTAAAACAAAGAACATCTCTCACATTATCATTGAGAATAACCTTTTCATTTTCAAGGGGAGAACTAACAGATCTTGCCGTTTTCCATCGAATAGTTGAATTTAAAGGTACCATTTTTAGGAGCGGAGCACGATAGCACGTGTTTAGGAGCATTTTAGGAGCGGAGCACGATAGTGTGTCGTGATAGTACGACACAAATTATTCATACTACGCAATTCCTTGTATAGTAATGTGACGAAGAGATATTCACCTGAATTCATTGTTTCTATCCATTGCTTGCTAATAAGTGCCCAATCATGTGGTCTAACGGTCATGCCGTATCTAGGATCTTTTCTCAGGATATCATATGTGTTTTTGAGAATACAATCGACAATTGTAACTTCATACTTGCCATCGAATTTGAAGGTGTAAGAGAGTTTTTCCACAAATCAATGGTTTTATTTAAGTCATTTTAGAGTGGATCAGAGACATTGGACTTGAATGTCACATAGAAATCACTGCAATTGTTTATGTCTTCACCTGCTACCCAAGAATCAAAATCGGAGTTATTTCCTAGCCAACGAACAAGGAACTTTTTCTTGTCCTTGTGTGTACGACTCTTTAATATCTTTTCAATTTGATAGATTTCACTATTATTTTTAATTTTTTGAAGTTCATAGTCATAAAAACCACCGAAAATCTCTTCATATTTGATGTACAGTAGACAAAATGTTATGGGTTTAGTGTCTAGGAGTTTTGACACTTTAACAAGTTGAGTGGACTATAAGCAATTTTCCTCTTCAAAAATATTAGTTTTCCTATCAATCCGAACAGTATCACTAGCATTGAATATTTTCACAGCCTTTTCAGTGGAATATTGTTTAAGAAAAGTGGCATGTGTATCATGATCTCCTCGATGAACCCTCTGAGGGCTTACGTTGGACAGATATCAATGGGGGGGGGCTCAAAACTGATACTGTTACAGGATTAACATGAAGTTTATATACAAAAAATATGTCGCTGAACTACTTTTCAAATTTTTTTTTTAACTTCTGTCTATCTGATATTTAACTAGTGCAAGCCGTACGCAGTAGAATTAGGACTATAGGTTAGCCTCAGTACCCAAATAAGGGTGTAAGTTCCGGAGTATAGGCTAGATTTATTGCCCAAATAAGGTTGTATCCCCTGTAGTTGGAATACCAACACTACTTATATGTAATTGTGCATCAGGTACCATGAAGGAAGTGCAACAGTTCATTTTGAAGACAGGGTTGGGGGAGAGGGAAGATGCCGCAAAGAGTGTATTTTAATGCCCAAATATCCTTACTTTCATAGAAACTTCAAATAAACATAGGGTGACTTTTGAGAAGGGTGGGTCCACGTCTTTGTCATTGGTACTGAGGGCGGGCAAAAGTGCCCTTCTTATTTTGTAAATATTTGTCCATCTACCATGAATCATTAAATTCACATGACTACTGGTAAAGAGGTGGTGAAGCGGGACACCATGGCCTTCGCTTGGAAGTTTTTCTTGGGGGTGGAGTAGAAGTGCTACCACGAGCTTTATTTTCGGTGATTTAAATTTTTTCATTAATATGGAATGTTTCAATTTATTTAGACCTATGTATATAGTTTATCGAAACACAATGTACTGAAATATGAGAGGGAGTTTTGGGGCCAGTACCCCACATGACATCGTAATTAGGCCTGGGTATGATTGGAAGAACCATAATAAATTCAATTAAAAAAAAAAAAGTATTTCAGCTGACATTAAGAAGCAACATTAAAACTGAAAATAAACATAAATTGTTCCTTATATGAGGGAGACTGTCCCCTCCTCAAATCCTTGATCCTTGCGCTTTAGTTAGACTTTTGTTCGAACAATTGCTGAAACACATGAGTCATTTCATTGTAATAAAAAGCTTTTTTATAGCACTAAAGGTTTTAGAGTTACGAGTGAGAGGTTAAGGAGGAGGTAAATCACTTACGTATATACAATTATTTCTCTTCGTAATAAGCTGTAATGATGGCCGGTGTTGACCCCCCCCCCCCCGGAAAATTCCCCCGTAGAAAATAGCCCACGAGGAAAATACACCGCCCCCTTAGAAAAATAGCTCCAGATAATATCCCCCCGGAAAATACCCTCCGTGGGAAATAAGGTACTTTGAATTCGAGAATATTATATTTGAGTTTTTTTCTTTAATTTCTGATGGTTTTTTAATAATACTGGGAAATCCGGTTCTCTCTCTCAATGAAAAATTCTGGTACTTGTGTATTATACGTCACTCACTCAAGTTTATGATGTGTAAAACTCGAGAACAAACTGGTTTCTAGTTTTTTCGTTACTTTGAAATAAATTTGGGCTATATATTTACACATTAGGGGGGAGGCAAAGTATAGTGGGTCTGCATGCAAAATGTGTTAGGTACAATTATTCTGGGATTGTGAAATAAGAATTGTTTTCTGAGTTCAAAATGTCCAAATACTTTACCCCCCCCCCCCCTTATGTGCAAATATATAGCCCAAATTGTATATTTCCCATCGTTCTATCACTTTTCGTTGTCTTGTCTCACTTTAGGCTAAAAAAAAAACTAACGAAGAAACGGGTTGGTTCTCGAATTTTACACAGCGCAAACTTGAGTGAGTGGCGTGTAATGCACAAGTGCCAAAATTTCTTACCCCTACAGAAAAAAAAACGAAGCTCAAATGAAATTTCCAAATTTGGAAAGCCTTTTTTTCCACGGGGGGAGGTACTTTCTGGGGTTGTTCACCAGGGGAATTTTACGCGGAGGAGGATATTTTCCCAGGGGTAAACGGTGGGGGGGATAGTAAACGCCTAGAACCAGCTGTAATATTGCCCCCTATTTTCAGGTGAGAAATTTCTTTTTTAAATTTAATTCTTACGTAAGTCACAGAAGTAGTGGGACATCAAGACGAAAAACATATTTTCTGCTAAAAAGTCACCAGGAGGGGGATGGCAGTCCCAGAAAAATTTCATGCCTGAAATTTTTTTCCTAATTTCGCAAAGATTTACAAGACTATTTACTATTCTAACCAACATAGGTTAATAAACAACGAAAAAAAAACGCAATAAACCACTAGAAGAAGCAGGAAAAAGCATTCTTTATTGTCGAACAAACCTCATAAAATTTGATAAGATCTAAAAATAAATAGCGAAAACTACAAAAAATAAGCCTATAAAGGTTACAATTATTGTCGTGAATGAGGATCAAGACTTCCAAAATTGACAATCCAGCGCTGAATTCCTCACCAGTAATTTGATTGTTCATAAATCATCTAGCCTAAAATCCCTGATGACTTAGAGAGCAAACAAGGTCCCTGGAAAATTCCTGGAAAACTTTTTTTACCACTATTCAGAAACCTCATTATAAGGAATGGAAACTATTACCGTTACTTAAAATGGCTTCCCTTAGAGATAAAGATTGAGAGAGGGAAATGAAAACTAGAAAGCAGAACGATTTTGTCAATTCCCTCTTTCTGCTTTAATCCTGGTTTATGGCGTGTGTGTAAATTAAATGTTAGAGTTGTTAATAGTAGACTTGTTTTTAGCATTGGTCTAAAACTGCACCAGTAATTTCATTGGGGAGAAAAGAGCTGGTTGTTCTATATCTCGGAAATTATTTTTTTTTGGCAAATTTCATTGTTCTTTATTCAACGACAAAAAATTGCATATAGGGCATGGGTGACTAAACCCATGGTGACCAGCGAGTAGCCCATAGGTCATGTATAGGTAAGGAGGGTCTGCAAGGAATTAGACTGGGAAATGAAAAAATACAGAAAAGCTGTTGACTGTGTAACGATCTTGAGGCTTCCTAATATATGGTGTAATAGTGCCAACGTTCATTCAAAGGGAAGGGCGAAGTGTACGGGGCAAGTAACCTTGGGTATCGATGCGGTTGGCAAGAGTTACAACAGTAAAGATCTTGCTGATGTTGTGTTAGTCATTTGCTAGTTTTTATGATTTCTTCTTGTTTTGAGGGTGGGGGGTTTTGCCGTGGACAACACCCGCCCTAGGAACGATCCTAACAGTATCTTGGACAATGTTTGCTCCCTTTTAAAGAGGCAAGATACTTGTGTTCATCATTCTGAAAACAGGCGTTCGGTTATTTTGAGGCCGGAAGAGAGCACACAACACAATTGACAATAAATATGTCATTTGTGACTAAATATGCCAATATGTCAAATATGTGAGTCTTGAATCGATTGTTAAGGCAAGCATGTGTCCTATGCGATAGATCATGTTAAAAAAGGGTTTGTGTTAGTTGAAAGGGAAAAATGTCAAATACAAAAAAAAATATTTGTATTATATAGCTTTTAATAGCCTTAATTATTAACAACAATATTAATAGCTTGGAAGTCTGCTATTTATTGCTTTTTATTACATTTATCGCAAATTAGTATCTCTAAACAATAAGGGTATCAGTGCATGGGGCTATCTTGGGTGGCATTAATTATGTTCGCAAACATATGTCCATTTTATGCATCATGTAAAAAACTTTGTGAAGCAATGTGTGAGTTCCTTTTTGTAAATTGTAATGAGAAAAGCTTTAAAATCAGAAGTTTTAAATCTCATTGCGATTTAAGGACACCGTATTGAAGTTTCACCAGGTGAAGGGAAGAAATTTTCCAATGAATTGGTGGAACGGTAATAAAATAAAGCACTTTAAACGTTTTTATGGGTGGTAAAGTCTTCATTAGAATAAAAATGAATTGTTTTAAAAAATTATCAAATAGGGGCAAATATACAAAGGCCTGCTTTCCCAAGCTTAGTTATCAATTTTTTTCTGTTTTCCTTGAATGGGCCATTGCCCCTAGATCCTCTCTTACAGTGTCTATGTTGTTATTACAGTTATATATAATTTTGTCCGTGAAATATTTCTCATCCACTATGAAATGTAACCAGGGGGATACCTTGGTACCATTTTATAATTTTGTCATATTTTTTAATTAAAAGTATGGTTTTATACTCAAATCATTTCAGATCAATGGGTTCAATACCCCCAGAACCATTTATGATTATGAGAAGTCGCGCCCTAAACCGCCGTGTTTCAATAAATGTTGGTGGTGTTCGCCATGAAGTGCTGTGGCGGACTTTGGAACGTTTGCCACATACACGCCTTGGAAAATTAAGGGAGTGTAACACACATGAACAAATCATGGAATTATGTGATGATTATTCTTTAGTCGAAAATGAATACTTCTTTGATAGACATCCTCGTTCATTCACTTCAATTTTGAATTTCTATAGAACTGGGAAGTTGCATTTAGTCGAGGAAATGTGTGTTATCGCATTTAGTGATGACTTGGAATACTGGGGAGTGGATGAGTTATATTTGGAAACTTGCTGTCAGCACAAGTATCATCAAAGGAAGGAACATGTTCACGAAGAAATGAGAAAGGAGGCAGAATCATTAATTCAAGCAGAACAAGAAGATTTTGGAGACGGAAGATTTGCGAAGTATCAAAAGTTTGTTTGGGATCTCTTAGAAAAACCTACGTCATCTCTTCCTGCAAGAGTAAGTATAATTTTCGCTTAGCAGCATGTCAAAATTTTATTTAAAATAATTTTCTATTTAAATGAATACTGTTTTTCGAACTTAGCAAAATTTTGCATGTTTTGAGAGAGAAAACATTTATTATTAAACCAAAACAAAAACAGTAATAACAACCACCCCGAGAAGTAAAAACTTGTCCGAGGTGGTGGCAAAAATAAATTAGAAAATAACACAGGATAAAGAAAAAAAATTATTTATAAAACCAATAGTACGACCTAATCGGCACCACAAGCCCTTCGACAAACAAATTCAACAATACTAATAAAATCATACCCCTAGAGGCCAGAACACATTACTGAATTATTTATTTACAATTTTAAGTACTTCCATCTATTCAAAGACTGGGCAAAAATGCCTGGTCAACCCGTTTTGGTTAAGCATATTTTCACAGAAATGTAATTAAATGTCATAATAAAAAGATAATAAAAATATTTCTTTTTATAAATTGCCCCATTTCAAATGTAGCTAAATTCTGCACGCTAAGTACTTCTCGCTATTCAGAGGACTGGTTGAAAATGTCTGGTCAACCCTTTTTTTGTAAAAATAGGTTCACAGAGAAACGATAAAGGAAGTAGAGTCAAATATTTAATCAGAAAAAAAAGCTTAGTAGATAAAAGATGTTCCAAAAGTTTAGTTGGGATCTCTTAGAAATACCCAGTTCCCTCTTCCCTGTAATAGCAAGTAGCTTTAATTTAGCTTTAATTTAGCTTTAATTAGCTTTAATAGCTTTAATTTAGTATCGAAATGAAAATGAAACCAAAAGTATTTTTTGCTAAAAATACATATGCCTTTTTTTCGAATGCATCAAAATTTTAGTTTTTAGTTTTTAGTTTTGGTTTTGGAAGTGTTGTCAAAGATAAGACTAAACTTAGTGAAACTTATATATTTAAAACCAACAAAAAATTTCATTCTTTTGATGTATTTATTGGTATCGAAATTTTGTTGTTTAAAGTTTCGTTTACTATTGAGCTGGGTGGCTCCTTACATACAGATCGTTACCACGAACTGTTTGATTTCAGAGCATCATTATTGAGATATTTCATAACCATTTTATTTCATTTTATTTTTGATCTCAACCCGTGATTCATATAAAAATTTCATTTAAGAGTTCTGGTCTCCCACTCCGTCAATTTTCGTCAACAATTTATTTTCACTACTAGAAACTATATGTTCAATTTTATTTCTTTATGTCTTTCATTTTTAGTTTCATTTTGCTACTGATAATTATTAATTTCGTTCAACATTGACCTTGTTTCTTTGATCTCATTTCTTAGTAATATTTTATTGGGACAACCCTCTTTTTAAATTTCTGGTGCACAGTGGCAAACGTGGCCGATAGGTCTTATTTGCGCAATCCCTAGTGTCGCTATTTTGGCCATCTGTCTAAAATTCGCACCTTCTGTATGAATGTGAAAACCACCTGTCTCAAATTTGAACCAGCAGTAGCATGGAATGGAGGACTATTAAAGATAACAATCTGAAAAATTCACATAAAAGAGTGAGTTTATCACTCTGATTAGTATTGCATAGTTTTTGACCAACTATTTTTCTGGTGGTAGGAGTCAGTAAAGCTGAAAGAAGGGGGTCCAAAGCCCCAAAACTTATGTTTTTAAAATTTCTTCCGGACATTTCCCCCAGAATATTCCCTAAGAAAAATTATCCCTGTGGAAAATCCTCCCCTCTCCCTCTTCGCCGAAAATTACCACGAAAAACTTATGTTTTTCTATTTGGAATAATATGGGCAAATTGTTTAACTTGCAACCCTTTCCCCAGAGACAATGGAAGGGCATATCACCATCAAAAGCATAGCTATTGATCTTTCAACCATGCTGAATTAAATAGCTATCTTATAATTTTTATGTTATGTCTTTGGGGGAAAATGGGTGTGGGAAGGGGGCTAGATGCCTTCGAATCTTTTTTGTCACTGAAAAAGAGCACTAGAACTTTTGATTGTCGTTCAAATGAGCTCTCTCTCAGTCTTCTAGGACAATTGGGTTTGATGTGATTATCCCTGGGAAAAAAGCAAAAAAGAAACAACAAATGAACAATTATTCGGGATAATTCTTTTACCAAAAAAAATTCTTTTGCAAAAAATTTTTTTTTCTTTGGATAATTCTTTTTTCTTTGGATAATTCTTTTGCCAAAAAAAATTATTTTGCCAAAAAATACAAAATCCTACACATTTATAGGTGAGAGCTTGAAAACTCTACAGTTGGGTTTTCTGTTATGGTGAATATGATGGGGTTATTTTTTGTTAAGGTTGTTTGAATTTCTGGGGATGTTTTATCCCTTTTTTGAAAACCAGGAATATTTTTTCAGGCTCGTAGCTTTTGATGGCTAACATAAAACTTAGTAATTTTTTTCAGGGTGTACATTTGAAAACCTTTGGGAAAGTCCCAAAAGGTAGGAGCAATGCTGTTAACCATTGACAAGGGTTTATCCAGTTTTTTTGTTCGGGTAGGGGTAAAAATATCTTTAAACAACGCATCAAAAATTAATTTAGATGGATTTTTGTGATGCTTTTACCAGTCGAAAGAACTTTTTTTGGTTGGGGGTTAAAAACTCGTACCCTCCCCCTCCCCCTGGATACGGCCTTGACCATTGATATATATTTCCAGATACAAAAAACTTTGAGCATTTAATTAATGATGTATTACTTGCTGGTTCAAGGCTTCAGTAAAATAGCGCTGAGTTTACAATGGCAAATCCTCTTTTACTATTGTAATTACTATTGTAATTAGAATAGTAAATAGCACTGAAATAAAGGAAGCGAGTCATGTTTTACCTGGTTTATTTCTTTCCTTTTCGACCTTTTATAAAAGGAACCAGGGATCCGAAACATTGCTCTATTGATTTTCAGGGACCGAATTTGTCCCTGGAATAGAGCTGGAAAACTAAACAGTAGAAACATTTTCCTTCAGATAAAGATGCTGAATAAACTTTGCCTAAGTATTGTCACTGGAGTTTGATCAATAAAGTCTAAATGCAACTTTGAAGATTTTAATATTGTTCTAACAGACATTTCTGGTGGATAGATAATGAATCAAATTCTTTCAATCGTAAAAAAGATCAACATGGCTACAACTTTTAAGTGTGAGGATGTAAGTATTGAAAGTATTGAATAAAAAGTAAAACTTGTGGGGATATTTGGCTTAAAAAACTAGCTTTGCTGGTTAGCACATTATAAGAGTTACCCTGTCATGGAACGTTCCCTTACTCTTTCCATTCCAGAGAGACAAAGGTAGCTATGTGTGCTCAGTACTCCCGAGTGAGGTTTTGACACACTTTCTTTTAGAAAATAAATGCAACCATAGGTGATGGGAGAGGTTTTTACCTATAGCATGAGGTTTCATGATATCAAAGTAATTTTGCCCCATTCTGGCAAACATTTTCTTTAGCTGTTGTACTGTCCGCTGAACAAATATAGTTTTAAAAGGTTGATTGGTTGAGTTACTTGTACTTCATACGTAAGAAAGCCCCACAAAAAAACACACAAAAGAACTCCCCCCCCCCCCAAAAAAAACCTAAAACAGCAGATGCTGACCAGCTTTAACTGTAATTAAATTTAAAAAAAAACAAGTTTTTTCAACTGAAAGTAAGGAGCAACATTAAAATTTAAAGCGAACAGATATTATTACGTATATGAAGGGGATTGCCCCATCCTCAAGACCTCACTCTTTACATTAAAGTGTTTGAGTATTTTTATAAAAGTTTCTTCTTGTTCTAATTAAACTACCCTTGTACTATAGAAGCCGTTCTTAGAGAATTGGGATAAATACAAACTTTAGCGTAAAGAACAAGGTGTTGAGGAGGGGGCATTTTCCATTCATATGTAATAATATCTGTTAGTTTTAAGTTTTATTGTTGCTCCTTACTTTTAGTTGAAAAAACTTGTTTTTATTTAATTTCTGATCGTTTTTTAAATAGTGCCAGGAAATCAGACCTTTCGACAATGCAATTCCAGTGAAAATTTACCCCGGAAAATTACCCTTAACAACTCCACGTGTAAAATTGAAACGGAAAAAAGAAAGCAAGACATATAAGAAGAATTTTGTATAGGGATTCTGGCAAATTTCTCCAGTGTTTAATGTCCCTGACAAGTTTACCCCATGGCAACTTCCATCCCCATGGAAAATTCACCCCTGGGAAAGACACAGCAGAGAATCCATCCCCACCACCCGAAAATGTATACTTACTTCTCAATAGAAAATACTGTGCGTAAACGACGGGCAAATTTTAAAACTTGAAGACCTTTCCCCTGGGGCCGTGGAAGTCATGTCATATCCAAAGGCCCTTCAATCTTCAATCTTTTTGGTCACTTAAAAAAGAGCACTAGAACTTTTAGTGTCCGTTCAAATGAGCCTTCTTGCGATATTCTAGAACCACCGGGTTGATAAGATCACCCCTGAGAAAAAGAAAACAAAAAACAACAACAAACAAACAAATAAACGCGCATCCGTGATCTTTCTTCTGGCAAAAAATACACACTTCCACAACTTTGCATATGACCTTGAAACCTGTACAATCGGGTTTTCTGATACACTGAATCTGATGGTGTAATTTTCGTTAAGATCCTATGGCTTTTCGGGGGTGTTATCCCCTTTTATCGAAAATGAAGCAAATTTTCTCAGGCTCGTACGCTTTAATGGGTAAAACTAAACTTTATAAAACTTATATATTTGAAATCAGCACTATAAGCCGATTCTTTTGATATATATATATATATATATATATATATATATATATATATATATATATATATATATATATATATATATATATATATATATTAGTAACAAATGCAGTTTTTTAGAGTTTCGTTTACTACTGAGCCGGGTCACTGCTTAATTACAGCTCGTTTGCACGAACTGTTTCATAAAGGTATCTTAATTTAAAGCCAACTACAATTCAGGAAATATATACCATAGCAAAGTACACGCACCGGAAATTTATGAAAAATATCAGTTCTACATAAACAGGCTTGCCATGTGATTTTCAGTTTCATCAAAGTAAGCTTCAATTGCCATTCATCGATAATTCCCAAAAAAGTTTCTTGGAATTTAGGGATTTTTGTGCATTAGTTGTCATTTGGAAATACTCCCTGTCATTTATAAGAAGAAACCGATTAAATTATGCTTTTACAGAAGAATTTCAGAAAATAAATAAATCGGAGAAATAACAAAAGATAGCGCTTATCTTGATAGCAGCTGGTAGAAAACCAAAACGGTTGTGATCAGTGAAACCGACGCCTTATCACAAAGATCCTATTATCTTTTATCAATCTCATTGTTCAAGTCCTGAAGTTGAATGATCTAGATCAGTGGTTCTCAAATGATTTTGGGCTATGCCCCACCTAGGTATTTCTAAAATCCTGTTGATCCCTTCGTGATATTTATATTTTTTTTTTCAAGATTTATACCTACTCACCTGAAGAAAGCTTAAAAGACCATTAACTTGGCATCTTTTTTGGGTCGTTCTCTAGTCGTATTTTATGCTAATGAATAATACTCTCTGAATACAACTCCTTTTATTCAATCTATAGGCTATCATTATTGCAATACTGTCATGTATCTTTCTCGCTCTTGAAATGGATTAGAATGCGACGTATTTCACATAAAAAATATTAGTTTTTTTTCAGAATTAAGCCTCTAAAGTAGGCCTATAGTCACCCGAAGGATACAGATCCTGCCCATGACCCACCAAATTATTGCCATGCTCCAACGGATGGGTCTACGCCCCACGTTGGGAATCACGGGTCTAGGTTTTTGTAAGATCTCAAAGCGACGATATTGGATTCTTTAGTATTTGCACGCTACTGTTTCAATTCCATTACATTTCAGGTCGTCGTAATAATATCAGTATTATTTATTTACAATCTTATTTATATATTACAATATTATTTATATATTATTTATTATACAATCATCTGTCAGGTTACATCATTCTCATTTTTTAGGTCCTGAAATCGAATACTCTGGGCTCCTTTTAATATCTGAAAGCCAATATGTATGATTCTCCAATATTTGTAGCCTACTTTTTAAATTTAGTTAATGTCTTCCTTTACATTTCAGGTCATTCCAATAATATCAATATCACTTACCATAAAATCAGCAGTCACGTTGCATTTTTAATTTCAAGTCCTGAAGTTGAATAGTCTCGGCCCCTCTTAATATCTGGTATTGATGGTGCTATTATTTGATTCTCTAGTATTTTTAGCCAATTTTATTAGTTTTGTTTCATGTGTTCCTTTCCATTTCAGGTTGTTGCAGTGATATCAATATTATTTATTATATTATCGACTGTCGCGTTAACCCTGAATACAATACAAAGTCTTCAGGACCATGACGCAGAAGGCCTACTTATGGACAATCCCCATTTATCGTTAGTAGAAGCATATTGCATAGCATGGTTTACTACGGAGTACCTGCTTCGCTTTTTTTCCTCACCAAATAAGTGGAAATTTTTCAAAGGTGGTATGAACGTGATAGATTTACTTGCTATTTTGCCTTATTACATTTCGTTTCTTATTGAAAGCAACAAACACACTGAACAGTTCCAAGATGTGCGGAGGATTGTTCAAGTATTTCGAATTATGAGGATTTTAAGAATTCTGAAATTAGCCAGGCATTCAACAGGCTTACAAAGTCTGGGCTTCACTTTAAAAAATTCCTATAAAGAGCTGGGATTGTTGATGCTATTTCTAGCGATGGGTGTGTTAATTTTCTCAAGTTTGTGCTATTTTGCTGAAAAAGACGAAGCAGGTACCGAGTTTACAAGCATACCAGCGGCCTTTTGGTGGGCAGCAATTACAATGACAACAGTTGGATATGGTGACATTTACCCAATGACGTGGCTGGGAAAAATTATTGGTGCTGTTTGTTGCATTTGTGGTGTGTTAGTTGTTGCACTGCCTATTCCAATCGTAGTAAACAATTTTACGGAGTTCTATAAGAATCAAATGCGCCGCGAAAAGGCGATGAAGCGAAAAGAAGCTTTAGAGCGAGCGAAACGTGAAGGCTCCATAGTTTCATTCCATCATGTAAATCTAAGGGATGCCTTTGCAAAGAGTATGGATCTCATTGATGTTATTGTTGATACAGGTAATTTTAATTTATCTATTTTTTGAATAACAGTCTATATGGGAAAATAAATAAAGAAAAGAAAAGAAAAATAAAAAGGAACATCTACATTAACAATACAACGACAACAACCGAATCCGTATTACGTAGGGGGGATAGGGTTTTGAGCCCCCCTCCCAAGCTTATGTCCGATTCGTATAAAAGTGACAAACTGCGTGTAAACAATTTTTTGATGCATTTTAAAAAAAAGTTGTGAACTCCCCCACCTCGAACAAAAATCTTGGATACAGCTTCGATAACAGCATTCAAATGTAGCTTAACACGATAAAAACTAGAAAAATAGATAACTCAATTATGATAATAATAAGAATACTGGGTGACCTTCTGTTTTCTTTTTAAGTTTTTCAAAAAGTTACGAAACTGCGATTTCTAGATCTGCGATGCTATATTAACTAGTCAATCTAGAGTTATGTGTCCATAGTGGCTTGTGGAGCAAATAATTAGCTAAGGGCAAAAGGTAGGGCAAAAGGTAAGGGCAAAATGGATTTTATCTTTCTAACAGGATCATCCTGCCACATTGTTTTTCTTTTCTTTTTATGAGCTGGAAAGACGTTTTCTACTACTTTTATTCCTACATATTGGTCATCGTCAGAAAACAGGTAATCGTAGACAGCATTTCAAAGATATTTTAGTATAAATGCTGATACTGTGCGCCATCATTTTTGGCCGTTTTGAAGTCTACAAAATACGAAGTCTAAAATACAATTGTCTTTTTATAGTTGTTAAAACTTTTTTTTCTTATTTTTTTTTTTGGAGAGGGAAGCTTATTAAAACAGCAAAAACACATAAACAGAAAACAACAGAGGAAAAAAATTCATATACTACAGATTCTAATTCATGACTCTGGCCGTTACTGTTTTGTCATGTCGGTTTTTCTGTTAATTCAACTGCTTTAACTTACAAATATAAAAGAATGTTTTTAGACCCAGCCGATTTTAATCTGAATACCAGAACCTAAAGTTTCCATAATGGCTGTATGAGCCTAGTTGCAGGAAGAGAGGGCTCAAGAAAGAATCCTCGGACTGAAAAAGTCCCTTCCCTGGACTCTTCTTTAGTGTTGGAATAAATCTCTTTACTGTAAGAACTTATTTAGGCCCCTCTCAAGAAAAAAAAAATATGATTTCTTCTCTATAAGGGGCGGACCAATATGATTATATATATATATATATATATATATATATATATATATATATATATATATATATATATATATATATATATATATATATATATATATATATATATATATATATATAAAAATAAGTTGTCTGTCTGTCTGTGGATCAGGTGACGTCATGTTTCTGTGTCAGCTGACGTCATGAAGTTAGTTGTCGTCATTTTTGCTATGACGGTGACGTCATTAAATATATTTAAGACATATATGTTCATGTAGAAATCTATTAATGTTTAAGTTTAAAATGACTGATGAACTTACAATGGCAAAAGCCGATGAAGATGCTCAAAGAGTCTATGCCAAAAAACTTGCTGCTGATAGAGAAAGTCAGAAAAGAAAGCGTGCCGAGGAATCAAAAGAACAGCAAGGAAACAGGCTTGAGGCTAAAGAAGGCAAAACCGCGCAGTTAGATGAAGATCCACCTGGACAGCGAGAGTCAAAACATATCAAAACTGAAAATGATAGCGATGATGATTGGGTTTGGGATTTTGACTCGGATAAGGTCATCAATGCCTACCAGATTTTAGTTAAAAAAACAAAGGTTTGGCGATATGTATTTCATAGTGAAGCTGAAAAATAAAGAAGAAAAAGAAAACTGAAAAAAGAAAAAATGTAAAAAAATAAAAAATACTAAAAAGAAAAAACACTCAAAGAGAAATTACAGACTGGGACACAAATGACGACCGGGACAGAGGGAATATAAATAACGACCGGGACACTCAAAGAGAAATTACAGACTGGGATACCGGGACACAAATGACGGCCGGGACACAGGGAATATAAATGACGACCAGGACACAGGTATTTAAGAATATCGTTCAAAGACAAATTTTTAATTGTAAGAAGACCGTTGAAAGAGAAATTTCTAATTGTAAAATGACTGAAGAACCTACAATGGCAACGGTACCACCATCGAAGTAGATAACCAGTGGGTTGTTCCATATTCCCCATTAGTGCGAAACGTCAACCCCAAGTCAAATTCGTGCATTGTTTGGCATCATTTTAACAACTTGCTCTCCATCAGCTCCTACAGAGTTATGGGAAAAATATAAGTCAAAAATGTCCGAAGATATACTGCATCGAAAACAGTTAGAGACGTCAGATATGACTTTTGATTTTACATCAGAAATTTATAACTACACTTTAGTTATTATAGAAGATTTGTGCATACGTATGGCAAACAAACCTCTTCAGGATTTGGGAATGCCTTCACCTAACCGTATCGCTGCTGTTTCGACATGTGTAGAATTGGATCGTGAAAAAAGTTACAGTACGAATGATCTATTGTCGTATGTACAAAATAACATTTCCAAGTTAACGTCGGAACAAAAAGACATTTATGATACGATAGACTCAATTTCAGGACGTATACAACTACCTGCTGATTTCTGTAATTTAGTGACGTCCAAAAATTAATTGATTGAAAAAGTATTTCCGAATATTCTAAAAAATTATAAAAATAATAAATGGCTAAGTGAAAGAGCGATTCTCGCACCCAAAAATATAGACGTCCACGAAATCAACAATATTGTTTTGACCAAGATTCGAGACCAGGCAGTCCTTTACAAGTCAGTCGACACAGTTTTGGAACCAAATGAAGCGGTTAATTATCCATCTGAATTTTTAAATTCCATAGATCTTTCAGGGTTTCCACCACACGTGCTACAACTAAAAATAGGCGTACCAATAATACTTTTAAGAAATATCAACCCACCAAAGCTTTGCAATGGCACGCGACTTGCCGTAAAAAAACAATGGAAAACCTAATAGAGGCCACAATCTTGACAGGGCCTTTTGAGGGTGAGGCTGTTCTTATTCCTCGCATTCCCATGATTCCAACGGATCTGCCTTTTCAATTTAATTGTTTTTCCCATGGACAATTGTGCGTTGCATGTTCGAGGGTCGGTAAACCTGACAATCTATTTATATGCAGCGACAATTGGACAGCGAAAAATGTTGTATATTCGCAAGTTTTACGCAGTTAATTTGTATTGTATCTACCTATCTATCTATCTATATAAAAACGAGTTGTGTGTATGCATGTTTGTTTGTTTGTAAAAAGAGCGTTTGCATATGACGTCATTATTAGTGCATACGGCTTTGTATATGCACAGACAATGGGAAAGCCAAGAATGTTGTATATTCGCAATTTTTACGTAGTTTAACTCCTGCAGACGAAATGAATGCTTGCCTGAAAAATTCTAATTTATGGGCACACGTAAAAATATTAAAATTAACTACAAATATGCGTGTCCGATTGCAAAACGATGACTCTTGTGAAACATTTTCAGATCAATTGCTGGCAATTGGAAACGGAAAGCTCCCAGTAGTGGGAAAGCCAAAAATGTTGTATATTCGCAATTTTTACGTAGTTTGAAACACATATATAAATCTATCTATATTCACAGGTGGGACACAGGGACACAACTACAATGGCGTGTAACTAATATGGCGCGTAACGACTTACGCGCGCGGGGGGGCTTGGGGGGGCGCGAAGCGCCCCACCAACTTGGTGTTGGGGTGGTGCGAAGCGCCACCCCAACAGCTAGTATATATATATATATATATATATATATATATATATATATATATATATATATATATATATATATATATATACATATATATATATATATATATATATATATATATATATATATATATATATATATATATATATATATATATATATATATATATATATATATATATATGATTATATACGTCGGTGCAAACAATGTAAGATGCTATGTCTCATGTGTGAAGTTATCTTGAAATCTCACACTAATGAGTTTTTTGTATTTGTTTTTTGTTTTCTAAGTGGGTCAATTAAACACCAAAAAATCCTTCTAATTTCATGTTTTTGGAAGTTCTTCTCAACGTATTGATTCTTACCTGAAATAATTCAGAAGAGGTCGAATCCACTGTTGATCGTTTTGAAAGGTGGATTTAGATACCGAGGGTTACACATTATTTGGGGTATACAGATACAATTCGTCAGTTGAGTCAGTCGGATATTCAGATTCAAAATAGAAAAGCTCACGCTATATTAGGGTGCCACAAATATGTCATAATATTAGTCAATGCCACACAAATTTGAATCCAGGCGACTTGAACTCTATTGCACCAATCACTAGTGACTAGAGTTGAAACATTTCACATGACTTGAAGAGAAAATAGGTACAACATCAAACCTATATTATGATGTATAAGTATAACATCCCATGACACAACATCTTAGATTGTGTATCTTTGATTTTGGAGTAATGACAAGCGACATTGAAAGCCATAGAGGATCGACAGAAAGTGTTTTCGCTCGAAATGTAGCTATTTAGAAAGTTCCTGTAAATAAACTCTTGCCTGTAGCCTAATGAATATTTTTTCTGTTTCTGTTCGACAGCAAAGCAAAAAACCTGAAAAACATGTTTATTTCCTTACTAGTGATTGATCTCTCTTCTCTTCGGGCTCTTTGAGTATATAACCGGAAGTTATTGTTTCCATGAAATTTGCTTTCTATCTTTCGATACTTAGAAAGGTAGGCCTTGCTTTTGAGTTTTTCCTGTTTGTTTTTCAAACTCTGATTTTCTCTTCAAAATTAGTATCCAGCTCCTAATTTTGATAGATGAGAGGCTTTTTCTTTATTTTCTGAAGACAAGAGGTGATGCACTTGGAGTATTAGGAACCAAAAGAACCTTCAATTTAATGCTTGCTCAAATTTTATATCTTCTCTGTTTGACTAAATGTATCTTAGAATCGATTCATGCGACGACAAGGAAAAGATCTTCCCCCAAGTGTTAATTAAAGTATGATTTGTAAAACGCTTCTTGTAGGTCGTAAGAGAGTTAATTATTCTGTTGTATATTTTGATAATTCGAAAACCATTCGCACTGAGATTGAGGTTGCCTTCTCGACTTTAATTTAGCATGTTTTGAGATTCAAATGAACAGAAATGCGACTTAAATATTTTTGGAAATAATTGGTTTGTATTTTATTTTCATTCTAGGTGGTTTTATAAGTTTGAGGCCACCATAATTAAAGTATAGAACGAAAAAAAATGTGTTTCGATATTTTTCTAGGTAATATGGTCTACACTCCGTGTTAGGCTAGGATAACGCCAGGAAATTTATACCCGAGGGATACTTATAGGGGGGGGGGTCACTTTTCGATGAATATTTTTGTCTGTAACTAATTGAAACCGTCTAAATGTGTTAATAGGTAGTGGTATTTTCATTAAAATAAAAATGTGTTGGTTTTAAATATAAAAAAAAGTATCGTGTGCTGACCAATAGTCTGTGTTGCACAGGTACCAATTTCGTGAGTCGATACCTTTGGCCAGAAGTGCAATGCATGGTTGAGAGCAAATCAACCAACGCTTCCTGTGTTTTCCCCCCTGATTTCTCCAAGTACCCATTTAGAGCTGAGTCGACTTTGGCCGAACCTACTGAGTCATATCATTTTCTTCGGTCTAAGACAAATAACTAGCTACGCCAGGACCCGAACACCTGACGTCAGGATTTCAAGTCTGGAGCGCTAACCACTTGGCTAGGATGGTTTTAAAGAGGTCCATGGATAATGGGTGTGAATACACAGAGAGTTAGGTCTCAGATTGAAGTTTTTCTTGTCTTCTTTTTTACCAGATTTGTCTCCCCGCGATTTTCAATTTTCACTGCCACTTTCACTTTATTTGGGAAAATTGGCACCAACTTTGCCCCCCCCCCCCCAGGATTTCGACCAAATTACGCTACTGATTGGCGCGAATTGAAATAGAACCGCAGATAACTTTTTGACACGAGCAGAATCAAGACTCTAGCCTAGTTTTGTAAGTGAATAGAGCCTAGTGGCGCTGTATATTCTCTCTAGCCTGGGCTCATTACGACTTAAATCAACCTTAGGTCCTTTAACTCTTCCCTTTTTCTTCTTCAATATAAAACTTAAAACCTTGTCGCATTAAAAAATGTTCTAGTGAAGCTATATTAGTAATTAACACTTAATCACGCCTAGTTCTGGAAATCGTTTTGGAGTACATTTTCTTTATTATAGTAACAAATAAGAGCAATGATGAAGGAATGACCAGGCTTGTATATAGCCTCCGTTCAACCGGGGGTCCTAGGGACTTCCTGTTGTTCGTTTCTATGCCGGCTTAAGAACAGTGTGTGTAGACTTAAAAGGGAACTATTGTTACCTGACCTGCATTGGTGGAACTAATTGCTTTTTACTGGGTCATAGCAATTTTAGTGATTTAAGAAATGATAAAATTAGGACATGGAACCTGATATGAATGTTACGATATTGAAAAAAACTGCTATTGTATTCACTTTTTGACTGACAAACGCATATTTTTTGGATTTTTTTTAATAATTTTATGTTATTTTTTTTGCAAGAATGTTACTGACTCAACTCCCTGGGTTAAGAAACATGAAGTCAGGTAACGCAAAATTTACATATTCAAGTATAAAGGAGGGAGTACACAGGCAGGGAGTAACACTCATAATGAATAACGAAGTCCCGAAGTCTTGCTTAGGTTGAGATCGCATTGATAATAAAGCTTTAGATGCTCTTTTTAGGCCCAAAAAGTGAAAGACATCAGTCCTAGGGGTACATATGCCCTTGGAACCAACTAACGAAGACGGCAGTACTTCTGATAAATTTTAGAGACACTTAAAATAACAAATCACTGGTGGATCCAGGAAGTGGGGGTTCCCTTCCCCCAAGACTTTTTCTGGCACCCTCTTATCCTGTTTTTTTTTTACTCTTTTTAGAACCAATTGATCAATTTGATCAATCGTTGACACCTTTGTCACATTGTGCCCCCCAAGATTTTGCTCGTTGGCGCCCTTGTCATATTGGGACTCCATCTATATTTTGCTCTAGATCTGCCCCTGGAACAAATCGAAAAGATACCAGACAGAAATATGACACTTTTTACGTGACTTTAATCCCCGGGATGGTACAAGTTGGAATAAATGGCATCCTAGATTGGGAGAATATAACACAGGGGAAGATATTAACCATGGTAATAGACTGCTATAATTTTGCAAATGTAATGATCTAGTTATAAGCAATACGGTGTTTGGTCATCAGATGATCAATTAGATCACTTTTTTCTCACATAATGGTAAGAGAACTAACCTTATTGATTTTGTTATTGTAAATCGAAGATTGGCATGATTGATGGAGCACCTGGGTTTATAGTAGTGCCGTTAATGATGTTATTCTAGTAGTCCGGAATGACTCCAGTAGGCTCTGAACCAAAACTTGAGAGGAACTTTTTAAGAAAAGTTGAATGTGAAACTGGAGAGTTTAAAATTTGACGACGTAGAAGATGGATGGAACTGTTTTAGGAAAATAGTTTATATATTAGCACAAGATCTCTTAATGACAAAAGTTAGCAACACAGTTAGGGGTATTCGTGAGAGCGCTTTAAGCGTGGTGGATGACTGAAAGGAACTGCATAAAAGAATATTTTAGTGATTATCCAACGATAATAAAACGAAAGTAGAAGAAGCAGAAAAGATTTAAAAGCGTGACCTAAGGAAATATGAAATCGAAGCTACGGCTAAAAGGGCCGAAGGTCTGGAAGATGCTGCTACACGGCATAATAGATAATGCATAAGCAAATTAAGAATTTAGAGGAAGCAGTCACTCTGGACTTGTCCAGTTGCAAATAGTAATGGAGCTTGAATTAGTGATGAAGAAAGTGTGAGATGGGCAGTACATTTTGAGAATTTATTAAACCATTGTAAACCTATGAAAAACGACATTGAAAAGGAAGGAATATTTTCGACAATTCGGAAGTGAAGGAAGATCCCTTTTACGATGAAGAGTTAGAGATGTTACAAAAAGAATTGCAAAATAATGATACCTCAGTTGTAAATGGGTTTTTGAATTATGGCGGTTGTTAAGTTGTTAAATTACTGAAGTATGGCGGTTGATAAATTACTGAAGAACATGAATTGGGCTTTGAAAATGGGAAGCATCGAGTGATTTTAAGAAAATTTTAATTAAACCCTTATTTAATGATTCGGGAGAACTTTATAAGAAAGGTGATAAGAGTGAGTGTTGCAACTACTGAGCAGCGAACTTGATTTTTGTTGGAAGCACATTATTTAGCATGGGGATATTTATTTGACTGTGAGATGATGTAGATAAGGTTTTAAGACAAGAAAACTGATTTTGGGAAGGAGAAAGCATATGTTGACCAAAATTTCCCTCTACAAAAAACAACAAAGAGGGACAAAACTCGATGAAAAGACAACAAACGAGACAGTAAACAGTAGAGAGAAAAGATGAAAGACTAGAAAAATACGGATATTTCGCCTGTATGCAAACTAGGCTTACTCAGCACAAGAGAAACAAAGTTAACAAGAAAACAGACACTAAACTAAAATCAAATAAAACCACCACCAATATTAATAAATGCAATTGTCGCTACTAATCCACGCAGATAAATGAAGCTATTAGAGTGACATCAGTGAGAAAATCAGAGCAACTGAGGCAAAAAGTTTATTAAAATTAAAGTTGAGTCAATTATTCTGTTGTGAAATAATCCTCTTGTTAGCTTGTTAGTTATTATAATCGCTAACCCAGTTCGGCTTAAGATTTTTCAACCTTCCCTCTAATAATTGAGAAGTGCCAGAATCATCTGACCTTTTTTCCCCAGTTTTATATATTGTTAACAGGCATTGGATTCAGCTGACTGAAAAGATTTAGTGAATCTGCTATCCTTGTGTGGCATATCAGATACGTGCATTAAAGTAATTAGTGCTGTGTACATGAATGGTAGTGCTGCAGTTAAAATAGAAAGCGAGTTTAGTAGTTGATTGGTTGTGGAGTCAGGATTTGGTCCTATCCCTTTTTACGTGGCTTATTTTGATTGGCTTTTTCCTACGGAACATGGCATAGGCTATAGGACAACCTTGTATAACTTGGGAAGGTAAAACTCTCCGAGACTTCGGCTTAATTGTCCTAGATAAAAATTTTAGTGAAATGAAGGAAATTTTGTAGCTTATAAGGGTTCAGAGAGCAAGAACTAGTTTGAAAACTAAAGTTAAGAAGACAAAGTCGCTTGGACTAGAGATAAATAAGGGCGAAGAGACGGTGTTTATCAGCGACAAACATCGATCAAATGGATGGCTTGACTTACCTGGGTAGAATTGGTAAAGATTTTGGATGCATGGTAGATGCAAAAAGTAGAATAACCAAGGCTAAGGGTGTTTTTTTTTTTTGTTTTTTTTTTTTTTTTTGCAGTTGAACAAAGTTTGAAAAAATAGGAAGATAAGCTTACGACCAAAAGTTAGAATACAAAAAACCACGGTAATGGCAGTGATCAAGTGTGGCCCGGAAGTGTGGGCACTTTAAAAGGCTGAGGAAAACAATGTTTTTCAAAGTAATGCCTAATCATAGAATATATAGAATAGAGACCTTTTTATTTAAACACAGATATGTATACACAAGATTACCAGATAACACACTGGCCTAGTGACTTCAGCACATCAAGTTTTGGTTCTCGGTTGTGATATGTTTAGCTACTTTATGGTACGAGCGCATGTCAGACAGTAACCTGCACAAAAAGTATTTTTCTATCTTTGGTTCAATCTATTCTATCTATGGTTTGAACTTTCTAAAGGTATAATGAAAGAAAGATTAAGATGGTTGGGCTACGTCTTACGAATGAAGTATGACAAATTGCTAAGGACTTTGCTTTTTAGCCAGGGGCCTAATGGAAGGCAGGGTATTCTCGAATGGAGTTGGAAGAAGTGATAAATAATTATATACACGAAAATAAAACTCCAAAAGAAGGGAATCAAGAGTTAAACATCGAATAATTTCAGCTGGAGGATAAGCGTTCAGTTGTTTTGGCCTCAAGTGGTTTGATACTGTACTGGGCTATTAGTAACAACATAATAGAAGTAATAGTAATATTTGTAGTAATAGTAAATAAACCCTCTATAGAAAAGCAAAAAAGAGAAATAAAAGAATAAAGAACCGAGAAAAGAAAATTTTAAAGAGGAGGTCCACGTATATATGTATGCGTCAAGAAAAAGAAAAAGGAGAACTTTTTTTTCTATACACATAGAAAAATGAGATATTAGAGCTTAGGACTGCTCACATCAGCAAAATTTGATTCGATGGTAAATCACCTACTTTTAACGATCGAATTCTAAGTCTGGGAAATAATTCAGTATGTACTTACTTTGAATCGAATTTGAAAACAAAGAAAATGTTTAAAAATTTAAGTAAAAGCGTGCAAGTTTGTTTCCAATTTCTCAATTTTACTTCTAAAGCATTGATAATGAGTGATTGTGTGGCTCAAATTGATGTTCCGTATAGAACCCCAAGAGAATTGAAATCAGGAATAGCAATAGACCCATCTCGATCTCTCTGACGTCAAAACTGGAAGATTGCACAAGACAGCAAAAAGTGCTACAAAGACTGCATAGAACTGGTGCAGACCAGTTCTTTGTGAAGTTTTCTCCACTTACAAAACAAATTCTTATATAGTAATAATTTGTGGGCTTTTTTCTACGTATAGAATTTGAACTATTTTAATTGACACTCCTCTCTCAAAATCCTGACCCATATGTAAATGTATTTGAAACTGGATTGGCAACAGGTACCGTCATTTTGTTTGGCATTTGGTATTTACCAAGTGACATGTAGCGATCGCAAATTCTGTCCGTCTGTCTGTCGGTCGGTCCCGGTTTTGCTAGTTTAGGCACTTTAAGATAAGCTAGAATGATGAAATTTGGCAGGCGTACCATGGACCAGACACTATTAAGTTAAAAATAGAATTTTTGCAGATTTGACCATCTGGGAGGGGAGTGGGGTGACGGTTAATTCGGAAAATTTAAAAAAATGAGGTATTAGCTTGCGAACGGGTAATCGGATCTTGATGAAATTTGATACTTAGAAGGATATCGTGTTTTAGAGCCCTTATTTCAAATCCTGACCGGATCCGGTGAAATTGGGGGGAGTTGGAGGGAGAAACCTGAAATCTTGGGAAACGCTTAGAGTGGAGGGATCAGGATGAAACTTGGTGGGAAAAATAAGCACAAGACCTAGATACGTGATTGACATTACCGGAACAAATCCGATCTCTTTGGAAGAGTTGGAGGGAGGAGGGCAAATTCTGAAAAATTAGAAAAAATGAGGTATTTTTAACTTACGAAGGAGTGATTAGATCTTAATGAAATTTCATATTTAGAAAGACCTTGTAACTCAGATCTCTTATTTTAAATCCCGACAGGATCCAGTGTCATTGGAGGGAGTTTGGGGGAACTGGAAATCTTGGAAAATCTTGGAACTTGAAACTCAGTGGAGAGATCAGGATGAAACTTGGTGGGAAGAATAAGCACAAGTCAAAGATACTTGACTGACATAACCGGACGGATTCGCTCTCTTTTGGACAGCTGGGGGGAGGGGTAATTCGGAAAAATTAGAAAATGAAATTTTCTACTTAGAATGGGAAGCTTGGTGGGAAGAATAAACAGAAGTCCTAGATACGTGATTCGCATAACCGGAATGAATCCGCTCTATTTGGGGACTTGGGGGGGTATGTTAATTCGAAAAAAATAGAAATATTTAGGTACTTTTAAGTTAAGTTGACCTGATCTTAATGAAATTTGATATTTAGAAGGAGTTCGTGTCTCAGAGCTCTTATTTTAAATCCAGACCAGATATGGTTACATTGTGGAATTGGAGGGGGAAACTGGAAATCTCGGAAAACGCTTAGAGTGGAGAGATCAGAATGAAACTTGGTGGGTAGAATAAGCAAATGTCTTAGATACGTGATTGACGTAACTGGACTGGATTCGCTCTCTTTGGGGAAGTTAGGGGGGACTCAGTGCTTTGGCGAGTTCAGTGCTTTTGCACGTGCTAGGACGATAAAAATTGGTAGGTGTGTCAGGGATTCGCACAAATTGACTTGATAAAGTCGTTTTCTCCGAATCGACCATCTAGGGGGTTGAAGGGAGAGGAAAAATTAGAAAAAATGAGGTATTTTTAACTTACGAGTGGATGATCGTATCTTAATGAATTTTGATATTTAGAAGGACCTCGTGTCTCAGAGCTTTTATTTTAAATCCCAACCGACATTAAGCTTCTGTTTTCCCTTTTAAATCAATCTATTGATTGTTAGAATTTTGCTAGAGCTCATGCCATGTGAGCTCTTAGCTCTTGTTTTTTTTTTGTTTTTGTTTTTTTTAGTGTTTAAGCACCTGACTGACTTTTCGTAAAAATATCAGGTTAATCCCATAAGATTGACAAACATGCTTATCGTCGAAAAATATTCAAAATAATTAAAGAATTTTTCACAGCAATTGATCACAACAGCTTGGCACTAAAAAATTAAATAGATTATAAATTTATTACTAAAAGTCACTAAATGTGTGGTAATATAATATAATTGAGTTCAAGATAATTCAAGCGAACGTATTGCTCTTTCACTAACTCAGTAAATCGGACACTAAGAAATTTTACAAGCTACTTTGACAAATTTGGTTTTAAAATATTTTAATATTTTACTCCATCCAAATTTGACCTGTCAGCCACAAAGCCCAATTTCTTTACAAATGTCAGTGCCTTTGATGGCCTGGAAGACCGATAATAGGTGAGACAGTATTTCCTACGGGAGGACGTAAGACTGTGAAGCATCATGAATGCACACAATCAATAAATATTTTACACACAATACTATATGCACAAAAGTGTGAACAATAGAGGGAGGGTGTCAGAGGGTTTTGCTGGGGAGTTTTTTTTAAAACTCAACTATTTCTTATAGTCATCCTTTTTACTTATCCAGAAGGGATCTACGGGTCTAAACTCAGGGTTACTTTTCTTAAATACCGCTATTGTATTCTTATGCACATACTACAGATGTATGTACATCTAAGTTTATACCCTTGAAGGCTTAAGCTTCAATTGTATTCTTGTGAACTCCATGTCCCATTGTGTTGGTGTGACACTCGTTGGCAACTAGTAAACTTAAGTGATCTATTAGCTTTAGCAATGCTTTTTCATTTTTTTGAAACAGTATTTCTTCGGCCTGTCCCTACCCTCCCCCCCCAGAAATTTCTGCGGATTAGTTTTTTTCACAAATAGAATTGTACTTATTTTGATTTTAACTTATTTTTTTTCCAATTTCTGCTTTTTCGGAAGTGTAAGGAACTGACGAAGGCTATCTCTAGGATGATGACTGAAGCTGTATGTTTCATTATCGAGACCTACTTACCATAATCTGTAATATGTAATGCTAAAGCGAAGATAAAGTAATGAGAGATATTAACACATCGAATAAGCATCAATTAGTTCATTTGTAAAATCCCGCTTAAAAGGAATAGAAATTGTCTTTAAGAAAACGCAAAATTTAGAATGAACAGATTCCCACAATGTCAATTCCCACATACTCTCATTAACACCTGGGTATCATTTGTGATCTAATGAAAATATGGTAAAATTTGAATGGTGTTCTTCTTGTTTAAAAATATAAGAAGTCGAAACAAAAAAAAAACACTTTCATAAACCAAATTACGGATATTTATCGATATTTTTATTTTATTTTGTAAAATAAAAGAGGCATTTTTCTCTGATTTATTGGATTTTTTTATTGTTCTTAAATGGATTTTAGTTCCTTCTTTGCCACCAGAAGTAGCCGAGATTAAACAATTCGAGGTATGAACTACGAGTAAGGAACGACAAGACTCAATAGTAACCGAAACTTTAAAAGACGGAATATTAGTATTAATAACTATATCAAAAGAAATCTCTTATTATGCTGATTCCCGAAATACAAGATTCACTAAGGTAAGTTGAAGGAATCTTATTGAAAATTACAATTTTAGGTTTAGCGCATCAGAGAACCTTTTGTAGAGGTTTCAAACCCCTATCTGCAAAAACGGAGAATTTTTTATATTTTGTCAGAAAAAAGATCACGGCTGAATGTTTGTTTGATTTTTTCATTTTTACCTTTTTGTTGTTGTTTTTTTGCCAGGGGTTATCGTACCGAACCAAGGGTCCTAGAACATCGACAGAGGGCTCATTTGAACGGAAATTAAAAATTCTAATGCCTCTCTAAGTGAACAAAAGATTAGAGGGGAACTAGCCCATCCAAACACCTCTTTTTCCCCAAAATTGTCGAATCACAAATTTTACAAGGCTATTTTGTTCAGCATAGTTGAAAAACCAGAAATATGCCTTTGGAGATAATATGATCCACATTGCTGCCCCTGGGGGTAGGTTTTCCTGTTATAAAATTTGCCCATTGTCTACGTATAGTATTTATTATTCGGAAGTATGTACACATTTTTCGGGGGAGGGAGGGGTTTACTTGGGATGACTGTCTATGGGGATAGTTTTCCGTATGGAGGAAAATTTTCGTTGGTGAACTTACAAGCGGAAATTTTACACTCGGAGAATTTGACACAATTCCTAAACGAAATTACTTTTATTTGTTTACTTTCTCTTTTCCTACTCAATTTCGCATTTGGAGATGTTCCGGGGGAAATTTTCAGCGTATGTGGATTTCTGGGAAATAGTTTTCATGAAAGCGGGGATTTCCGGAGTGATTGAAAAAATGATTAGAAATCAAAGTATTTTTCAAGTAAAAGTATGCTGAGGAGAATTCTTTAGGCTGAACCTTCTGGAAAAAATTTACCGAGGCGGGGGAATCTCAAGCGAGGATAAAATTGTCCAGAATTTTAAAAGGGGTGGGTGTGTTTTACTTGGTAGGAAATTTTCATGGAAGAGTTTTCCGTCAGGGGAGGGAATTCTTCATAGAAGAGTTTTCCGTCAGGGGAGGGGATTCTTCATGGAAGAGTTTTCCGTCAGGGGAGGAAATTCTTGATGGAGCGTGAGCCAGATTAACTGGCATTATTTGAAAAATAATGAGAAATGAAACAAAAAAAGCACAAGTTTTTTCAACTGAAAGTAAGGACCAACATTAAAACTCAAAACGAAGACAGAAGGCAAACCGAAACGGAAACATTAACAGAAATTATTTCGTATGTGAAGGGGTTGTCCCCCTCCTTATTACATTGCTCCTTCTGCTAAAATTCGACTTTTTGCCCCAACTGCTTAAGAATGACTCCTGAAACGCAAGGGCCGTTTAGTTAGAATAGGAAGCCTTTTTTAAAAGTAATAAAGACTTTAGCTTCAACAGAAAGGTATTGAGGAGGGGACAACCCCTTCGTATACGGAATAATTATAAAAAAAGTTCTTGGTAACGAACTTCCGCCCAATAGTAATTGAAACTCTAAGAAACAGAGGCTTGGTAACAATAGATACATCAAAAGATTGATGCTTATTCAATCTTTGATGCTTTTGATGCTTATTCAAAATATATAAAATTCATCAAGTTTAATATTACCCAATTTTTGAAAAAGGGGGGAGACATTTCCAAAAAATCAAGTGATCTTAATGAAAATCTCACCATCAGATTCAACGTATCAAAGAACCTTAATGTAGAGGTCTCAGGCTCCTACATATAAAATGTGAAATTTTGTATGTTTTGCCAGAAGCAAGACCACAGATGAGTATTTAGTTGTTTTTTTGTTTATTTTTTCCAGGAGTGATCGTATTGTGCCAGTTATCCTAGAAGATCGGGAGAGGGCTCATTCTGTCAGAAATAAAAGTTATTGTGCCCTTTTTAAGTGACCAAAAAATATCAGAGGGCATCTAGCCCACTCCCACGCCCATTTTTTTCAAAAATCGTCCAATCAAAATTTGAAGATAACTATTTTGTTCAGCATAGTCAAAAAATATAATAACTATGTCTTTGAAGATAACTTCACCCCCGAAAGCCGCGGAGGAATGGGTACAAACTATGAACGTTGACCATTGTTTACTTATAGTATTAGCTATTTGGAAGTATACAGATAGTTTTTGGAGAGGGTATTTTCTGGCTGGGGGAGTTACGTGGCAGGATCTTTCTATGGAAGAATTTTGTGAGGGCGAAGGTATTTTCCAAGGAGGGGGAGCTGGATTTCCCGGCACTATTTAAAAACCAATCAGAAATTTAATTTAGAATGCAAGTTTTTTTTAACTGAAACTGAGGAACCAGAACATTAAAACTTGACACGTACAAAGAATTATTACGAACATTGTGAGGTTTGCCCTCTCATCAATAAACCGCTCTTTGCCCTAAGGTTTGACCTTTTGTCCAAATTCTTTAAGAGTAATGAGATTATTAAATGTATTTCCTGTTCCTTGATGTCGTTAACAAAGCTTCTTTGCCGTTGACTTTATTTGAAGAATAAACCACGCAAAAGAAAAATCCGTTGAAAATCTATTATTTGTCTAACGATTTTGAACATAGAGGGACGATGGAGGTAAAGTAAAGTGGAGTCCTTTTAGGAATAGTACAACTATGAATTTGAGAATTTGTAAAGCAGGTTTTAGAATCGAATTGAGCTTCCTTCTGAGCAGGAGAACCGCTGAACTAGTACGCAATCTTGAAGAGGGGACTGACCAAAAGACATCCCATGTTTTCCTGCCTATGTCATTTTTATTTGTTCGTGACTTATGTTAATCTTTTTTACGTTTGGCTGTTTCAACAAAAAACTCCTTTTCTTTCCGATCAAAATCCTGAAAGAAAACTTTAAAAGTCTGTTAGAAAAGGAACTGCTATAAAGGAAGTTAGAAAAGGATCGTAGTTCATCCATTGTTCGTGATTGAATAGAACTCCATTGAGTCTGCTTCATTTGATCAGTAAAGATCAAGTACCTTCTTAGTAATTTCGATAGAACTCTAGTATCCCTTTCATAGAATAGTCTTAATAACTATTCTTAGAACTTTGTTCTTTGAGGAGCTAAAATGAGGCTTTCAAATACCTTTCTGAGCCTCTAATTGTTTTTTGTAGTTGTAAACTGCTGTTTCATGTTTGAGCTAGAACAATTCCTAAGCAATTCTTTTGAAATATTAATATCTTTTCTTTCACTTTATTTCTTGAAGGTTTAAAGTTATAGGAAACAAATAATCTTTGTTTAAGTTTTTGAGGTAACATTACAATTGAATATTAACGAGTAAGTTAATTTCAGTAAAGGGGAATCGAAAGTTGTTGGGACTTTCCTTAGTAAAAGAGATCGTGCCACAGCAAATTTCTGTTTTCCGTCATTTTGTTTGGTGAAAATCGAAATTCAATCGAGGGAGCATTTTTAGATTGTCAGTTGGTTTACAATTTTCTAAAAGTGACGTATCCAGCTCTCCAGTTAAAAAAGAAACATAATGGCACGCGATGGCGCATTTATCCCCAAAGATGCATGGGGTCCAAATACAAAAAGAAAGGACAAAAACGCAACTATTTTTACGGTTTCCCTTGCTGAGTTCATTCATTTGTGGCTTCATACAGATATGTGAAGAGCCGTATAGTTACACATCTGGTACTAGGGAGGAGCATCAGTTGGTGCCGGAAGCTTAAAAAACTACAATGCATGGTCCAAACATTTTAACTTACAGTGGTATTTCAGATAAATATAGAGAGAGAGGAGGAGACCCTCCCCCTCATTCTTCCTTCATTCTAAGAAATATTGATGGACTAAGTCTGTAATATAGTTGTAGAGGGGGGGCTGCTCCTTTCTGACTATAGAACTATTTTAAGCGTAACCAAAAGATTACATTCACATGCTTACCTGCATAGATGGGGCAAGCATCCTTTATAGGGTTTGAAGACGAGGAGTGAGGTTATTTCCAGCCTCACTCACATTTAAATCAGTCCCGAGTTCAAACAATTTTAGCGTAATTACAAACTTTAATTAAATATCGACTCTTGCCAATCGAAATAAATTTTTTTTTAGAGTTTTTAATTAACATTATTTAGTTTTAATTCTCACAATTTAATGTAAGTTTATTTATATATACATATTTTCTCTCTTGTTCTCGTATTGTGCTGAAGACGGCCCTTGGACATAGGGCCGAAATATTCACAGAACTGATTTCCACTGTCTTGAAAAGATTTTCCCTATTGTTTCTACTTTGTATTTGTTTGTTATGGAAAGGCAGTGTGGTCTTCGTCGCTATTTACGCGGCTCAATAGTAACCAAAATTCTAAAAAACGGAATGTTGATATCAATAGACATAACATGAGAATCGGCTTATTACGCTGATTCCAGATATATAAGTTTCATTAAGTTTAGTGTTACCCATCAAAGATTACGGGCGTGAGAAAATTTGCCTGACTTTAAAAATGGGAAGAAAACATTCCCGAAAGTCAAAGAATCTTAATCAAACAGTTCGTGGTAACGAACACCCGGCTCAATAGCAACCGAAACTCTAAAAAATGGAATTTGGATACCAATAATTACATCAAAAGAAGCCGCATTTTAATGCTGATTTTAAATATATAAGCTTCATCAAGATCAGTTTTACCTAAGGGGATGTTCAGTTAAGTCAAAAGACACTATGTGCATCTAGATTATCAAAAGGTTGCATCAGTAATATCTCAGGAACAGCTAATGGCATTAAGTAGAAACTTTCAGAGAAAGTTGAGGGATATGTTGAGCTAAATAAAAAGACCCTACAATATCCTCGTTGTTAAAAGGCCTCTACAATGTCCCAAGAATGGCTAAGGGTAACTCAATCCAAAGACGTAATGTGCATCCAGGTTGTCAAAAGGGGGTATTTTCAAATCGCTTTAATGACTAAGGGGATTAAGCTGAAACATTTTAGGGAACACTGACATGCATTTCTGAGTAAATCAAAGACATTAAATGGATGATGTTAAAAGGATGTATCTACAAACTCTCACGAGCGGTTGAGGGTATTAAGGTGAAATTCGTAGGGAATGCTTTATCCCAGAAACGATTAAGCTATTTTCTTTAGTTATTATAGCATTGAAAAATAAAATGCTGTTAAATCAAATCTTGAAACATCAATTACTGAGATTTCCAGTAATTAATTTAGTTACATATTACAAGTTCAGTTTATTTTCATTACTTCTTTTTAGTAAGCTTGATTATTAGTATGATTCTACTTTATTTTTATTTTTCGTCTATTTTGTGACAAATTACATCACACTGTTAAAAATTCATATACATTGCGTTGAAAAATAATTGACATAATAGTCTTTCTAAGGTATAGTGGCGGGATTGGGCAGTAGCCCTACTTCCTCTTCGTAGTAATTTCCCTTTGTTTTTAGTTCAATTTGGTTACTCGATTCAATTTTTAATCGCTTATGATTTTTTTTTATTCATCTATATCATTATCTGCTACCTTTATGTTAGATGTGATTATCTATTTAATATCTGTTTATTTGAGTTTCATGTACTCATTAACGCTAGTTTCTGTTCGTTTTAAGTTTGAATTTTTATAAATAGTTATTTACATTTGTCTTCTATTTTTAACCTATGACGAATGGCATATAACTTATGAGCTATCTTTATGAGCAATTAATCGATTTATTTTATACTGATAAAGAAAAAGAGATTGGCCTAAAATATTAATGACAAAATAAGGCGGATGCAAGTAGAAAGGCACTTGAAAGCTAAGAAATAATTAGATGAGCGAAAAAAAAAAAAAACACATACAAAAAAAAACATAAAAGTGAAATAATAAGAAGAAAAAAAGAAAAAAAACATAAGAGAGGAGCGTACAATGTACTTTTGTATTACTTAGAGACCTTGTAAATAGAATGCAAAATAACTATGAACTTACCAAAACTAAATATAATTTATTAAAATGTTCAGCAGGCTTAGCTCCCTAGTTCTAAGAAATATTAAGTAAAAATTAAATATAACTATTAATAAATTTTATTAAGATAAGATAAGATTTATTCATCACGAAACACACATAAAATATTACATTTTACTATTTCCCCAAAGGCTCTTTGGCCTGTAAAAAAGGGGAAAATGAACGAGCCACTTACTCAGAGAAGAAAAAAAAATCACTTACTCACAGAGAGAAGAGCAAAAAGGAGAAGAAAGGAAAATATAAATAAAATAAAAAAATTATAGAAAACAAAACTAAATAGACTAATAGATTGAATAGACTAAATTAATTATGTAGATCTGTAGATAAAATAGACTCCAATGAAATAATAAGGAAATATATATGCATATGTACACATATAAAAATAGATAAAATAATTTCTAAGAGGCCATTGAATTTTTAATAATTTTTTTGGACAAACCGAATGAGTGGCACCTTCGAGCTGATTCGGGCAACTTATTCCATACAATATAACTCGCAATAAAAAATTATTATTAATAATTTAATAATAATATTTTAAAAAATAGATAATGTTAGCATACATTAACAAAAAAATATAAACAATATACCATAATAATATTTATAAAATATTGAGTATAATATATTTTCTGTCTTAGACCTCAGCAAGTTAAAAGAGCTACAGTTTATGATAACGCTGCCCTGTAGATTAGCCCGAAAATGGTTTTTCTAGAGACCTTCTTAGAAACTGGATCACTCCTTCGCATATTTTTTTCTACTAAAGCTGTGAAGGTTAGATAAGATAATGCTAGCGTTGTTAGAGCCAAGTGTTTCTCCATAATATATATTTTTATGTAACTTTGAAACTTTTACGACTATATTTGCTTGGCCACCAATGTTTGGCCACTTTATGGCGACCACACACGAAATAATTCTAATAGAATGAGGTCAATTCTAGGATCTTTGTGTTTTTCAACAGAAGATAATGGGTATGCTACATTTAAGTCATGAGAAAATGTGGAAAAAATTGGAAGATAAAGCATTTTTTTACATGTTCTACGACTCTATTTGTTATACCACCAATCTTTGGGTCACTGCTATTCATGGTAACCACATCTCAAGGAATTCTTTCAGTATTAGGCATAGCCTAACTATGAGGCCCATGCGATTTCGAAGTATTTACTAAAAAAAAACATTTGTGAACCAATATGCTGAGGCTTTTGCTTAGATTTTTCTCAAAAAATTTGTTGACAAGGCCGAATCGTTTAAATAGCTTTTTTTAATATTATTCTCAAAAACACAACCGAACCTAGAAATTTGAATATCTCCTATCAATTTCGATTTGATAAAATATTAGTTTCTATTTCTGTTCTTGCTATCAAGTAACAATTATAAGCACAGGCGTGTCACTAGATATAATATTTGGGGAGGGGGGGTTGTGGACTTCAGATTTTACCTACTGGCTGGGAATTTTTTTCGACGGATTTGAGTGATATTGTAACGAAAATTATACTTTTCCATCGACAGATACTGATTTTTTTTTCATTGATATTACTTGATCTATTTCCGTTATCCCATCTACCTAATAAAAACAAAAAAGATTTGAGCCAGTGATATAGTGGCGCTTCGCACTGCTATATTATCGGCTCGAATTTTTTACCATCTGGCTGAAAACAACGGAGGGAGGCTTCTATATTTCCCTCGAGCATGACACCCTTGATAGTCAGAGACCTGGGAGACTAGAGAACAGACTTTACTTGTAGAAAATGTCTTCACTGAAAAGCTTTTCAGTTTTTTACTAGCGAGAAATTTTGCCCAAAATAACAAACCGGGTTTGCACTCTTTTTACTAGCTCAAATTTTGATAAAAAATCAACGAGGAGGTATTACAATGGTAGTACGTAAGGAAGGCGGAGTCGTATGGAATACGCTTAAGGAGTTACGCTTACTGGCTCAAAATTTGATACAAAATCAATGAGGTGGTACGATAACGAGACGGATCAACGAGAATAGGTGGTAATCAACGAGATGGAGTCGTATGACTTTCCTTTGTGACATGCGCTTAAGGAGTAATATTATCGTCCTGCGAAAATATACAATTAAAAAACATTGAGATTATAGCACTTTTTAAGGTTCAGTCTTTGCTCTTTTTACTGACTCAAAACTTGATACAAAATCAACGAACCGGTATGAAAACGAGACGGATCAGCTAGATTAGGTGGTAAATCAACGGGATGGAGTTGTGTGGCTTTCTTTTCTGACATACGCTTAAGGAGTAATGTTATCGTCATGCAAAAATACGCCGAAAAAACACTTAGATTATAGCGCAATTTTTAAGGTTCAGTCTCTGCTCTCTTTACTGACTCAAAGTTTGGTACAAAATCAACGAAGCCGCATGAAAACGAGACGGATCAGCCAGGTTAGGTGGTAAATCAACGAGATGGAGTCGTGTGGCTTTCTTTTCTGACATACGCTTAACGAGTAATGTTATCGTCATACAAAAATACGCCGAAAAAAAAACACTTAGATTATAGCGCACTTTTTAAGGTTCGGTCTTTGCTCTTTTTACTGGCTCAAAATTTGATACAAAATCAACGAAGCAGTACGACATAAAGACGGATTAACGAGATGAGGCGGTAAATTAATGAAATGGATTCGTGTGGCTTTCCTTTCTGACATACGATTAAGGAGTAATTCCATCGTCCTGCGAAAACACGCTACAAAAAGACATTTAAATTATAGCGCACTTTTTAAAGTTCGGTCTGTGCTCTTTTTCCGGCTCAAAATTTCATGCAAAATCAACGAAGCGGTACAACAACAGGACGGATCAACCCGACGGAGTTGTCTGGCTTTCCTTTCTGACATACGCTTAAGGAGTAATGTTATCGTCCTGCAAAAGTACACTACAAAAAACATTGTGATTATAGCGCACTTTTTAGGTTCGGTCTCTGCTCTTTTTACTGGCTCAAAATTTGATACAAAATCAACGAAGCAGTACGACAACAATACAGATCAACGAAACGAGGTGGTAATCAACGAGATGGAGTCGTGTGGCATTCTTTTCTGACATAAGCTTAAGGAGTAATGTTATCGTCCTGCGAGCACTTTTTAAGGTTCGGTCTGGGCTCTTTTTACTGTCTAAAAATTTTATACAAAATCAACGAGGCGGTACGGCAACAAGACGGATCAATGAGATGAGGTGGTAATCAACGAGATGGAGTCGTGTGGCTTTCTTTTCTGACATAAGCTTAAGGAGTAATGTTACCGCTCTGCGAAAATGCACCACAAAAAAAAACATTGAGATGATAGCACACCTTTTAAGGTTCGGTCTCTGCTCTTTATACTGGCTCAAAATCTGATGCAAAATCAACGAGGCGGAACGACAACAAGACGGTTCAACTAGACGAGGTGGTAATCAACGAGATGGAGTCGTGTGGTTTTCCTTTCTGACATACGCCTAAGGAGTGATGCTATCGTTTTCATCATTATGACGAAAATTGCTTAAGAATTCTCATCTTACAGGATGCACAAAAATTGGGTTTAAAAAACAAAAACAGGAAATTAAACCAGGCATAAAACAAATAACCAGTTTTTTATCTTTTAATAAGATTTAAGTTTCAGGTTTCCTGTAAACTTACAATTTTGGGAGAAGCCTGTCGCTGTATCTTGATTCAAAGGAATGTGATACTTATGTCATTTGATTCAGTAATTTTATATAAATCAATTTACAGAGCTAGAATTTTGGTATTGCTTAGATGCTTCTTAGAAAATAATCTAAACTTGCTTACAAAATAGGGAAATTATCATTTTCTCAACGATTTTCAGAAAATTCTCAACATATTTCAATACGTAAAAATACAAAACAAACCTTCTGTATGTAAGTCGATAGATTAATAAAGCTGAATCACGTCTATTCATCAATGAAAAAACTGTAGTCTTACATTGAAAACATTAAAACTCTAGGATTGCGGAAAAATATCACACCAACAAACTTGCGCACATAACCTTAATAATGATTTTAAACTAAAAATAATTTTTGATTCTTTCTGCACAACTAGGATTATCATTAAACTATTGAATTAGAAATTTGTTTTCTATTTTTTTCTCCTTTTTCCCAAAATAAGACTCAATAGTTGATCTAGTTTTTTCTTTAGCTCGTATATGTTTAGAATTTTTGGCTGTAGACATGTTTACCACACCCTTTACTTATATTTCAGCGTAGTTTCCTATATACGTTCAGTTTCGGCGTTTATCACTTTTGTATTTGGTATGTCCAGTATAGCAAGCATCTTGTTCGGTAAATCCACGGTAGTGGCAGAATGGGCCCAAAAAATGGCCAAAAACTTGTTTCTTTCTGAACGACTTAGAACTTAAACCTACGATTTCAAGTAGCCCCTAATATACGAAAATGATTTTAGTTTAGGGGCCCAGGCCTCCTAATGTGGGGCCCCAAAGGGCTAAAGCATTTTTGTTCTTTTTGGCTCGAGACTCATCCTTGGGTGATTGAACTGTAAAAACCCCAACACAGAAGGAAATAATTAAAGAAACTCGGTTTCGCTAAAACTAAAATTTATTTTGTTGGGGCATGGCTCCCCCAAACATGGAACAAATTTTTTCCCTGCTAGCTTGAAACTGGATCGTTTCCTTGGCTAAGCGAAACATGCGTTTGGCTAGAGTCGGAAGGGTAATAGCGACACCGAAACAGGCCAAAATCCTTGTTGTATCTGTTAAATTAGGTTGAGGGAAAGATTCCCAAAAATTCGGCACCGAAAAGGATCAAAAATTTTTGTCTGGCTAGGACAAAACTTATATCCATAAATCCTCGGGCCAAGAGGACCAAAAGGCGCAAGAAAATAAAATATGGATTCCCCTGAAAAAGGCCAATTTTGTTTTCTTTGCAAACAGCTTGACACTTATACCCTTAAGTTCTTAGGCTAGGAGAAATCATACTAAAAAAAAAAACACAGTTAAGTTGGGAACACGGAAAGTCCTTAGGTCAAGGAGACTAGAAATCACAAAAATATAGTCGTTTGGGTGAATTTGGGGCTCTAAAAGAGCCGACTTTTTTTCTGAACAGCTTCAAACTTAAAACCGTAAGTTCCTGGCAAGGTGGATTTTATTACACTAGACAATCTTAGTTTGTGAGCACAGCATACTCAAAATTGCGACCAAGAAAAGGGCCAAATGGGACGCTGCGGCGTTTAGGGGGTTCGATATGGCTTGTTAATTCTACTCTTGTTGTTGATTAAGTGGAAAACAAGTTTTTTCAACTAAAAGTAAGGAGCAACATTAAAACTTAAAATGAACAGAAATAATTCCCTATATGATAGGAGTTGCACCCTCCTCAACACCACGCTCTTCACGGTAAAGTTTTTAGTACTTAAAAGAAAAACTTTCCTATTGTTCTAATTTAAAAACTCCAGTGTTTCAGGAGACGTTCTTAAGGAACTGGGACAAAATTCAAACTTTAGCGTAAAGAACGAGGTGTTGAGGATTTAGCAATCCCCTAAAGTTCTAATGTGGCTCCTTACTTTCAGTTGAAAAAACTTGTTTTTTAGCTTAATTTCTGATAATTTTTTAAATAATGCAAGAAAATCTGGCTCTGCATCCATGGAAAAATCCCCTTCCCACGGAAATATCCTCTAGACAATTCTATCCAGATGAAAATTTACCCCTGAGAATTACCCTTAATATCTTCGCGCTTTACTTGAGTCAGCAAAGAGAAAGGAAGACATATAAAAATTAATTCATTTAAGGAATTCTAGAAAATTCCCCCATAGTAAATTTCCCCTGAAAATTTCACCCACTAGAAACTTTCCTCATCACAGAGAATTCTCCTTGTGGAAAATCCCCTCGGTAGAAAATTTGCCCCACCCCAAATAAAATTTGTATATTGCCGAATAACAAATACTGTAGGTAAACTATGGGCATGTTTTCTAAATTAAAGACCTTTCCCCTGGGATCGCATGCTATCTCCAAAGGCACAGTAATTAGCCCTTTAAACTGTGCTTAACAAAATAACTATCTCAAAGTTTTTATTGGACGATTTTGGGGAAAAAACGGTATGGGAAGGGTTCATCTTGCCCCCTAATTTTTTGCCTCTTATGCCTCTCACTCAATCGGACTATTTGTCTTGGGTTTTTCTACAAATAGCCGTGGCTTGATGAGCACAACTACTTGATTTAAATTCAAAATCAACAGGTCACTTAAAGGATACTAGAACTTTAACTTTTAATTTCCCTTCGAATGAGTCCTCTTCCGACATTCTAGGACGACTGGGTCGATACGATCACCTCGGGGAAAAAAACTAACAAATAAACACGCATCCGTGAAAAATACAAAATTCCACACTTTCGCCGATGGGAGCTTGAAACATCTAGAGAAGGGTTTTCTGATATGCTGAATCTGATAGTATGGTTTTCATTAAGATTCTTTGGCTTTTGGGGTATGTTTTACCTCTTTTTTGAAAATCAAGCAATTTTTCTCAGACTCGTAGCCTTTGATGGGTAGCACTAAACTTAAGAAAACTTAAATATCTGCTATCAGCATCATAGGCAATTCTTTTTTATATCTACTGGTATCAAAATACCATTTTTAGAGTTTCGGTTTTTTTAGACACGTCGCTCCTTACTTACAGTTCGTTACCTCGAACTGTTTAATATTTTGTGTTTGTTTTAAGTAGAACTTTATTATTAATTTAATTTCTGTTCGCTTTAGGATACATCTATTCATCCATTGCAGTATGTTGGATGTTATTATTCATTTTAATTTCTGTGATATCGGGTTTAATTTATTTTGAGTTCTGTTTGGTTCAAGTTTGAATCATTATATGACTGTGGTTCTGCTTGTTTTAGGCTTTAGTGTAGCTCTTTGCTTTTCTCTGAAAAAATGTTAAAAGACTTATAAAATTAACAGAATAAACAACCTAAGAAAAAGCTGCATCTGTGTTGTGATAGGAATAGTTCATTGATAGTACATTTGTTACTTTGAGATTCTACCCAAGTAGTCAAATTGTGTATATTATATTTTACTTCCTTAATTTTTAGTTGAAGTAGTTACTGTATATACTGGTTCGACTTTTTATTTTTATTCTATTTAGATTTTAGTAATTTTATATTTTTTCCGTTTCCAATTTGTTTGTTATGAATTCTTTCCTTTTTTCAACTCCGAGAACTCCCTGTTGTGATACAGCCGAAATTTTCGTTTGTTTGTTATTTTTCGTTTCTCCCTACAGGTCGTAGACCCAGGTTTTCAAGATTAGTCTTGAAAGAATCGGTCTCATTTCTTTGGTTTTGTTTTTGTTTGAGATTCAAATAATAATCCAACCAATAAAAAATATACTGTCTTGACTCAACGTTGAGAAAATTTATGTCCATGTTATCAGTTATCTCTTTAAACTAAGACCAAAGTAGAACTAAAAAAGTCCAAAAGGATAAAATCAAAATTGTGAACGCTTATGGGCGACTAATATGGAATTATGACGCCAATATTTGAGATGAAGCCAAAGATTGGGATAGTTTCTTTTTTGCTCTAGGAGCCGACCACAGAGGCACCGGTCAGGGGAGGCGAGAGGGGGAAGATGCCCCCCTAAACTTAGAAAAATACTTTTTTTTTATCTATCTTCATAAGAAATTAAAAAAATCCCCCCTCCCTTGATTTTGAAAAATTTTGTCTTCATAACAAAAAACTTGAAAAATCCTTCCCCCTCTCCTTATACATTTTAGTGATGTGGCGCCATTGTCCACCTTAAAAAAGGAAACAAAAGGTTTATTCAAGAAATTGTTCAGTCTAAAGTAAATAGTAAATTATAAAATGTTTTGATACTTAAGAAACTCTGGAGCGAGAGGGGAATTGCTATCAACTCAGGAACATCATTATTAAGTGAAGCTTTTACTTTTTTACAGGGGAAAATCTCTCCGTTTACTTTTCCAGACAATCCTTACATATTTTGAAATTCTTCTTTTTTCTGAATTCAAATTTCATCGAAACTAATGTTTAGGGAGTGGCCTAATCTTAGAAATTGTAAGAAATGGGGTCATAAAAATTCATCAAAAGCTTTTCCTAGAACGATATTAGTTAATTATTGTAGTGATTTTTTTTTATTTGTCATAGCTTTCTCTTAGACTACCTCTTAGTAGTTAGTAGTTTTAATTTTGCTTTATTTTGAATGTCTAGGACATAACTTGTCACAATTAGAAGGTGTTAGTATGGGAGGTGACAGCCAGAGGCATTTTGGTGGTACTGGTACTGGTTGCTTTAAGCAACATGAGCACGCGCTTCTTGCAACTCCGAAAAGTGCAATCAATAAGCACCAGACGAAAGACCTGCCATGTTCGCCTCCCTCTAGTGGTGCATGGCCCCCACAGCCCTGGGTTTTAGAGCTTGCTGATGTGGCTGGTCACCCATTAATTGACTCTGAGCAATCTCGTCAGCCAACAGATCCTCCCTCTGTTTTTCAGACACCGGTGAGTTCAGGTGCATGGTGCCATATTACGCACCAAAATATTGTACTCGGCATGGCAGTCGTTGTCTGTGTATTGTTTGTTGCTTATGTGTCACTTCACCCATTTTATATTTTAATTTAAAACACATAGCTTTTCAGTTTAAATAATTAAGTAGAAGAAGAATAAAGTAGAAATAAATAAGAATAAAGAAGAATAAAGAAAAAAAGAATAAAGAAATAATACGAAGAATAAAGTAGAAATAATAAAGTAGAAGAATAAGTAGAAGAATTAAATAATTCTTGGCCTTGCTCTCTATCAATTAATATCTGGGCCATAGCAAGAATTTCATGAATTTGTTCGATCAAACTGTATATAAATCATATGTACTCGCAGGGTAGACTGGAATCCCTCCTCTTGAGAATAACCTTAAAAGTGTCCTCACAAACAAAAATTAAAACCCTTAGCTTCAAAGTAAGTAATTAATATTTATATCCCAACCATAGTCAGAATTTCATTCCAGTGGCATTTGTGTTCATTCTATAGGACGAACTAATGAAGGTCTTTTTATATTGATTGTTTTACCAAAAGTACTTTATAGTTCTTGTAAGTATATTTAAGTGGTTAAATTATACTCAAAAACTTTACTTTCTAAAAGTGAAATATTGCTGATATTTTTTTTTTTTTTTCACAATGTCTTACGACTATTACACATAGCAATAGGAATCCTGAACACATAAACATATATTGTGAGTCTTAATTTTGCTCTTTTTTAAAACTCGATTTCCAAGCAAAATTATGTGCGGTTTTTTTTTCAATGGGTGTTCCATGGTCAGTTGTGTGATATTAGAGCCATGTGCGAAAGTTGTTCAAGGGGGAGAGGAATCAGCTTTGAAAAAAAGGGTGATGAAGTTGACCACGCAAGAAATCGAAAGCAAACTCGTGAAAATCTCGAGACTCAGAGGGCATGAACCCAACCCTCTCTACCTCCGGCGGACTTGCTCGCTAGAAATCATTCCGCCACACTTGTGTACAAGACATCATTCAAAATATTAAATATTTCTTATCATTTGCTTGTGAGTGAATCTTTAATATTTGCACCTATAAGCTCGCGCCTCCTTAGTCCATCCTCTGAAATAAACTTGTGCGTAGCTGTCCTATTGAAAAGTAAGCCATTAAAACTGTCTGTTTTGCGTTACGTTTATCAGCATTTAAACTTTTATTGGGTTCAACTGTTAGTTACGAGATGGTAACTAATTTTTAATACGAATATGATGGTAGCTCAATTGGTTAAAATCTAGTGGGATGAATTTTATTTCTGAATTTTATAGCCACTAGGATCAAACATGTGGCTGGAATTTTTTCCATTTTTTTTTCGTTTTTGTTCAAGTGTATTCATTGCTCTGTTTAATGCTTAAATACCCTTGTGGGCTCAGAAATATGGTGTTAAAGGAAAAAATGACCTCAACTCTCTTCAACCACTTGCTGTAATCCCTACAGTAAAATTTATCTATATTAGTTTCACAAAAGGGCTTGAGCAAAAGGGCAAGGAGTCCTACATAGCTTTTGTTTCACAAAAGCTATGGTAGGACTTCTTGACAATTTGAAATTAAAATTCTATCCTCTACTTCCCATTTTTACCGCTTAAGTCAAGGGAAAATTAAATTTTACATATAATTACTATAATATTTTTTGGAGGGGGGTGTGTATAAGCCCTTTTACGAGTTAATTCCCAACTTTTGAGATAAACCAACATAAGAAGTTCGTTTTGTGTGTAAAAGAATCAGTAGGTTCCAAATACATTAATGCATTATAACACATCGTACTAGAAACGATATATACTTATAATATATCTTAGAACCAAATATATCTTATTAGAAACAATTAGAAACTTAAGCTAAGGAATACTACTGTCTACAAATTAGGACGGTGCTCATAAAACGTTCATTCAATCCACAATATTGCATTCGATTTTTGTAGATAGGTCAAGCATTACTCGTGGATTTTGCGTCCCGGCACCCATTAGTGTTTATTTTTTAGTTGGCTGACCAATAGCTATTCAGACAATTAAGCCGGATATCATTGGGGGCGCCAATTTGAGGTTTTTCCAGAACAGGGCTGACTGTGGTTGTGGTTGACCAGGCTTTTTCTCCTCTATACCACCTCTTTCTTTCCCATCTACTGAAATATACTCATTGAAATGGAGAACATAAAGCATCCTGACAGGACATTTTTTTCTGTAGAGAATTTTCAGATTAACAGTAGCAACATCTAGAAAATGGTGGTAAAGTGGTACCAACACTTATTTCGAAATTCATTTTCTAAAGTGAAGCTAGCACTTTGAACCTATCTGTGCTGCAATGCTTCTGGACACTATTAGCTGGGTAACAATCAGCACAGTATAGGCAAGCAATAGCTGTACTGTTATCATTCCAACACAAAAGAGTCATTCCTCCAGCAGATGTAGCAGGCGACAAGATTCCTTCTTTTTCCGTTTTCATCGCAACTTCTGTTATTAGCTTAAGTGCAGCCATGTCCCACGCACAGGGAGACTATAGGTGGCACCACTTCCTTGATAAGATTTAAAATCTAAACAAATCTGGAAACTCCAGCCCAAGCCTGTATTTTGAAAACCCACTTTGTAAGTTTAGCTGCCATTAACTGCTTGATCCTATTCCTTCTCATGAAGGGTACAATCACTTCGTCTACTGAGCTATACTGCTTTAATCTGATGTTAATCAAGAATCGACAATTACCAGTAAACGGTGGGATTGGTTTTGCAGATGAATTACTGATATCGACCCTCTACTTACGTAGTGTAGCTAAGAAAGTTTTGTACTTCAGGTAGTGTTGTTGAGTTCTGGTCTTAGCTGCAATCCGACGATCATCGTTGGAAGGGCTAGTTTGCGATTGTCTAAAATTAGTTAAAATGTTGGGTGCCATATCTGCATTTAGTGTTGCAGCAGAAAGAGCATTGTTAAGCTCGGGGCTCGAGCTTTTACGTTTTAAGTCTAGATTCAGTCCCACATTTTGTATACAAGTCCAGTGGACATTGCCCGTCACGCTCCAACCCAAAATGAGTCCAATCTTTCGTCCCTTAGCTCTATGACTGTCTACTTTAGTTCTGCCTGAGAAATTACGCATGGACGGATGATAGATAGACTTATCTATCAATTAATGAACTGACATCATTTTCATATAATCCTAAAAAGGGCTTATGCCAGACTTGCCTCTCACTCACTCTTGGCTTTTTCTTGGCTTTTTCGACAATTAGCCATGGCTTGTTGCCCACGACTACTTTATCAAATAGTTCGTGGTAATGAACTGTAGTAAGGAGTGACCCGGCTCAATACTAACCAAAACTCTAAAAAAAGGAATTTTGATACCAGTAGTTACATCAAAAGAATCGCATTTTTATGCTGATTTTAAATATGTAAGTTTTATCAAGTTAAGTCTTGCCAATCAAAAGTTGAGAGCCTGAGAAAATTTGCCTTATTTTATAAAATAGGAGAAACACCCTCTAAAAGTCAAAGAATCTTAACAAAAGTCATACCACCAAATTCAGTGTATCAGAGAACCCCACTGTAGAAGTTTCAAGCTTCTATCTACAAAAACGTGGATTTTGTATTTTTTGTATTTTTTTCCCGGGGGTGATCGTACCGACCCAGTGGTCCTAGAATGTCACAAGAGGGTTCATTTTAGCGGAAATTAGAAGTTCTAGTGTCCTTTTTAAGTGACCAAAAAATGGAGGACATCTAAGCCCCCTCCCACGCTCATTTTTCCCAAAGTCACCGAATCAAAATTTTTAGATAGCCATTTTGTTCAGCATGGTCGAAAAAATTAGTAATTATGTTTGTCAGGACTACTTAATCCCCCTCAGTCCCTGGGAAAGGGGCTGCAAGTTCCAAACTTTGACCATTTACATATAGTAATGGCTATTGGGAAGCGTAGAGACGTTTTCTGGGGGACTTTTTCGCGTTGAGGGGAGGTGGGGTTGGTCGAGGGAGGGTGTTACGCGGGAGGACCTTTCCATGGAGGAATTTATTACGAGGGAAGAGAATTTCCAATAAAGGGCCCTAGGATTTTCTAGCATTAAAAAATCAATGAGAAAATAAACAAAAAAAGTTTTTTTTTCTTAGTTGGAAGTAAGGAGCAGCATTAAAACCTGAAACGAACAGAAATTATTACGTTTACAAGAAGATTCGTCTTCTCCAAAATACCTCACTCTTCACGCTAAAGTATTTTTAGTAATATCAACTATTTATTCTACGGTCTTTGAGATTTAGGGGTCATTTTTAAAGAATTGGGACAAAATTTAAGCTTTACTCTAAAGAGCAAGGCATTGACCAGGGGGCGTACCCCCTCATATACGCAATTACTATTGTATATTTATTACTAATAAAACCGTTCGAAAGAAAATAAAAAGCTCTAGTTGCCTTCTTAAGTAACAACAATTGGAGGGCAGCTAGACCCCCTCCCCCACCCCTTATTTTTATCGAAATCGTCCGATCAAAACTCTGAGAAATTCATTTAGCCAAAAAGAAATTAATATGCAAATTTCGTTTTAATTATTCATGTGCGGTGAGCCAAAAACAAAACATGCATTAATTCAAAAACGTTCAGAAATTAAATATAAAAAAAACAAGTTTTTTAAAATGCAATTAAGGAGCAACATTAAAACTTAAAACGAACAGAAATTATTCTGTGTATGAAAGGGGATGCCCATTTCTCAACGCCTCACTCTTTACGCTAAAGTTTTTTATTGTTTCAAAAATTAGAGTTGTGAGAAAGAGTCAAACTTTAGCGTAAAGAGCGAGGCGTTGGGAAGGGGGCAGCCCCTTTCATATACGGAATAATTTGTGTTTGTTTTAAGTTTTAATGCTGCTCCTTACTTAGAGTTAAAAAAAACTTGTTTTTTCTTATTTAATTTTAATTCAAAATCAACTAGCTACATGCTTGAGAGGAAATGGCTCCACATGTTATAATTCCTACGTCTGAAGGCATGCACTGTCTTTTGCTGTAACTTTCTTTTGAGTATTTCTAGCCACTCAGCTCTTCCTGATGCTGAAGTTGATGCTGAAGCTGATGCTGAAGTTGGGTGTCCACTTCTTAAGGCAGATGCTTCTAAGTGGGGTATCAATTATCTTTGCTGCTAGAATTATCTGACTGATCTGGTTCAATTGGGTTTTCCTATTTTGTTTGAACATGAGCATAATTCTTTCCTTATGTCACATCTTTTGCTGATTCATGTGGAAAAAGAAACAACTTTAGAAGCTACTGAGCACAAGATAGAATTCTTATATTGGTATATAGGTACAATTAACACATGATGGGTATAATTGGCGAGGTCATCTTTTTTAGGTTGTCTATTTGTTTTTTATGATTCTTGCAAAAAAAGATTTGTCGTCTTTTCTGTCTCATTTTTTGTTTTTTTTTTATTACTCTGCCATTTGCACTGGTTTTATTTAATGAGTTTTTTAATATTTTATTGTTTTTAAGTTATTATTATAAGCAACAAAAACTAGATTGGAAACTAGTACAATTTCAGTTTCGCAACCTTTTTTAGCGTTGATCAAACGCTATTTTATGGGCAGTGTCCTCATATGTGGATGAACAGGAAGTGGATTGCTTGTCTGTAAGAAATAATTTCAAGTTATTAAGTTACTTTATTAAATAATGCTGTTTAGTTAATTATTAAATAATTAAGTTACTTTAGCACGCTTCTAAGGAGTTGATGTATCTGGAAAAAATTTTCAACATCCCAGGATATTATTATCCTGACCCATTGCTTTTTCACTCCAAAACTATGCTTTATTTGTATTTGGGGGGTCAGTGATGGATTTGGCCTCCTCACCCTTGTAGCATATTTTGCCAGCTGTCGGAATTTTCCTTCCCTCACTATATCCTACAGCTTCACTATAAAATTGTGAAATATCTCAAGGCGGTGTCTAATCTTAGCTGGACATTCTTCTATCAGATGCCTTCTTGTTTCCGCACTGGCCATCTCGTACTTTTGGCATATTGGGGATTTGGCCTTCCCTATTCGGGAAAGATGTTTCCCAAAATTTCCAACTCCTGTTATAACTTTTATAGCCATTCTTTTCTCAGACCTTTTCAGTCGTAGAAAATGTTTAGTCGTGGTGGGCTTAAATTTTGGGAGTAATTCCTTCGTTTCGTTACATCCTACCTTCCTACGCCAATTTTATTCCGCTCTCTCATTGTTCAAGCTCCTCACCGCCGCCTTGTAGCAACTCTGAGAAATAGTGATTAAAGGTTCTGGACCAGAGTATCTCAATGATGTCCCAGCCTTAGCTGCTTTATCTGCCATCTCATTACCCTCCACTCCAGATACTCATTGCCCAGGAACCCCCATGAGGGTAATTTGATTTCCTTTGGATGCCAAGGTATTCAGGGCTTGGTAGCACTCTAAGTCTCTCTTTTGCCGGCTATTTAAATTCTGAAGAGTCTTCAGGCATGCTTGATCGTCAGCTAGGATACAGAGTCAGTTTAGTCAGTGTAGGCTTAAACTTTGGGAGCAAACATCCCAGGATAAGAATTTTGGCTGTAAAAGAAAAAGAAATATTTGCAGAAACTAGAGTCAGAATTTTCTAAGATAGAGACAGTAATAAAAAAAGAACATTCAGGTAGATGTTCCATTCTTTGCGGAAATGTTAGCAAGCAGGCGAAAAGCCAAAGAAAGGGATGAAACTCAAATAAGGGTACAGAGGGTGCAAAAAATAACTTCCCTCAATGCTTACCAGTACCCACAAAAGGACTAAAATAAGGTTTAGACGTTAGTTCCAAATATTTCATTTCGTAGAATTAATGTTGGGCGATATTTGATATCGATATTGATTTATTGATATATCGGGGCAAATACTTTTTGAATATAAAAACGTAAATATTGATAACAAAACGGTATTTATTAGAGGAAAAATAAATACAGAGATTATTTAATTAGAATAAGAAGCTTTCTTAAAATGGTAGAAAAAACGTATATTAGGGGTATCCCTCTCATACGGAATAATTTCTGTTCGTTTTAAGTTTTAATGCTGAACCTTACTTTCAGTTGAAAAAGCTTGTTTTTCATTTAATCACTGAAAGGTAGAACCAATTCTCATCATTGATTTTATATTATCCAAAATTTGAAAACAAATTCTACAAATACACATTTATTACAAGTTTTGGTACTTATCTGTTAGCCAGTACTCACTCGAGAACTTGGATCTACAGGTACGGGGTTGAAACAACTGATATACTAGATAATATATATATAATTTGGGCTATTACATTAGAGAGGGGTTAGGGGTTAAGTATGGCGGGGCTGGATGCAAAATGTAACCTAATCTAATCGAAATCCCAAATAAATATTTATGAGAGTATAGCTACAATGTAGTTTTCCACTGAGCCGAAGCTAATTGTCTCCGCATACAGCAGTAAACCAGTTATTGCCTAGTTTTATAGATTCAAATTCTTAAGTGTGTACTGGTTAACAGATAAATACCCAATATTCATTTAACTTTGGGAAAGCCAAGAGTTAATCTGAATAAAAAACTGATCAGATATATCGAAATCGATATATCAAATTATCGAATATTGTAAGTTAAAATGTTGATCTATCGTTTGATCAAATTATCACCCAACACTACGCAAGAATCTGAGTTTCAGAAGATTTGTTCTGGCTCGACATATAAAGTTCTGCCAAAGTAGATGGAGTAATGATGATGTCTTTGTCAAAATTTCGAACTTGGTATTTATTTTTTTTTATTGTGGATTAATTTTAACATCTAAAAATATACCTTTCCGCAATTTTTATTCATGTCTACAATATTTTCGTTTTTAATGGACATTTAAAAAAATGATAATTTCTTAAACATAATTGTATTAAATATAATTTTTCAATTTTTATTTTTTTTAAACTCCGGTTGAATTTGGGAACGACCAGAGTCAGAATCTCTAATAATTGAGACCTGAATTCGGTTTTTTTAGGTTATGCTTATTGCCTGCGGAGCCATCGTTGAATGGGATGGCGATGGATAGAGCTCAAAGGTTTAAAAGATCACTTTAGGCATGCATAGAAGAGAAGGAGTATCGACCCCTTCCCTAAAAAAACATAAATCTTGCCGTATGTTTTCACCTAATATTCTACGGTTTTCAATTATTTGGACGGTTGTTGCCACTTGAAGGACCCGTCCCCCTGATTCAAAGACCCTGCGTAACAAATCCTGACATAGGCGCCTGGCTCTTTTGCTCTAAATAAAAAAAACACACCCTTCTAGAATCAAGACGATGAAGTCAATTATATTTTAATGACATTAAACAGGACTTAGGGGATTGAACACCTTCACCCTGCTTATACATGTATTATACGTTGTCATAAAAAACTGTTCCTGCTTCCTCCACAGATTAGACAAACTTACGTAGATGTCGAAAAATTTTAAATTACGGCAGCTTCCTATTGCTGACTTTTTACAACTTAAATTTTCGGTTTGTTGGGAGGGAGGGATCTCGTATACAAAATTGTTCCTATATTGCCCCAAAGCTAGACCAGGGCAGGGCATTTCATTCATCGAAGTAATTTTTGGTCATATTTTACGAATGGTCTTTCGGAGGATCCTCCACCTTTGTAAAAATCAAATTTCTTTCGTATGTTAGACCAACACTGGAAACTACTGCTTGATTTTTTTTTAACGCTGATATATATATATATATATATATATATATATATATATATATATATATATATATATATATATATACATATATATATATATATATATATATATATATATATATATATATATATATATATATATATATATATATATATATATATATATATATATATCTTTTGGAGAGGAATGTTCCCGTAAAGAAGGAGGAATGTGATTAAGTATAATTATTGAGACAGACAAGGATTTATTGACAAACCACATGATAAACAAAAATGATTGCTACCTCCCCTAATGAGCAAAGCTTGACTGTGGGGGAAAGCTTATCCATATTATTTGAAATCTAACAGCTTTTCACTTTTTGTGTGTTTGGGTGGAGGAGGGGGATTACTTCTTGAAATTATGCCCCCTGGTCATCCTTACACAGGACGAATCAGAGAAGTTTTATTGCTCGGAGATTACTTTGAATTCTTACAACTATTAACTTATTTTTCTCTTGGAAGGGGTAAAGACCAAATATTGAGAAATTTGTCGAAATGTCATGGCGGTGTGCTGGTTTTCTAATACGCTTTAGCAACAATAATATCTTCCAAATGTTTTGTCACATCTCAAAACGAAATGACAACTGGACCTCCAGTGCCAAGGTCCCTTGAAATGTTGCTACGCCAGCTATGAGCCACAGGTAGCGACTAAGAGTGACACAAGCGACTTTTACTCACGGTAAAAACTCAAATGGTCAGTTTTTAGATAGTAGTTAGCATCAAAATTAGCCTTTACTCTTTGCTTACTCCGTAGGGGGACATCGGCTTCTACTCCTCAATAAATTTGGTTGAAATTTGTCCTTCTGGTAAATAAGCAAATGATAAGATTCCAGAAGGCTCCTTCTCTTCTTTCGCCCTATCAACCGGATCACAGCTAGAACTTTTTTTGTCTAGTTCTGGGACCAATTTCACAAATTTCAAAAAATTCGATCAAAATAGCAGTTCTCTTACGAAACTAAAAAAACCGAGATTTTGGCTTTCGTAATCGACATTTTCCACAAACACTTCTTAGAAATAAAGATGATATATAGAATGCTAACCTGAGGAATCACAGAGATTGTTCTAAGCTCTACCACTGGTCTGCTGATATGGAATATCAGGGAAGTTCCCTTTCGGAGATCGGATGTTTTTGTCTCACTACATTTCTTATTGTTAATAGTCTAGGATAAAATGATTATCGTTTTTTCTGAAAATTTACCGGAAATTTTCCAATCTCTAGGGGAATTTTTGGTTTCTAGTTTATGACGTGTCAGGAAAAGCTTACGAGTTAAAGGTCGCTGGATACATACTACTACTACTAACAACTCACTGCAGCACTATGTTGCTTGAGGCGAACGCAGCTAGGCACTCTCCTCCTCTATCCCCATTTATTGAAAACCTCATTCTTTAAACCCTCCCAAGAACTTTGGATTTCCTTTAAATCTTTCATTGCAACATCCTCCCATCCCGTTTGGGCATTACCTGCTTTTCTTTTGGCCTTAGATAGTTGGCCGACATGGATGATCTTTGGCAATTTGTCATCTTATTCTCTCCTTATAACTCTATAAAATGGGATTGAACCATATTTTTCTACAGTTTATTGTTTGTTTTACGGTCAGTGAGTCGGTACCCTAAATAATTCCCGTTACACGAAGAAATTTTTTTTTAAAAAGAGTAGTTTTGCCCGCTATGCTTAGTACTTTAAAATTCACTCAATAAACTGACACGAGTAAAATAAAGAGAGAAAAAAGAGGTGTTCTATAAGAGGATTTTGAATAACTAATCGTTACTTGATTTTTTTTTTTTTTTATTATGGCATAAGCCACCCAGCCTGTGTGAACCATATCCTAGGTGAAGCAGGTCCTAGGTAAAGCATATCGTTAAGCAGATGATTTGTGCCAGTCCAATTCGTATTCACTTTCAATGGTGTCTTTACATCTGTTCTTTGAAATCCATATTCTGAATTTTAGAAATACGACTGAACAATCCATCTTTCAGTAATAAAAATAGTTGTCCGTATTTTTGTATCTTTATATCTGTTCTTCAAGGTCCATATTCTAAATTTTAATAGTAGCGCTCAACAAATTTGTTTTATCTATTTACGTTTCCTACTTACCTCTAAATAGGTTTCTCTATATCTGCATCCAAGGCCGTAGCTAGGTTTTTTCTTCAATGTGGGGGAGCATTTTTGGGGGGAGAGGGTTATCAATTAAACTTTAAAAACGCAGCAAAAATTTGTTGATGTTTTTTTTTACGTTTTTACTAGTCGGACAAAAATTTCTGATGGGAGGAGGGTTCAAGCCCCTTACAACCCTCTGGGCCCCTGTCTACACCTTTCATTCAAAATCTATTTTCTGAATTTTGACAATTTCATTCGACAGTCTATCTATCTAGAATAGAAAATTGTTTTTCTCTATCTTTTTCTCTCTCTGTATCGTTTTTCTTATCTCTATATCTGTTTTTCAAAATCCAGTCCTGAATTTAAGCAACGACGTTTAAAAGTATATCTGTTTATAATAAAAAATTCATTTTCTTTATATCTGTATCTTCATACATCTACATATCTGTCTCCCCATCTGTTACCGAAAATCTGCATTCCAAATTTTAACAATAACACTAAACTATGCATCTTTCTGTAATTAAATTTAAAAAAAAAAACAAGTTTTTTAACTGCAAGTAAGGAGCGACATTAAAACTTGAAACGAATAGAAATTGTTCCGTATATAAAGAGGTTGTCCCCTGCTCAACGCCTCACTCTTTACGCTAAAGTTTGAATCTTTTTCATAAAAGACTTTGGCGTAAAGAGCGAGGTGTTGAGGAGGGGACAACCTCTTTCATATACGGAACAATTACTGTTCGTTTTAATTTTTAATGTCGCTCCTTACTTGCAGTTAAAAAAAAAACTTTTTTTTTAAATTAATTTCTTAATGTTTTTCAATTAATGCATGTTTTGATTTTCGCTCACCGCACATGAACAATTAAAACGAAATTTGTACATTAGTTGTTTTTTTTTTTTTTTTTGCTGAATAGCTTTCTCATAGTTTTGATCGGACGATTTTGATAAAACAAAGGGGCGGGGGAGGAGGCCTTGTTACCTTTTTTTACGAACGTTTTTGTTAGTAATAAATATACGTAACTTACGAATTAACTTACGTAATGAAATTCTATATTTGCGAGTTTTTATTACGGATATGAGGGGGTTCGCCCCCTTGTCAATATCTCTCTCTTTATAATAGAGCTTGAATTTTGTCCCAATTCTTTAAGAACGACCCCTGAATCACAAAGGCCGTAGAATAAATATTTGAAATTACTAGAAATACTTTAGCGTAAAGAGCAAGGTATTGTTTAGGAGACGGACTCCCTTATATACGTAATATTTTCTGTTTTAATGCTGCTCATTACTTCCTGTTGGAAAAAGTTATTTATTTTCTCTCTTTTTTTAAATAATGCTAGAAAATCCTGCGACCCCTTCATGGAAATTATCTTCCCTCATGATAAATTCCTCCATGGAAATATCCTCCCACGTAACCCCATACCCCCGATACACCCGGACCCATCGTAAAAAATACCCCTGAAAAAAACGTCTGTACACTTCATAATAACCATTACTGTATGTAAACAATGGTCAAAGTTTGTACCTTGCAGCCTCTCCCCTGGGGACTGTAGGGGATGAAGTCATCCCCAAAGACATAGGTGTTAGGTTTTCGATTTAGCTGAACAGAATGGCTATCGCAAAATTTTGATCCAGTGACTTTGGGGGAAAATGAGCGTGGGAGGGGGCCTAGGTGCCCTCCAATTTTTTTGGTCACCTAAAATGAGCAATAGAACTTATAAATTCAGTTAGAATGAGCCCTCTTGCGACATTCTAGGATCAACTTGTCGATACGACCACCCCTGGGAAAAAAACAAACAAACAAATAAACACGCATCCGTGCCTCCTGGCAAAAAATACAAAATTCGACATTTTTGTAGATAGGAGCTTGAAACTTCTACAGTAAGGTTCTCTGATACGCTGAATCTGATGGTGTGATTAGATCTGATGGAGTTTCGTTAAGATTCTATGACATTTAGAGGGTGTTTCCCCCTATTTTCTAAAATAAGACAAATTTTCTCAGGCTCGTAACTTTTGATGGGCAATACTAAACTTGATAAAACTTATATATTTGAAATCAGCATTAAAATGCGATTCTTTTTATGTAACTATTGGTATCAAAATTCTGTTTTTAGAGTTTCGATTACTTTTGAGCCGGTTCGCTCCTTACTACAGTTCGTTACCACGAACTGTTTGATTCAAAGTTTGTTTTGCTCTCAATTTTCCGAAATTTGCTAGTTGATGTATGTAATAGTTGATAGTGGTGAAGAAGAGGGGGCTGTGGAGGTTTAAGTTATATGGCATTGCTGAGAGAATTAATTGCCGTTTTTGGGCTGTTTGGCTGTGATAGTATTGTTCAAAAAAGTAGATCTATAGTCGGAATTTGGGGGTTGAAAGCCAAACCTTATTTTTAAATGAACTTTAATTTAAGAGAGAATTTTTTTTCAGGATCACTACCTAAATTAAAAACAAAAATATTGTTCTTGTACTTGAATCAAGACATTCTCTGCTATATTTTCTTGTTTTTTAACAAAATTTTTGGTGCCAGCAAGTTTTACTGGTGGTAGTTTTGAAAGCTCCTTGATTTCAAGGTCATGCAATTTCAAGGTCATGCTAGTAGTGTCTATTTGAAACATACATTGTTTCAGAAGTCACTCTATAACACTGTATCCTTTACCTTATTCTTTTTTATAATATATCTTGAAAATTAAAGTTTTACTGGAATTTAAACTTACAGAATCAATTAAATGTGCTTGGCTTCAAGGTGATTGCGTCAGCTCGTAAAAAAGTGTCTCATCACCTTTCGGACTATAATTGAGTTTTTTTTTACGTTTTCTTTCCTTCTAATAAGCATGGTGTACTGCTGCACGTTAGAATACATAATCCCTGATAGCTTTTTTTGTCTAGTTGTCGTTTTTTTGAAGGATTTCCGTTTTTTGTTTTAGAATAGATAAAAAGATTCTTATTTGCTTTTTAGGAACCTCCAAGGAAACAAATTCAATTAAAAGAAAAAAGTGAGAAAAAAGTTATGGATTCTGAGTGCTGCTACTGTATCGATCCCAAGGTAGTTGTGCGGGTCTTGTGCTTTTGCTGTCTTGTGCATGTAGCTTCGTTTCCCCTCTAATTTCTAAATCCTCTTAAATAGGCCAAATTAAGTTTATCTCTCGCTTTACCCACAATCTAATATATAAATTTATTTATTGTTATGTAGGTTTTTATTTGCACAAGAAGTCAATTAATCTCATTTTTGACGAATTAGACGTTAAGTTTTTGATTCAAGAGTTAATATTTGTCTAATCTTGCAATTTGTATAAATTTAAATCCCAACAGACTTAAAGCTCACAGCGCTGCATTGATGTTGACACATTTTCAAAATTTCTTTTAATTTTTAAGACAGCAATTAGCAAAATCCTCTTAATTTTTTTCCAATGTCATTCTAATTTTTTGTTCTTTTTCTTTTTATCTGTTTTTTAAGTATTTTACTTACTGTAATTACTTTACAATTAAATTAAAAATAATTTAACCTTTTGCATTACAAAACCAATAATTAACACCAATGAACTTGTGTCAAAAAAACCTTTCTGGCTAACTGGCAAAAATCAAGAATTGCACTAAAAACATACTCCTGTTTTAATTTCATTGAATGAATTGCCGTGTTTAGTTGGTTTTTCAATCCTTGTTAAACTTCCTTTAAGTGGTGATGCTGGGACAGTTTTAATTGTTTGCTTATTTAGTTTTCATTGGTATTTATTATATGCTATATTAATAATAGTATTGCTATTTAATGGTAATGGCATTTAATTGTGTTTCATTGTAATTTATGTTTATCTGTGCTTTGCGGATGACTACTCTCAGACATAGAGCCAATGTTCATTTAGAAAATTTTCACTGTCTTAAAATACATTATTTTAATTATTAATTTAATTAATTGTTGTAAGTAATTTTAATTAATTAATTATTAATTTAATTAATTTTGTTAATTAATTTAATTTAAATTAATTTAATTTTAATTATTATTAATTATTAATTATAAATAAATTATTAATATTAAAACAAAAATTTTTTCGCTGTTTTGGCTTTTGTTATTTGTATCACTTATTGGACGGAGCAAATATAGAGGGGTATTCTCGTAGCGTGATAAAACAAAATTGTCAATTTGAGCTTAAGATGAAGTTCATCCATTCATATTTTTCATCACTTTATAATTTCTCATTTCGCTTTGTAATTCTCTTGGTACATTTTAATTATTCTGAACATACTCAAGTTCTTGACCTGAATGTAAGATAAGAGAAAACCTGTTTCATAGATACAAAGACAAGTGGCTGGTGACAGAACTGGACTTAGTTAATCTGAGCTATATATTTACACACTAGGGGGGCTAAGGTATCGTGGGTCTGCATGAAAAATGTCTTAGCTACAATTATTCTGCATATTATGAAGTAAAAATTGCTTTCTAAATTCATATGTCCAAATACTTTACCCCCCCCCCCTAATGTGGAAATGTATAGCCCAAGTTATATAAGTCCAATGCATTGTATCACCCGTCACTTGTCTTTGTGACTGTGAAACCGGTTTTCTCAGATCTTAGATTCAAATCAAGAACTAGAATGTCTACTGAATAAATAACAAGTACCATTTTTTTATTTATAATTTTCATATTTATATTTCTATTTCTACGAAGCCAAGTGTAGATCTCGGTCAAGATATGCGTACTATTTTCTATTTTCATTGACTGAAACTTTACTCGTTTAATTCTTCTGTTTTTGTTTTTTACTTCCTTTATTTAAAGCGTGCTCTATTTTGAAGACCCCTTTATCAATGATCATTGGTTTCATCAAGTAATTCTTTTGCCTGTGAAATACTTCTAAATGAAATTTTTATTCTCAATCTATAGCTTAACTTGCGGTAGTACTCTGGATTTATATCTTTTGGGCAATATTTGACTTGGGGTTCGATTTCAGTTGTTGCAAGGTATATATATATATATATATATATATATATATATATATATATATATATATATATATATATATATATATATATATATATATATATATATATATATATATATATATATATATATATATAAAACACCCGAAAACTGGAAATTGACAATATTGTACGCCCTATTTGCCATCAAGGCTCTGAAGGATCCTTGCTCTCTGTTTTCTTTAATCTAAACTCGCAAACTATAGATTTGTTTTTATGCGTTTACTTATTTGTACGAACAGTTAACTCATCCAATTTTAAATTAAGCAAGACTTTAAAAATATTATGTAATATCTAATATTCATCTGATGCTGCAATTCATCATAAGGCAAATCATAACAGATTCAATGTAGGTCAGAACATTACAATGTTGTTGCAACAGTAGCTGCACCCTATTAAAGGACAGACACAGCCCATAATAAAAAAAAGAAGCCTGAAACCCCTAAAATTGACGTTTAATTAGAACCAAAAGTACACCACTAAAATTGTATTGGCCAAAAACCCTATACAGGAAACATACAATCTTTTGGCTTGAACGACTAGGAAAATCCCTTGGCTTGTTCAACAGGAACGATCACTTTTTCTGCATGGGAAGCACCTTTTTTTTCCGCTTGTTCCTTCTCCACAGTTAATGGGGCGCTGTAACATCACAGAGAGTGGCTTAAAGGCATTGGTTTATGGTTTATGGTATGGTTATGGTTTATGGTACTGGTTATGGTTATGGTTATCAAACAGTTCGTGGTAACGAACTGTAGTAAGGAGCGACCCGGCTCAATAGTAACCAAAACTCTAAAAAATGGAATTTTGATACCAATAGCTACATCAAAAGAATCGCATTTTAATGCTGGTTTTAAATATATAAGTTTCATCAAGTTTAGTCTTACCCATCAAAAGTTACGAGCCTGAGAAAATTTGCGTTATTTTAGAAAATAGGGGGAAACGCCCCCTAAAAGTCATAGAATCTTAACGAAAATTACACCATCAGATTCAGCGTATCAGAGAACCCTACTGTAGAAGTTTCGAGCTCCTATCTACAAAAATGTGGAATTTTGCATTTTTTGCCAGAAGGCAGATCACGGATGCGTGTTTATTTGTTTTTTTGTTTTTTTGTTTTTTTTTTTTTTTTTTTTTTTTCCCCAGGGGTGATCGTATCGACCCAGTTGTCCTAGAATGTTGCAAGAGGGCTCATTCTAACGGAAATGAAAAGTTCTAGTGCCCTTTTTAAGTGACCAAAAAAATTGGAGGGCACCTAGGCCCCCTCCCACGCTAATTATTTTCCCAAAGTCTACGGATCAAAATTCTGAGATAGCCATTTTATTCAGCGTAGTCGAAAAACCTTATAACTATGTCTTTGGGGACGACTTACTCCCCCACAGTCCCCGTGGGAGGGGCAACAAGTTACAAACTTTGACCTGTGCTTACATATAGTAATGGTTATTGGGAAGTATACAGGCGTTTTCAAGAGGATTTTTTTTTGGTTTGGGGGAGGGGTAGAGAAGAGGGGGATATGCTGGGGGAACTTTCCTTCGAGAATTTGTAATGGGAGAAGAAAATTTCCATGAAGGGAGAGCAGGATTTACTAGCATTATTATAAAAAAAACAATTAAAAAATAAAAGTGAAAAAGCTTTTTCAGCTGGAAGTAAGGAACAGCAATAAAAATTAAAACAAACAGAAATTATTACCCATATGAGGGGCTCACCTCCTTCTAATACCTCGCTCTTTACGCTAAAGTATTTTCGGTAATTTCAACTACTTATTCTACGGCTTTTGTGATTCAGGGGGTCATTCTTAATGAATTGGGATAAAATTTAAGCTTTAGTGTAAAGAGCGAGGTACTGACGATGGGGCGAATCCCCTCATATATGTAATAAAAACATGAGAATACAAAAGTTCTTTACGTAAGCTAATTTATAAGTTACGTAAATCTTTTACCAATAAAAAGATTCGTAAAAAATTAAAAGTTCTAGTTGAATTTTTAATTAACCAAAAAATCGGGGGGCAACTAGGCTTCGTTCCCCGCTCTTTTTTTCTCAAAATCATTCGATCAAAATTATGAGAAGGCCATTGAGCCAAAAAAAAAATATGCAAATTTCGCTTTGATTATTCCTCTGCGGAGAGCCAAAATCAAAACATGCATTGATTCAAAAACGTTCAGAAATTAAATAAAAAAAACAAGTTTTTTCAACTGATAGTAAGGAGTGACATCAAAACTTAAAACGCACAGAAATTACTTCGTATATGAAAGAGGCTGCTTCCTCATCAACGCCCCGCTCTTTACGCTAAAGTTTTTTACTGTTTTAGAAAGAAGAATTGAGAGAAAGAGTCAAACTTTAGCGTAAAGAGCGGGGCGTTGATGAGGAAGCAGCCTCTTTCATATACGAAGTAATTTCTGTGCGTTTTAAGTTTTGATGTCACTCCTTACTATCAGTTGAAAAAACTTGTTTTTTTTATTTAATGGTTTATTAAGGGTCATGTAAGTAACTCTACTAGTGCTGTGGTTGAACATCGCTCTAATTGCATTATTCACATTAGTAGAGAATCAAATTTCGGTCTTCATTAATATGCGGGCATGTTGTCCTAAATTAAACTAGACGAATATATTTATAGAGACTTATAATAGAACCCCAAACCACCCATGGAGAGAGCCTTGAGGAAGGGTATCAGATAATTTTTCTGGTGGAGGAGAAGTGCAATATCGGAAAAAGGATTTTTTCGGTTATTGCCTCCCAAATTTTTCAGGAAAGATGTCCTTTAGAGTCCCCCTCTCTATGCCGGTATGAACCCCGCATCACAGTGAGCATCACATAGAGTCGTTTAAAGGCACTGTTTAAAGGCAATTGCTACATGTACCTGCTTTTGGAATTAATAAAATACAATATTTAGAATAAAATCACTTTTTTCAAAATACTGCATTTTCGTATGCATAAAATTAAGCACTATTTCAAGGTTTCTGTGCGTTTATCCTTCAACAGTTATAATACCAAGTCATTTTATTAACAGTATTTCCACTGGTATATTTGTTCTAATTTTCTAAGGAAATTGCCATACTTTAGACCCATGAAATGACTTTCAGAAAGATATATAAAATTAAAATATATCTTTTACAAAATTCTCATAATATCCAAGGCCAGCTTAAGACATAATATATAATTTATAAAGGGCTTTTGGATATCGTAAACAAGGATCCCCGCTTAACACATGGTATTTTAGTAAGATTCCATCTACACTGCCCAGTTTCGATGTGTCTTCAGAAAAATTATTTCTTTTCTGCAAAAAAATAGTGTTTGCAAAGTATTTCAAGTGCATGGGCCTAACTATTAAAATGCAGCGCTAGGAAGGTTTTTCTTGGCTTCCATTAGTAACACTTTTGAAATTCATCTAAAAATAACAAATTCTTATTCCCTTCGAATGATGCTTGCTTATGAAGAAACGTGAGTTCATACTGTTTTTTCTGTAGATATTTTTGAACTCTTGTATTTACATTTCAGAGTAGCATATCTTTCAGAATTTTCCTTTTTTTTTGGTTTTACTTTTAGTTTACCTACCCTAAAGCATAAATTCTTACCTTTTAACTGATCGTAACTTAAATAATTCAAGTTTAGTCTTACCCATCGACAGTTTCGAGCCTGAGAAAATTTGCCTTATTTTAGAATATAGGGGTAAACACCCCTCATAGAACCTTAACGAAAATCACACCATCAGATTCAGTGTATCAGAGAACCCTATAGCAGAAGTTTCAAACTATAGCAGAAGTTCAAAATCTGCAAAAATGTGGAATTTTGTATTTTTTGCCACAAGACAGATCACGGATGACTTACTTGACTTGACTTAAGTCTCCTGCCGGGCACTGCTCGGCGTAGAGAGTGACGTCTGCCTCCTCCACCCACTTCGGTCCATGGCGAGTATTTGCTCTTCGCCCTGTCTGATGTTTGCCATCGCCAAGAACTCGGACAGGCTTTCGGACCAACGTTTCTTCGGTCGGCCGCGAGGTCGCTTCCAACCAACTTTGATAGGGTCGAAGTCATAGATCATCTTTGCGGGTTTGCTTTTTTCCCAGGGGTAATCGTATCGACCCAGTGGTCCTAAAATGTCCCAATAGGGCTCATTCTAACGGACATTAAGAGTTCTAGTGCCCTTCATCAGTGACCCAAAAAATTGGAGGGCACCTAGGTCACCAAATCAAAATTCTTTTTTTTTTCAAAGTCACCACATCAAAATTCTGAGATACCAATTTTAGTCATAATAGTCGAAAAACCTAATAACTATGTCTTTGGGGGCGAATTTACCCCCCACAGTGCCCGTGGGGTGGGGGCTGCAAGTTACATACTTTGAGCAGTGTTTACATACAGTAATGGTTATAAGGAAGTGTACTGACATTTTCAAGGGAATTTTTTTTGTTGGGGGGAGGAGGGGTTGAACGGAGGGAATTACGTGGGGGAATCCCTCCATGGAGGAATTTTTCATGGGGGAAGAGAATTTCCATGAAGGGAGCGCAGGATTTTCTAGTATTATTAAAAAAAAAAACAATGAAAAAATAAATATGAAAAAGTTTTTCAACTGAAAGTAAGGAGCAGCATTAAAACTTAAAACAAACAGAAATTATTATGCTTATACGGTTTACCTCCTCCTAATACCTCGCTCTTGACGCTAAAGTATTTTAGTAATTTCAACTATTTTTTCTACGGCCTTTGTGATTCAGGGGTCATTCTTAAGGAATTGGGACAAAATTCAAGCTTTAGTGTAAAGAGTGAGATATTGCCGAGGGGGCGAACCCCCTCATATATGCAATAAAAATGACGAATATAAAAGTTCGTTACGTACGTTAATTAGTAAGTTATGTATATTTTTTAAAATAAAAACGTTCGTACAAAATTAGAAATTCTAGATGCCTTTTTAATTAACCAAAAAATTGGAGGGCAATTGGGCCTCCTCCCCCGTTCCTTTTTATTTAAAATGAGAAAGCCATTTAGCCAAAAAAAAAATACTTTGCAAATTTTGTTTTAATTATTCATGTATGGAAACCCAATATCAAAACATGTATTAATTCAGAAACGTTCAGAAATTAATAGAAAAAACAAGTGTTTTAACTGAAAGCAAGGAGCGACATTAAAACTTAAAATGAATAGAAATTAATCCGTATATGAAAGGGGCTAATCCCTCCTCAACGTCGTGCTCTTTACGGTAAAGTTATTTTTTACTGTTTTAGAAAGTAAAGTAGAGAGAAAGAGTCAAACTTTAGCGTAAAGAGCGGGTTGTTGAGAAGGGAACAGCCCCTTTCATATACGGATTAATTTCCGTTCGTTTTAAATTTTAATGTTGCTCTTTACTTTCTGTTGATAAACTTGTTTTTTGTATATATATATATATATATATATATATATATATATATATATATATATATATATATATATATATATATATATATATATATATATATATATATATATATATATATATGTATATATATATATGTGTGTGTGTGTGTGTGTGTTACTGTGAGTTTATGAAATATGGTTAATGTTGACCTGACCTAACCTAACCTGAAATTCCGTTTTTTCTGCCTGGATTCAATTAACTTTGCAAATCAGCTTTTTGAGTCTTATGCAAGCTTTGATGGTAAGAGTTGAAGTAAGGTTAGGTTTGGCTAGGGTACCTTAGGTTAAATTAGGCCATAAAACTCAGAAATGGGTTAAAAAACCTAACCAAACCTAACCTAACCAATCACCAACAAACTTAGCATAAAACTGAAAAGATGACTGGCAACGCTGACTAAATCCAAGGAGAAGAAAAAGGTATTTTGGATATTCACCGGTAAACGTTGACATTCACCAATTTCAGACATTCACGGTAACATATATATATATATATATATATATATATATATATATATATATATATATATATATATATATATATATATATATATATATATATATATATATATATATATATATATATATATATATATATATATATATATATATATATATATATATATATATATATATATATACTTTTAATTTCGTATCAAGTCATCCTCACGTGTTTTCTATTCAAAAGAACAACCAGTTGACGTGCAAAGAATGCGGAAGTTATTTTCAGTTGTACATTGATGTTACAGGTAGACGTCATTCCAACAGATGAAGAGCATCTTCAGACTGATGTATAAGATCCCAAAAGTGGTTTCATATCACTGTGATCAATTCATAGAAATGTGTTTACATCACAAAAAGACAAAGGTAGCAAGTTCCGAAACGTGTATTTGTATACTAAGTGCAATGAAAAGTACTAACTTAATATAATGTCTTCCAGTAACTGTACTAATATACTAAAATCTATTTAAGTGAGGACTAAGAGCTTCTAATAGGTCCCTCAAAATTAGCTAGTTGCTTGTATTTTCTCTTACACTTTCAACTTCGCGTATTTTATAATTTAGAAACTCGATACCATTCCTTTGCCTTATAACTCGCATTTAAACCAAGATAATTATTTGTGTTGCATTTTTTTTTACAGAAGCTTATTTAAGCAATAGCTGTATATAGCTAAACTGCACGTAATACGGCATGGTGAGTTCTCCCTATTCGTCTGATATTATTGTTTCTCCTAATTCTAAAGTCAAGTGAAATTATGTCCTTTAACCAAATTATTTCTCACGTCAGATAATACATCTAAGCCTGCAACAAAATTTGGGTTAATTTTTTACCAGTGAAAACTAAATCTAAATTACAGAGAAATCTAAACTATCTGAACATCAATAATAGTACTGTGAGCTTACGCCTGTCCTTTATAATTTTTGCTCTTTTTTGTTTTTAAGTGTTTCTTCCAGTGATTTTAAACAAAATGTAAGTTCTAGGCACATAAACAGACCAAACAATACATTTTCGTTTAAAAATGTATTGAGGCTATAAAAATTTCTATAGCTTTCAATGCCTTGGTCGTAGCATTAAATGCTCCAAAGTATTAATCTTATGCTATTAATTACTTAAATTCATATTTCCATAGAGAATATTGCAGACAACAATAATATTTCAAATCTAATCGAACTATATTCAAGAAGTAAGTTAAAGCACTGCACTAGTCTCAAATTGTTTCGAGCAGTCTAAAGGTAAAAAAAAAAGGTAAAGGATACGGCATTAGACTTTACAGTCCGTACCGGCGGTGCTGATCTCCGTTTCTTGGCCCTTCAGCCAGGAAGTGCAATGGGGGGTTGGGGGCCAGCCATCCTGTGCTTTCGCACACCCTTCCTGTTTACCTTCCCCAGATTTCTCCAGGTACCCATTTAGAGCTGGGTCGACTCTGGCTAAGCTTACAGATTCAAGCCACTGACCCCCGTCCCAAACAGAAGAATTGGGTACACTGGGATTCGAACCCGAGTCCTCTCAGATAAAGGATCCCGAATCCAGCGCACCAACCCACTCGGCCAGGACTAGAGAAAGAAGGGTAAAAAATTCAAGAGAGATTGAAAAATTTGCTTTATTTTGAACAGAAATAATTTTTTTACAATAGAGATATTAAGAACATCACTTACAATAACATTCAAGGGTAGGCAACGAAACAACTGATAAGTGATTGCAGCAATCCATTGACTCTCGACCGATTAATTTATTAATTTATTCAATAAAACAAAAAATTGAATAGTTTTCTAGCCATATACCTTTTAAACTTACAAAAAGAAAAATATTCTATTTCATCATTCAAAAAATACTTCTTTAATATATTTTTAAACAAACTAGAGGTTTAAAAATAATTTTTGTTCGTTTTAAGTTTCAGCTTAGCTCTTTACATTCATAGGAAAGCTATACTTTTTGTTGTTAATTGGGCTAATCACCTACGAATAATTGATCAAATTGACAAGTATACTTAAAAAAAATAGTAAAAAAAGAGAACGGAATGCGAATGAGGGCGCCAGAAAAATCTCGGGGGGTATATTTTTATACTATTTTATACAATTATGTACAAATTATTTTATACTATTTATATTTAAATACTATTTTATACAAACTGATTTGCGTTCTCCCCCGAATACGATTCAAAATACCATTCCAAGTTTCCAGAGCCAAATAACGGACAGTAAAGACTGTACTTGTGGTGTCTCAATACTCAACTACTCAACAATACTCAACTACTCAACAATACTCAACTACGTTTGAGAGTGCTGAAGCACTCTCAAACGCTTGAATCAGAATACTGTTTCATTAACTCCTTCAACATAACTTCCCAGCATTCGAACGGCTTTATTCTATAAAATCTGCCCTCTTCTAAAATTCACATAAAAATTACTCGACCAAATAACAAAAAACTAACATAAGAGGGGCCTTAAAACTAATCACTGATTTCACCGAAATTAATTTTGAAAGGAGATGATGTAAAACTGTTGAATACAATCAGGATAGATCTGTTGCGTAAAAATCTATCAAATCAATTTAAAAAATCATCGGTCGCACCAAGATGCTCGATTAAAATCTTAAAATGAAGTGTATCAAAAGTCTTTCAAAATCACTAAAAACAGTAAGAGGAATTTCATTACATTGAAAGCACATATTCACAGTATCACAAATATGATGTACGGCATATGACTTACATCTGTAATAACAAGCATTACAACGAAAATATATTGCCTAAAAGCAGGGCCGTATCCAGGATTTTCTTTGGGGGGCTTACAAAGGATTTTGGCTTTTTTTCCTAAAAAAGACTTTATAAACGCATCAAAAGTTTGTTTATAGTAATTTTTGTTACGCTTTTACCAGTCGGATAAGCATTTCGGGGGGGGGGGTGATTTTGAATTAAAATCAAGTAGTTGCAGGCGTGCATCAAGCCATGGCTTATTGAAGAAAAAGTCAAGACAGATAGTCCGAGTTAGTGAGTGGCACTGCATCAAGCCATGGCTAATTGTATAAAAAGTCAAGACAGATAGTCCGAGTTAGTGAGTGGCACTGCATCAAGACATGGCTAATTGTAGAACAGGTCAAGACAGATAGTCCGAGTTAGTGAGTGGTACTGCATCAAGCCATGGCTAATTGTAAAAAAAGCCAAGACAGATAGTCCGAGTTAGTGATTGGCACTGCATCAAGCCATGGCTAATTGTAGAAAAAGTCAAGACAGATAGTCCGAGTTAGTGAGTGGCACTGCATCAAGCCATGGCTAATTGTAGAAAAAGCCAAGACAGATAGTCCGAGTTAGTGAGTGGCACTGCATCATGCCAGGGCTAATTGTAGAAAAAGTCCTGACAGATAGTCCGAGTTAGTGAGTGTCACTGCATCAAGCCATGGCTAATTGTAGAAAAAGTCAAGACAGATAGTCCGAGTTAGTGAGTGGCAGTGCATCAAGCCATGGCTAATTGTAGAAAAAGCCAAGACAGATAGTCCGAGTTAGTTAGCGGCACTGCATCAAGCCATGGCTAATTGTAGAAAAAGTCAAGACAGATAGTCCGAGCTAGTGAGTGGCACTGCATCAAGCCATGGCTAATTGTAGAAAAAGTCAAGACAGATAGTCCGAGTTAGTGAGTGGCAGTGCATCAAGCCATGGCTAATTGTAGAAAAAGCCAAGACAGATAGTCCGAGTTAGTTAGCGGCACCGCATCAAGCCATGGCTAATTGTAGAAAAAGTCAAGACAGATAGTCCGAGTTAGTGAGTGGCACTGCATCAAGCCAGGGCTAATTGTAGAGAAAGTCCTGACAGATAGTCCGAGTTAGTGAGTGGCACTGCATCAAGCCATGGCTAATTGTAGAAAAAGTCAAGACAGATAGTCCGAGTTAGTGAGTGGCAGTGCATCAAGCCATGGCTAATTGTAGAAAAAGCCAAGACAGATAGTCCGAGTTAGTTAGCGGCACTGCCTCAAGCCATGGCTAATTGTAGAAAAAGTCAAGACAGATAGTCCGAGCTAGTGAGTGGCACTGCATCAAGCCATGGCTAATTGTAGAAAAAGCCAAGACAGATAATCCGAGTTAGTGAGTGGCACTGCATCAAGCCATGGCTAATTGTAGAAAAAGCCAAGACAGATATTCCGAGTTAGTGAGTGGCACTGCATCAAGCCATGGCTAATTGTAGAAAAAGTCAAGACAGATAGTCCGAGTTAGTGAGTGGCACTGCATCAAGCCACGGCTAATTTTAGAAAAAGTCAAGACAGATAGTCCGAGTTAGTGAGTGGCACTGCATCAAGCCATGGCTAATTGTAGAAAAAGTCAAGAGAGATAGTCCGAATTAGTGAGTGACACATCTGGGATAAGTATTCCAATAAGTTGGAATACTTGGCACATCTGACCAAAACTATTTCCAAGTACAGCTAACATAGATCGAAATCCTGGTGGAATACAATCTATAATTAGATTAAGCTATAACTCAAAAAGAGCTTATCTTCATTCATTACAGTTGAGAAGTCTCCACAGTAACATTTTAAGTAATTTATGTGATGCATTTTTTCAAGAATCCGCAAAACCTGAATGTGACGAAAAGATGCGTGCAAATTTACTTTTTTGACTGGTCAGCTCTTAAATTTGAGCGTTATTTTTTTTACTGTTGATGTGTCTAGTTCACACTTTTCTTTTAACAATATAAAACTTGGTTTTCTTGAAATATTCTCAAAAGAGGCACATAATGAAATGTACCAAAATATGATGGAAATATAATACTTTAGTAACAAAATTATGGAAACTACAACAAATCGATATGGGAAGCAGGCCACACAAAACGTATTATATTAAATACCTAGCCTAACCACCTCAATATATTAAAATATTTGATTAAAATTTATCTGCATCGTAGTTTCTTTCACGAAAAGTAAGCTAATTATAACAAAATGCGAAAGAAAAACCGGTTTTACTTAGATTAAGCAAACTTATTGAGTGTGTTCGAGATAATACGCAAGTACCCCAAAAGAGAATTAGAAAAGTTCCGTTGCAATTATCTCTCTAGTGAATGCAACAAGTAGGGGCGTGGCTTATGAAAGTTGTTGTTTCCCTGTGAACAATGGCATTCAAAAAACATTGCGGCAGTCTATGCAGGACAAGATATGCTTACATAAAAAAAGACGTGGATTATTTAGTTATTTCACTCCAATCGACAGTGACAATAAGAGGCAGTCAAAGAAAAACATCACCTTTGTACCACCCAATTAGCTAACAATAAAGATTGAAAATAACACAAGAGAAAGGGTAAAAATAGTTCAAGTACCCTGTAGAACCTATCCATAAGCTTCATATTTTTTTTTTAGTTTTTTTTTTATATCTGGAACTAGGATTTAGAACCAGGAGCCAAAATAAGCGAGATTAATTCTTTGGTGGGAATCTACAATTCTTTGGGGGAAGTTATGCGCTCTAATTTCGTTGGTGCATGCCTGTTACGTATTTTTGTGAGACTTTACTAAAGACTATTATTAAAATAAGCATTTTTACACCCTGTACCTTTTGCTGTATTCTTCCCTAGCAACTGTAATTTTCTAAGATTTTTATGGCACTTGGTATTTACCAAGTGACATATAGCGATCGCAATTTCTGTCTGTCTGTCGGTCTGTCTGTCTGTCGGTCCCGGCTTTGCTAGTTTGGGCACTTTCAGATAGGCTAGGACGATGAAAGTTGGCAGGTGTATCAGGGACCAGACCATATTAAGTTAAAAATAGTATAGTCGCTTCCCCGATTCGATCGTCTGGGGGGAGGGAGTGGAAGGACGATTAATTTGGGCGATTAATAACAACAACAGGCATTGAAAAGACTGCGGAATTTGACAACAATGTTAAATCACAAAGATGCAAAAATACGGAACCCCCGAAGCATTAGAATAATGACCTAAATTAATTGTTGTTCTGTGATTCATATATTTTTAAATCCCTATGTGATCCCTAGCCTGAAACTTCATGTTCAATAATTTTTGAATCTTTTCCGTTATTAAATAAAAAAAAGCTTTTTTTTTCAACGGATAGTAACATGCAACATTAAAACTTAAAATGAACACAAATTATTCGGTACATGAGGGGGCTGCCTCTTCCTCTTAAAGTTTTGAGCACTTTTAAAAAAGTGTTCTTGAGTGGTTCTTTAATAATTGGGACAAAAAGTTTAATTTTAGTAAAAGAGCGAGGTATTAAGGAGGAGGCAGCCCCTCCGTATACGGAATAATTTCTGTTTATTTTAATTTTTAATTTTGTTTCCCCTCCTCCCTCCCCCCTAATCCGAGTGACTATCAACGGGCGATTCCATCCTTGCTGCAAATTCCTCCCAGAAAAAGCTCTTGCTCAAGATGCCGCCTGAAAAATTCTCCTTAGTTAAAAAAAATTCTTCATATTCTCATTCGATTTTTTTATTTAATTTCTGATCGTTTCCCAATTCTAACTGGAAATACCCTATGTGGAAAATTTTCCTAGGATACCCCCACTCTACAATGGAAAGTTTCTCCCGAGGAGAATTTTTCAATCAAGAATTATTTTAGGTGATACTTCCCCTCTGGAAAATTTCTCCCACAGAAAATTCCCTTCAACAGAAAAATCCCCTGGAGAATTCCGACCCCACTGAAAATTTTCCCCGAGACGATTCCCCCAGAAAATATCCAAATGTGAAATTGGGTTGTCAAACAGAAAGTAACACAAAGAAAATAAATCTCGTACAGGGAATCGGGCAAATTTACCCCTGTGCAAATTTCCCCTTAAATGCTCATCACTAGAAACTTCCTTCTCAACAGAAAATCCTCCCTGTAAAAAAATTCCCCTCGCAGAGAATCACCATCTCCTAAAAAATTTCTGTATACTTCATAACTACAAATACTATATGTAAACAATTGGAAAATTTTATAACTTGCAGCCCTTTTTCTGTTGCTGTAGGGGTCATGTCATCCCTAAAGGCGAATCTATTGGACTTTTCATCTCTGCTGAACAAAACGGCTATATCAAAATTTTGATTGACTGACATAGGGGGGAAAAGAGGTGTGGAGGGGGGCTAGTTGCCCCCCCCCCCAATATTTTTCGTTTCTTAAAAAGGCGACAACAGCTTTTGATTTCCTTTTCAATTAGCCCTCTTCCGATCTTCTATATTCTAGAACTATTGATTCGTTACGATCACCCCTGGGAAGAAACAAAAAGAATATAAATAAACACATGTCCTTGATCTTTCGTCTGGCAGAAAAATGCAAATTTTCTGCATTTTTGCACACAGGAGCTTGAAGCCTCTATAGTAGGGCTCTATAATACCCTGAAGCTACTGATGAAGTTCTCAATGACTTGGGGGATGTTTTCCCCCTTTTAAAAAATAAGATAAATTTTCTCAGGCATAAAAATCCAAATTTTTTGGATGTATCTATTGTTATCTAAATTCTGTTTTTTAGAGTTTAGGTTACTATTGAGTCTGGAGTCTACACAAGGTAATTTGTTTTACAATGGATCAAACAATGAAAAGAACAACAAATGAATAAATTATTAAAGCTACATAGTGTCCATCGGGGGTAGGGGTTATCGTCGGAGTAATGACTATTATGCTGAGAAAGGGCACAAAATAAGGAACCTGATGACATCATTTTTATGTCATCTTTGCTTGCTTTGTATACAGCCTAGGGCTCTATATAGAGTAATCGAGGGGGGGTGGGTGAATATGAGCTATAACAAATGCGACTTTAACATTGAGAAAAAGTAAAAAATGAACAATCTAAAAATGACACTTTTTTGGTTCTAGCAGCTAGTGCACAATTAAAAAATACATTTTGAATTGTGCGCATAACGGAAAAGATAAAAAAATTTGAGTTATATATTAAAAGATAATCAATCACAGATCTTAAATCATACAAAAGTAAGTGAGCAGAAAACTGAGCAGTTGCAGAGATTTTTCATCATTTGAAATTTTTGTTAAGTTCCCCATTATTTTGCAGGAATAGTTATTTTACTAAAATATTCTATTCCCTTTGTTCGGTGTATGAAGTGTCCAAAATGAACACAGCTTTTCAATTCATTTCATTTCAATTCATTTCCGCTTGTTTCAATTTCTACTATTTAGTATTATTTGCGAATGCTGTTTCGATTAATTTTGCATTTTGTATTGTTTAGAAGTTGACTTTTTCTTTATGTATTTCAGTAAGTTTCTTTTCTTTTCTTTTTCTTCGCTTCTGTTTTGCATATTTGTAAGTGGTTATCAAATAAACTTATCTTATAACGACAAACCCATAAGTTGTGTGTCATCTATACCCTATATTCGACATACTTTGAAACACACATTAATTAAAATAATTTTCTGGTGTTTGGTTTCGCTATTTGGTTTTATATTTCGCTTTTTGGCTTATGTGCTCTCCTAATTGAAAGATAACCTTTCCAAAGCCCAGATTTTCAGTTTGGGGTATATCATGGCTGCAGGAGTAGCTGAAGAGTGAGTAGCTGAAAGGTAAAGGGTGAACCAAGACCTTTTGTAGCCGACATTAGAAAAAAGTTTTTTTAAAGACCGCCAAGTGAAAAATATTGAAATAAATATTGTTTTAATGTATTGCACTAAACACAACTAAAACTGTTTTAAAATAAGTAAATTTAATTCAAATTACAACTGAGAAGTAATTTTTAATTACTAGAGCAAATTTCTTAGGAATTTCTAATAAGAGAGCAACTCATCAACTAATGAGAAATTTACAAAATAAGTTACTTTACATGCAAGGAAAACCTGGGGGACTTCAGTGGTAGGTGACAAAATAAAATAAATGTGATAACGTAAAGGAGACTCAAATGAAAGAAAAAAGAAAATGTCACTTACTGGAAAAGGAGATAAATTATATTACACAATCTTGTTTACTGTTTCGTAAAAAGGAATATTTACACCCTGGTTTAATAACACTATTGCAGATTATCTTGTTCATTGACTATATTCTCCTGACCTGCAACATTTATGGAATCCAGATGGAAAATAGAAGACTCGGAGATATTGATTTCAGTGACGGTTCCATTGCAACTGAACCGCCGTGTAACTGAACCCAAAGCAACTGAACCACTGTAACTGAACCACCGTGCATCTGAACCACTGTACAACTGAACCACCATGCAATTGAACCACTGTACAACTGAACCACCATGCAACTTAACCACTGTAACTGAACCACCATGCAACTGAACCACTGTACAACTGAACCACCATGCAACTGAAATCCCATGCAACTGAACTAACTGAGCCCATGTAACTAACCCTTGTGTAACCGAGCCCTCGTGCAACTTAGCTCTATTTAATTGAGCCCTCGCGCAACTCAACCCCTGTGCAGCTTAACCCCATTTAACTAGTCCTCCGTGTAACTGAATCCCCGTGCAACTGAGCCCCCGTGCAACTGAACCCTCGTGCAACTGGATCACCGTGCAACTGAACCATCGTGCAGCCGAACCCTCCTACAACTTAACTCTCCTGTAACTCAACCACCGTAATTACATTGGGTAAAACACAAGTTAGAATCTTTACATGTCCAACCTTGTTGGACTTGTTTCCTTTTTAAAGTCATAATACATATAACTGACTGTCATGATGACTAGTAAAGAAGTTTTATATTGTTGTCACAAAAACAAAGAAAATCAGACGTCATAAACTCTTAAAGCCAGATTTATTTCCCCTTTTTTATGTCTGTTAATGGGGGTTCCTTCTCCCTGTCACTGTCTACGGGTTTAGGCATTCACCCATCCCCCCTCTACCAAGGAAAACCGTCCCCTGGAAAATACCCCTCGCAGAAAATATGGTCTTCCAAATAAGAATTTTTGATTTGGGTTCTGTTATTTTTTAGTTCAGCTAAAAAGTGCTAAGGAAAGCGAAAAAGAGAAATTTATGTGAAAGTCCTATCCTACCTCCATGCAAAAATATTTTTCTCTAGTAAAATCCTCCAGCAGCTCCCCCCTCCCATTCAGAAAACTCCTACGTGAAAAATGTCCGCATGTTTCCCAATAACAAACACTATCTGTAAGCAATGGCAAAATTACAACACTTAAAAAGGTACTTAAACTTCTATAATGGGGTTCTCTGATTGTTTTGTAGCTAGGGAGAGAGGGAGTTACCTCAAAGCCCCTTTTTAATGCCAAAACATCTCAACTCTCATTGAGCCTTCAGATAAATACAGAATTGGCTCTAGGCAAGAGATGAGAGGAGAATGGAGGTAGAATTATTTATAATTCCCAGGTAGTTCTAGTCTTTTTCATAAGTTGAAAGTGATTGGAGACCAGCCAACTGTTAGGGAATACTTTTAGGGGGAAATTTTTCACGGGGAGGTATTTTCCAGGGGGTGTATTTTCTGCGACGTAGTATTTTTAGGAAGGCATTTTCCGCAGGACGAGTTCTTCTTGAGGGGGGCTGGTTGCCCTCCTATCACTTTTGAATTTTAAAAAGGGCACTAAAACTTCCAATTCCCAATCGAACAATAAAATGTGATTAATAAACATGATTAATGAAAACCCCCACAGTCCTTGGGCAGGCGATGTAGGCTATTGCAAGTTACCCATTGTTAAAATTTAAAGATTTCATAAAAGGGATGGTCGTTCATACTTTGGAGAAGGATCATTCTATTGGAAATTGAAATTTCAAGTTCAATTCTGAATAATCAAAGGTAATGAGAGTATCAGCCTCGCCCCTTAACCACCACCCCTCACAAATGCATCTCAAGTCTCAAGCCCCCCAAATACCCAAAATAGTCTCAAGGTCAAATAACAATACCTCTGGGGTTCACAACTCCCCCAGCAGCCAGGGCTGTAAGTTAACTTAGTTTCTCAATGTTAACACATAAGGTTCTTTATGAACCTTATTTTTTTATGAACTTTGGAGGGGGACGGGTGTTCGTTCGATTGGAAATCAGTAAGATCCAGTGCACTTTTTAAGAGTTAAAAGTGATCAAAGGAATTCCACTCACGCCCCTTTCTTCCCCAAATGCATCCATTCGATAATTTTGAGCTTACCATTTTATTTAAAATAGATCAAAAGTTAAATAACTATGCCTCCAGGGTTCGCTACTCCTAGTCCCTGGTGCGAGGGCTGTAAGTTATGAAGGTTGCTTATTGTTAACATACTTGTTTTTTTTTATAAAGAATAGAAGGCATGTTTGATCCTATAAATGGGAAAAGGCAAGGAGTATTAAGGTCAAACCCTAGAGAAATGTCACGAAAAATGCCAAACACAATCAAAAGGCATTTTTTCCCTTATTGTTTGTGAAAAGGAAATACCAGCAATATCTACAGTGGCTGATGGTATCAGCCGTCACATCTTTCGAAAAATGCTTAGGAGGATCTTCAACTACATCAAGAGGTACTTTGTGCGTCGATTTTTACAAGAAGATGTATCTGTAATGTGTCGAGAACATCTGAGGTATATACCTAAGGGTGTAAAGTTTAAACTTTCTGGGCATGTTTAAGGAAGGTTGAAAAAAAGGCTGAAGTGCAACCAGTCCCCCTCTTATATCCTTTTTAGCTGCAATCTCCTCAAAGACATCTGATCAAAATTCGTTATCTAGATTCACCAAGGTGAAATGTTTTTAACACATATGTTTATTGCTTAACGTCCAGAATGGTCTGATCCATCTGAAAGAAATTAAAATAAATCAGCTCTAATGGTTTGTGACATCGGATCATCCTTTTTTTTTTGCAAAAATAAAATACAGTTATTTTATGAATGATCTTGACAGGCGTTCATATTATGACTTTAAGACACAAACAATTCGGGCAAGGTTAAATATGTAAAAATTTTAACTTGTGTTTTACCCAATGATATTGCCTCATATTTATTTTTAGAATACTGAAAAACTTAGTTGAGTGGTTCAGTTGCACGATGGTTCAGTTGCAAGATGGTTCAGTTGCGCGGTGGTTCAGTTGCACGGGGGTTCAGTTACACGGGAGTACAGTTAAATGGGGTTGATTTTCACGGCGGTTTAGTTGCATGAGGGTTTAGTTAAAAAGGGGTTCAGGTTCAGTTGCACAGGGTTTCGGTTATACTGGGGCTCAGTAAATGCGCGTTGTTTTAGATACACAGCGGTTCAATTACACAGTGGTTCAATTACAGGGGTTCAGTTGCTTGTGGCTCAGTTACAAGGTGGTTCAGTTACTCGTACACCACTCTCTCTGACTCAAGTTGAGTCTGTTCAACCGCAACGTCCTCTCAACGCTGTGCTATAGTTTTGAAACTTGGTACCTAAATCAACAACTTGAAAAGAAACTGCTCACATTCGGGAACATGTTTTTAAGTCGCATTGGACTATCCATTGGTCCAAAAAAAAATAATGGACGCCACGGTACGAAGAAGACGTCTCAACCACTGATAAATGAAGTGATCAAATATAGGGAGTTGAGATGCTTCGGTCATGTGATCCCCATGCCCAAAACTTGACTACCGAAGGTCGTCCTTCAGTGGGAGCCACGTCGTATCAGAAGAAGAGGACGTCACAAAAACACCCTATGAAACAGCTACCTGCTGACCTCACAAGTCTCAATGACTGAATTCATTCCGAATGGGAAGATATCTGGGCTGCCGCAGCGATGAGAGATGACTGGAGACTCTTCCTGGGTGCCCTAAGTGCCTCTGGAAGCACATGAGGATCTAAGGTCCAAGGTAAGGTTAGAACACAGGAAGATGCGTAGCTTCGCGAACATTATCTGGGATCAGCATTCCTGGATGCCCTAAGTTTCTCTAGAGGCACATGAGGGTCTAAGGTAAGGTTAGAATACAGGAAGATGCGTATCTTCGCCAACATTATCTGGGATCATATTCCAAATAATTGGTGTAAAATTTCTAGTAATCGAGCAGATGAGCTCGACTTATATGCTAAATCTTCTGCAAACTATCCCATTTGTTTCATAGTTTTAAAGAGTCCTAAGCCCATCAGACATGACAAATAATTGAAATAACATACGCATTATTGAAATTTTCTATAATCCTTTACTGCTGGCTTACTATCTTCCACTTTAAGCAGCAAGGAAAATCATATATTTTGCATGGGTAGCTCTGATATTTTGTTTTCTTATCCCACGGTCTTCTCTGGGGGAAAAGAAAATCGATCCAGGGTTCGTTGAATATCAGCAAATTAAAAGCTTTATATTTCTTCCAAGATTGTAAACGATCATCTTTGAAAGTTATAATTTGTCTCTTGGTTTATCCAAGTTATCTAATTTTTTCTTTCTTGTATTGCAGGAGATGAGGAGCTTCGTAGATGGCGTAAACCTCTCTTCAAATAATGACTCAAACTCACCCGCTATTGAGCTGAAGCCTATAGTTTCACCAGTTGGCAATCCTCAGCATATCTCACCTAAGCACCTTACCCCAGAGTCAGTTACTGCTGCAAGACGGACAGAAATGGCAAGCTTCGACAGCTCTGACACATGGGCTAGCTGCACAGCTTTCCCTTCAATGCCTGACTTAAATACATCTTTGACTATCATAGACGTGAATCGTGTAGCAGGAAGTAGTTTGTGTGTAGACCCAATAAGCAAAAGAAATGTGTCACACAGTGCTAGTGGATTTATTGTTAAAAGTGAGTCCTTCACAAATGCAGGCTGTGAAGCATTGGATGCTCTTGAAAGACAGAGGGCAGAATCTATAGATCGTGTTCATTTTGCCCCTAGGCATTGGCCTTGTGAGGAGTCCTGCTGTCCTTCAAGTCAAGTACCTAATAAAGTAAGTACAACATTTCTTTATGTTTACCAAAGTTTTTTTGAAATTTTTATTGACTTTCTTCTTTGCTAAGGGTCTTTTCTTATTACAAAACATTTGACAAATTCAGCTTATATTTTAGACTATTATTTGAATTTTTGCGAAATTTAAGTTTCTAAATCCTTCTTTGACTTATTATTTTTAATCTAAATGCACCACACATGTTTCATCCTAGACTTTGAGGTCTTTTTCTCTTATAGAACGTATTAATTGGATCTATCAGAAACTTTTTTGAAAAAAGTTGGCCATTTATCGTGGTAGTTCCTCAATTTCCCAATTATCCATCGTTCTTTGACAGATTCATTTTTTTATTTCTTGATTGAAATTTCTTCTAATATTAATTGAAGGTCATTTTAAGACCTTCTAAAGATTAGGCATATAAATCACCATCTGCATTAAAGTTTTTTTTATATAACATACCAGTTTCATCTGTCAAAAATTTAGAAAATAAATAACTATTTGCCGTGGTATTTATCTATACATTTCTTTTCTAATTTAAAAGAAATTGGACATTCAATTTCTACATTCAGTTTTATTTCACCCTACACTACACTATACCACGCACTATTTCTACGAGGATTTACTTGAATGATGTTTGGATTTGAGCGATTCGCCTTTTTGTTATTCAACCTTTTGGTATGAAAAGTGACAATACTTATCCTTATCTTTAATAATAATCAGCTGTTCTAGAAAAATAATAAAGGTGCATCCTGTTATCTGAAAAATAGCGAGGATAGGTTAATCCTCATTTGAATACAAGCAGTAGACTTAACTGCCAGTCCTGTGGACATGGACGGTCATAAATCTTTTAAAACCTTTCATTTGGGGTCTCCAATTGGCTTCAAATAGCTCAGAGAACTAATAGACTATTTCAGTTGCCCTTACTATATGCCTATTTACCATAATTCTGATCTAGGATAGACTATCTGTCAACAAGTGAAATGAATCATTTCTATTCAATTCTGAAAAGTTATTCCAGCTTTGCCTCTTACAGAGACAACTGCCTAGGCATTACTGTAATCAGCCATGGCTCTCAAGGTTTTCATCACTTCCAACCAGTTATGGTTAATTACAGTAAAGCTAAGGCAGATATTCTCTGTGAGAGGTAAATTTGGAATAACTATGTTGTCTTAGAAAATTTATAAAGGTACACCCTGTTAGCGAAAAATAACGAAGATAGGTCAATCCTCCTTCGAATCCAAGCGATGGTCCTCAGCAGAAATTTGGCAAATTCGTCTTCTTATACCCAAACTTATAAGAGGAAAAATTGGATTGATTGTCATTAAATGTTGTAAGATACAACTGCTCTAGTGACTTAACAAAGAAATACCCTGTTAAGACCCCTGCAGACGTAGCTTTTTTCGGGAACCGATTTTAGCAACGCAGTTGGCAAACGATGGCGATACAAAAAAAAATGCCATTTGTGCGAGATTTTCGAAACTTAACATCACGTTAGTGATGTTAATGATGCAAATTCGTCTTTTTCAAAACTTAACGTCACTATTGGTCAGCTGCAGGTTATTAATAGTTGAATGACTGATCTCAACTTATTATTTACTTCTTTCATTATTATTGTCATTAAGTTCTTTTATTATTAAAATTCTTATTCTTTTAATGTTTTTATTTCACTTAAAAAATTTGATTAAATTTTAAAATCTTCTATTATTGAATTATGAAGTTCTTTTAGTATTGCATATTTGATTGTTTTTATTATCTATTATTTATTATTATACCAGTTAGTTTTTTGTCCGATTGTATATCTTCCATTGTTACGAGAGGTAAGAGCACCGGTAATTGTTCTAATTACCGTCCTATCACTGTGTCTTGGCTTGTTAGTAAGCTATTTGAATATGTGCTACTACCGGCCACTAACTCCAAGAGCCATTTTACTCACCATATTGTGGGTCAGCTAATGAAAATAGCTGTTGCTCAAACAGTCCCGTGTATTGTTTGAGCGTTGATATAACTAGTGCTTCTGACAGCGTAATTCGTTCAAACACTTTCTTTTCTCTAGCAGCGTCTGGCGTTAACTTTTCTGTTGTTTCCGTGCTTAAGTATTGATATGCCAATTCTTCAGTTATGGTGAATTGGTGGTACTCTAGGGGAGCATATTCCTATTAAAAAAGGCGTTAGGCAAGGTGCCGTGTTATCTCCGAGTATATTTAAGAGTGTTTTAGCTTCGTGTCCCCGACGTCTTCAACCTTCAGTTTTTTATAATGATAGTTTAGGCAATAGTCTCTTTGCTTATGCTGATGATGTTCTGGTTCCTAGCCGGACAAAGCAAAGTTTAATTGCCAACTTTGACCTGCTTTCAGCCGCACTGTCTGCCGTAGGCCTTTCAGTTAATGCTGCCAAATGTGAGTTTTTGTGTTTTGGGAGTCCTCCACCAGCATCACCACTTTGCTTGACTTCCTCAACTATACCGTGTTCAGCAAGTATTAAATAGTTAGGTATATCTTTTTCCACATGGCAAAAATTCTACTTACTCCGTTATTACGTCCAGCATGCTGAAAAGTATGCTTGTTGGTTACGGAAAAATTTTACCCAATCGTTTCCGGTATAATCGAAAGGGATTTTGCCGTCTATATTTTAATTTTGTGCTCCTGCTGATTTTTGTTTTTCTAGTTTTGGTTTCCTCCTTCGCAGGAAAGATACGAAGAAAACGCGCTCAGGATATTTTAAGTACTGTAAATATCTGATACGTTTACTACGGTGGTACAGAAACCCTAGAATCGTTTCTAAATTTGACATCGTTGATGCAACCCCGCGACTGAAACAACTATCTATAGATCTATGTTTTAAGACTCAGCAAATGAGTGTGTTTTTGGGCCTCTTTGGCCATTTTTTTAATTGAGTTAATTTATTTATGTTGTTCTATTTATTTATTTTATTTTTTTTTATTATTTATTTTTTGATTTTCCTCCTGAATTAAAGGAAACGATTGAAGATTTCTTATCTTTTTTTTTATAAACACGATGAAATTCCGCCACGTTTTGTAAATCGGCCTTGAAAACTAGGAATTAGTTTAGCTCAAATGAGCGGCGTTTTCTCTGCAAATTGGTGCCGATTTGATAAATCACCGCCAAAAAAAGCTTTGTGTGTTCTAGGCTTTGGATGAAAAATAAGATTATTGATTAATTAATACTCATTTTTATTACCCAATCAGTCAAAAATTAAGGCCGACGTAACTTCAAAAGATGACTTTATGCGGGAATCTTTCATACCTAGTATTCTATAGTATTTATCATACATCTCAAGACATTTTTTTCATGTCCTAGTTCAACAACTATTATTCTTGCAAAATGCCGGGATCAACCAATGCTTTCTTGCGGCCAACAATTGTTTCCAGTTTGCAGTTGTTGATAAAAAATAAACTGAAGACTGAAGCACTGGTTTGAAATTTTTCTTCAATTTGCATTGGACAATAAATTTGAGTCAAAGAAAATATGCAATTTTTCAATCTTTTATTATATTAATGATGGGGTTCTTTTTTTCTAAGACTATCACATTATTCTAGATATTTCGTTTTTTATCACTTTATGTATATTTTGTTAGTTTAGTTTACTTAGTCCCTACCCACTTTGATACATTATTTTTTCTTCAAATAAATTACTTTTTTGCTTGAAAGTCAACAGTTTCGAGAGATGATACTTTTTCTTCTTGTCAGTTAACATTTATTAGATTCCATTTATTTTTCAATACTTTTAATACTGACGAAATCTTTGCTTTGTCAGAAAGTACTTTCAAAACGTTCGTATCAAATGAACCGTGTCATAGAGATTAAAAAAAAAGAAGATTCAACTAAATCCTGATGAGGAGCCTAACATCATGCTAAACAGATTGCTTGCAGCAAAAGCTGTTGAATTTGTGAAAAAAAAAGCCTTGTAGGAGGAAAAACTGATTTGCCTGAAAAGTTGCCTCCTTAAGGGCGAAATCCCTTATCTTTAAGCTGAATTGGCCAAGAGTTTCCTTGTAGCATGATGGAATGAGTGGGCGAGTGAGTCAAGGGCTAGCTTTCCTTAAACAAATGTACCTTCTGGCGGATAGTTTATGTTAAAGCTTTGTGGGCGGTGGAAAGGGGCAATTCGGTGAAAAAAACATTTCACTTTATTAGATATCAGTAACGTTATGAGACGTAATTAGATATTGGAGATGCTGAATGAAATTTGTAAATGGATCAAGGAGATCCGCGTAGCGCATGTGTCGTTCACCTTATACTCATTCCTCGGCCGGAAGTGTTGCACGTGGTTGGAGACTTTTCGACGATTCCCGGTTTTTCTCTCTTTTCGACTTTTCTCCTTTTCGACCATTCCCGTTTTTTTTTTCTCTATATTTCTCTTGGTGCCAACTTATAAGACGGCCCTATTCTAAAAATAAATAATAGTTACCATCGAGACTCAAAAATCACGACCAATTGCCTGTGAGTTTTGAGTACTAACCATTCGGCCAGAACAGGATTACGGGAGATGTTACTGTAACCGTCTAATATCACCTGTTAGTCTTGTGTGCTAACCATTAAGCCGAGACAGTAGCGGAGATGTCACTATAACGTTATTGCAAATCATATGTAAATGTGGGTGGGTACAGGTATACAAACACCTATTAAAATTCAAACTCAAAATGACCAGATATTACTATTAAAGAATAAATTAAACCTAAAGCAAAAAGTAATTAAATAAATAATGATAACAAACAAACATACAATGGTACTAATATGAATGAATAAATAAATTTTAAAGTGAGTGAAATTTAAATTGAATATGCAAGTCAAGCTTGAAACGAACAAAAATCACTACAAACAAGAGGTTAGGTATTGCCTCCTTCTCCCACTGTGAAAGTCTAGAACCTACTGCGTCATGAAAAATATACTGAAAACTATGTGTGTTTTGGAAAGCACAAATAAAACCAAACTAAATATTTGATATATGATTATATTAATCGTTGAAAAGATCATCAGTTCAAGATTTTATTTCACTGTAATGTTTGTTTTCTATTTCAATGCTATAATAACTGGAAAATAAAATATTTGTAATGTGCTTCGTTTTCAGTGAAGCGCCGTTGACACAGTTGGATTTAGATTTTTACAGTTAAGTAAGGGGACAGCATCCAAACTTTTGTTTGTCTGAAAGTGTATTTGGCTTGAACAGTCGTGGAAAGAACTAATAAAATTAAACTCAATATTTGATGTATAATAATATTCATTGTGGAAAGCTCATCAGGTCAAAATTTAATTTTACTGCAATTTTATGTTTATATTCAATGTTATGTACAAAACAAAATATTTGTAATATAATTGGTTTTCAGTAAAGCACCAATGACGCAGAAGGTTTTAGACTTTACAGTGAAAAAAGGAGGCGATACCCGAACTCTTCTTTGTAGTGATTTTTATTCGTTTCAAGCTTGATTTGCATATTCAATTTAAGTTTTAGTCGTTTAAAGATTTATTTATTCATTTATATTTGCACCTATTATGTGCTCGTTTGCTATGATTGTTTATTTCATTTTTGTTCGTTTTAGGCTTCATTTCTTCTTCAATAGCAAAATATTTTTGTTGGTTTTAAGCTTGATTTGCATATTAAATATAAGCTATGCTGGTTTTAAGATTTATTGATTCATTTGTATTAGTACTTGTTGCATTTTTTTTTTACTATAATTGCTTATTTAATTTCTGTTCGTTTTGATTTTTATTTATTCTATAATAGTAATTTCTAACCGTTTTGGGTTTAAAATTTAACAGGTATTTCTATTCGCTGATCTTAAGTTTAATTTGTTACTTCTCTTTGAAAACTTCTTTTTCGGATTTTTTTTTTTTTTTAAATGAATTTGGTTCCTTTTTTTGTTGCAAAAAGTGTCAAGTTTTTAAAAATTCCTTATTTCAAAATCATTTTTTTTTCAACAACAATCTTTCATCAAAGTATTAAAACTATTATGAAAGTAACAATATCAAAGTACTAAATTATCAAAGTAAAGAAAGGATCAAGATAAACAAGGTATCAAATAAAACAAAATATCAAAGAAACAATAAGCAGCTTGCATAACTTACAGCCCTTCGACCGTAAATCGAAGTTGTCACGTAGATCACTAAATCCAGGTATCAAACTAAACAAAGTATTAAAGTAATAATAAGCAAGCTCCGTAACTCAAGAGCCATTTCCACGGGGATGGCAGGGGGGATTCAACTCCGGAAGCATAGTTATTTGCCCTGTGAATTATTTTGAACAAAATGGCTATCTCATAATTTTGGCCGGATGCCCTTTGGGAAAGTTGAGCGTGGGCTAGTTGCCCATTAATCATTTTGGACTCTTAAAAAATAATTTGAAGTTAAAAAGTTAATACGACCACACATTCCAGAAAAACCTTATATTCTAATAAAGGACATTTTACATAAGTTACAATTTTCGCCCGGGGGCTAGGATTTCTCAACCCCTAAGTCATAGTAATTTGAATTTCGGACTTTTTTGGGGTGGGTATGTTTCAATCCCAGAGTTTTGAACTTTAGTCTATGAACTTCAGTTTAGTTTGAACAAAAATTACTCTAACAAAAATTCTGTCTGACGATTTTTGGGAAAAGAGTGCATAGGAGAAAGAGCTATTTCCCCCCTGTCACTTTTGACTCTTAAAAAGGGAACTGAAACTTTCAAATTCCAGTCGAAGGAGCCCCTTCCAAACTTTATGCGACCACCCCTTCCATAAGAACCTTATATGCCCCAGGGCATAACTTACAACATTTTCTCCCTGGTTCTGGTGAGCTGTGTTATCTCGGGAGTTTTTGTTATTTGATCTTTGGTCTATTTTGAACAAATTGGCTATATATAAAATTTGATCGGATGAATTTGGGGAAAAGAGGACAGGGGGAGGGCTAGTTGCCCTCTCACTACTTTTGACTCTTAAAAAGGGAACTAAAGCTTTCGATTCCAGTCAAAGGAGCCGCATCAAAAGTTTATACGACCACCCCTTCCATAAGAGCCTAAGACGCCCTCAGGGCATAACTTGTAACGCCCACCGCCCTGGCTTTAGAGGCTTGTGTCAACCCCAGAGCTTTTGTTATCTGATGTTTAAACTAATTTTAACAAAATGGCTATCTAAAAAAAAAATTATTGGATGGGTTTGGGTAAAAAGTGCGTAGAGGGCTAGTTGCCTCCGATCTCTTTCGACTCTTTGAAAGTGAACTAGAGCTTTCAATTTTCTAACAGATGAGCCCCTCTGAGATTTGTAGGAGCATCCTTTTCACTATAACCATATATACTCCAAGGGCATAAATTACAGCGCCTGTCCCTGGGCTCTGGGGGGTTGTGTCAGCCCCGGAGTTTTTTATTCGATGTTTGGACTAATATTAACAAAATGGCTATTTCAAAATTTTTATCGGATGTGTTTGAGGAAAAAAGGGGGAAGGGGGCTAGTTACCCTCCGATATCTTTTGACTCTTGAAAAGTGAACTATACCTTTTGATTTCCGATCAAATGAGCCCCTTTTATGTTTATAAGATTACGTCATCCATAAGAACCATATTAGCCCATAGGGCAAAACTTACAGCACCTGCCCTTGGACTCTTGGGTGTTGTGTTGACTTCGAAGTTTTTAGTATCTAATCTTTGAACTTTTTTTTTAGCAAATGGCCATCTAAAAATTTTTGTCAGATGCAGTTGGGGGAAAAGGGTGGAGGGGTTTTTTTGCCATCCGATCAATTTGAACTCTTAAAAAGGGCACTAGACTTTTCGATTTTTAACTGAATGAGCCCCCTCTGAAGTTTATATGACCATCCCTTCCATATGAATTTACCCAGGAAAAAAAACATAGCAGCCTTTTGGCCTTTACTATCAGCAACGCCATTACGCTATGTATAGTAAAAAATTATGTAAAAAATTATTGTAAAAAAATCAATTGTAAAAAATTATGTACAAAATTGAAAAATTTATTTTCAAAAAAATTTTTTTTAACAGATTTTGAAAGGACTGTTCTGATACTTTACCCCCTCCCTTCTTTGTGGGGAACTATATAGCCAAAATTATATGCTTCTTGCGTGTTTATCTATTTCTTGATTTTGTCATAAGAAGATTCAATAAATGGGTACACAGTGAAAACAAAAGTTATATATGGCAACATGCATGGGACATTAGGAAGCTGGGGCTAAAGAATAGGGAAGTTAGAGCCTTTTCCCAAAAACTTGTTTAGTTGTTCTAACCTTGACCAATTTTCAACTATGTTATGATGCCCGATTGAGAAAATTAACTAAGTCGTGTTTGAGTATTTTAAAAGCAGTTTATGTTATCAAACAATCAGCATATATCATAAACTTATCAGATGATATGATATTGCAGTCATTGATTGTAAAAAAAAAGGAAGAAAAACAACCAAATTTACAGAGGAAATTTTGTTTATTACTTCTCGACGGATTAGTTTTGCCACAGGGCCTTCAAAATTGTGTACACCATTTTGTTTCTCATGGGTTTCCTGACATTACTTGAATGGCAATTCGAAATTAAAAAAAAAAAAAACAAGCTTTTTTCAACTGAAAGTAAGGAGCGACATTAAAATTTTAAACAAGTAGAAATTATTCTGTATGTGGAAGGGGCTGACCCCTCCTTAACGCTTTGCTCTTTATGCTAAACTGTTTATTACTTTAAAAAGAAGGGTTTCGAAAAAGAGTCAGACTTACCGTAAAGAGCGAGGTATTAAGGAGGCCCTTTCACTTAGTGAGTAATTTCTATTTGCTATAAGTATTAATGTGCTTTCAGTTGAAAAAAAACATGATTTATTGCATTTGATCTATCAAGAATCTGCGCTTCTATGGTTGTGGGTTGGACAGCCCACCCAATACCCCTTTGACACTCATTCTTCAAAATAATTAAGTCACATTACTTTTTGACTCGTCATTTAAGTTTAATTATATTAAGTTCATTTATTCTTGTTCAGAATGGAAATAGTTGCCATCACTCTTAATTTTTTGGTATGTTGCCATGGCAGACTAGACAAAAGGCTAGTCACTTTCATTCAAAACAAACAACCAGCATTATAAGAAGATGAAAATGTTGAATATTAGCACATTGTCCCAGACAATTTAATATGCACAAAAGACCTGGGAATTGTTAAGCATTTTAATCTTATTACCTTCTATGTAAAATACTAAAAAAGTTGCCATTGAAGAAGGAGCTATGCCTGGGCCACATTGTAGTGATATTTATTTAAAAAAAAAATCTACTCACGATTGCAATACCAACTAAACCTCCGATGTCAAGGCCACTTGGAGTGTTTCAAAAGCTGCGACCCACGGTTCGCAGCTGCTGAGTACATGTAACTATATATCACGGCCAATCAAGGCCGTTCCAGGGGGCTAGGGGTTTAACCCTCCCCCCCCCAAAAAAAAATGTTTTCCCGACTCTTAAAAAAGAAACAAAAATGATTTTTTGTGTAAAACCCTCCCCCCAAAAAAAATTTGCAACACCCCACCCCCCCCCCCCAAAAAAAAAAACTAGTCCCATATCATGTCTGCAAATTAAATATAAAAAAACAAATTTTTTTAACTGAAAGTAAGGAGCGACATTAAAACTTAAAACGAACAGAAATTACTTGGTATACGAAAGGCGTTGCTTCCTCATCAACGCCCCTCTCTTTACGCTAAAGTTTGACTCTTTCTCTCAACTCTTCTTTCTAAAACAGTAAAAAAACTTTGCGTAAAGAGCGGGGCGTTGATGAGGAAACAGCCCCTTTCACATACGAAGTAATTTCTGTTCGTTTTAAGTTTTAATGTCGCTCCTTGCTTTAAGTCAAAAAGAAAACTTTTTTTTAATTTAATTTCTGAGCGTTTTTGAATCGATGCATGTTTTCATTTTGGCTCTCCGCAGAGGAATAATTAAAACGAAACTTGTATATCTTTTTTTTTTTTTTTTGGCTAAATGGTTTTCTCATAGTTTTGATCGAATGATTTTGAGAAAAAAAGAGCAGGAGAGGAAGCTAGTTGCCCTCCGATTTTTTGGCTACTTAAAAAGACAACAAGAACTTTTAATCTTTTATGGATGTTTTTATTAGTAAAAGATATACGTAACTTATAAATTAGCTTACGTAACGAACTTTTGTATTCTCATGTTTTTATTACATATATGAGGGGGTTCACCCCCTCGTCAGTACCTCGCTCTTTACACTAAAGCTTAAATTTTGTCCCTATTCATTAAGAATGACCCCTGAATCACAAAAGTCGTAGAATAAATAGTTGAAATTACTAAAAATACTTTAGCGTAAAGAGCGAGGTATTAGGAGGAGGTGAGCCCCTCATAAGCGCAATAATTTATGTTTGTTTTAAGTTTTAATGCTACTTTTAATGCAGTTTTAATCCTTACTTCCAGTCGAAAAAACTTCTTCACATTTATTTTTTCATTTTTTTTAAATAATGCTAGAAAATCCTGCACTCCTTTCATCGAAATTTTCTTCCCTCTGACAAATTCCTCGATGGAAAGTTCCCCCAAAATGTCCCCCTCTTCTCAGTCCCTCCGCCAACCAGAAAATCCTCCTGAAAACGTCTGTACACTTCCCAATAACCATTACTATATGTAAGCACTGATCAAAGTTTTTAACTTGTATCCCCTCCCACGGGGACTATGGGGGAGTAAGTCGTCCCCAAAGACATATTTATAAGGTTTTTAGACTACGCTGAATAAATTGGCTATCACAGAATTTTAATTCTTTGACTTTGGGAAAATAATTAGCGTGGGAGGGGGCCTAGGTGCTCTCCAATTTTTTTGGTCGCTTAAAAAGGGCACTAGAACTTTTCATTTCCATTACAATGGGCCCTCTCGCAACATTCTAGGATCACTGGGTCGATACGATCACCCCTAGGGAAAAAAACAAAAATAAAAAACAAAAAAAACAAACAAATAAACACGCATCCGTGATCTGCCTTCAGGCAAAAAATACAATATATTCAATATATTCAAAATCAGCATTAAAATGCAATTCTTTTGATGTAGCTATTGGTATCAAAATTCCATTTTTTAGAGTTTTTTTACTATTGAGCCGGGTCGCTCCATACTACAGTTCGTTACCATGAACTATTTGATACGGTATGATTATTGTATGTTATCAAACAGTTCGTGGTAACGAACTGTAGTAAGGAGCGACCTGGCTCAATAGCAACCGAAACCCTAAAAAATGGAATTTTGATACCAACAGTTACATCAAAAGAATCCCATTTTTACGCTAATTCTAAATATACAAGTTTCATCAAGTTTAATTTTACCCACCTGTTACGAAAGTTACGAGCCTGAGAAAATTTGCCTTATTTTAGAAAATAGGTTGAAGCACCCCCTAAAAGTCAAAGAATCTTATCGAAAATCACACCATCAGATTCAACGTATCAGAGAACCCTGTAGTAGAATTGTCCAGCTCCTATCTACAAAAACGTGGAATTTTGTATTTTTTGCCAGAAGACAGATCACGGATGTGTGTTTGTTTGTTTTTTTTTTGTTTTTTTTTCTATTCCCCAGGGGTAATCGTATCGAATCAGTGGTCCTAGAATGTTCTGAGAGGGCTCATTCTAACGAAAATTGAAATTTCTAGTGCCCTTTTAAGTGACCAAAACAATTGTAGGGCACCTAGGCCCCCTCCCACGCTCGTTTTTTCCCAAAGTTGCTTAATCAAAATTTTGAGATAGTCATTTTGGTCAGCATGGTAGAAAAACCTAATAATTATGTCTTTGAGGACAACTGGCTCCCCCACAGTCCCCGGGGGAGGGGCTGCTACTCACAAACTTTGACCATTCTTGACATAAAGTAATGGTTATTGGGACCTGTACATACGATTTCAGGGGGGACTTTTTCACGTAAAAGGGGGTTGGGGAGGGGGTTACGTGGGAGGAATGTTCCATGGAGGAATTTATCCTGAGGGAAGAAAATTTCCATGAAGGGGCCGCAGGATTTTCTAGCATTATTTAAAAGAACAAAGAGAAAATAAATTAAAAAAAAGTTTTTTTGTGGTTGAGGTAAGGAGCAGCATTAGAACCTAAAACGAACATAAATTATTACATATATAAGGGGATTCCTCCCCTTCACAATACCTCACTGTTTACGCTAAAATATTTTTAGTAATTTCAACTATTTATTCAGGGGGCCGTTTGTGATTCAGGGGCCATTCTTAAAGAATTGGGACCAAGTTTAATCTTAAGTTTAAAGAGCGAGGTATTGACGAGGGCGAGAACCCCCTCATATACGTAATAAAAATATGCAATTATAGAATTTCGTTACGGAAGTTAATTCGTAAGTTAAATATATTTATTACTAATAAAAACCTTCGTAAAAAAATAAAAGTTCTAGTTGCCTTTTTAAGTAGCCAAAAATTGGAGTGCAACTAGGTCTCATCCCCCACTTTTTTTTATCAAAATCGTCCGGTCAAAACTATGAGAAAGCCATTTAGCCAAAAAAAAATTAATGTGCAAATTTCGTTTTAATTATTCATGTGCGGTGAGCCAAAACCAAAACATGCATTAATTCAAAAACTTTCCTAAATTAAATGAAAAAAAAACTAGTTTTTTAACAGCAAGTAAAGAGCAGCATTAAAACTTAAAATGAACAGAAAGTATTTCTTTTATGAAAGGGGTTGTCCCCTCCTCAACGCCTCGCTCTTTACGCTAAAGTTGTTTTTTATTTTTTTAAGTAGAGTTGTGAGAAAGAGTCAAAACTGTGAGAAAGAGAAATCGCAAATACACAACTCAACAATGAAAAAGTCAACGAGGTAATTTATTAGGGAAAATCATTCTAAACTCCAATTTTTAGAAGACCAAGGTCTATCCGCATTGTGAAAAAAATTGGCCTTGTGTAGAAAATAAGTTATATCTAGGATGTAATGTAAATTGATGCACGATGACAACTTAGAAATTTGTTCACTGTGTTGGTCTAAAGTTAATTTTCAGATTGAGAAGAATATATTTCTTCTTGCTTACTTCGATGGCACTAAACATCTGAAATATAATAAACAGCAAATTCGAAAACCTTAGAAAATAATATGAAAAATCTGAACTTCATGAGAATTACTGAACTTATCGATGATATAATATGAAGTTCTATTACTACTCAAGGTTATTTGATTTCTAAAAGTCTAACATAGAAGCTATGACATTTTAGTTAGTCAAACTGTACACAAAATGACGAAATTTTGAAAAATTTTGATGAAATTTGTAAAATCAAAACTTCAAATAGACAAAGTCATGGAAGGAATTTTATTGTTGGAAAACTAATACTGGTGTACTCCAGTTCATAAAATATGTCTATCGGTATCTGAAATAAATCCTATCTTGTCTAGAAAATAAGTCCCTCCAGGATACATAAAAAAAATTGATGCGTCATGACAACTTTATAAAATTATTTCTAAGTGAAAGAGGCAATTTCGTATATAAAAAAATTTTTGTCATCTTGTTTACTTTTCAGGATATTATCAAACAGTTCGTGGCAACGAACTGTTATAAGGGGCGACCCGGCTCAATAGTGAACGAAAGTCTAAAAAACGAAATTTTGATACTAAGAGATACATAAAAAGGATCGGATTTCTATGCTGATTTTAATTATATAAATTTTATGAAATTTAGTTTTACCCATCAAAAGATACGAGCCTACGAAAATTTGCCTTATTTTGGAAAATAGGGGAAACACCCACTAAAAGTCATAGAATCTTAACGGAAATAACACCATCATATTCAGCGCATAAGAGAACACCACTGTAGAAGTTTCAAGCTCCTATCTACAAAAATGTGGAACTTCATATTTTTGCAGGAAGACCGATCACGGCTGCGTGTTATTTTTTTTTTCCAGGGGTAATCGTATCGACCCAGTGGTCCTAGAATGTTGCGAGAGGGCTCATTCTAACTTAAATTAAAAGTTCTAGTGCCCTTTTAAGTGACCAAGAAAATTGGAGGGCACCTAGGCCCCCTCCCGCGCCAAATTTTTCCTAAAGTCAACGGATAGAAATTTTGAGATAGCCATTTTGTTCAGCATAGTCGAAAAACTTAATAACTATGTCTTTGGGGACGAATTACTCCCCCACAGTCCCCAGGGGATGGGCTGCAAGTTACAAACTTTGGCCAGTGTTTACATACAGTAATGGTTATTGGGAAGTGTACAGACATTTTCAGGAGGATTTTTTTGATTTGGGGGTGGGGTGAGGTGAGGGAGATGCGTGGAAGGATTTTTCCTTGGAGGAATTTTCCAGGGGGGAAGAGAAATTTCTTGAAGGGGGGCAGGATTTTCTGGCATTGTTTAAAAAAGAACAATGAAAAATAAATGTGAAAAAGTTTTTTTCAGCTGAAAGTAGGGAGCAGCATTAAGACTTAAAACGAACAGGAATTAATATGTATATGAGGGGCTCATCTCCTCCTAAATACCTTGCTCTTTATGCTAAAGTACTTTTAGTGATTTCAACTATTTATTTTACGGCCTTTGTGATTCTGGGTCCATTCTTAAAGAATTGGGACAAAATTTAAGCTTTAATGTAAAGAGCGAGATATTAACTAGGGGGCAAATCGTCTCATTTACGTAATAAAATACATGAATATGGAAGTTCGTTATGCAAGTTGATTCGTAAGGTACGTATATTTTTTACTAATAAAACCGTTCGTAACAAATTTAAAGTTCTAGTTGCCTTTTTAAGTAACCAAAAACTTTTGTGTAACTAGGCCTTCTCCCCACCCCTTTTTTGTCAAAATCGTCCAATCAAAACGAAGAGAAAGCCATTTAGCCAAAAAAAAAATCATATGAAAATTTCATTTTAATTGTTCATGTAATTATTCATCAAACAAATAAACAAGCATCTGTGATCTGTCTTGCGTCTCTTTGCTGGCTCAAAATTTGACTAGCGTCAAATGGTAATTGTAACAACCAGTAAAAAGGTACAGTTGCTTGTCCTCTTTTTCTAACGTACGCTTAAGAAATAATTAGATGTGCTTCAAAAATGTGACCAGTGATGTCACAAAAAGTGTTGTCACAATCAGCTTTCATTCGCTAGTTGGTATCGTTAAGTCCCAAGGACACTGAACATGAGATATAATTGTTTTAATTGGTTAATTGGAACTTTGAAAATTAACCTTGTTATTAAAACCGTGAGCAAGATTAAAAACAAATATTGGTAAAAAGGCGTTATTTGGCTTTTTTTTTATATACAATTAAGAAATAATGTGTTTGACTGAAAATAAGAGATGAATAGCGTCTCAAAAAGAGGCACTTACTAAGACGAGACGCAGACTGTTCAACCCAATTTGGCACACGCATTGTCTCTAGCACGAGCTTCTGAACCAAATGCTTCCATTAAGTTCTGCCTTCCCTGTGTGATCAAATAATCTTCAGCTACATCTCTCCTACTTATGTCGTTGCTTCTGTGATCCCCAATTGGTTCAACAATTTTTATGACGACTTTATGCCAAGATTTCGACTGACCATCTAGTTTTTTGTCAAACAGTTCGTGGTAACGAACTGTAGTAAGGAGCGACCCGGCTCAATAGTAACCAGAACTCTAAAAAATTGGAATTTTGATATCAATAACTACATCAAAAGAATCCCATTTTAATTCTGATTTTAAATATATAAGTTTCATTAAGTTTAGTCTTACCCATCGAAAGTTACGAGCCTGAGAAAATTTGCATTATTTAAGAAAATAGGGGGAAACACCCCCTAAAAGTCGTAAAATCTTAACGAAAATGACACCATAAGATTCAGCGTATCAGAGAACCCTACTGTAGAAGTTTCAAGCTCCTATCTACAAAAATGTGGAATTTTGTATTTTTTGCCAGAAGACAAATCACGGGTGCGTGTTTATTTGTTTGTTTTTTTTTTTTTGTTTTTTTTTTTCCAGGGGTCATCGTATCGACCAAGTGGTCCTAGAATGTCGCAAGAGGGCTCATTCTAACGGAAATGAAAAGTTCTAGTGCCCTTTTTAAGTGACCAAAAAAATTGGAGGGCATCTAGGCCCACTCCCACGCTCATTTTTTCCCAAAGTCAAAGGATCAAAATTTTGAGATAACCATTTTGTTAAGCATAGTCGAAAACCATAATAACTATGTCTTTGGGGATGACTTACTCGCCCAAATTCCCTGGGGGAGTGGCTGCAAGTTACAAACTTTGACCAGTGTTTACATATAGTAATGGTTATTGGGAAGTGTACGGACGTTTTCAGGGGGATTTTATTTTGTTTGGGGGTGGGCTGAGGGGAGGGGGCTATGTTGGAGGATCTTTCCTTGGAGGAATCTGTCATAGGGGAAGAAAAATTCAATGAAAAGGGCGCAGGATTTTCTAGCATTACTATAAGAAAACAATGAAAAATAAACATGAAAACGTTTTTTTAAATGAAAGGAAGGAGTAGCATTGAAACTTAAAACGAACAGAGATTATTACGCATATGAGGGGTTCTAAAAATACTATAGCATAAAGAGCGAGGTATTTAGGAGGAGATAATTACCTCGCTCTTTATGCTAAAGTATTTTTAGTAATTTCAACTATTTATTCTACGGCCTTTCTGATTCAGGGGTCATTCTTAAAGAATTGGGGCAAAACTTACGATTTAGTGTAAAGAGCGAGGTATTAACGAGGGTACAAACCCCCTCGTATGCATAATAAAAATATAAGATTATGAAAGTTTGTTACGTAAGTTAATTCTTAAGTTACGTATATTTTTTACTTATAAAAACGTTCGTTAAAAATTAAAAGTTCTAGTTGCCTTTTTAAGTAACCGAAAAATTGGAGGGCAACTAGACCTCCTTCCCCACCCCTTATTTCTCAAAATTGTCTGATCAAAACTAAGAGAAAGCCATTTAGCCAAAAAAAAGAATTAATATACAAATATCATTTTAATAATTTATGTGCTGAGAGCCAAAACCAAACATGCATTAATTCAAAAACGTTCAGAAATTAAACAAAAAAAACTATTTTTTTTAGCTGAAAGTAAGGAGTGACATTCAAACTTAAAACGAACAGAAATTACTCCGTATATGAAATGGGTTGTCCCCTCCGCAATCCCTCTCTCTTTACGCTAAAGTTTGACTCTTTGTCACAATTCTACTTTTTAAAACAATTAAAAACTTTAGCGCAAAGAGCGAGGGATTGCGGAGGGGACAAACCATTTCATATACGGAGTAATTTCTGTTCGTTTTAAGTTTTAATGTCGCTCCTTACTTTCAGCTAAAAAAATTAGTTTTTTTTATTTAATTCTATGAAGAACGGATTGGCGCTGTTAATAGTGCCTGGCATGTCAAGATCTTCTCCGGGTGCCTCCTAATACAGCCTAGCCCCTTAAACTAATGTGATTAAAGTACACTTTTTGACACAGAGGAAAAGGACAGTAATATTTCCTTTTTCTTTGATGTAAGTGTCTGAAAAACTGTCCGTCACGTTATCGCTTTTTGACAAGGCATTAAAATCCAAATTTATTAATGAAGTTTGCCCTTGATGAAACTTTTAAAGCAAAACTATGCCAAGTTCAATGATTTATTAGACAAAATAGAAGCAATGTCAAGTTTCCGCTGGAGACACCCTCGTATCAGAACTATGTTGCGCGAATTTACTTTCCTACTGTGACACTTCTCGTGACAGTTTTATTCCTAAAAATAAGTTCCCTGATTTTCCACGGATTCTAAATTTCCTTTTATTATATATTTCATATTTATGATTTACTTGTTTTAACAAAAGATTGAAACTTTTTTGTCTTACCTCGGCCTGAAAAGGATATAAATCTTGCGACAGGTGAGTATGATTATTCATGTGAATTATTTTCTTCCTCCCGATATCCTTGTCACCCTTTATTACCCTTTTATTTACCCATATATCTCATACTGCGGATCTGTTTGGGGCAACACTTATCCTTCAGTTACCAATAAATTAAAATCTGCCCAAATCCGTGCAGTCAAAGCAGTTTTTCGGTTGCCCCGACTATATCCCACCCAGGACTTGTGCTCCGATTTTGGTGTCATCTCTTTTGAAGAAATCATCAAAAAATTAAATCTATTCCTTGCATACCCCGCTTACCATAAAAATCTTCCTGTCCAATAAAGTAAAATAAGATAAATTACTATTATCTTATTTTAATAGTAATAATTCTGAAGGCCTCTGTCTCCGTTCATCAAACCGCTCCTTCATTGTCCCCAAGTGCGTCTCTAGTTCCGCCCAGCGATCCCACATTTATAAATTTATACTTCAATGGAATATAATACCCTCCAGTGTCGAGCTATCCACAAGTTTTTTGCACGCTGTATAACAGTGTACTAAACTTTGATATTATAATTCTCTAAATTTTTATTAAATTTGCTTTAATTACCCGAGTTTTCTTTTTTATTTTTTTTATTTATCTCTTTTCTTCATTTAAATTTTTTGTTGTTATGGTCCTCAAGAAGTTCGTTTCCACATCTTTGTTATTATTGGTGTTATGTTTTATTTTTTATTTGAATAAATTGAATTGAATTGACTTGTTGGCTCAGATGGCTTGATACTCAAGAGTGCCTTAGGAATGGCCATGAGAAGCTAGGGACTACTTACTTTGTATTTAAGGGATAGGGGCCACAACATTAATTATAAGCATTCTATTAACAAAATAGGTCAGATTAGATTGGGTTTGGTTTGAATTGGATATTTATGAACTGTGAGTAAAACCGGTCTACTTTAGTGTGACGAAAATAACGAATTCAGTTACTTTGAAAAGGATTATTTTGAAACTAATTTTATCGGATGTTAGCTGTTTGACAGCATGGTGAGTAATAATTTGATTTGATTTTGGACTTTGGCTAATTGTCCACATTTGTTGGTTATACCATTATGACGGAATATGTACATTCGTCGGTGTTGAATTTCGTGCAATCAAATCTTAAAAAAGGAGTAAGTGATGAAGTTATTGCTAACCATGCTGTTGGGTTTTTCGATGAGAAGTCTATTATGGCGGCTAAAATAGAACTTTGGTCTCATGTTTACGAGGGTGAACGTGTGCAAAGACGCCAAGGCGATCAAGCTAATTACCGTCACATTAAGGACATGATGGAAATCTTCCAGAAATGCGACAGCGAAAATTTGCCTTTGCCTACATACGTGATTATTTTACCTACCGAGGTTCCTGTTATTCCTGCTGTGGCTTATTCTAGCTTCGCCTCAAAGCTTGTGAGCATTGATTCGGAACTTAAGCAAATCCGTGAGAAGATTTCGTCGTATGATCTTAAATTCCCCCCTCTTAGCAGCCCTGGCGCTCAGTCATTGAATCCCGATCTGACGACCGTTGTTATTTCTAAAGTCCCATCAGAATTAGATAATCCTGCCAAGCGTCGCGAAATAATAGACTCTATTCCAGGTCATGAATGTATTCACAGCATTAAGCCCTCTGGCGATAAGCTAGTGGTACGAATTGACAAGATTGCTGCAAGGAACTTTTGCAATGCCGTTCCAAATGTAATGAGAGATTGTGACGTCAAAGTAAAAGAAACGAAATATATTGGAATCATTAAGGGTATACCGACCAATTTTGATGAGGAAATGTTAATTGATTGCAATAATATTACTCATGCGAAGCGAATAGGCAATTCTTTGGCTGTTAGAGTGTTTTTTGAAAACGCTGTTGCGCTGGCTAATGCACTTCGACTTGGTATAAAGATTGGGTATGAGATATATCGAGTTTACGAATACCAACGCCCACCCAAATGCTGTTATAATTGCCAATCACCAAATCACTTAAAATCAAATTGTGATAAAGAAAAATGCTGCTCCCGTTGCGCAGGGCAACATGAATCCTCGCCTGATTCTCCGTGCCAGGCTACACCAAAATGTGCGAACTGTCAAGGCAATCATGTGTCATTTTCAATGAAATGCCGAATTCTTCGTGAACTTCTGTCGAAACGATCGTCCTATACTAGAAAATGAGTGCTAAGACTAATTTCACTATATGTTCGTTCAATATTAACGGTACTAAGGATAAAGACGTTTCTTTAGATCAGAAATTAGAAAATTTTGATGTTTTATTCCTCCAGGAGCATCTCCTACCTTTAGTGAGCTTAAACTCCCTACAGAGAAGTAATGAACACTCGGTTTTTTCTAAAAGTGCACGCAAAACCTCTGGCAGACCATCAGGTGGCCTAGCATGTTTAATAAAAAAGACGCTGTTTTCACCACCCCCTTTATGCTATCAAGAGAGTGATTGTTATATTGCTATTCGTCTTGCCAACCTTGTCCTCATTAATGTTTATCTCCCCTGCGACCAGAAATCCCTCCGAAGTTTAACTAAATTTACAAAATTTTGCGCATTAATAAAAAGTCTTTTGAATGGCATTGAGAGTAGTGGACTGGATTGGTTATTAATCGGTGATCTGAACTGTAACATTCACTCTTCATCAGTGCGGACTGAGCTTCTGTTAGATTCCTTACCGAATAGTTACAAAATTTTGAAGAAAGATGCCTCCCATTCCTATATCCATAATAGTGGCTCACTTTCAGACATTGACCATTGTATTGTTTCTTCTGGTCTCATCTGTGGCGAAGTCCATGTTGATCAGGATGAGCGTGATTACGACCATCTCCCCCTATCCCTCACTGTTACCCTTAATGCTACTGCGGAGAAGAACCTTCGTCCCAATTCTAGAAAATGGATTTCTAAAAGAGAATGGAACAAAGCTGACTGGCCTCTTTATTTTTCTACGCTTGTTAGCCTTCTATCAACGATTAAAGTCCCTTTTAATCTGTTGTGTACAAGCGTTGGGTCCCCACAAGCCAGAATTCAGCTTAATATTTATTATAGCCACATTGTATCGTGCTTAAAGAGGTCTGAAGAAGTAGCTGTTCCCCTATGTCGCTTTAGAGCAAAAACAAGAAGTTCAATTTGGAAGAATGACCTAGAGCTCAAAACAATAAAAAATCTGGCTAAGTTTTGGCTAAAAATTTGGATAGCTTGCGGCCGCCCCTTAAGGGGTAATGTTTTCGATATTAAACAAAAAACAAAACTTGATTTTAAACGCTATCTTCGAAAAATTAGGTACAATGGTGCTGAATTTCCTAAGTCTCCTAGCCAGTGGAAAAAAGTGATCAATGTCGCGAAGTTTGATAGATCGCCTACGGCTGACCGAATCCCTAATGTATCATGGATCAATCATTATAGTAACATTTTCGATACAGTGATATATGCGGTTCATTTTCGTTTTGCCAAGCTCTGTTCTAATCTGTTGCCTAACAAAATCATTCAAGGTCATGTACCTCCCGTTAGTGTTGACCGTGTCAAAAGAAGTGTAGAGAGACTTAAATCGAAATCTTATGATATAGACGGGATCAGTGCTTTTCACCTCAACACCGATTCGGAGGAATTAGTTTATCACTTGCAGTTACTTTTTCAGATGTGTTTATGCTCTTCTTTAGTCCCTGATTCTTTTTTAGTTGGTAACATTACGTCAATTTTGAAACGCGGTAAGGACCCAACTAGTTGCGCTTCGTATAGGCCTATTACGGTTGCTTGTACTTTAAGTAAAGTATTTGAATATGTTTTGCTCCCTGATCTCCTGTCTAATGTAGATTATATGTCTAATCAGTTTGGCTTTAAGCCGTATATAGGATGCCAACATGCTCGTCGTGCTATAGTTTCGCTATTACTTGAAGCGCATAAAAATGGTTTTGAGGTTCATTTTTGTGCACTCGATGTTTCAAAAGCTTTTGATTCAATTTGTCATAGCCAACTTTGGTATTCTTTAATCCAACTTGGTGCAAATGTGTCTATTATATCAACTCTTCGTTTTTGGTATGCTAATTCATATGTTCGACTCAAGTCAGGTGACACCTACGTTGGTAATATCCCCATCCGTTCTGGTCTTAGGCAAGGAGGAGTCTTATCCCCTTATCTTTTTAATGCTTGTCTTTATTCTGTTTTGCCACGTATTAATCCATCATGTTTTTTAGGCCTAACTAATCTTTCGTACATTGCATATGCAGATGATTTACTTTTGATCAGCCGCACTAAATCTAGCCTAATTAAGTCGACCCAGCTTGTTTCTAAGTCTTTTGAGGAAATCGGCCTCAAACTTAATACTGAAAAATGTGAATATTTAGTTTTTAATGCTAAGCATCAAAGTAGTGATCTTGATTGTGGTTATTTTTCAGTTAAGCTCGTTTCTTCGATTCGGTGGCTTGGTATTAATATTTGTTCATCTTTATCAGCTTTTCGATCCTGTGGGCTAAATGATATTAAAAGTAAACTTAAAAAAGGGTACGCGAAAATTGTCCCGAACCGAGGCAGATTTTCACGAAAGGCTTTATCCAGACTTTATTCTACATATTGCGATCATTCTATATTGTTTCTTTCCGGTTTGCGCCCGTTGTTTAATAATCAAGATTTGCAGGGCATAAGAGTTATGTATTTTCGTTATTGTAAATATTTATTGTATCTGCCGCGTTCTTATAGAAATCAGAAGATTATCAGAAAGTTTTGTGCCACTGATATTATTTTCGTTTATAAAAAACTCTATGCTAGATTAGGTGCTGAGGCCTGTCAACGCTTGGGCCCTTACCACCCTTTGATTAGACTGTATTAATTGTATTGTTTGTGTTATTTCGTTTTTCTTTCCTTAATGTTTTTACTCCGCTTAATTTGTCAAAACAAGCGGGTAACAAATAAATTATTATTATTATTAAAGCAGTAAAAAACTTTAGCGTAAAGAGCGGGGCGTTGATGAGGAGGCAGCCCTTGACTTGACTTTGGGATAATAATTAGCGAGGGAGGGGGCCTAGGTGTCCTCCAATTTTTTGGGTGACTTAAAAACGGCACTAGAACCTTTATTTCCGTTATAATGAGCCCTCTCAACATTATAGGACCACTGGGTCGACGCGATCACCCCTGGGGGAAAATACAAACAAATAAACATGCATCCGTGATCTGCCATCTGGCAAAAAATACAAAATTTCACATTTTTGTAGATAGGAGCTTGAAACTTCTACAATAGGGTTATCTGATACGCTGAATCTGATGGTGTAATTGTCTATGACTTTTAGGGGGTGTTTCCTCCTATTTTCTAAAATAAGGCAAATTTTCTCAGGCTCGTAACTTTTAATGGGTAAGACTAAACTTGATGAAACTTGTATATTTAAAATCAGTATTAAAATACGATTCTTTTGATGTAGCTATTGGTATCAAAATTCCATTGTTTAGAGTTTTGGTTACTATTGAGCCGGGTCGCTCCTTACTACAGTTTGTTACCTCGAACTGTTTGAAAAGAGAATTTAGACATTCACCAGTGAATGTTGACAATAACCAGATTTCGGACATTCAGAGTAACAAATATATATACATATATATATATATATATATATATATATATATATATATATATATATATATATATATATATATATATATATATATATATATATATATATATATATATATATATATATATATATATATATATATATATATATATATATATATATATATATATATATATATATATATATATATATATATATATATATATATATATATATTAAATAAAGACAGAAATTTCAGTCTTTGTTTTTAGTAGTTTTATTGAAATAAATATTCATTTTTTAAAGGACATTTTATCTAATGACAAAAGCTTGTTTGAAGCGATGAAGAATTTCAAATTTTGCCAACTTTCTTTGTTTTTTAACTCATTCTCTCACTTACTCTCTTCAGAAATTCACCCGTCGCAAAATTATTACTGGTTATACGAAATTAGTTCAGTCAGGTTTAATTTGCTCTGTTCTTGGTACTTCTAAGGGGCATTTATGGTATTAATTTAAAAAAATATTCACAAAGTAAGATTTTTAAAGAAAAGTAAAGAGCTTTATGAAACCAAAAATAAGCAGCAAAATCAGTTCAATTATCTTCCAAGCGTAAAACTAGCACAAATCACCATCAACAAATAAGTTAAACCCAAAAAGAACATAAATTACAATAAATGACTGAGTCAAGTTCAAAACTAGCAGAAATTAACCAAAGTAGGCTGACAATCCCTATGCCTTCTCAAAACTAGGAAATAACTTGTACTTCACTGAAAAAAAATTAACTTGGATTGTCAGTTTAATATACATAAGCCTATACTGGATGTTTATTCCTTAAAGTCATAATAATGTGTGATTGATTAAAATGTTTTGTTTTCAGTAATGTGTTTTGTCCAAACTGTGCTCAAGATGTTTTTTTATATATAAATATGGAAATAATGGGTAATTGTCTACTAAGAAGGTAAAAAAACTAACTTTAAAATATCTAAGAATTTCAGCTTCACATGCGATAGAGGATAAGAAAGATAAGAAAGAAAGAGAAGATAAGCAAGATAAGGTAAGAGGAAAGCTAAAACAAGAGGGAAAGAAAAAGATAAGATGGGAAAAAATATATAAGCGAAAAGAAAAGAAACAGTAAAATGGAGTGAGAATAAAACGAAGATAAGAAGAAGCAGACGAAATGTGACAGACAGCATACAAGAAAAGAAAATAATAAAGTAAAAAACGCTTTACATAAAAACAACAGTATGTACATATATCAAGTTGGTGGAAGTTATGAAAGATTTGAGAGCCAGGGTAAATTAGAATAAAGCCAAGACAGATAGTGTCTTTGAGAGACAAAGCTGGCATAACTTTTTTAGAGTCGTATAAAAATGATTATTTTCAGTTTGTATATTATATAGCTTTGTCTTATCTATCCTATTATTCTCTCAAATTCATCCTTTAATTCTATCTCTTACGAAATTCACCCCTCGCAAGAATATTACATGGCTATCGCTGCTAGTTAAATAAATTTATTTTCTATTTCTTATTTTTAGAACAGTGTTTTATTAAGTAAACTCCACAATTTAGGGATTTGTGGAGTTCTTTTCTCATGGTTCGGCTCTTATCTCTCTGGTAGAGTACAGAGTGTGAGTCTGGGCGGGGTGATTTCGTATATCCTGCCTGTCCGGAGGGGCGTCCCGCAGGGCTTTGTTCGTGGTCCAATACTTTTTCTCCTTTGTAATAATGATCTGGTTACGGACCTGGGTCCATCAGTGCATCCAGTAATTTTTGCTGAAGATAGCAACTTTTTCATCACTGGCCTTAATTTACCATCCGTCGTCACCTTTTCTCAAATCCTTCTGAGTAGAGTACAGGAGTGTTGAATATATATATATATATATATATATATATATATATATATATATATATATATATATATATATATATATATATATATATATATATATATATATATATATATATATATATATATATGTATATATATATATATATATATTTATATATATATATATATATATTTATATATATATATATATATGTATATATATATATATATATATATATATATATATATATATATATATATATATATATATATATAACATCTATATATATATAGATGTTATATAGCATTGTATCCTATCATGCTCTTAAATTCATCCTTTAATTCTATCTCTTACGAAATTCACCCCTTGCAAAAATATTACATGGCTATCGCTGCTAGTTAAATAAACTTATTTTTTCCTTCTTATTTTTAGAACGCAAAACCTCGGCCCCGTTTTCGAGAAGAAATAATATCTCAAGATGCGAAATCCCCTGAGAGGCGTAGCCTCTCTTCAATTCGTGCTTCCAAAAAGGCAAGAAAAAACACATTCCTTGCTGGAAAAAGCTTTGCCTCTGCAACAAGATTTCTTCACTATCATCTACTTGGCATGCAAACAGCTGGTAAGTCTCCTCATTCTGTTCTTATAGCAAGTTTAAAGCTACGGAACAGCGTTGTCACTGATACTGGCGTCGTTAAATACCGTTTTTATGTCTGCTTAGTGACTATCTATATCATTTAGTGTTTGTAATTTCTTGACATGATTGCTGAGCATAAAGGCAACTGCAAAGAGCATGGGCAGCTTATAAGGGCGTAAACTGGCGCTAATGTCTTAAAGAAGTCACCCACGCCATCTAGCGTCTGGCGTTTCTTGGCACCGTGTTTCAAGCTTTGAAAAAGTTTTTTTTCATAAACTGAAAACTAACCAAGTTCGGTGAATTTTACTAATTAAACTAATTTTGCCTCATTATTACACTGTCGCCAGTTTCTACTCTTGGAAGTTGCGCAAACTCTTTTGGTCCGCTTAATGTTTAAGAACAGCAGCTGATAAGTCTTTTCAATTTTTTAAGGATTTACTCGGACACAGGTTATTTCCATTTGCTAGCATCTTTTGACTAAAGCCCAACTCTGTCTACAATCCATTTAGACCCCAGCTAAGAATTATATCTACCATAATTACAGGCTACAGGCTTACTTGAGGAAGTAAAAACGTATCCAGATAAAAAAAAAAGAGATTACCCGTTTCAAAGTGACAGAGAACGTCGATGCTGTCATCACTTATACCCACCGATCAGTGATTAGTAAATACAGTGATGGCAAATACAATGATGGTAACCAGTTACATTAAAAACTATTTTTGGCCGATGAAGTTGGCCTACTACCTTAAAAAAGCAACAGTTTCCATTGTTGATGATTGCAAAATCTGTTTTAATTTTGAGCTCAGAAAAGCATAGTTTCAAACAAAGAGAATAAAAAGTTTTTTTTTTACTTGTAGTCTTACAACCTATAATTAAAGTAATTAATTTTATAAATTATAGTTTCATATCACAGTGGCGTCACTACTTGAAAGCGGTCCTTCATGAAGTATACCTAGCTACGAAAAAAGACAAAAATATTTGGAGTGCAAAATTCATCGGTGTTTACTCATTCAAAATTAATCATTTTTAAGAATCAAAATATTCCTTGGGAATAGTCAATAGGAAAACTTTTGAAGAGTTCCAGACAATTCTTTTAAAATTATTTTTGTAAATTATTTTTTTTTTCCTTGTTATATTATTTCCCCTTCTTTAAGGTATTCATTGAGAATCTACTGGTGCAACCATATTCAAATTTACTATATATTTTATCAATACATAATTCCAAATTAATTCTCAACTTCACTCAAGATAACCTATTTCTTATGGCCATTTTTCTTTTTAATTTACTCATAGGTAGTCTAAGTAGTAGCGTTAACCCAATAAAGGGAGATGTGTCACCGATCTTTAATTTTTTTTTTTTTACTCATAACCGTATTTTTAATAAAAGTCAAATGTTTCAAATTATCAAAAACTTGGATATTTTCAAGGTGTGTTATGTTTTTTCAGATTAAAGGAGTGCCCTGGGAAAAACAAGAAGATAAACACATGTCACCACCGCCATCATAACGAAGCTATTAAGCCCCAATAGCGTTTATAAGGTTAATCACTCCCTTGGGTATGGCTATATCAAACAGTTCGTGGTAACGAACTGTAGTAAAGAGCGACCCGGCTCAATAGTAAACGAAACTATAAAAAACGGAGTTTTGATGCTAAAAGATACATCAAAAGAATTGGATTTTCATGCTGATTTTAAATATATAAGTTTCATCAAATTTAGTCTTTGTCATCAAAAGTTACGAGCCTAAGAAAAAATTTTTCCCAGGTGTCATCGTATCGACCAAGTGGTCCTAGAGTGTCGCAAGAGGGCTCATTCTAACGGAAATTAAAAGTTCTAGTGCCCTTTTTAAGTGAAAAAAATTGGAGGGCACCTAGGCTCCCTCCCTCGCTCATTTTTTTCCCAAAGTCAACGGATCAAAATTTTGAGATAGCCATTTTGTTCCGAATAGTCGAAAGCCATGATAACTATGTCTTTGGGGATGACTTACTCCCCCACAGTCCCCGGGGGAGGGGCTGCAAGTTACAAACTTTGACCAGTGTTTTCATACAGTAATGGTTATTGGGAAGTGTACACAAGTTTTCAGGGGGATTATTTTGGTTTGGGGGGTGGGGTTGAGGGGAGGAGATATGTGGGAGGATCTTTCCATGGAGGAATATTTTATGGGGAAAGAGAAATTCAATGAAAAGGGCGCAGGATTTTCTAGCATTACTATAAAAAACAATGAAAAATAAACATGAAAAAGTTTTTTTTTCAATTGACAGTAAGGAGTAGCATTAAAACTTAAAACGAACAGAGATTATTACGCATATGAGGGGTTCTAAAAATACTTTAAAATAAAAAGCGATGTATTTAGGAGGAGACAAATATCTCGCTCTTTATGCTAAAGTATTTTTAGTGATTTCAACTATTTATTCTACGAACTTTCTGATTCAGGGGTCATTCTTAAAGAATTGGGACAAAACTTAAGATTTCGTGTAAAGAGCGAGGTATTAACGAAGGGACAAACCCCCTCATATACATAATAAAAATATAAGAATATAAAAGTTTGTTACGTAAGTTAATTCTTAAGTTACGTATATTTTTTACTAATAAAAACGTTCGTTAATATATACTATATTAATATACTGATTTAATATACTATGTGATTTAATATACTAGCGTTTGTAGGACTTTCATTGCGTTGCTGATTAAGGGGGCTTCGAGGAGGAAAAGGCGGGAGGTGTTCCTGCAAACCTTCAGTTAAGGGTTTTGGAACATAATTATTACACTGATACTGTTTTATGCTTCCAAGATTTTCCAATTAAGACATGGCACCAAAAGTGTTGTCTTCAGTACTATATCTTATTTATGAATGACAGAATTGATAAAAAGCACGTGGGTATGAGCAAAAGATTTTGAATGAGCCATTAGAGATCACTCTAAAAAGTTTTGGTAGTCCAGTAGCCTCAACTTTTCCACTTGAGACATTGGACCAAAAGTGCTGTTTTTAGTGCCATTTGAAACTTTCAGATGGTGGAATTTATAGGATGAACGTAGATACGAGCAATGTTTTTATGGCACTTGGTATTAACCAAGTGACATATAGCAATCGCAAATTCTGTCATTCTGTCTGTCGGTCTGTCGGTCCCGGTTTTGCTACTTTAGGCACTTCCAAGCACTTCCGTTTTCCCGATTTGACCATCTGGGGGGGGGGGGAGTGGGGGGCCGGTTAATTCGGAAATAATTGAAATAATGAAGTATTTTTAACTTACGAACGGTTGATCAGATCTTAATGAAATTTGAAGTTTGGAAGGATATCGTGTCTCAGAGCTATTATTTTAAATCCCGACCGGATCTGGTGACATTGGGGTGGAACCTAAAATTTTGGAAAACACTTAGAGTGAAGGGATCGGGATGAAACTTGGTGGGAAAAATAAGCACAAGTCCTAGATACATGATTGACCTAACCAGAACGGATCCGCTCTCTTTGGGGTAGTTGGGGGGGGGGGGGGTTAATTCTGAAAAATTAGTAAAAAGTGAGGTATTTTTAACTTACGAACGGGGATTCGATCTCAATGAAAGTTGATATTCAGAAGTATGTCGTGTCTCAAAGCTCTCATTTTGAATCCCGACCGGATCTTGTGACTTGGGGGGAGTTTGGGGGGTGAACCTAAAATCATGGAAAACGCTTATATTGGAGGGATCGGGATGAAACTTGGTGGGGAAAATAAGTAGAAGTCTTAGATACGTGATTGAAATAATTGGAATTGATCCGCTCTATTGGGGGGGGACGGTTAATTCCAAAAAAATAGAAAAAATGACGTATTTTTAACTTACGAAGGAGTGATCGGATCTTCATGAAACTTTATATTTAGAAGGACCTCCTAACTCAGATCTCTAATTTTAAATCTCAACTGGATTCAACGTTATTGGGGGGGGGCAGTTGGGTGGGGGACCAAAAATCTTAGAAAATACTTAAGGAGGAGAGATCAGGATGAAACTGGATGGGAAGAATAAAAAACTGTCTAAGATACGTGACTGACATAATCAGCCCGGATCTGCTCTCTTTGGTGGAGTTGGGGGGGGGGTTAATTCGGAAAAATGAGGTATTTGTAACTTACGAACGAGTACCAAGATCTTAATGAAATTTGATATTTAGAAGGATCTTGTGCTTTAAAGCTCTAATTTTAAATTCCGAACAGATCCTTTGACATTGGGGGTATTTTGAGGGGGAAACCAGAATTCTTGCAAAACGTGAAAATTGGGGTATTTTTATCTTATGAATAGAGGATTGGATCTGAATGAAACTTGATATATATGTAGAAGGATCTTATGTCTCAGATGCTCCATTTTCGACTCGAGTTGGATCGAGGGACATAAGGGGCGTTAAAGAGGAGAGATCAGGATGAAACTGGATGGGAAGAATAAAAACCTGTCTAAGATAGGTGAGATACGTGAGGTAATCGGATCTCAATGAAACTTGATATATATAGAAGGATCTTATGTCTCAGATGCTCCATTTTCGACTTGAATTGGATCCGGTGACATAGGGGGCATTAAACACCATCTGGGGAGAGTGGGGGGCCGGTTAATTCGGAAAAATAGAAAAAATGAAGTATTTTTAACTTACGAACGGTTGATCAGATCTTAATGAAATTTGATGTTTGGAATAATATCGTGTCTCAGAGCTATTATTTTAAATCCCGACCGGATCTGGTGAGATTGGGGTGGGGGGATTTGGAAGGGTGAAACCTAAAATCTTGGGAAACACTTAGAGTGAAGGGATCGGGATGAAACTTGGTGGGAAAAATAAGCACAAGTGATTGATACATGACTGACCGAACTGGAACGGCTCCGCTCTCTTTGTGGTAGTTGGGGGGGGGTTGGGTAATTATGAAAAATTAGAAAAAAGGAGGTATTTTTAACTTACGAACGGGTGATCCGATCTCAATGAAATTTGATGATTAGAAGGATATCGTGTCTCAAAGCTCTTATTTTAAATCCCGACCGGATCTGGTGACATTGGGGGGGGAGTTCGGGGGGCCTAAAATCATGGAAAACGTTTAGATTGGAGGGATCGGGATGAAACTTGGTGGTAAAAATAAGCACAAGTCTTAGATAAGTGATTGACATAATTGGAAAGGATCCGCTCTGTTGGGGGGGGGGGGGTTAAGTCTGAAAAATCAGAAAAAATGACGTATTTTAACTTACGAAGGAGTGATAGGATCTTCATGAAACTTCATATTTAGAAGGATGTCGTAACTCAGATCTCTTATTTAAATCTCAACTGGATCCAGCGTCATTGGAGGGGGGGCAGTTGGACGGGGGACCGAAAATCTTAGAAAATACTTAAAGAGGAGAGATCAGGATAAAACTGGATGGGAAGAATGAAAACCTGTCTAAGATACGTGACTGACATAACCGGACCGGATCTGCTCTCTTTGGTGGGGTTTGGGGGGGGGGTAATGCGGAAAAATGAGGTATTTGTAACTTACGAACGGGTCACCAGATCTTAATGAAATTTGATATTTAGAAGGATTTTGTGCTTTAAAGCTCTAATTTTAAATTCCGACCAGATCCTGTGATATTGGGGGAGTTGGAGGGGGAAACTGGAATTCTTGGAAAACGTGAAAATCGGGATATTTTTATCTTACGAATAGATGATCGGATCTTAATGAAACTTGATATATATAGAAGGATCTTATGTCTCAGATGCTCCATTTTCAACTCGAATTGGATCCGGGGACATAGGAGGCCGGAGGAGGGAAACGGAAATCTTGGAAAACGCTTAGAGTGGAGAGATCGGGATGAAACTTGATGGGAAGAATAAGTACAAGCTCTAGATACGTGATTGACATAATTGGAACGGATCCGTTCTCTTTGGAGGAGCTGGGGGATGTTAATTTGGAAAAATTAGAAAAATTGAGGTATTTTTAACTTAAGGGGTGACCAGATCTTAATGAAATTTGATATTTAGAAGGAATTCATGTCTCAGAACTCTTATTTCAAATCCCGAACAGATCTGTTGACATTGGGGGAAATTTTGGAAAAGGCTTTGAGTGGAGGAATCGGGATGAAGCTTGGTGGATAGAATAAGCAAATGTCCTTGATATGTCCTTGAGTACGTAACCGTACTGGATTCACACTCTTTGGGGTATTTGGGGGGAGGGGTTCAGTGATTTGGCGAGTTTGGTGCTTCTGGACGTGCTAGGACGATGAAAATTGGTAGGCATGTCAGGGAGCTGCACAGATTGACTTGATAAAGTCGTTTTACCAAATTCGACCATCTGGGGAGACTAAAGGGAGAGGAAAAATTAGAAAAAATGAGGTATTTATAACTTATGAGTGGGTGATTGGATCTTAATGAATTTTGATATTTAGAAGGACATCGTGACTCAGAGCTCTTATTTTAAATTAAATAAAAAAACAAGTTTTTTTTTAAATGAAAGTAAGGAGCAACATTAAATCTTAAAACGAACAGAAATTACTCTATATATGAAAGGGACTTTTCCTCCTCAACGCCTCGCTCTTTACGCTAAAGTTTGACTCTTTCTCTTAACTCTATTTTTAAAACAGTAAGAAACTTTAGTGTAAAGAGCGGGGCGTTGAGGAGGAAAAGCCCCTTTCATATACGGAGTAATTTCTGTTCGTTTTAAGCTTTAATGTTGCTCCTTACTTTCATTTTAAAAAACTTGTTTTTTTTTAATTTAAGGCAAAAAAGCAACCCTTTTATATCATATCTTGGAGCTGTGATTGAACTTCCAGCAGAACAATAGTGAATTTGGCAATATTTTTCAGAATAATTTTATCTAAAAAAAATACTTAGCAAATGATGGAGCAACATTTTTGTACAAAAGATAATTACTAGTATACAGGGCGTCCCAAAATGTTTCTATTTTTTACTATTAAGTTCAGCGTTCATATTGAAATGGCCTCAAATTTACAAATTACACCAGAAGAATATTTTTCAGATGTCTATGAAAAGACTAAAAAATAATTAATATATACATATATATACACACACATATATATATATATATATATATATATATATATATATATATATATATATATATATATATATATATATATATATATATATATATATATATATATATATATATATATGGCATCTCTTTTGTTAAATAAAAAGCAAAGCAAAATTATCCTAGCTTTGACACTAAAATTTTACGGCTTTTGTAATGTTCGACCTCTTTCATAACATGAAAAGGTCTCTTTGAGAATTTCTTCTGCTTTTAAGAATTTCTCTGACATTCTCTTTTTCTCAGAATTTCGTCCATTTCTTCTAGATATTCAAGATATAATTCTGAAAATGTCAACCTTAAAAACCAAATTTCTGAGTGTTTCGGGCTCTCCATAGCATTTAATTTTTGTTTTGTGAACCTGCAGTGCAGAAGAACTCAAATTAAAAAAAGCAAATAAATTACAAGTACACAACACAAAGACTGTCATAGCCGAATAGATACCACACTAGACGTGAAATCCTTTGTCGGTGAGGACAGGGGTTTCAAGTCCTGGTGTCGCTGGTTATTTGGTTTGGGACGGGGATCAGTGACTCTGGAAGCTCAGCCAGAGTTGACCCGGCTCTAATGGTACCTGGAGAAATCTGGGGAAGGGTATGCAAAATCGTATTGCACTTCCTGGCCGAAGGGCTATGGAAGAGAAATCAGCACCGCCGGTAGGGCGTTATTAAGAAATTGACAGAAGTTCTGTTTTCAACAGGGTTGAACTGCATGCCACTGGAAGAGGACTTTACTTGCTTATCTCAACAGGAATCTCCAGAAAGATAGCTCTTATGGATTGGAAATCAAAACTCAGTCACTTTCAGTGAGGTTGTGCAAAGAAAATTGTTTCTGCCCCCCTCCCCCCAAATTTCCACAATCACTGATGAATTTAAACGGAGAATTACTGCCGCACTGAACATTGATGCCGAAGAAATGCCACAATGTGTTTCGCAAGAACTCAACTACCCAGTTTGACCTGTACCATATCACAAGCTTTGCACATCTTCATTTCTTGAGAAATCAAGATGTGATTTCTAAAGATGTGATTTCTCAGATGTGAAATCAAGAAATCAAGAATCTAAAAACGTATTTCGAGCTAATTGACACCTGAACTAGCCAAGGTCAATTGGTATTTGTAGGGATCGAATTTTTCTGCACTGAACACGAACATGGCTCCTCCATGTTGACTAGGGATCTTTGTGTATTTTGAAGAGTTCATATTTAGCTTGTCAAGGCATATACCCACAATAGAACACTAAGAAACTAGGCATTGAATTTCGAGTTTTTTTTTGCCTTTTTTTCGACGAAATTTGCTTGGCCTTCGGACGAATATAGTGATATGAAGTCTAAAGGTCTCCTGTGCCATCTTTCGACAGCTTAAATTTTGAGAGCTTAAATTTTCTTAGCAATGGCTGTAAGGTCGTAAATGTACGAATTTATAGGAAAAAGTATTTTTTTTTTTTTATGAAAGACTTTGGATCAGTACACTTGACAAAAACCGTGAAATCTGAAAGCTATAAGAATTTAAGCCCTTTTGTTATGAAGACGGGTCTAAATTTTGAAGAAAATCAATTCAGTGGCTGCTTAGCTGTGTTGAAAGGGCTAGGTCCTGTCTTTACTGGATAACCCAAGACTTACAAATAATAAAATCTAATCTATGATCAAGAAGTGCTTTCTTAAGCCTGAATCTTGTCTGTAGTCCATTCATCAAATTTTTATTTAAATTACGTAAGAATTTTCCGAGTTTACGAGAAGTGGTTCCTCTGTTGGTCGGAAGGAGTCGAGAAAGGAATCTTTTTTTTCCTAAATTAGAGTTTAGAGATATTATTAGAGTTCCTAGATTTTTAAAAATAAGACTATTTAAAAACACAATTAGCAATCAAATATAAATAAACATAAAATTGAAGAATATGAAAGTTTAAAATTTTTTTTTCTTATATAAAATTATAAAATTATCGACATCCCAAATTATCTGGGAAATTCCCAGTCGAATTACTAATTGAAACCTGTTAAATACTTCTGTGAAACGATTAACTCAGAGAAAATCATTAACTCAGTACAGAACAACCAGAAAGATGGATATAGAGTAACATCTTTGGATGGAGCCCAATGTGATGAGGGCATCAATGATTGACCAAATTGACAAGTCTATTTATAGAAAGAAAGAAAAAAAAATAAATGAGGCAACCAGAAAAATATTGGGGGCCAATGGTCCTTAAACATTAAGAGAGTGCCATTTAATCAGAAATTAACAGTTCTAGTGTCCTTTTTAAGTAACAAAACGATGACAATTAGCCCCCCCCCCCCCTCCAACACCTCTTTTTCCCTAAAATCATTAGGTCAAAATTTTGAGATATCCATTTTGTTCAGCATAGTTCAAAAGTTCAAAAACTATGCCTTTGGAGATAACATGACCCCTCCACAGCCTCTTGGGATAGGTCTTTAAGTTATAAAATTTGCCCATTGCTAGAATTTTACCATATATATATATATATATATATATACCCGGTGGTTTCACCATCTAGTCCCGACGCTCCTGGATTCTCTCTGTCGCTTGTCTTCTAAACACAGACAATTTGAGCCTTCGCCAAGCACCAAAAAGTTAGATATTGAGCCAACAATAACCGAACACTAGAAAAACAAAGATGTAATTTTATAAAGGCGCTAATTCTAATTTAAGATCCGTTTGCTAAAACAGAGGACAAAAAACATGATATGATTTAACTGACAGTGGTAGAAAGTAATACAAAATTTGAACAACAAGAATATTTTTTTTCCAACAGCCCAGATCATCAGTTATAATAAGGCGTATCCAAAAGGACAAAGCAAAGGTAAAAAGGTAAAGGTAAAGGATACGGCATTAGACTTTACAGTCCGTACCGGCGGTGCTGATCTCCGTTTCTTGGCCCTTCAGCCAGGAAGTGCAATGGGGGTTGGGGGCCAGCCATCCTGTGCTTTCACACACCCTTCCTGTTTACCTTCCCCGGATTTCTCCAGGTACCCATTTAGAGCTGGGTCGACTCTGGCTAAGCTTACAGAGTCACACCACTGACCCCCGTCCCAAACTGAAGAATTGGATACACTGGGACTCGAACCCGCGTCCTCTCAGACGAAGGAAAAATAGTTAAGAGGTTGCTTAATAGGAATAAAACACGAACGAACGTGATTAGAAAACAAGTGAATGTGAGAATCATAACAGCTAAAGCAAAAGGCATGGAACAAACGACACTGAGAATCACATTGAATTGCAAATAGAAATTTTGGACAGTGATGTGTGGTTTAAAACAGAAAAAGCCATTTTTTGGGTATATATGGCGTCTTAAGAAATACTATATGATGATACATGAATCTAAACTCCTAAAGTAAAAGACATAGAAGAATACCTGGAGTAAAAATGAACGAAAATGGACAACCAAGTCTTTGGCTAGAAGAAAAGTGACAGCGATGATCATAGCGAATCGTAAACGAAGGGTCTGCTTAGAAGAAAAACAAAAGTGAAAATTACTACAAAGTATTTTTCTCAGGGTTGTTGCGTCAAACCTAACCTGAAGCTATGACATCAAGAAGAAGTTCAAATTATCTGCAGTTAGAAGGCAAGTGACTGTTAAAATCAAGATATACAAGCCTTTTGCGAGCCGAGTGCCGGGGTACGGCCTTGAAATCGGCACCATAGTTTTTTTCTTACAACTGGCATATTGGAACTTCTAGCAACCAAATCGATGTCCTTGTGTCGAACCTATTGTGACACAATCACATCAAGAAGCGGCTCACATTGTCTGTGGTTAGAAGACAAGTAACAATGAGAATCCATGTATATATAAGCCTGCCACGTAACCGTCTCTCGGTTACGTTATATATATATATATATATATATATATATATATATATATATATATATATATATATATATATATATATATATATATATATAAAGCGCATTCCTCACGACCTTGCATAAGGAGATACGAAGTTTACGGGCACGTCGCGTAAGGAGATAGTGAGGGATTAAGAACATTTAATAGGAGGCAAAGGGGGCAAATTGTCGCTTTGTATAGTGGGATAACGCATGATTCGTAACATTGTTTCTCTTTATTACCTCTTAGTCCCTGATAGAGTCTAATTCTAAAACATACTGTCATATTTTTTCAAATTGAGGAGACTAAACTAGACACATATCAAATCCTGTTTATTCTACCCTGAATTGGTGATATTTTTACATCATTACGACTTTATTTTCAGGGGTTTACTCGCTCTCTCACCGTATATAGCGAGAGAGTGATATATATATATATATATATATATATATATATATATATATATATATATATATATATATATATATATATATTCACTATTCTCAGTAAACAGTCCCATTTTTGTTTATTCTGACTATCTTCATTATGTAAGCATTCTCACATAAACATCAATCATCCAGTTAATCTTGTAATTAACTCATAATATAGCCTGAATTATCGTCGTAAGCCAAGTGCGAAAATTACTCCCTGGCTAGGAAACACTGATAGAGAAAGAGTAAGTATAAGGAACCAAGAAAACATTTCCCTTGTTTTCTCTTCTCGTCTGGCATTCCGTTTATTTTCCCGGGAAACTCTATTATATCCGTGGATAAATTTCCTTTTAAGGTTAAAGTTCATCATTCAGTAACATTGCCAAAACAGTTTTATTGATTTTGAAAGTGAAATCGATAAATCAGATGAATTGATATCACATGAGAAGTTAAGAAAATATGCAAAGAATCTGAAATATATATTTCTTTCTTGAGTAAATCTCTTTAATCTGATGAAGACGTTTATTGCTCAACCTTATCTGCAAGTGAATTATAAATACAAATAATTAAAAAATAATAATGGCAAAATAATAATAATAAATCATAAAAAAATAAATAATGAAAAAACAATGAAAACAATAAAAAATTAAATGGTGATTAAATAATAATGATTTAGGTGACGTATATATTATAATAATAATGAAAATAAAAGAATTGTAAGAAATAAAGTACTTTTTTCAAACCTAGTTTAGAGACATGATTTTCGTATAGTTTAAACAAAAAGAGGAAAAACATTGGTGGAATATTCAAAATGTTTTAAGTTTATGTAAAATATTAACGAATATTCTATATTTTACAAAAAAAATATACATGTTGTATAAAATGTGTTAATTTGCAGAATAGCTACCATTTTCTTTTTTTTTTGTCTCTTAGTATTGTTTAATGAATTCAAGCAAAGGGGCTGAGGGTCGAGGTTCTAGACAATGGAAGTAGGGGATATGCTGTTGTTTGGGGGTTGTTTTCATGCAACCCCCAAACTTGTTTGGAAACTTGTTGTGGGGGGTTGTCTCCTGCGACAATTGCTGTTTCTGTTTATTTACTTGTGTCTCGCTTCTCCATTTTCATATCCCAGCATTTGGAGGGGATGGGGTTTTGTTAAGTTTTTTTTTAATAATTAGTATGCTAAAATTGAAATATGAACCCGAGCGTAATTAAAAAAAAAAATTTAAGAGTGTGTTAGTGTTTTGATAACATGCTCTGGTATGCTAAGAAAATCTATCTCTTTTCTAAATACTTTTTTGCGACATTTCTGAGCCCACCTTAGAAAAAGAAAACCTCTTTATTTATTAGAAAGCCTCAAATCCAAACCAGAAAATAATTATGTAGAAATTTATATTGGTATTAACCCAAATTAATTTTTAATCAGTAACAGCTGCTTGTTGTTGCTGTTGTTTTTACAATGATCGAGTACATTAAAACTACCACAAATTTATGCACATTAAAAAATCTATTTTTACGCATCAAATGCCTTTTGAATATTAAACCTTTGAAGCATGTAAATAAATTTGTTTTCTATATTACCTGTTATATTTTGTTCTTCTTAGATAAGAGTAATTATGTTATGTGGTACTGGTGCAGCCAAGAGGAGGCCAGGGGAGATAGTATCCCTTGAGAAATTAAACATTTGAGAAATGTGCCAAAAGACAAAACTCAAGAGATTTCAATTTAAATCCTGGTAAAAGCAGGATCGTTTACCTCTTGCTCCATAAGAAAATTTCACAGCTTCACTCTTGATAGGGGGGTAATAAAGTAAGTAGTTACGCCTGAAAAATTAGCCAAAATCGTTTTAATCCTGTGAAGGTAATTATGAAAAAGAAAAATATATCAAAAGTAACTTTTGCTAATTTGCATTGTTTTTGCATAATTTTCATTGTTAATTTTGCAAAATTAACAATGAGCCAAATATTTTGATCATATTACTAAGGAAATTGTTGATAAATAAATATCAATTGAGTCCTTACTAATTTCAGCTTCTTTTTTGTGTGCTGGAACTGTATATAATCTTGAAACCTCACTGTTTAAGTTACATTTGGACTGCACTTGGACACAACCACAAATAAGAAGCTTGTCCGGAACAGCTGAAACGGATTTGTGAACATTTTACCTCGTTCCTCGATTGATATTAAAATGTCTTGTCGATAGTATCATTACTATCGATATTCCACAGTATCTATATTATCGATACTTTCGATACTTTTGATAATGATACTTTCGATATTTTCGATACTTTTGATAATGATAGTATCGATCATTATTATCGATAGTCGATATCTGTCGATAGTCGAAGATACTATCATTATCAACTAATTTTTTTAATAATTTTTTATTTTTTTATTCGTAAAATTTTTTCTAATTTTTTGTTTTTTTATTCGTAAGTTTACTTACAAATTATAAATAAACATTTAGCATGTTCCGTTTTCCTTTTTTGACTTTCTCCAGTTCTTCTTAGTTCCTAGTGGTTCATTAATAAAATATTTTTTTTTTTATCAAGATTGGCTTGAAGGTACATAATAGGCTTGAGCAGTGCTCAAACGCAAACATTGAGAATCCTTACTTGCCAAATTTTTACCTATATTCGATCCGAGTTACGAACCACAAATAAATTTTCATAATCAAGTAAAGGTAGAAGAGAAGAAAGAAGGCGCTTGCACAAGAAGTATATGAGTGATAGATTTAGCGAGAATTAAAAAAAATAAGGGGAGTAGAAAGTATACTGAAATTATCAACCAAATTTGATAAATGTAAACATTACACTGCGACATACACTAAGAAATCACCTAATAAAAATAAACGCGATCGCAAGCACAAGTGATATTTTTTGTCAACTATCAATTTTGTACTTGAGCTCGTTTTTAACACCTTGCACTCTTTATTGGCGTTGATTTGCACTCTTTTTAAAGTGCAAATTTGAAAACGGCAGTCTTTTATAATCTAGAACAGCACAGTTCCTCAAGCGCGGCTCTAGTTAGCCCATGGTTTGAAAAACGGAAAATTCTTTGTCAAAATTTTGTCATCTGCACACATGTTCCTCGGTAGATATTATAATAAATAGCAAGCTTTCTTTTTTTGAACTGTGTGATCAGTGTTTGATCGTTTGAGAACACGATCAAACGTAATCCTAACAAATAACAATAATTAATTGTGCCATTGTTATTCAGTATTTCTATAAAAGTTGGGAGCAGATTAATTGCTTCTGTCAAATATCAGTGTCTCGGTGTTTTTTTTTTTTTTTTTTTTTTTTTTTTTTTTTTTTTTTTTTTTGTCTTGTTAGTGTTTTACTCTGGCTGTTTTAGACTAGAACATTCCAAGATTACTCTGTATTAATTATTTCTGTTAGTGCTCTCTCAATTCATTTTCGACAGCATACAAATATATAACATATATAAAAAACAAGATATAAAAGAGACAGCAAAACCATAAAAAAATAAGGAGTTAGTGACGGTTAAATAAAAAAACATCAAGGAAAGTAATGGGATTGAAAATAAAATTAGGGGGGAGACCTTTAACTATTGTAATTAAGAAATCACCGGTAGGTGTTGTTGGATCTCAGCCACCTTTTGAGATATCAAAGTGTTACCAACCTTTTTTATAGGTAAGAACAACCAGGAAATAAGGAAGACAAACCAAGATCAAAAGAAGTCAATCTTAAAACGAACCGAGGGGAGTCTAGCATCTAGACAACATCTAGATTATGATCCAGAAACGGAAAGACTCATTCCAGATTCTTGTATTTCCGTCTCTGACTCTTGTTCTGGGTCCGATGCATTAGGCTCTGCAGGTCCTGCTACTGAATGCAGCTCTTTAAACACTCTTCCATTTTCTCCCGCTTCGATCAACCGAAATCGCCTTGCAGGAAAATCAACTTTAAGTCCTTCCCCTTTGTTAAATCGTGCTCGGTCTGTTCCAAGTCGGGCAATGAACCCTACGCGAACTGTGAGTATAGATGATGAGCAAAAAGAAGAGGAGGGGATACAGTCACTACGTGCCCCTCGATGCTCTGAAGAGCGACTTGATGATGAAGACGGTGTGAAAAAAGAATCAAATAAATCAAAGTCAGTTGATAAAGTTGGAAGTGTAGAAGACTTTTTGTATGCTGACACTTCACCAAGTGAAATGAGTGATGAAGATAAAGGTGGCCAAAATTCTGCTCAAGGATCTGTCCGGTAGTGAAGGTGAGGAAGTATGGTTGTTTTTTCTGGAGGGGGGGGTCAGAACTTTCCTTTTAATCTGACTATCTTACTTTATATAAATGAACTGCCTGTACTACACAGCCAATCACCAACCTAAAAATAACCGTGTGAGTGTGTATCGCGGCTAACTGAAGCGAGCAAGTCTGTGGGGCACTTTTACAATTTGATTTCATAGCTTTTTGGATGCTCAAAAAAGAATAAACTTCTTTCTCTTTTATGCCCAAAGCCGGAAGGCAAGGGAGCATTTTATTATAAAATTTATATAAGCCTACAGTCAGTAAGATTTATTGAATGATAGTGAATCTTATATTTACTTGGTAAGCAAACCTTTTTTTGTCTCGTACCTGGGGGATTGACTTGTGACGCTCAGAATTTTCTTTGGGGAAGCAGGGGATACAAAATTTCGTGATTGAGGTAAGGAGAATATCTTATCTCATGTCCTCACAAAAAAGTATGCGCTAATTTTATCCTTTTTTGTCCGCCTGTTATCTGACTTCGCTAGTCAGTCAGTATTTGTTTTAGATTTACATTAAAGTATCCACCAAGTTCCGTTAATTTATTGGGTAGCCTAATACATAAAAGCTGGATAGTATGGGTGTATTCATGTCTGGGGTTTGGTACTCTCCATCAAGTAAACGTTTGAGTGAAGGAGGGGTGTATTCCCTCACGTTTCATTTCTTCTCGGTTACACTTACTGTAACCCCCCCTGTCTCTAAATTAAGGTGCCAAGTGAGGTTCTCTTATATTCAACAGTACTTTTGTGACAATTTACCCTTTTTATCAATCTTTCATCCTTTCAGCAATTAAGATCAATAATATAAAAATAATTGGTACCTTCCGAATTGCCGAAGTAACTAAAAGCCTTTAACATGCAAAAATTTTATAACCGGCACTTATAGGTGCTCTATTTACTTTCAAATATTTGATTTAATTTTACCCTTATATTGAAGTAATTTTTTATTCTTTTCAAAAGTACCAAGAACAATAAAAATTTTGTCTGGTTGCTAGAATTGACTAATTAGAAACTTAACAGTCATTTATATCTGAAAAAAAAAACAATAAAAGGCAGCAGTTCAATTTTTAATGGGAAATACTTCCATATGCAGTTGTGGGTATTAACAAATTAACTTGTGTCAAACTCAGAGAAAAGAACGCGCGGAGAATTTAACAAAAAATAAGCTAAAAACATTTGGCACGAAACACATTAAGTATTTTTAGCTTTCCTTGTAAAGTGTAGCTATTTTTGATAATCATCATATTGTTAATGTTTGAATTTTTACGAAAAAAAAAGCGCCGTAACTCTTAACTGACTAGCTTTGGTTATTTAGTTACACGGTTTAACTTAGTAACTCTGACGAAAGTGTTGAACAGCGTTGAAAGCTACATAATTTTGAAAAAAAAAACTAAAAGAAACATCTTATAAAATCGTGGTTTTCAGTTATCAATGGGGAGGGGGCAAAGAGGTTTGTTTGTGTCCATGGTACTCTAACTAGATTCTTCCAACGTAATCACCTCACAATAAGGTGACTTTCAAATTTATCAGTATTGCTAATGATGATCATTTGCTGCATCATTAAACCACTTGAGGTCAACTTAATGGATTAATGGATTTCTGAATGGATTATAAAACAACTATTTCTGATGAAATGCGAAGAACAAATACACGATGTAAGTACAAAACTTTCAAGATGCATAAAGTCGCTATTGAGCAGCATAGAAACTTGTCAAGAGTGTCAGATTTATTATTTTAAATCAATACTTTTAGTATTTACTGAATTTTTGGAATTCTCCTGTTTTTTTTTTCCAAAAAGAAATCGGATTTTCCTAGATTCAACTTCCTCTTAACCCAATCCTATTCAAAGCTTCACTCGTCACCCCTTCCCATCTAACTGCATTTTCCTTTAAATCCGTTCTCTTGACTACCTGCCACCTTGTTCAGGGGAGAAATGTTTCGGGTGACCAAATAATGGGTGGTCAAAAGTGCAATCTTTGGTAATCTATCACTCGACAGCCGTTAAACGTGATCTGCCCATCTTAACATTTCTTTTATGATATTTATTTATCATAAAAGATAAATAAGTGCAATTTATTGGCCACTTTTTGGCCAAAAAGTGCAATCTTTGGTAATCCATCATTCGACAGCCGTTAAACGTGATCTACCCATCTTAACATTTCTTTTATGATATTTATTTATCATAAAATATAAATAAGTGCAATTTATTGGCCACTTTTTGGCCAAAAAAACGCAATCTTTGGTAATCTATCATTCGACAGCCGTTAAACGTGATCTACCCATCTTAACATTTCTTTTATGATATTTATTTATCATAAAAGATAAATAAGTGCAATTTATCTGCCACTTTTTGGCCAAAAAATAAAATCTTTTGTAATCTATCATTCGACAGCCGTTAAACGTGATCTATCCATCCTAACATTTCTTTTATGATATTCATTTATCATAAAAGATAAATAAGTACAATTTTTTGGCCACTTTTTGGCCAAAAAGTGCAATCTTTGGTAATCTATCATTCGACAGCCGTTAAACGTGATCTACCCGATAAATAAGATAAATAAGTGCAATTTATTGGCCACTTTTTGGCCAAAAAAATGCAATCTTTGGTAATCTTTCATTCGACAGCCGTTAAACGTGATCTACCCATCTTAACATTTCTTTTATGATATTTATTTATCATAAAAGATAAATAAGTGCAATTTATTGGCCACTTTTTGGCCAAAAATGCAATCTTTGGTAATCTATCATTCGACAGCCGTTAAACGTGATCTACCCATCTTAACATTTCTTTTATGATATTTATTTATCATAAAAGATAAATAAGTGCAATTTATTGGCCACTTTTTGGCCAAAAAGTGCAATCTTTGGTAATCTATCATTCGACAGCCGTTAAACGTGATCTACCCATCTTAACATTTCTTTTATGATATTTATTTATCATAAAAGATAAATAAGTGCAATTTTTTGGCCACTTTTTGGCCAAAAAGTGCAATCTTTGGTAATCTATAATTCGACAGCCGTTAAACGTGATCTACCCATCTTAACATTCTTTTATAATATTTATTTATTATAAAAGATAAGTAAGTGCAATTTATTGGCCACTTTTTGGCCAAAAAATGCAATCTTTGGTAATCTATCATTCGACAGCCGTTAAACGTGATCTACCCATCTTAACATTTCTTTTATGATATTTATTTATCATAAAAGATAAATAAGTGCAATTTTTTGGCCAGTTTTTGGCCAAAAAGTGCAATCTTCGGTAATCTATCATTCGACAGCCGTTAAACGTGATCTACCCATCTTAACATTTCTTTTATGATATTTATTTATCATAAAAGATAAATAAGTGCAATTTTTTGGCCACTTTTTGGCCAAAAAGTTCAATCTTTGGTAATCTATCATTCGACAGCCGTTAAACGTGATCTACCCGATAAATAAGATAAATAAGTGGAATTTATTGGCCACTCTTTTGGCCAAAAAGTGCAATCTTTGGTAATCTATCATTCGACAGCCGTTAAACGTGATCTACCCATCTTAACATTTCTTTTATGATATTTATTTATCATAAAAGACAAATAAGTGCAATTTATTGGCCACTTTTTGGCCAAAAAGTGCAATCTTTGGTAATCTATCATTCGAAAGCCGTTAAACGAGATCTACCCATCTTAACATTTCTTTTATGATATTTATTTTTCTATTTATATATAGTGAGCCACATAGTTCATATAACTCACTGTTTTACATGCGGGTGGCCAAACAAGGGCTTAAAACTATCTTCCTCAACCTTCGAAGTACATTCGTGAACTATAGTTGACCATTGTTATGAACGTGATCTTTAATGCTCTAATCTTAGTTTACAAACTTATCTTATTTTTTTGCAAACTATTTAACTGCAAAAAGCATCCTCTGTCTTGGCTATCACTACTTGATATATCTTCACTGCATCTACCTTTTTGGTCTAAGCAGTAGCCGCAACCTAGTAAAGAGCAAACCTCTCCGCATTATAATCAAAATTTAAAACGCCTTTTAGACGAACTTTCAAATGTAAAAGAATCTCCATTTGACATTGAATCAGAAACAACAATTATTATCCATGATAAAAATAAAAGTAAAAAGTAGTGACGAAAAAAAATTACGGACTACGGAATGAGCTTGAGAGCCGTTGAATGTGGTGGTGGACGAAGCAAAATTTATGTTATTGAAATCACTTTGAAAATTTTCTGGAATCACTGGAATCAATCACAAAGATTGGAAACCTTTAAGAAAGCGTTTTCAACACTGCCCTAAGCATTAAATAAATTATATTTTAGCTTGGGTAACACTGATATCAGCTTTTTTTTCTCTACTAATAACACAAACCAGATATGCGAAGCTATAGCCCACTATATAAAAAGCAGAGGCGTAGTTACTAATGTAAAGAATAAAGATACAAAGAGTAAAAGCACAAAACAGAAAATACACAAAATAAAAAAGAATTACAGATTTGACTTCAAAAACTAAATCGATTAAACTGCTTCAAAGAAGGTCACACTCAGCAGCTTAATTAGAGTTCGATTACACAGAACATCTTTTGAAATATTCACTAAATAAAAAAAACTATTTTTTTTTTAAATGAAAGTAAGGAGCAACATTAAAGCTTAAAACGAACAGAAATTACTCCGTATATGAAAGGGGCTTTTCCTCCTCAGCGCCCTGATCTTTACGCTAAAGTTTTTACTGTTTTAAAAAGTAGAGTTAGGGCGTTGAGGAGGGAACAGCCCCTTTCATATACGGATTAATTTCGGTTCGTTTTTAAATTTTGATGTTGCTCTTTACTTTCAATTAAAAAAAACTTGTTTTTTATTTAATTTCTGAATGTTTTTGAATTAATGTATGATTTGATTTTGGCTCTTCGTACATGAATACTTAGAACGAAATTTGTATATTTTTTTGGCTAAATGACTTTTTCTTAGTTTTGATTAGACAATTTTGAGAAAAACGGTGTGGGGGAGGAGGCTTAGTTGTCCTTCAATCTTTTGGTTACATAAAAAGGCAACTAGAACTTTTAATTTCTTACGAGGGTTTTTATTAATAAAAAATATAAATAACTTCCAAGTTAACTTTCGTAACGAACTTCTATAATCGTGCATATTTATTACGTATATGAGGGGGTTCGCCCCCTCTTTAATACCTTGCTCTTTATACTAAAGCTTAAATTTTGTCCCAATTCTTTCAGAATGACCCCTGAATCACAAAGGCCGTAGAAGAAATAGTTGAAATTACTAAAAATACTTTAGCTTAAAGAACAGTTATTTAGGAGGAGATGAACCCCTCATATGCGGAATAATTTTCCGTTTTTTTTATTTTAATGCTGCTCCTTACTTTTCAGTTGAAAAACTTTTTCATATTTATCTTTTCATTGTTTTTGTTTTAAATAATATTAGAAAATACTGCGCCCCCTACATGGAATTTCTCTTCTCCCATGACAAATTCTTCCATGGAAAGCTCCTCCCATTTAACCCCCTCCCCTCAACCCTCTCCCTATCGAGGAAAAAAATCCCCTGAAAACGTCTGTACACTTCCCAATAACCATTACTATATGTAAACACTGGTCAAAGTTTGTAACTTATGGCCCCTCCCCTGTGGACTGTGAGGGAGTAAGTCGTCCCCAAAGACATGGTTATTAGGTTTTTTGACTATGTTGAACAAAATGGCTATCTCAGAATTTTGACCCGTTGGCTTTGGGGAAAATGAGCGTGGGAGGGAGTCTAGGTGCTCTCCAATATTCTTGGTCACTTAAAAAGGGCACTAGAACTTTATATTCCATTAGAATGAGCCCTCTTGCAACATTCTAGGACCACTGGGTCGATACGATCACCTCTGGGGAAAAGAAAAAAAAAATAAACACGCACCCGTTATCAGTCTTCTGACAAAAAATACGAAACTCCACATTTTTGTAGATAGGAGCTTGAAAATTCTAGAGTAGGGTTCTCTGATACGCTGAATGCGATGGTGTGATTTTGGGGGTGTTTTAGGAGTGTGACTTTTAGGGGGTGTTTCTCCCTATTTTCCAAAATAAGGGAAATTTTCTCAGGTTCGTAACTTTTGATAAGTAAGACTAAATTTGATGAAACTTATATATTTTAAATCAGCATAATAATCCGATTCTTTTGATGTGTCTATTAGTATCAAAATCTCATTTTTTAAAGTTTCGTTTACTATTGAGCCGTATCGCTCCTTATTACAGTTCTTTACCATGAACTGTTTGATATATGCACATATATAGGCTACACGTATATATATATATATATATATATATATATATATATATATATATATATATATATATATATATATATACAAACATATATATATATATATATATATATATATATATATATATATATATATATATATATATATATATATATACATATATATATATATATATATATATATATATATATATATATATATATATATATATATATATATATATATATATATATATATATATATATATATATATATATATATATATATATATATATACAAACATAACAAACAAGAAGAACAACTGGGAATTATTTTCGTAAGACAGTGGAATTCTAATTTGAATAAATACTTCGGCCCTATATCAAAGGCCCATCCTCAGCAAAACATAACTGTGTAAAAGAAAAAAAGATTTACAACTATATACGAAAAACAGTCCTAGCATCCTTACTTCAGCAAAGCTCGACCAGGACTGATAAACAAAGTGATATGAAACAAGGTAATTCATTGAAATGAAAGAAGAATAATTAAAAACACGTTTTTATTTTTAATCTTGCCTCTTTGGGAGCTAACCTCAAAGGTCTTTTTGTAACTGTTCTGTGCTAATGTCAACTGGTTTTAAACATATTTTGTAAGATCATTCTTAACTAAATTTGTGTATAGAGCATTTAGTGAATACTCCCCCAAGTCCCTAATTAAAGAAATAAGTCTGATTTCCATTGTTTCTTGAACTACCTGCTTTAAGCCTAGGTCATTGCTAATAAGAGCAGATTCTTTAAAAAGTATTTTTTGGCTAGGATTTTCAGGAACATGAAAATGCTGCTTAAAGCAGAATCAAAAGAAACATTAGCAATATTGGAATTTAGAGCATTGTTGATATCATCTTTATGCTGTTGTAGACGTTCCTGTAAATTCAGGTGGGTTCTACCTGCATAGTGTTTGCCACGGTTGCATGAAATTTTATAGACCCCGCTTCGGCGAGTAATTGGGGTTTTATCTTTACCAGAATCTAGGAAAGTTATGATTTAGATATTATTGGTAAATACTACATACCGATTATTTTGTGCGCTGGCTTTTTTAAGATTTACAGTGATTTTTGGGATGCATGGGATTTAAATTATGTTTGAGGGCTCATCGGGATTTTCACGTGGTGAACTACCATTGATTCTACGTGAGTGTCTTTTCAGTCTACGGTTAATTGTGTTATTAATAAATAAGATAGATAAATTGGTAATTAATAAATTACTAATAAATACTAATTACTAATAAATTACTAATTAATATATTGGTAATAATAAATAAGATTAAGAAATTGGTAATTAATAAATAAGATTAATAAATAAGATAGGATACCTGCTTCCAAAAAGTATGTGCCTGATAAAGTTTAGTTCCGCCGTGATATAGGAATTAAAACAAATGTTTAGGACACAATCGACAAGAGATATTACGACAGCTCTTTTAACTTTGGGGGGGGGGGTTGATTTGAATACATATGATAAAAATTTACAATTTACCTTAAAAATTTAAATTGCAAATAAAATCTCATTCTTAGATGTGTCAATTATTCGTAGCATAGATAAACCCAATTTTACTATTTACAGATAACCAACACAAAACAATGGGTATTTAAATTTTAGGTCCGACCACCCACAACAAGTTAAAAGAGCTGTCACAATCTCTCTTGTCGATCTTGCCCTAAACATTTACTTTGATTCACACATCACAGCAGAACTAAACTTTATTCTCTCTGTGAATAAACTTATTTCTCTCCTTGGACAATTCTCCCCCGGAAAATTCCAATATTTCTCCCCTTGAAAAATTATCCCTTACATTCACCATCCCCCTCCCCACCCTCCGCAGGAAATTCTCCCCACAAAATTCCTTTCTGACAATTTTACCCAGGAAATTTTTTCCACACGTAGAATAAGGACCAAATTTTTTAATTTAAAAGTATTTGAAAAATTTGATAAAGATTATTAACATGCCTGTTGGGATTGTTGGATAATTAATCTTCAGAAAATCCTAATAGTGTGATCGGAAGCAACCGTCAACTATTTGTGTTCAGTGGTTTGTAATTTCAGTCACCTTGAAAAGTACTCCAAGGATTAAGTAGGTATTTCGAGGGGGGTGGTGATTTTGGACCTAAGACATTCGGAAGAGTGTACTCCTTCTCGATAACTTCTTAAGGTTTCTTGCCGAAAGACACACATATATTCGATTTTATTTACATACAAGAATAACTCGTCAGAATCTCGTTCGTGCAGAATACCTTGCCAGTGTAGTGATAAGGTAGCTGAAAACCTTACCAGTGTTTATGTAGAAAACCTTACATGGCATCTAACGATCAGTTGTGTCTCTGCCATCAGAAGTATTCGCAGAAAGCCCATTTATAAACCCTCTTAAGGGGATTTCCAACCGTTTTGCAAACTATATTAATAATTACCAGACATGAGTGACATATCCTCAGCATAGCTGGAGCTATAAATTTTTCTTAAAAAAAACTGTAAAAGACTTAAAAAGCTGAATCAATTATTCATAAAGTAGCTATTTAATATACAAAAATGTAAATGTTCTTAAAAAGAGGCGACATAAAAAAAACAAAAAAAAAATAAATGTGAATATTAAAATTGAGACAAAATAAAACAAATTCTAAAGTAAGGGTTAAAAAAAGTCTGAAGAAGGGTTGATAGGAAAGACTGAAGTTAAACCTTAAAACACTAAGAACGATGAAAAAAGATATGCTAGACGCTTTTTACAAAAAAATATTTAAGCGTAATAGGCACAAAGCCTAGCCACGAAATCAGTACTTGCACTATCCCAAATTTTCGATATTTCTCTAAATTTCCCAAGAGAAATTTGGGTTCTCTGAAATTCCATGAAAAGTAACATCAGTCATGGAACAGCTATTAATTTGGCCGGGACTAAGATTGCTGTGCTTCTCTTTTCTTTTTAGTTTTATCACCTACTTATTAAAATTAATTATTTTCTTTGGTTTTTCTTACCAGTCACAATGCTAAACATGGTTCCCTGGATATCTGACCAAGATCGTGGTCATGACTTTTTTCCCATATTCACTGCATTCATAGTCCTGTTTTTAGCTCTTTCTGTACTTGTCATATCACGGAAACTGAAATTGTCCCTTGGAGTTATTAAGGCTGTAATTTTCTTTTAGCTTTCTTTACATGTCTGTCCAACGGTCCGATGATATTTTGTGTACTTACTTAAGAGTAAGATGCAGAACCTATCTCAGCTCCTTTCCTCGGACGTATCATCTAGACTAATAGAAAGAAATATTTGAAACAGAATAACAAATTTTCCCTTGAGGATATTCGTTTTCTCTGCTTAATTTTCCTAGCTTAAATCTTACGTAGAGTGAAATTGGAGAAATTTTTATTTCTGCCAAGTTCAAGGGGAGAAAAAGTGAATGCCAAGGTTAAATGTATTTATTTACACTAATGTAAGCTGGTGGAGCTGGCTTGTGTAAGGCTGAAGTAGGTGTGCTCAAGCCCAATAATATATAATTTGTTTAATTTTTTGTAAAAAAGGTGTAGGCTGGACAAATGCCAAAACGTTTGCTAGGTTCTATAATAAACCAATTGAAAGTGTAAACCAGTTATCTGTCTTTTGAAGTTACTCATCGCATTCTGTTATATTTCAATAATCTTACTACAAATGAATTTTTGTGCAGCGGCCTCTTTTTATTGAATAGGGCTATTATTGGTCATTAGTGTTGGTTTAGCTCATGCTGAACTTTAAAATCTCAGTTTAACTCGAGGCGAAGCTAAGGCGCTCCTTTTGGAGTAGAATTGATAAATTAAACGAAAACTTACCAAGTTTGAAGTTTGTTAGTAATTCTACTCCAGAGAAGGAGCGCCAGCGTAGCTGAGAGTTCAACTGCCCTCTCAATTTCCCTTCCCGTTGAACTCTCAGCGTTTCATCATGAGCTTAACCAACGTATACTACAACGACTTTAAAATACTGGTTTTGGTTTTGGTCAATTGAGGCGATTGCACGCGTCTATCTCAGTTGAACTCTCAGCTACGATGGCGCTCCTTCTTTGGAGTAGAATTACAATCAAACTTCAAACTTGGTAAGTTTTCGTTTAACTTATCAATCAAATGACTTCTTGCTATCTCAGAAAGGGTTTAGGTTCGGAAAATGAAACTTTCAGGGATGAATCTACAGACTAAAGTATTTCCCGGGAAGGTGTTTTGAAGCAACTACCTCCACTCCTTTTCCCTCTAGAGGGCCCTAACCTTTGAAGACCTTCAAAAATATGTGTTTTATGGAAGTAAAACCTTGTAAAATAGATTTTCTGCTTAATTGAAGTACAACAAAATTGTTTTCAGCTTCATAACTTTGCTCAATTCCATTTTATAAGGTTTTAAAGATATGCAAATACATTTCCTAAATTAAAAAAAAAAAAAAAAAAAAAAACATTGATATGGCTCAAAATTCTACTCAAATAGCAGGAATTGCATTTTCAGAACTAAAGGCAGAGAAAAAGCAACTAGTAACTTAAAATTAAGGTAAAATGTTCTTTTGTCAAAATTTCAATTTTCAAACCTGTCATGTAGGCAAATTTAAGGGCCCTCTAGAGGGAGAAAGAGCGGAGGTGGGTACTTTAAAATACCTTCCCGGAACATACTTTAGCCTGTAGACCCATCCATAAAAGTTTGATTTTCCTAACCTAAACCCTTTCCGAGATAGCAAGAAGTCAATTAACTAGAATTTTACCGAAAAAAAGTTCTAATTTGTAGACGGTATTGAGATATTTATGCAGGCTTTTCTGCTGGGGGGGGGGATGTACTTTTGGCCAAACAGTAAAAATAGTGAATCGTGGGAATATTTTAGGAAACTGAAGGAAAATCGTAATAAGCTCAAGCTTCTAGGGTCTTTAGGTAGGATTAGCAAAGTGGTTGATACGCTAGACTTGAAATTTTTGGTCGTGAGGACAAGGGTTTGAGATCTGGTGTTGCTGACTATTTGGTTTGGAACGGGGGGGGGATCAATGGCGTGAATATATAAGCTCAGCCAGAGTCAACCATGCTCTAAATGGGCTCCTAGAAAAATCCGGGGAAGGTAAACAATAAGGGTTTGCAAAAGCACAGGAAGCTGGCCCCCAGCCCCCCCCCAATGCACATCTTGACCCCAGGGGCCATAAAACAGAGATTAGCACTGCCATTAGGGATCGTAAATTACAGTGTTGTTTTCTTCACCGCTACCTACCTAGGAGAAATTACCACCTATTTCATATTTGTGTATTTATAATCGAATTATATAATTATTATTAGCCAATAACATCTAATTCGCTAAAGCACGAATTCGACCCTTTTGGAATTGTGATAGCCCCTTTGCTGAAATAAATAGTATCTGGTATTATCGAAATAAATATGAAGTCTGAAAAAACCGAGACTACTACTTTTACCTTTACTCAAAATACTCACTCATAGCTATTAAAATAGATAGAGCCTATTACTTCCGTTCCATCAAATGTGAGTAAACCCTTTGAAAATATTTAAAGTCTCATGGCGATTTTCTATTATATGATAATCAGTTTGAATCATATTGGGTAATTGGTTGGTGTTATTAGAAGATGTGTTATTGGTGTTGGTGTTATTAGTATCCTCAGAGGATACTCCTCCCTAAAAGCAGAACCACACACCAAAAATAACAAATTTCAACGAAGCTTAATTGAAACCCATTTACTCCCACTCTGTAACTCCTCAAATTTCTTGGCACTAACTGACACCAACATACCCAGACCTATAATCAATCTTACATAACCATCACAATTAACCCCACTATTGTGTCCTATGTGTGTTGGCAGATTATGTGTACAGAAACAAGCAACAAAATCGTGACAGCTGATGTCTCGTTTAATATCTGCTGGATTTGTTTTGTAAGTTATTGCATGCCTGTATTTAAGCGAATTGGAGGGTTTTATTGCTTTCACTTGCTGACCAGAAAAAGAACTTGAAGCCAAGTTTCTCTTAAATTAAATATAAAGAAATATTTTGTTGAGTGTAAAGGGCGTCATTAAAAGTCAAAATTGACAATTTTTTTCTATTTGAGGGATGCTGCCACCCCATCAATCGCCTTTCGTTTTGTTGTGAAATTTTTTGAAATCACTAAAAATTATTCGTCCCTTTTATATGAAATTATGCTGATAGGTCTACTGAAAGGGACACAGAAATACTTTATTATTTTTAAAATAAACATCAAATTAATTAAAGCACGTTTTGTAGTTTTCAAACCTTATATTGACAAGTCAGATGTTCCAGTTGTAAACCAACACAAACGATGCAACAGTGATGCAACAGTGATGCAACAGTGATGCAACAGTGTTGATGCAACAGTGTTGGTGCAATTTCTAAATATGTAACATAAGTGCTAGAGGATAATATCTGCTGAATTTAATTGAAATCAAATAGGATACTTTGTGGATAAGGATGACAAGAAGCCCTCTCCTCACAGAGGTCTGATTGAACAAAGGTATTCGAGAAAACAACATTAGCCACTTACCAGGTTCTGCTAAATGACTTTCACAATTAACATAGTAAATAGGCATATGAAAAGCGGTCTCGATATGATATTCATACCCTCCCTCCCCCTACCACAGAGATAAGATCTAATAGAGGCCATAAAAAACAGAATAATTAACCTAGGTCTTAAGTGATTCACGGGCTACAGTTGCTGCAGCACTTCAAAAGGATTTTAAGTTATCAGGCAAGTTTTCTATTCTCCATTACTTTCTCTATTCATTGGTTCAGCTGATTTTCTTGCTTTTTTGTCGTCTTTTCTTTCCTTGCCATTCTTTATTATTATCTTTGTTCAGTTATGTATTTTCACGTTCTTTCAATTTACACGAACGGTCGGCCTATAGCAACTTCAAGTTTTTGACAGAACGCACAGTTACACTAAAAGACATGTACCGTACATACGTCATGATAGGAGGGTGGTCAAAAGTTTAGCTAAACCTCCTCATCTCCATATTTACAACTTGATATCAATTAATATAAGTAATATTTTATTAGCTTTGATTTTTGAAACCTCCACAAGTTAATCAGTAATAGCTAAGTTAATTTACTAGGGACTAAGGTGGTCTTCTGCAAGAATTTGTACCTAAAATTTTGGGCCTAAGCAATGAAATTTGACAGTTTCTGATTGTATTTCTGCCGTATTGACAAGTGTTGCTTCTTCTTTTACGTTTAATTTTACATTTTGGCCTCTTATTTGTTTTTCGTGATGGCATTTGATGACAGAAGCTTGTCTGTTTAATGAGTTGCTATAGAGAGAATTAGCTACTCAGATAACGTACTTGACCCCTGTTTTGGGTTTTCACCATCTCCGGTCTTTTTTACCCCACTCCCCTGCACACAATGAAATATCGACTTGCGCTGCATGGCTAAATTTGTTGAAGTAACCAGTTATTTTAAGGTCAAACCCGGTCTAGATTCCCCCATTTTCCTTCCGTCCAGTTTTGCCTTTTTAGCAGCCACAGTGTGCAGCAAATCAGTCATATGTGCAGCATATCATTTAAAGCTGCATCGTCGACGTATTTTCGTGTTTTATATGTGATTCCAAAGGTTTAAGTTTAGCGTGCTTTGTAAAAAGACCGAGAAATTTTTGAATATAAAGCATTTCGCCGTTTCGTCAACAGTCATTTGCATCCACAATGGAAGCAAGTCCAAATAATGTCGTATCAATATGGGAGTTTGTCTGGGTGTTTACCTCATCATGATTCCATGGTTTGTCAAACGAAGCCTATGTCTACTTTTTTATATTCTATACCGCGATATTTGAAAATATATCCTAAACTCAATACAGTTTCAAAAAGTCATATCTCAGATTAGGAAACATAAAATTGTAGGATATACAATTTAATTATGGAGGTAGACAGGATGGAGTATGGATTTGTTTATGGAGGTAGGAAGTATGGTGTGTAGACAGGGAGTATGATCTGTGACGGCTAATTAAACTTTTATGTGTTGCTTAGGCTGGGAAGGTATTAACAATAGAATGCCAGTTGCACACTATAAGATCAATAGTGTAAGGTGTCCGTCCATGTGCCCCGGTAGAACCGACTAATGGAGACGGTAGTGACTCAGATGAAATTTACATGCAGTTACAGGAAGAATTAGGCCAAATCCCCATATTGCCCTGGTTGGTACAAATAGGGACAAAAATGTACAATTGATGAAGGGTCCATTTTTCTTGGCACAATAATTTAGAATACGGTTTTTGGTGACAACATGTCCAATGAATTAGCATGGAACTCGCATGATGGCAAAACAACTGGCAGACAACTGGCAACTGTCTATGTGCCCCGGTAGAGCCGACTGAAGGAGACAGGAGTGACTTAAATAAAATTTACATGAAGTTACAGTAAGAATTAGGCCAGATCCCCGGTAAAAATGTTGCACATTGTTATTGAACTTTATTGGAACCCGCATTATGGCAAGACAACTGGCAAAACTAGGGAAGACAACAGACACAATTATCTAGATACACCTGATACGGAGTTTGGTCATCACATGACCAATGATTTAGCATGGATCTCGCATTATGGCCAGAAAACTGGCAAAACTAGGGAAGACAACAGACACAATTATCTAGATACACCTGATACGGAATTTGGTCATCACATGGCCAATGATTTAGCATAGAACTCGCATTATGGCAAGACAACTGGCAAAACTATAGAAGACAACACACAATTATCTAGATACACCTGATGCGGAATTTGGTCACCACATGGCCAATGATTTAGCACGGAACTCGCATTATGGCAAGACAACTGGCCAAACTAGGGAAGACAACAGACACAATTATCTAGATACACCTGATACGGAGTTTGGTCATCACATGGCCAATGATTTAGCATGGATCTCGCATTATGGCCAGAAAACTGGCAAAACTAGGGAAGACAACAGACACAATTATCTAGATACACCTGATACGGAATTTGGTCATCACATGGCCAATGATTTAGCATGGAACTCGCATTATGGCAAGACAACTGGCAAAACTATAGAAGACAACACACAATTATCTAGATACACCTGATGCGGAGTTTGGTCACCACATGGCCAATGATTTAGCATGGAACTCGCATTATGGCAAGACAACTGGCCAAACTAGGGAAGATAACAGACACAATTATCTAGATACACCTGATACGGAGTTTGGTCATTACATGTAGAATGATTTAGCATGGAACTCGCATGATGTCAAGACAACTGGCAAAACTAGGCAAGAAAACAGAAACAGTAATCTAGATACATCCGATACAGTGTTTGGTTATCACATTGCCAATGATTTATCATTAAATTCCCATGATGGCAAGAAAGCTAGCCTTACTGATTACCATGATTGCAGCGTCAGATGCAACCAGATAAAAAACGAATCCTAAGCCATCGCAACCGTAAATTTAAAAACACGTTTAAAAAAAAAACTGTCAAGTGAGAAAGAATCAACATTTGAAGCTGATTCAGGAATGGCAACTGTTACTTCAGTTAATCTAAAACTGAAAATTTATTGCAAAAGAAAACTTATTAGTATTTATTATTGGAAGTCAAAGACTTTCAGGATCTATACCGGACATTAAGGTGTACACGAATGCCATTCGTGTATGATAATAGTAATGGTTGCCATCTGCTTGTGTCTAGCATTAATTTAAAGCTGTATTTTAGGAAAGATAACGGTGCTCTGGATGTTTGTAACGCCGTTGGACTGCATGATGAGTATTTGAGAGGAACTTTTTCTAGAATATATGGATATGAAACTGGAGAGTTAAGAATTTCATACTGTAGATTGTAGATGGAGTAATTTGTGAAAATAGTTTGCAAAGTAGAAGAAGATGTCTTAGTCAGGAAAGATGGAAAAGCAGCTAGGAATATTAATAAGCGTGCTTTAAAATTGATAGAAGAGAGCAGGGGTTTTTAAAGAAAGTCTCTTAAGTAATAGAACTTATGAGAAACAAGTATTATCCCCTCACTGGTTTTTGTGAGACCCATAGCCACTACTCTTTTCTTCCTCCAATGTATTGAGAGGCAAAGAAGTTTAACGGCGATACCCTCTAGACACTGATCTTCAACATTCAGGTGTATGTCAAGTAATAGGCAATTTTTTCTAAAAGATACAGGTGTTAATTACGTAATAGGGAAGATTTTCTTAACAATGCATGTGTTTATTACTTAAAAGCCGTGAGGGATATATAACCTTAAGGACCCCACGCCAAATAAGGATTTTGTAGGATAGTATGTAATAGGGAATTTTTATTGAGACTTTTCAAGACTTTCTCAAAGACATTTTGCTTCAAGACGTTTTTCAAGACGTTTATATGTCATTTTTCTCCAAGACCTTTTAAAGACGTTTCAAAACATTTCTAGGTGCTTTTTAACACAATTTTCTTCAAGATGTTTCAAGACATTTCAAGGATTTTTTTCAAGACATTTTTCTTCAAGACATTTCATGACATTCCAAGACGTTTTTTAAGACATTTTTGTGAAGAAATTTTTCAAGATTTCTTTAGTTCTTACGTAATATGGAATGTTTATGTATGTTGAGGGTGATGCAATCTTGCGTGACTTGGCAGATTTATTGGGAACAACGCAGTCAGACATGACATCTTTCTTCCGGGGTACGTTAGAAGGGGCACACACATGAGGTATTTTTAATGATGGCGCACACGTTGGATGTCACGTGTGTCTTTTTTCTTCTTTTTTCTCACGAAACCTTTAAATTCCAAAGTTTTTTTCTCTGCACTAGGATTTGAAAGAGATTTTCCCTCAGCAGAATGGAACGATAGACAGCTGGTTCAAGAGAACCTTTCTAATATTTTATTCGAAAAATAAATTCTACTTGATAGCCTATTCCACGCAAGGAGAATTCCTTGTTCCCTTTTCTAGAATGATTAAACTGACAGTATGTTTCTAACCCTTTCCCCATAAGAGCGTGCAAGCATCTCAGTACTATTGATTTCTTATCTATGAGATTCATCTGCCTGTTATATCCCATTGATTTAAATCTTGACACTAGCAAAATCACATTTTGAAAAAGGAAACACGCATACGAAAAAAAAGAGATGTTTTTTTTTACAGACGGTTATTTCTGAGAGGTTTGAATGAAAATGCCACGTTTCGTTGAGCCAAGACTATGCATATTCATGCCACCAAGTCAATATGTAGCTGCCCTGCCATAAAAAGCGATTCCAGAGGGTAAGCATTGTTATTATAGGTATATTTAAACCATGTTAAGATATATTTCTGAGAGGTCTTAATGAAAGTGTCTCGTTTCTATTGCTCTGCCTGTTAAATTCCATTAATTTTAATCTAGGCACAAGCAAAATCTCATTTTAAAAAAATAAACACACATACGAAGAAAAAAGAGATACTTTTTTGCATTCGGTCATTTCTGAGAAGTTTAAATCATTATGCCACGTTTCTTTGACCCAAGACTATGTATATTCATGCCATCTTGACAATATTGGCTGTCCCACCCTAGCAAGCAATTCAGGAGGGGGAGAACTGTTGTTATAGGTAAATTTAAGCCATATTAAGAGATATTTCTGAAAGGTCTGAGTGAAAATGCCTCGTTTTTGTATATCTATTAGATGCACTTACCTATTTCATTCCATTAATTGAAATCTTGATAATGGAAAATCACATTTTGGAAAATTAAACGCCCAAACGAAGAAAAAAGAGCGATATTTTTCGTGTGGTTATATCTAAAAGATTTTCATGAAAATTCTACGTTTCTTTGAGCAAAGAATAGTATATTCACACCACCGTGACAATATGTGGCTAGCTCATCCTACCAAGCATATCAATAGGGGGAAGATTGTTAGTAGAAGTAAGTTTCATCCATAAGAAGAAATATTTCTGTGAGATCTTAATAGAAGGCCTTGTTTCTTTGTATAAAAGTTAGATTTCAGTCCCCGTCCACTGAAAAATTGTTTTAATAACTCCCATGTCAACCTTAAGCTGTAGAACATGTTAGTCTGAGGAAATTCACGTCACCGAGGCAAAATATGAATGACACACGGCACCCTCTAGCACTCCTTCTTATTCCTAAGCTATTTTCAGCTATTTTCTTCTGAAAAATCATTCTTTTAAACTATTGGTTCGTGTCTTCGCCAGCCATCCTAAACGCGATGCACCATTTCAATTCACTCCACCATACCATACTACCAATGACATTATGGAACCCTTTGACACCCCTCATCATTGTAAAGACATTTTCTAGATATTCTCTTGTTAGATCATGCTTTAAATGCATTGATTCTTTTTTTTGCAAGCCAACTCTCCGTGATACGCCATGTCAATTCACACCACCGTGCCACACTACTATTGGCACTCTGGCAAACTTTGGCACCCCTCAACATTTCTAAGACATTTACCAAATATTTTCTTGTTAAACATCTTGCTTTAAATCCATAGGCTTGTGTTTTTGCAAGGTACCATCAACATGGTACACCATGTTAATTCACGCCACTGTGCCGTGCTATGACTGCACCCTCCGGCATACTATGGCACCTCTCATCTTTCCTAAGACATATTATTTTGGAAATTGATATCCAATTCCACCGCCCTCCCGCTCCTGCCCCCACTTACAGCATTTCCAGTTCCGATTCTGCTTACTCCGACCACAATTCAAGCCCCAGTCCCGGTTCCATCGATTTTGGTTCCGTCAGTTCCGGTTCCACCACTTGTGACCTACCCCGATTCAACAGCCCAAATTCCACCGATTTTGCTCCAAACTCCATCAGTTCCAGTCCCAAATCCCGTTCCACAGATTCTGGCTCCATCTGTCCCAGTACACACCTTCTGCCCTCGACTCTAAGGTACCGCTTTCGCCAATTCCACTCCGAGATTATTACCTAAATCTTGCAAGGTATTGTCAAAATTTTTCCTGGCACGAATAAAATAAGTTCCTGGTGCTATCATAACGTCTCTAATATTTTCAAAATCTCAAATGGTTTCATCAAAACCCTGTCTGTTCTTTCCCAATTTAACATACTATAATGAAATCGTATCTTCTTTTGTCAAGCTAATCAAAAGTGTAACCAGAATGATTTTGGTAGTATAAACATCCTGTCCGAATTTATCAAACATCTTGCATAACATTATCAAAATCTTGACGGATATAATGAAAATTTTCTATGGTAACATCAAATCCTTGCATGATATTATCCAAAATCTTGCAAGTTATTAACAAAATTTTGCATGATACTATTGAAATCTTAAATGACATTAACCAAATATTTGCAACTACAATCAAAACATGTCTGCCATTATCAAAATATAAATGGTGCTATCAAACTCATGTTATCTATTAAAAAGGTTTAATCTAGTGCTATCAAAATCATGTCTGCTATTATCAAGATTATAAAAATCTTGTCAAATATTTTCAAAATCTCAAATGATATTATCCTTGTTTGAATATTACACCATGTCATGTTTGAATGTTACAAAATCCAAAGTCTTGTGAGATATTATGACAACCTTGTTGTTTTATTGTCTAAATCTTGCAAGTTATTATTAGAACCTAGAATGATGCTAGCGAAATTGTGCCTGGTACAATCAATGTATTATCAAGCATTACCAAAATCTTGTGGGATATTATCAAAATCATGCCTGAGATTGTTAAATATTTTGTATTACATTATCAAAATCTTGCAAGTTATAAACAAAATCATTCTGCATGGTGTTATGAAAATTCTACCGCACACTACTAAAAACATTTTTCTGGTAATATCAAAACGTGTGATTTATCGTCAAATCTGACATGATATTATCTAAATATGACTAGTATCAGTAAATTGAACATAACGCGATCAAGTCGTGTCTGTCATTGTCAAGATTGTCAAAATCTTACCAAGTATTACCAAACTCTTTCATAATACTATCAGAATTATCAGAATATTGTCAAATATTATCAAAACCTTACTAGATATTATCAAAGTCTTGCATGATATTACCAGATCACGTCTAAATATCACAAAATTTTGTTTTCCACTTTCAAAGTCTAGTGAGATATTATGACAATACTTTCAATTGTTACCTAAATCTTTCAATTTGTTATCAAAATCCAGATTGATACTAGAAAAATCGTCTCTGGTACTATCAAAATAGAATCAAGTATTACCAAAATATAATGTGATATTATCAAAATCGTGCCTGAAATTATCAAATATCTTGTGCTACATTATCAAAACCATGCATGGTATTATGAGAATCCTCTATTTATTATCAAAATTTTACATAGTATTATCAAAATCTTGCAAGTTATTAACAAAATAATGCATGCTACTATGAAAATTCTACCGGATGTTAAAGAAAATATTTTTCTGGTAATATGAAAACGTGTCTGATATCGTTAAATCTGAAAAGATGTTATCTAAATCTTGTCTGTTATTACCAAATTCAACATAGTGCAATCAAGTCGTGTCTATCAGTATAAAAATCTTACCAAGTATTATCAAACTCTTGTATGATACTGTCAAACTCTTGTCTGATATTATGAAACATCTCCCGCAACAATATCGAAATTTTGAGTATTTTAATGATAATCCCTTATGACTATCAAAACCATACATGGTAATATCAAAATCACGCAAGTTATTAACAGAATCTTGCAAGGCATAAACGCTTAATCTCGCAGGCTATTAACAAAATAATTTCAGCTATAATCAAAACTTGGCGTTGTTACCAAAATCTAAGACGGTGCTATGATCAAAATCATATTACTTATTAATAAAACTAAAGATAGTGCTATCAAAATCGTGCGTGGTGTTATCAAGATTATCAAAATCTTGTCAAACATTATCGAAATCTTGTACAATATTACCAAAATCTTATCTGATTTAATCCCAACATCTTGCATTACCTTATGAAAATCTCGTCTGATATAATGAGAATCATCTATTGCATTATCAAAACCTTATGTGGCATTATTGAAATCATACAACCTACTAACAAATCTTGTAAGAATTCCCAAAAGAATTCTGAAGGTACAGATAGTAACACAACTAACTTTTTACAAAGGCTAAGTTTTCTTTTTTGGCTTAGTAAGCGTAGCTACGCACGCTTACTAACCCCAAACTACCCTAAATCAAAATCACTTAACAAAATATAACCTATTTAAAAAATAATTTGTGGTGCCATAGATAACTTACCATCTATGTCATCTATAGAGGATTCTCATTATATCATACGAGATTTTGATAGTGTAATGCAAGATGTTTCGTAAAATCAAAGAAGATTTTGATAGTACAATATAAGGTTTCGGTAATATGTATAATATTTTGATATAACTATTTTGATGCATTTTAATGCAAAATATTGAAAAATCTTGCATTGTATAATTTTTTTGTAATAATACTATTTTGATTATTTTGATTCAAAATACAATATTTTACTAGACCATTCGAAGTATGATAATAACTTGCAAGATTTAGGTAGGCCTAATGCTAAAGAGGATTCTCATAATATCTCACATGACTTTAATAATGCATGACAAGATTTTGCAAGATTTAACAGGATGTGATAATATCGTGATAGACATTGATATTGTCATGTAAGGTTTTGATAATATTTGACAAGATTTTGATATTCTTGATAATAGCAGACATCATTTTGATAGCACTATGTTAAATTTTCTCAATACTTAATTTGATAGCACCATATTAGAATCTCACATTAGATTCTTACATGTTAGATTCTTTACATTAAGTAACTCACATGCCTTTGATTATGCATGACAAGATTTTGTAATATTTAACAGAATTTGGCAATATCGTGCTATACTTTGATAATATCATATAAGTTTTTAATAATATTTGACAAGATTTTAATAATCTGAAAATATCATGCCTGATTTTGTTAATAACTTGCAAGATTTTGATAATCCATGTAAAGTTCTAATAATACCATAAAGGGTTATCATTAATGTGGGATTTTGATAATTTAGCAGAAGATATTTAATAATATCAGACATGATTTTAATACTATCACAAAAGATGTTGGCAATGCTTTATAATAATTTGATAGTACAAGGAATGATTTTGCTAGGATCATTCGATACTATTATTCTAAATTATAAAATAGTATCATTTAGATTTTGGCAATGACAGACACGTATTGATTGTAGCTGTAAATATTTTGTTAACTTCATTTAATATTTTGATTTATCATGCAAGGTTTTGTTAATAGGTTTAGGTAATGCCCTATGAGCAGAATTGACGGAATCTAAACGTGGAATCGGGTGCAGAAGTGGCAGAACCGGAACTGACGGGACAAAATCGGTGGAACTAGAGCTGGGACTGGAACTGATGAAGCCTGGATCGCAATTGGTGGAATTAAGACTTGGAATCAGGGGAGGGGCAAAAATAGCATAACTAGAACTGACAGAACGAGAATCGGCGGAACCGGGACTGGGACCGAAACTGAAGTCAGAGCCAGCACAATCAGAACTGGAATTGCTGTGAGTGGGGGACATAAGTTGGCGGGGATTGCATTGGATATCACTTTATTAGTAAAATATCTAAATCATATCTTATTAATGATCAGGTATGCCATAGTGTGCTATAATTTGCCTAAGGGCCAGTCATAGTTTTGCACAGTGGCATGAATTATTATTTTGTATCATGTTGAGGGCGGCTTGTAATAACACGAACCATTGCATTTAGAGCGTGATCTCTAACAATAAAGACCAGACATAGTTGTTTACGGTGGTGTAAATTAACATGCTGCATCACATTAGAATGGCTTGTGAAAACACGAATCAATGGACTTAAAGTATGATTTTTTACAAGAAGTTACCTAAAAATGCCTTAGGGATGATGAGAAGTGCCAGAGGGTTCCGAGTGTCATCCATTGTTTGCCTCGGTGAGGTGAGTTGCCTTGGACTAACGTAAAGCTTAAAGATAAGGTGGAATGTGTTAAAAGAATTTTTGGCAGAGGGGCTGAAATCTAACACCCAGTCAAAGAAACAAGGCATTTTTATTAAGACCTCCCAGAAATATCTTTTAATATGCCTTAAGCTTACCTCTAATTATAAGTCTCCTCCAATGGAATTGTTGCTGGGGTGGACTAGCTACATATTTTTTTACGGTGTTGTGAATATGCATAGTCTTGCCTCAAGGAAACTCAGTATTTTTATTAATACCTCTCAGAAATAACTGAATACAAAAATGTGTCTCTTTTTTCTTCGTTTGCGTTTTTCATTTTTTTAAAATGGAATTTTGCTGGTATCAAGATTTAAACTAATTTAATGTAACATGCAGGTGCAGCTAATGAACAATAAAAACGAGGCATTTTCATTAAGACTTCACAGAATTACCTCTTAGTATGGTTTAAAATTACCCCTAATAACAATTTCCTTTCTGGAACTGCTTTCTAGGGTGCACCAGCCGCATATTGTCACAATGGCGTGAATATGCATCGTCTTGGCTCAAAGAAACATGTCACTTTAATTAAAACCTGTCAGAAAAAACGAATGCAAAAAAAGTATCTCGTTTTTCTTCCTATGCGTGTTTTATTCTTTAAGATGCGATTTTTCTAGTATCAACATTTAAATTAACGGAATGTAACAGGCAGTTGCATTCAATAGCATTGTGAAGCCTGCACCCTTCCATGTAGAAGTGGTTGGAAAAAGGCGATCCGTTTAATCACTCTAGAAATGCGGCCTAGTGAATTCTCCGTGCATGCAATAAGCTATTACCTGGAAACTATTCCTCAAATAAAAACATTAGAAAGACTTCCTTGCTCCAGCTGTCTAGCGCTATACTGTGTTGAGGGGAAATCTCTTTTGGATTCTAATGCGGAAAAAAGTCTTTGGAATATAAAGGCTCCCTGAGAAAAAAAGAAGAAAAACGCATTGAGAGAAAATGAAATCTCTTAAGGTATTATACAACATCCCACGAGTGCGTCGTCATTTCGTAGCATCCCATATGTTTGCCATCATTGCGTAGCACCCTACTTGTGTACCCTCCTCACGGGCCCCTGAAAAAACATGTCATGCGAGATTGCGTTTACCCCAATAAGTCTACCAAGTCACGCAAGATTACATCACTGTTAACATAAGTATACATTCCATATTGCGTAAAAATTAAAGAAATCTTTGAAAAAAATGTCTTTGAAAACGTCTTGAAAAATCCTGAAACGTCTTGAAAAAACGCCTTGAAGAAAAAGGTCTTAGAAAAGGTTTTGAAATTTCTTGAAAAAAACTTCTTGAAGAAAAAAGTCTTACAAAATGTCCTGAAGTATCTTGAAACGGCTTGAATAAAAATGTCTTTAAAACTTTTTGAAATGTCTTGAAACGTCTTGGAATACGTCTTGAAGAAACATATCTTAAACACCTCTTGAAATCTCTTGAAAATGTCTTAAAAACGTTTTGAAATGTCTTGAAACATCTTGAAAAGTTTCTTGAAAAAATAATTCTTAAAAACGCCTTGAGATGTCTTGATACGTCTTCAAGAAAAAGGACTCAAAAAACGTCTTGAAACGTCTTGAAAAACATCTTGAGGAAAAATGTCTTGAAGAGTTCCTGGCCCTCGCCGGTTTTTAGTAACTACCAGACACATCGTTTAGAAAGCCCTCCCCTATAACATAATTAACATCTGCATCTCTTAGAAAGCATTCCCTATTACGTGATATGGACCTGCATCTTGAAGATCTGTGTTTTGAAAGAATTACCGTTAAACTTATTCGTCATCTTAAATCATGAAGAAAAGAGTTACGGCAATGTTTCTCACAAAAACCAGATACTAGTGAAACAGAGGAAAAGTAATGGAAATAGATGAGATATTGGTACTTGTGTATTATACACCACTAAAATTCTTCATTTAATTAGAAACTGTTTTTTCGACGCTCAATTCTAATGAAATATTACAAAATAGGATGAAAATATGATAATTTAGAAACAAATTTGGGCTATATATTTGCAAATTAGGGAGGGGTGGGGGTAAAGTACAGCGGGGCTGCATGCAAAAGGTGTTAGGTACAATTACTATGCATATTATGAAGTAAGAATTGTTTTCTAACTTCAAACTGTCCAAATACTTTACCCCACCCCAATGTAGTCTCTTATGTGCAAATATATAGCCCAAATTATATATTTCCCATCTATTCCGTCATTTATCTTTGTCTTATCTCACGCTAGGCTGAAAGAAACTAACGAAAAAACCAGTTTTTGCTCGAGTTTTACGCAGGGTAAACTTGAGTGGCGTATAATACACAAGTAGCAAGGTAGTAAAGTGTGAATTAAGTCCGGTCAGTTCGAACTGGCCTTGTTGCAGTTAAAATTGAAATGGCGACTTTATTAGTGACAAGGACAGTTTTGAGGATATGTAAGAAGAACACATTGAGAGTGTACTAAATCGTCAAAAAGCTGTTAAAAATGATCCAAGAAAGAATATAAAAAATTTCAGACGTTTTAGAAGTGAAGGAAGATATGTTTTGCAAGGAAGAGATAGGGACTATAATAAAACTATTGAAAAACAATAAGGCCTTAGGGGCTGATGGCTAGGTACAAAAGTTATGAAATATGTTGGTTACGGCATACAGTCAAGACTGAAGATTTTGAGTATCATTTTTTCTTTTTTGAAGAAAGAAAAGCTTCCACTGATTTTGCAGAAACTAATAAAACTTCAGGTTTAATAAATTAAACGTCACTGCAGGAAAGGTGATAAGGGCCGGTGTAATAACTGCAGAGACATTAGCTTAGTTTCTGTTGGTATCAAATTACTGATCATTATGATATTTATTTTGCTAAGTGATGTTGTAGATAAGTTTCAAGGTGTACTTTAAGAGTAAAGGATTCGCTTATAAAATTTTTGCTCTTATATTAATCATCGAAGAGTGACTGAGTCATCAAGCCACTTTAGCCTTCAGTTTCAGGGGTTATGAATAGGGATTTAACTCAGCTGATAAAAAAACTTAAGTAGAAATCTTGTCAGAGGTGCCAAACCCCGAAAAGTTTTAAACATATATATTAAAAATTTAGTTTTTAACGTATAGGGGGGGGGGCAATTTCGCTATTTTTCGATCTTTTAAAACAAAAATGCAAAAAAAGTATTTTTGAATTAAAATACCAAAAAGCCATTTTTGAAAATCTAGGGGACGACCGCCCCCTGTCTTCCCCTAAATGAAGCCCCTGGGTCTCAAGGTGATGAGTCCTGTGTACGACAATAGTATTTCTTCAATAAATTAGGAAGTGAGATTAGTAAATGATGCATTATAGAATCAAGAGCTAAGCATGGTTTCGTCCCAAGGTCCCATTCCAAATGGGAATGCAAGAACTCTCCTATACTTTTTTTATGCCGATGATTCGAGTGTCCGAGATAGAAATGCCAGTGAAACAAATGAGCTCTTGGAGATTTTGAAGGTTCAGTGTGCAATAATAAACTTGAAAATTAACGTTAAGAAGACTAATTCCCTTATACTAGGAATAAAAACCGATGAAGAGGCGATGCTAGGTAAGGAGAAAATCAGTCAAGTGGATAGCTTTATTTCTTTGGATATAGCATTAATGGTTAAGATGGTCAATACAGTATAGATTTAAAAGTAGAATAGCCAAGGCATGTGGTGTTTTCTAGCAGTTGAAGTTTGGAAGAAAAGGAAGATATGTCTTTGAACTAAGGGTAGAATACTGGAACCCATGGAAGCGACAGTGGTCAAGGTGGGCTCTTGGATGTGGACGCTTTGAAAGGTTGGGGAAGATATGATAGATGTTTTCGAGAGGAATTGTCTGAAATTAGTTTCAGGTACTGGTCTGACTGACCATATACAAAACAATAACCTGAACGAAAAATATCGTTCAATCGCATGTTCTAGGGCTGTAACAAAAGAAAGGCTAACAGGGCCAGGCCGCTTTTCACAGATGAAGGATGAAAGGTTGCCAAAGATTTGTAACGGTATTTCTTGGGCCAAACGAAAATGAGGTTATCTCAAAATGGTAGAGGTCATAAGGAAGGACTTTCAGTACATTTGGAAGCTAAGACAGAGGATAAAGAGTGAAGCTTTACATAGTATGAGGTGGAGAAGGAGTTTCTGCAGCTGTTTACGGCCTCATACAGCTTGTTTTTGCAACGAGTTGCTAGTAGAAGAGCTAGTGGTATACTCAGTGTTTTACTCTGAAGATACATTAGTATAGTGTTGTGTGAATTTTTAATATCGAGTTTTATATATCGATATATCGGATCAAATATTGATATCGAATATCGAATTTTAAATTTTTGACTATTTTCTGATTTTATTGCTATTTACTTGTGAACGTCCTGGAGAAAAGATCCAACATAGAAAATAGTTTCCGAAATGGCAAAAAGAAGAAAAACGATGTATTTGCTAAGATCACATCCAACATAGGTCACACCCGATCTGCGTTTAATGAATATTCATATTTTCAATGACGGTTTATTCCGGAGTAGAATAGAGAGAGATATGGACTTGGCCATTCTGGCTACCAAATCTTCAGCGATAGATGCAACTGCCGTGCCATGCCGGTGATTCAGCCACGACAGAATCAAGTTAGTTTGCGGAAACTATATGGCAAAGTTGACGTAGTCAATGCTATGCATGCTTTGCCAGCAGCCGAATCTATAAAGGCTCTACTGAATTTTTTATGTGGAGTCTAAAGTTCCATGAAAAACTAATCCATTCAAGTCGTGGAAATCTCAAAATATGAGTCTCAGAAAATATGAGTCTCATATCAAAATATGAGTCTCAAAATATGAGTCTTAGTGTGCGTGGTGATCAGTTCCAAGGCTGGGGATTCAACCAAACTGTTGGGGGTAAGTTAGGATCAAATCGATCTAATAGTGACGAAAACTCTAAGAAATGGGATTTGGATAAGTTTTAAATCAAAAGAATTGGCTTTCTATGCTGATTCCAAATAATTAAGCTTTGTTAAGTTTAATGTAACAATCAAAAGGTACGAACGTGAGAAAAATTGCATGATTTTTGAGAGAGGGAAGAAATACTACCCAAGAAGTCAAGAAAGTTTAATGAAACCATCATATTCAGCATATTGTGGAGCCCTTCTGTTAAGGTTCCAATATCGCGTCTACAAAGACGTTGATTTTTTTTTTTTCTCTTTTTTTTTGTTACAAGAAAGATCACGGATATGTATTTATTTGTTGTTGTTTTTTTGTTGGATTGTTTTTCACGTAGATGATTGTATCAAACTTTAGTCCAAGAATATCTGTAGATAGGGCTTGTTCGAATGAAAATTGTAGTTCCGATGCCCCTTCAAAGTGACCGAAAATACTGAACGGCAACTGATCCCCCCCCCCCTCCCAAGCTCTTTTTCTCGAAGTAATCCGATTAAAATTTTGAGATATCCATTTTATTCACCATGTCTGAAAGATCAAATAACTATGCCTCTAGAGATGACATGACCCCCCCTGCAACCTGGAGGAAAGGCTGTAAATTATGAATTTAATTATGGCTGTAAATTATGATACTGTTGCCTGTTGTCTATGAATAGTATTTTTATTTGTAAGTAAACAGACAGTTTTCGGGGAGATAAAATTTTATATTACTCAAAGTTTAGAAATAATTGTGCAAAATAGGCTTTAATCAATTTTTTTTTATTGAAGTTTTGTTATTGTTAGTTTTTTTTTTAAGTTAATCTGAACAAAAAAAAAATAAATGATCAGAAATAAGGAGTATCGAACATCGGAAGTAAGGATATCGACATATCAATATATCGTTTAATCAAGTTATCGCTCACCACTACATCAGTATGTGAATATAATAAGGCTGCCTCAGCGTTAAAGATATTGTCTGAGTTACTTTTCTGAAATTTTTGAGAAGTGATGTGAATTTCATTTGTTCACATTCATTTTGGAGAATGACAACTGCTTAGGCTCAATAGCGAGCAAAATCAATTTTAATGGGTACCCGATAGTTTTTATGGGTACCCGATAGATTTTAGGCAATAACTTAATCTGAGGATTTTTTCTTCAATAGCTTGTTGGAGTTTTTCGTTACACAAATGTATATGGCTCAATTATGTGGAAAAACTAACTTAAAGTGACTCTAAGAATTTTTATTTTGTTTCTTCAAGGCAATGACTAAATTTGAATTTACATTTTTCCTTAAATAACCTGTTGGGAATTTTGAGGGAATCCATAACATTATAGGCTCAATAGTAAGAAAGTCAAATTTGAAGCGATTCTAAGAATTTATAGGGATCTCGAGTCAAATACATAATCTAAGTATGCGAAATAAATTTTTCTTCTTGAAATGCTTGCTGCATTTTTTTTGCAGAAATTACAGTCTTAATGTCAACTTTTATGGCTCAGTACTGAGGGAATTCAAACTTCAAGTGACTCTAAAAAAAATTTAATTCTTGTTCGACACGTTTTCAAAAGTTAAAAATGTTGAACAAAGTTATGGCTTCTTTCCATCTGGAGAAAAAAGTTTCAGGTTTTGGTATAAATTATAATCAATTAAATAAGGCAACAAAAACACAATCTAGTAGCATACATAAATGTTTCCTTTCTTGACGCAAATTCCTTTATCGTAAAACTGACTGGTTCCGTAAGTGCTGCCGCTTCCTTCCAAGTAGTTTCTAACGTAGTTTGTCTGAGGGTATTGGTACAATGGGTAGCCATATGAATAAGGGTTGTACATCTGTGCACCTTAAATAAGTAATATATTATTATTTTAAATATGGTAAAATAATAATATAAATATTATTAAATTGCCGTACTAGCTGAATGGTTAGTTTGCAATCCTGTGTCTGTGAGTGCAGGGGTTCGGTTCCTGGTGTCGCTGATTATTTGGTTTGAAATGGGATCAGCGATATTACTCTTTAAACTCCGTCAGAGTCGACCCAGTTGTAAATGGGTGCCCGGAGAAATCGGAGGAAAACACGGGAAGGGTCGGATGTTTTGCCCCCAACCACATTTTGCACTTCCTACTGGAGGTAGAGAATCGGGAGATTAATACCTGTGCTATGCGGACCGTCAGTCAGCATACGACAAAGTAAATTACTTAGCTAAAGAATTCTAAATTTATTCCATTGACATTTATTCCGTTCAGATTTATTCCATTGGTGATTATATTTCCGTCGACCACTTTAAACAAAATAAAAACAAGTAATGATACAGAAAAACGAAAATTTGGCTGTAAAAAATGCTGTGACTCAAAATCTTTTGTCTTTTCTGCTGGCTATATTTCATAAAAAGAATCAATCACATGTTTCTGTTTCTATTACTGGCTCAAAATTTTGTTCGAAGTTTCGAAACCACGTTCAAAATTTATTCCGAATTGTTAGTAAAGTGGCGTTTTTTAGGGTATTTCTACGAAATGTAGCCACACTTTTGGTGACAGGTGTAGTGACGGAAAACTGAGAAAAATCTAGATGGCTCTTAAGATTATCTTCGTCAGTTAGTGTGGAAATAGTGTCCATCAAGTTAAGAGTCTCTGTTTGTGAACTGTTTGTTACGTTAGGGGTACTGAAAATTTGTCTGACCACGAAAAACAAGCGACTGTTTTTTTTTGTTTTGTTTTTTTTTTTTTTTTGAGCATTAGTAGACTCATAAATATGATCAGAAAGCCGTCCAGTAAGTATTTAAGGATTTACCTTAAAGCGGAAGGAGATGGGTCAGTTTTAAAAGTTACCCCTTGGAGAAAGGCCACTTCGGGGGTGACTTTGCCAATTATTAAAGTCACCCCGAAGTGTTCTGATTGAACTAAGACCTTTTTTCTTTTTATATCTTCTTCTATCATTCTTTAATAGAATCATACCTAAGATACTGTCCCTTTTTTACCTAAATACATTTGCTAATCATTTTAAACCGCTACAGACATTGCAAAATAAAGCCGTAAGGATCTTTGGTATTCTCTTTCATCGTCGTGCACGACTTCAAAGTCTTTCTCAAACAAAAACTTTATTTTTATTTCATCATATACTAAGCCTTAGTCATCTTAAGGTTTGCAATTATCGCTCTGGCATTATGATAATCAGTCTCCAGAAAGTTATTTTTATGAATCACATATTCTTATTAACCCCTTTCGCTCACTCGCTTCTTCGTTGGCTCGTTTTGGTGCGTATAGAATCCCCTCAGTTAGCTGTACAAGAGATAATAAAGTACTAAATCCCTTCTATAGCAAATAGGCTTAAATTAAATACTAAATTTAAAAATATTAATAGCCGATCACTTTTAAAGACCAAAGTAGTAGAAATATTATTAACCTTTGATGACGGGGCGTTGTTTTTTGTTTTTTTAAGTATTATTTTTGGAATGACATGCTGGGGTAGCCTCCTTTGTCCTTCTCCTTTTATATGTTATGATGGTTTTTTGTTTATCTTTTTTATCTTTATTTTTGGTTTATTTAGATAGATGTAATAATTGATAGCCTTCTTTTCGAGCTGAGCTTCCTATTGGCTTTATTTGATTATTTACGTTTGTTTTTATTTTTATGAAATAAAAATTCTATCTATCTATCTATCTATCTAACTGAGCTTAACGTCACAATTAGTTTACTGTGGTTGTCTTTAAGTTTTCTTTTTCTCTTTCAGATGACTAGAACTTACGAACGAAAGCCTTACATTCGTCCGTACAAGGCTTTTCCCGAGGAAGCATTCGAGAAACCAGTTGAGGCTGTGAAGAATGGGGCTAATATCTATACTGCAGTAAGGTACTCTTCAGAACCACACTAAAGGCTTGCAGCCAAAAAAAAAAATTTGGCAGGCAGACAGTTCTTGGAATGAACGAAGAAACAGTTCTTACTCACCATCTGGTTCATCTGTCTGAGTGGGCATTTCCGCTAACATGGTCTGATTTTCAGCTCCTAGTCAAGTCATTTCTGATAAGAAGAAGCTGAATGAACAACGCTTCAAGAACAACCTCCCGGGAGAAAAGTGGGCCAGAATTTTTCTTAAAAGACAATCGGATCAACTGAGCCACAGATTCTGTCAGAACGTTAGCTCAAGCCACAACAAAGTTGACTCCCGCACTGTGAGCTCGTACACTGAATGCCTGGAGGAAACGCTTCGCGATGTTAAGCCTAAATGCATTGTCAATTACGACGACACCACCCTGCCTGATAATCCTGGACGAGTGATTGCTATCTTCAAACGCAAAGTGAAATATCCCGAGCGACTAATGAATCAGACGACATTGGAAAGATCTACAATTTTAGCAGCTTCTGCTAGTGGAGAACAGTTTTGGCCTTATATTGTCTTTAAGTTGGTAAAGCTCTGGGATTCGTGGATCGAAGGAGCTTCAAAGGGCTTTCGATTCAACAGGTCAAAGTCTGGGTGGTTCGTTTCAACTTGCTTCCATGATTTCTTTGAGTCACTCATCGTCCCGTGGGTGGAGAAGTTCGGCCCAGATGAAGAAAAAGTCTTGATCAGTTAAAATAATTCATCGCATATCGATATAAGGGTCTTGCGTCTTTATACTGAATATAACATCAAATTTGTTTTTTGTCTTCCGCCAAACTCAACCCACCCTCTTCAGCCACTAGATGTTGCCCTGTTTGGTATGATGAAACACGTATGGTGGAAGGTCCTAACAGAATATAAAGATGCAATCCAGACAAGTCCAGAGTTCCCAAAGAGCACTTTAAGACCCTAATCGTTTGACTGTGGGACGAGATTTGGGAAACATCTGTAGAGACTATAAAAAACGGATTCAAGGCTTGTTCAGTATTTCTTATAAACAAAGATGCCCTCGTTGCAAAAATACCCAGGGAAAACTCAACTACAAGCATCACTGTCGAAACTGTCTGACAAGCAGTTACGGAGATGTGTTCGCTATGGCAAAGATTATATTGCTCCACAGCGTCGTTGTCGAAGATTGGAAATTACATCTGTAAAAAGTATCTCGTCTAAAGACGTTGTAAATGCCATAGCCAAAAGGAGCGAAAAAAAAAGAAAGGGAGGCAGATGACTAGTGCCAGAGCCAATGGCAGCTCTCAATCGGGCGATGATGTTCCTGACGAAATTCAAAGTGCCAGCAGTAAGAAGTCGAAAACTTTGAAGAGAAAATCCCTAAAGTTTGTTCAAGAAGATGTCAGTTCTGACAGTTTACCAGAGGACCCTCAGTTTGACGACGTTTCGCACTGTGATATCAATATGAGACCTACAGAAGATCCTGACATAAAGGGTCAGGCTACGGTGAGGGAATATGCCGTGATCAATTTGGCTGGAAAGAAGTCCACATTACAATACGTAGCCAGAGTTGAAAGACAACTTGACCTGAGTAAGGATGAAAATAAAAACGCTGGCATTGACATCGAGTTGAAAATCACATTTCTAAAGCGCGTGTCTTTTTTAAACTACAAGTTCGTGCTGACGGGCGAAACAAACTGTGCCTACAGAGTCCAGGTAGAAATGGTGTTCCCAAAGCCTTCTGAGGTCTGCGGCACCTCGTGAACCTCTAGTCAGGTGGTTTTGGGGTGGGTTAGTCCGGTTTTTTGATCCCTTATGGTTATTCTTTTACTGAAGCAACTGATTTAGTCAGTTTTGAAGACTGTTTTTTTTTACGCTTTTTGTAATAACTGATGTTTTTTATTGCTTTTGAAACGTTTGATATGAATAAACGAGTTTTACAGCAAATCTGACGGTCTTAAAGCTAATGGTCCTAGCTTTATGTAAAAGTAACCCCAAAGCCCGGTGACTTCGTTAATTGATGTTTTCGTCAAAAATGAAGTACTTCCGTCAGAGATGCAATATTAAGCGTCTCAGGCTGCCATCTCTTAGCAAAAGTCACACTCTCGACACTAGTTTCAGATTTTTTTTTACCACCCTGCTAACTCCTAGAAGGCCTTAAAGGTGAAAACTATCAAAAAGTCACCCTGATTGACGGTAGAGGATTTTATTTCTATCAACAGCTTTATATAAACAAAACTACAACAAAAATAAAGTAAATTTTAAAGTTGGTAGATTGCTCTAAAGAAATGCATATTTTTGCATTTTTCCTAGAGCACATTTCTATTTTAATCTACAGATGATTACAGTCAGGGTTTCCAGCCCTAGTAATTTGACACGAACTCTAGTGATTTTTCATATTGCCTAAAAAATCACTAAATCAGTACCTAATGTCACTAGATTTCTGAAGGTAATCACTAAATCAACTTAAAAATCATTAAAATCTGGTGATTTTTTTCGCCGTGTGGCAACCCTCATTGCAGTCTTGCTCATATGGTCCAGGAAACTAAGTACTATTAAAATCTTACTATTTCAAGTTAATTTTTAGTTTGTATTTGCTTACTCACCTTGTAGTATTCATTCTGCGCTGAAAAAATAGGAGTTAACAATGAAATTCATCCACATTGACACGTAAAAATTATATATTGTAGCTATTTATACAGGAATTAATTAGCTTATCTTTAAATTATATTTGAAACATGTAAAAATTGAGTCATGTGGCCTGCAAACCGTTTCACTCTAATGACAATGACCCTTTTCCAAAAGAGGTTGCCCACGCCTGGCTTAAATAAATGTTAATGAAAAATGAACTTACCTAGCTGAGAAAATGGCTGATACTGTGCGATTGGCTGATACTGTTCAATTGATGGATACTGTGCACCAATTTGCAGTCCATTACGGAAGTAGGGATAGTGAAATTGTCGCTCTTGTCTAATTTGTCCATTTACTATCTGATCTTCAGATGTTTGTCTGATGGATTCCACATTTTCAGTCTGTGTACTGTCCTCTATTGGTGCGGCTGTGACACAATAAACAGCAGTACAAACAAACACGACCTTAATATAAAAAATGGACTAAAAACCTTAACAATTATATACTTGCATAGTTGTTGTAGTAGTTGCAGCTTAATAAAGAGCAAACCACCACTCTCTGTAACCGAAATTCAAAGAAGAAACTTTCAGCAAGACTACATCATGTAATAAATGTTGCAAATTGCTTTAGAACCTTCCTCCAATGCCAAAATTTTTGCAAGTTTGTAAAAATTCAGTTTTTATCCTATACCTCTGAAGAAATTCAAATTCGGTTCTTATTATCGGGTTTTCTTTGAGTTTAAACTACACTGTATTGAAGTTTCAGCTCGATGAGGGAAACGCAAATTTTTCTTCAGACAGCTAATCAAAAATATTTTGGTAAACAAAATTTTTAATCAAAACTCAATTCAGACGTCGTTCAACTTATTTCCTATTTACCTCAAGCTCATTTAGTCAACTCTATTCAACTAAACCCCGTTCAGTTCTACAATATTTAACTCAGCGCCATTCAGCTCAACTCTATGTAACTTTGTCTCTTGAGAAATCATTTCTTCTTAGACCTCTATTGAGTTGCACATCTTCATCGTGTCCGATGTTCCTGTACTAGAAAGCCGGGTGCGATTCTTCGTTCTAAGGAGTCATCAGCATCCATATACAATATGGTCAAATTGCATCTCTTATCCTTGGCAATGTTAGATGATTTTAAGGTACTTTGCTTTTAGTTTTGAGAAAAAACGGCCTCCCTCAGGCCACTCAGCGTGTCTCCCGTTGGCGATAAGGGAACGCCCTACAGATATGCATGGTACCTCCATAGGAGGCACGGACCAAGGAGAAACTTTGTACCTAGTGGTCCATAATAGAAGCTGGAGCAATCTCGCCCCGGGTTATAAATGCAGGTGGAGGAGGACGAAGGCCCATCAAGTTTAAAATCAACAGGACCCACGGGCGTGTCCACACGTCGCAGATGTTACAAACCTTCTATCAGTAATGGTTAAAATTACACGGTGACGCTTAACACCATCGTGGGAGGATCCTCTATAGGAGGACAACTGCGCCAGGGCGTAAAACCTAGATCAATGGACAACGGCCTCTTTAAAGGGCTGCCTCGACCCTTTTGGGGTACCTACAAGACTGGAAATCTTGCGCTCAACTCTATTCCCACTTAAGGAGTGCCACCCCTAGAAGAAATTATAGTCTAGTAAACGACATTGATTCCCGTCCTGCACTGGTATTCGGGATCATTGGTTTTTCTGAGGCCAAAATAATTTCAATGATTTAAAGAACTTGAAAATTAGAACTTGGAATGCTACGACGTTAAAAAATGACCATCGTATCGACATTTTGACTGACGAATTCAGACGACTCGAACTAGACTTATTACGAGTTTCAGAATCTCATATCCCAGGGGTAGGAAGCATGAAATTAGGTGATGTAGAACTTGTTTACAAAGGCAGGAAGGAAGGGGTACAAAGACAAGGAGTAGGGCTCATGATGAATAAGGAAGGTGCTAAGTGTTGTTTAGGGTGGGAAGGTATTAATAATGGAAAACTAATTGCTCATTTTATGACTAAAAAGTTCAGGGTATCAGTTAAGTAGTATATGCTCCTCTTGAACCGACTAACGGGGAGACAAGTGACTCAGATGAATTTTACTTACAGTTACAGGAGCAAATAGAAGAGGTCCTAGGTAGAAATATGGTGTTTTCACTAGGAGATTTTAACGCCCGGGCTGGTAGAAATGGGGATAGAGGGTATCCTATCCTAGGTAAATTTGGTGTAGGAAAAATAATGTCTACCGAATGGCCACAGTAATGGCTACAGACTCTTGCAATTTTGTAGGCATAACAATCTAGTTGTAACCAATACTGTGTTTGGTCATAGAATGGCCTAAAAGTTGACATGGTATTCACGACTTGGTAAGACAGAAAACCTTATTGATTATGCCAGTAAACCAAAAACTGGCAGAATCAATAAATCAATAAAAGGTACTAGGGTATATAGGAGTGCTGTTACTGATGTTAAAAGTAAAGATCGTCATCTAGTAGTGTCTAGGGTTATTTCAAAGCTGAAATTTCGGAAGGGTAACTACCTCCCGGGAAGTTCTGATGCTGGTAGACTCCAGGAAGAGAATTTGAGAGAAACTTTCCAGGAAGAGTTAAATACTAAACTTGAGAGTTTAAAATTTGACAATGTGGAAGATGGTTGGGATAATTTTAGAAAAACAATTTGTGATGTTGCTGATGGTGTCTTGGAGAAGACACCTCTCTATGTATTTAATATAGAGGAGAAGGGGCTAATACAAGGATTATCTGAGTTATAGATCATATGAAAACAAAATGAATATAAAGAAAGTGGAGAAAGAATTACAAATATCAACTAAGGAGGTTGTGAAGTGGAGGCCATGGATAAAATTGCCAGGGATCTGGAAGATGCAACTAGACGGTATAATAGTAAAATATTGTACTGGCATGTTCATAAATTGAGAGGAAGTAATCAATCCGGAATTGTCCCAGTTAAAGATAAGAACAGGGCCTCTCTTATTGATAAGGAAACAGTTAAAGAGAGATAGACGGAACGTTTTGAGAATGTGCTAAACCGAGATACAGTTGGAGGAAAAGATAGAGAGGAAAATGAAAAAGTTTGTGATACCTTGGATATGAAGGAAGATTTCTTTTGTGAGGAAGAATTGGCGACAGTGCTCTTTATGAGTTTCTTAAATATAGAAATGAGTTTCTTAAATATGGCGATTCTGCTCTGCTGATGATGAACACTGTATATGTGTTCGAAATATCCAGTTAAATAATTTTATATCTATTCACTGTCAATTAAAAGGTTTCATCCCTATTTTGAACTGTTTTACTTTTGGCGACTCTGAGATTTGAAATGGGTTACTGAAGATTATGAATATGATTTTTGAAGAGGTAGAAGTACCTAACGATTTCAGGAAAACCTTAATTTAACCGCTGTATAAGAAAGATGGTAAGATTGAGTGTCGTAATTATCGAGGCATTAGTCTGGTCTCTGTAGGTAGTAAATTACTTAGTTATATGTAAATTTTTAGACTGAAAGATGCTGTAGACAAAGTTTTAAGAGAAGAAAATTGCGGGTTTAGAAAAGGTAGAGGATGTATCGACAGCCTTTCACTTTTTGGTTGATAATTGAGGAGTGCCTTAGTTGTCAAACACCTTTGGTCCTCAGTTTTAAGTATTATGAGCAAGTGATCGAATCATTTGATAGAAGAGCTTTAGCAAAGGCCTTATCCTTGTATGGTATTAAATAAAAAAAAACAAGTTTTTTAACTGAAAGTAAGGAGCGACATTAAAACTTAAAACGAACAGAAATTACTCCGTGTATGAAAGGGGCTGTTCCTCCCTCAACGTCCCGCTCTTTACGCTAAAGTTTGACTCTTTCTCTCAATTCTACTTTATTTAACAGTAAATAACTTTAGCGTACAGAGCGGGACGTTGAGGGAGGAACAGCCCCTTTAATCCTTTAATACACGGAGTAATTTCTGTTCGTTTTAAGTTTTAATGTCGCTCCTTACTTTCAGTTAAAAAAAAACTTGTTGTTTTTTTTATTTAATTTCTGATCGTTTTTAAATTAATGCATGTTTTTATTTTGGCTCTCCGCAAATGAATAATTAAAACGAAATTTGCGTATTAATTTTTTTGCTAAATGGCTTTCTTTTAGTTTTGATCAGACGATTTTGATAAAAACTGTGACAGAGGAGGCCTAGTTGCCCTCCAATTTTTCGGTTACTTAAAAAGGTAACTAGTATTTTTAATTGTTAACGAACGTTTTTATTAGTAAAAAATAACATAACTTACAAATTAACTTACGTAACGAACTTCTATATTCGTATATTTTTATTATGTATATGAGGGGGTTTTCCCCCTCGTTAATACCTCACTCTTTACACTAAAGCTTTAATTTTATCTCAATTCTTTAAGATTGACCCCTGAATCATAAAAGCTGTAGAATAAATAGTTGAAATTACTAAAAATACTTTAGCGTAAAGAGCGAGCTATTTAGGAAGAGATGGACCCCCCAATGCGTAATAATCTCTGTTCGTTTTAAGTTTTAATGCTGGTCTTTACTTTCAGTTGAAAAAACTTTTTCATATTTATTTTTTCATTGTTTTTTTAAATAATGCTAGAAAATCCTGCGCCTCCTTCATGGCATTTCTCTTCTCCCATGACAAATTCCTCCAAGTGAAGATCTTCCCGCTTAGCCCCCTCCCCTCTACCCCCCCCAACCAAAAAATTATCCTGAAAAGGTCTGTACACTTCCAATAATCATTATAGTATGTAAACGCTGGTCAAAGTTTGTAACTTGCAGCCCCTCCCCTGGGAACTGTGGGGAAGTAAGTGAGCCCCAAAGACAGTTATTAAGTTTTTTGACTATGCTGAACAAAATGGCTATCTCAAAATTTTGATCAAGTGACTTTGGGAAAAAGAGAGCGTGGGAGGGGGTCTAGGTGGCCTCCAATTTTTTCGGTCACTTAAAAAGGGCGCTAGAACTTTTAATTTCCGTCGGAATGAGCCCTCTCGCGACATTTTAGGATCACTTGGTCGATACGATCACCTCTGGGGAAAAAAAAAACAATCAAATAAACACGCACCCGTGATCGGTCTTCTGGCAAAAAATACTAAGTTCCACATTTTTGTAGATAAGAGCTTAAAACTTCTACAGTAGGGTTCTCTGATACGCTGAATACGATGGTGTGATTTTCGTTAAGATCGTATGACTTTTAGGGGGTGTTTCTCTCTATTTTCCAAAACAAGGCAAATTTTCTCAGGCTCGTAATTTTTGATGATTAAATTTGATGAAACTGATATATTTAAAATCAACATAAAAATCTGATTCTTTTGATATATTTATTGGTATCAAAACTTCGTTTTTTAGAGTTTCGTTTACTATTGAGCCGGGTCGCTCCTTACTACAGTTCTTTACCACGAACTGTTTGATATCAGACAAATACATTAAAGTGATTAGTTCTATGTATGATTAAATAAAAAAAACAAGTTTTTTAACTGAAAGTAAGGAGCGACATTAAAACATAAAACGAACAGAAATTACTTCGTATATGAAAGAGGCTGCTTCCTCATCAATGCCCCGCTCTTTACGCTAAAATTTGACTCTTTCTCTCAATTCTTCTTTTTAAAACAGTAAAAAACTTTAGCGTAAAGAGCGGGGCGTTGATGAGGAAGCAGCCTCTTTCATATACGAAGTAATTTCTGTTCGTTTTATGTTTTAATGTCGCTCCTTACTTTCAGTTAAAAAAACTTGTCTTTTTTTTATTTAATTTCTGAACGTTTTTGAATCAATGCATGTTTTGATTTTGGCTCTTATAACGAAATTTGCATTTTTTTTTTTTTTTTTTTTGCTAAATGGCTTTCTCATAATTTTGATCGAATGATTTTGAGAAAAAAAGAGCGGGAAAGGAAGCCTATTTGCCCTCCGATTTTTTGGTTAATTAAAAAGGCAACTAGAACTTTTAATTTTTTACGAATCTTTTTATTAGTAAAATATTTACGTAACTTATAAATTAGCTTACGTAAAGGACTTTTGTATTCTCATATTTTTATTACATATATGAGGGGGTTCGCCCCCTCGTCAGTACCTCGCTCTTTACACCAAAGCTTAATTTTTTTTTTCCCAATTCATTAAGAATGAGCTGAATCACAAAAGCCGTAGAATAAATAGTTGAAATTACTAAAAATACTTTAGCGTAAAGAGCGAGGTATTAGGAGGAGGTGAGCCCCTCATATGGGTAATAATTTCTGTTTGTTTTAAGTTTTAATGCTGTTCCTTACTTCCAGCTGAAAGAACTTTTTCATATTTATTTTTTCATTGTTTTTTTTTTAAATAATGCTAGTAAATCCTGCGCTCCCTTCATGGAGATTTTCTTCCCCCATGACAAATTATCAATGGAAAGTTCCCCCAGCATATCCCCCTCTTCTCAACCCCTCCCCCAACCAAAAACATCCTCCTGAAAACGCCTGTACACTTCCCAATAACCATTACTATATGTAAGCACTGGTCAAAGTTTGTAACTTGTTGCCCCTCCCACGGGGACTGTGGGGGAGTAAGTCGTCCCCAAATACATAGTTATAAGGTTTTTCGACTACGTTGAATAAAATGGCTATCTCAGAATTTTGATTCGTTGACTTTGGTAAAATAATTAGCGTGGGAGGGGGCCTAGGTGCCCTCCAATTTTCTTGGTCACTTAAAAAGGGCACTAGAACTTTTCATTTCTGTTAGAATGAGCCCTCTTGCAACATTCTAGGACAACTGGGTCGATACGATCACCCCTGGAAAAAAAAAACAAAAACAAAAAAACAAATGAACACGCATCCGTGATCTGCCTTCTAACAAAAAATACAAAATTCCACATTTTTGTAGATAGGAGCTTGAAACTTCTACAGTAGGGTTCTCTGATACGTTGAACCTGATGGTGTGATTTTCGTTAAGATTCTATGACTTCTAGGGGGCTTTTCCCCCTATTTTCTAAAATAAGGCAAATTTTCTCAGGCTCGTAACTTTTGATGAGTAAGACTAAACTTGATGAAACTTATCAAACAGTTCGTGGTAACGAACTGTAGTAAGGAGTGACCCGGCTCAATAGTAACCAAAACTCTAAAAAATTGAATTTTGATATCAATAGCTACATCAAAAGAATTGCATTTTAATGCTGATTTAAAATATATAAGTTTAGTCTTACCCATCAAAAGTTACGAGCCTGAGAAAATTTGCTTTATTTAAGAAAATAGGGGGAAACACCCCCTAAAAGTCATAGAATCTTAGCGAAAATCACACCATCAGATTCAGTGTATCAGAGAACCCTACTGTAGAAGTTTCAAGCTCTTATCTACAAAAATGTGGAATTTTGTATTTTTTGCCAGAAGACAAATCACGGGTGCGTGTTTATTTGTTTGTTTTTTGTTTGTTTTTTTTTTTTTCTTTTTCCCAGGGGTCATCGTATCGACCAAGTGGTCCTAGAATTTCGCAAGAGGGCTCATTCTAACGGAAATGAAAAGTTCTAGTGCCCTTTTTAAGTGACCAAAAAAATTGGAGGGCATCTAGGCCCCCTCCCACGCTCATTTTTTTCCCAAAGTCAACGGATCAAAATTTTGAGATACCCATTTTGTTCAGCATAGTCGAAAACCATAATAACTATGTATTTGGGGATGATTTACTCCCCTACAATCCCTGGGGGAGGGGCTGCAAGTTACAAACTTTGACCAGTGTTTACATATAGTAATGGTTATTGGGAAGTGTACAGACGTTTTCAGGGGGAATTTATTTTGTTTGGGGGTGGGGCTGAGGGGAGGGGGCTATGTTGGAGGATCTTTCCTTGGAGGAATCTGCCATTGGGGAAGAAAAATTCAAGGAAAAGGGCGCATGAATTTCTAGCATTACTATAAGAAAACAATGAAAAATAAACATGAAAACGTTTTTTCAAATGAAAGGTAGGAGTAGCATTGAAACTTAAACGAACAGAGATTATTACGCATATGAGGGGTTCTAAAAATACTTTAGCATAAAGAGCGAGGTATTTAGGAGGAGATAAATACCTCGCTCTTTATGCTAAAGTATTTTTAGTAATTTCAACTATTTATTCTACGGCCTTTCTGATTCAGGGGTCATTTTTAAAGAATTGGGACAAAACTTAAGATTTAGTGTCAAGAGCGAGGTATTAACGAGGATACAAACCCCCTTGTATACATAATAAAAGTATAAGATTATGAAAGTTTGTTACGTAAGTTGCTAATTTACAAGTTACGTATATTTTTTACTAATAAAAACGTTCGTTAAAAATTAAAAGTTCTAGTTGCCTTTCTAAGCAACCGAAAAATTGGAGGGCAACTAGGCCTCCTTCTCCACCCCTTATTTCTCAAAATCGTCTGATCAAAACTAAGAGAAAGCCATTTATCCAAAAAAAGAATTAATATACAAATTTCATTTTAATAATTTATGTGGGGAGAGCCAAAACCAAACATGCATTAATTCAAAAACGTTCAGAAATTAAATAAAAAAAAACTAATTTTTTTAGCTGAAAGTAAGGAGCGACATTAAAACTTAAAACGAACAGAAATTACTCCGTATGTAAAATGGGTTGTCTCCTCCGCAATCCCTCGCTCTTTACGCTAAAGTTTGACTCTTTGCCACAATTCTACTTTTTAAAACAATTAAAAGCTTTAGCGTAAAGAGCGAGGGATTGCGGAGGAGACAACCCATTTTATATACGGAGTAATTTCTGTTCGTTTTAAGTTTTAATGTCGCTCCTTACTTTCAGCTAAAAAAAAATTAGTTTTTTTTATTTAATATATTTAAAATCAGCATTAAAATGCAATTCTTTCGATGTAGGTGTTGGTATCAAAATTCCATTTTTTAGAGTTTTGGTTACTATTGAGCCGGGTCGCTCCTTACTACAGTTCGTTACCACGAACTGTTTGAAAACAACACTGCTGCGGTTTGTATTAAACCAGGAGTTAAGCAAGGTTGTGTTCTATCCCCCTTTATATGGGTTATTTTGATGAACTTTGCCTTATGGAGCACAGTAAAGGCAATGGGAAACCACGGAGTCAAATGGGGCAGAAAAACTCTCCTGTGCTTAGGTTATGCTGATGGTTTAAGCATCCTAGATGAAAGTATGAGCAAAATCAATGAACTTTTAGAGGTTTTGCGTGTTCAGGGTACTAGAATAGGTACTAAAATTAATGTTAAGAAGAATAAGTCCCTAAATCTAGGAGTAAGTGAAGATGAAAAGACGAGGTTGGGTAACGAAAAGATTGATCAGGTGGACATCTTCCCTTACCTTGGTAGCACTATTAGTAAAGACGGTGGGAGCAGTGAAGATGTTAGAAGTAGAATAGCCAAGGCTCAAGGTGCTTTTTCACAGTTAAAAAAAAAGTTTAAAAGAATAGGAAGATAAGTCTTCAAACTAAGATTAGAATATTGAATGGTACAGTGATGACAGTGGCCAAGTATGGCTCTGAACCATAGACGCTCCGAACAGCGGATGAAGATTTACTAGATGTTTTCCAGAGAAATTGCCTACGGATTGTTCTGGGTACCCGGCTGACTGACCGTATTTCAAACAGTAGGGTGACGGAAAATGTGGTTAAATCCCACTTTCTAGGGTTATAATGTATTAAGGTCGAGATAGCTAGGGAAAGCTCTGTGGATGAAAGATGACAGATTACCGAAGATTGTCCTTTTCCGGCAACCATCTAGAGCTAAACGGAAAACAGGTCG